>NW_027185694.1:19403717-19414595 GCF_028583685.1 Petaurus breviceps papuanus | reverse complement strand
TCTCTCTCTGTCTCTCTCTGTCTCTCTCTCTCTGTCTCTCTCTCTCTGTCTCTCTCTCTGTCTCTCTCTCTCTCTCTGTCTCTCTCTCTCTCTCTCTCTCTCTCTCTCTCTCTCTCTCTCCCTCTCTCTCTCTCTCTCTCTCTCTCTCTCTCTCTCTCTCTCTCTCTCTCTCTCTCTCTCTCTCTCTCTCTCTCTCTCTCTCTCTCTCTCTCTCTCTCTCCCCTCCCCTCCCTCCCTCTCTCTTCACAAAACCTTAAACCCTGTTCACCCTAAAGCTCGTACATTTGACCATAATAGGTTCCTACCCAAGCTGAACTTAATGGCTGTATTTTGGACCCTCCTGGCTTAGAATGAGTGTCAATGGTAACTGTTTCTCACTGGGAAAGACCCTGATGGCAAGTAGAAAACAGGACTGTAATCATACTTTAATAATTGCAGAGGGTATAGGTACAAGTAGCACAGAAAGTACAGAGTGAAGTGTTGAAAGGGATGGGGACAGAGGATGGGATAGTGAAGGAAGTGAGGCAGAGTCTGGGGAGGGGAGAGGCAGATTAGAACTGGGAGTACTTGGCAGCATGGACTCGATGGAGATGAAAGAGGACTCAGGGAAGAAGTTTGAGGTAAGTCACCCTGGCTAGTTCATTTCTTCTCTTCGCTCTTTTGGTCTTATTTTACTCTTCTGAGCGTAGAACTTGAACTGTGATCGCATGCTTGCCATTTCTTCAGAAGGACTAACTCATGCATACGTTTGCATTCCCGCAGAAAATTTATTTCCATTGGAGAACTTTGCTGTCTCATCACTTTTAGCTCTAGACCACCTGAGGGATGGGCAACAGTTAGGAAGATGTCTGTTGGGAAAGAATTCTATTTGTGATTCTTTCCATCCAAAATTTCTTAGTATTCCATCTGCTTCCTTGTGTGTAGGGAAAGTCACCCTGCTGTGAATTAGGATGCCTTGGGCAACCTTTTGTGCCCTAATCCAGGAGGAGGCAAGATCTTCTTTGCCACCCTATCCCTCAACACAGAACTCAGATATGTAACTCTGGGTGATGGTGTTGATAGACATTATAACTTTCATCATTCATAGGCTGCAGGAATTCCTCTCTAGGGGGAAAAGCTGGCAAACTATAGATAGTTGCTTATATCCTTTATGCCATAAATCTGGTTGAAAGGAGAGAAATCAGAGAGCTTTAAATCTGAGGAGCCAGGAGGCCATCCTGCCCAGCTCCCTGCCTTCCAGCAGGTGAATGGAACTCTTATCACACATTCTCACCTCTGCATCCTGAGAAGCTATAACATAAAGACAGGGAGTCCTGAGTCTCATCCAAAGCTGCATCTCATGTTCTCAAAGGAAATAGATTTCGGGGCAGCTAGGTGGCACAGTGAATAGAGCACCAGCCCTGGAGTCAGGAGGACCTGAGTTCAAATGTGGCCTAAGACACTTAACACAAAAACTAGCCATGGGACCTTGGGCAAGTCACTTAACCCCAATTGCCCTCCAGAAAAAGCAAAAAAAAAGAAATATATTTCGTCATTTATGCTAGCACTGCCTTACTGTACTGTACTGGACTCACTTTTACAGCTTATAAAATTAAAATTTTTCCTTTTGCTGATTTTTGTAATTTGAATAGTACCAGCAAATCTGTTAAGGAACTATTCCAGTGCTGTGCTGGAAGTTAGCTGCCTCTCAGTTAAAAACCTGTTTTGCTACTCAGATTACTCTATGCTCCACTGGCCATACCGTGTTTCCCCGATAATAAGACACTGTCTTATTAATTTTTTTGGACAGAAAAACACCAGAGGGCTTATTTTCAGGGGAGGGCTTATTTTAATGAACATTGACAGCAATTTTAATAAACAGGTAAATGTGAACAAAAAAATGTACCTTTATTCAATAATGAATTCAATATAGAACAGGATGACGTGCTCACTGCTGCAGCTCTGATTGGATGCAGCTCGGAGCACGGTGTGCGTTTCACGGTGGGGGACGGTGCATACAGAGGGTACCGTAATGTAGCGTGTAGAGCAGGGGATCACCTTCACTACAGTAGCAATCTCAATAGGGCTTATTTTAGGGGGAGGGCTTATTTTAGAGGAATCTTACACAGTAAGGGGAGGGCTTATTTTTGGGATAGGTCTTATTATCGAGGAAACACGGTAGTTTTGGGGGCAACTCAATACAAAGGTCATTCTGTTTGAGGTTGTCTGTGACTAACCTGCTCTCATCAATTAATTGTTGAACAAACATTTATTAAGCATCTGCTTTGTACCAGGCACTGTGCTAGGTGCTGAGGGTACAAAGACAAAAATGAAAGAGTCCTTGTCCTCTAGAAACTCAAGTACGTAAAACAACATGCACACAAAGTAAATATGAAGTCATTGGAGGAGGGAAAGGCATAATAATGCTGGGGGATGAGAAAAGGCCTGTTATAGGAAGTGAAATTTGAGTTGAACTTTGAGGGAAATTAGGTATTCTAAGAGGCTGTGATTTTAAGAGCTAAGGAAGAAATGAATTCCAAGCATGAGAAAAAACCTGTGAAAAGACCCAGAAATGGGAGATACTAGCTTTCTTTTGATGCTTTTGAAGTGATATAAGTAACTTTCATTGCCAGGGGCGGCAAATGCTACTTGAGAGTAGACTTCCAGAGAAGCACAGAGAGTTTTCTGCCTTTTATGCTAATAACATCCTATGGCACTTGTGCCCTCTCTTATACATATGGGGGAAGGGGAACTTGTACCTTTTACATAAATTCATGCTGAACATCACTTCCAGTAACTTGTCAGGAAAGACTGAAATTTTGGATTTCCAAAGGTAATCTTTATATAACTCTGCAAGGATTCAGCACTTGCAGAATGTGAACTTTAGGGGGATAGAGAGGTCCTTAGAGTTCTTGAAATAGCCCAGAAATTTCCCAAAACCATTTTGTTTCTTTAGTCCATCCCCAAATAGCTTTTTGTCTCTATACCTGAGCACACTCTTTCCCAACCCTCCACCTTCATCCATTCCTTAGTTCTAGTGAGCAGGCTAAAGCTTAATCACCTTTCTCAGACACCTAAAAATGCTACAATAAATAGTAACAACTAGCATTTACATGGTACTTTTCAAGGATTTGATTATCTCATTATATCCTCATCACCCTGAGAGGTAGGTATTATGAAGTATGGTGGAATTATAGCTGAGGAGTCAGTGAATGCAACCTACAACTTTTATTATACCGTGGCTTCTGCATGTTGGCAAGCTCAGGATTCTGAATGCAGTGCCTTACATGGACGGTATCTCTGACTCCCTGTAAGATTGTGTCGTTTTTGGAAATATGTCTTCAGAGTGGTAAAGTATTTTAAGAGTTTTTACCTGCAAGAGACATGAGAAATAATATAGTTCAGTTGCTACAGTGATGAAGGCTGTGTAGAAGTGGAAATAGCCCATTAGCACTCAGTGCTAACTATATCGTCTAACTAATTTTGCAACCCTTCAGTTTCATGTATGACACTGTTGAGTGATTTCAGCAAAAATACATATTGGTTTTAATTAGCTTCCTTAGATACACAGCCTGTAATGGTTTGATTTGAAATGTATTTCTTTCAACACTAAATAATTATTGGGACCAAAAAGTACATATTGATTTTGATTAAAAGTTAAGGGTGTCTTTTGACTTATATTGCATAGTATAACAACTTTAATGTTACTGGATTTTGCTAACTGCAGTAAAAAGTTAAACTGAATTTTAGAAATTATATTTACGTATTAGTATTTATTGACCTAGGTTTAAATCTGTTATTATTTGTATGAGTTTAGGCAAATCAGTTCACCACCACCTGCAAGCCTTGCTTTCCTGTGGAAAATTTATAAAGCAAAAGGGTTATCCCCTTCAACTCTATGACCTGGTAAAACTTGGTCTAAAACTGGTCTAAACTTGGCTGTCTCTTTAAAATGGGTGATGGAAGACTATGAAGATAGTCTTGGGCATCAATCAGTCCATATTTATTAAGCACCTACTGTGTGTCAGGCACTGCTAAGGACTGGGCATGCATGGAACACACAGGTACCCCACCCAATCTGGGAAGCATTTCTGTTGACCCATTCCCTTCCTCTCTGTGCTCTCTACATGTTTGTGATTATGGATTCAATTTGTTGCTTTGAGATCTTTGGAGGAAGCTATAAAGTGGTTTTCTTTTTGGACCTAATTCTTCCTGGTGTTTCTCAAGGCACAAGAACATTTTCATGGTGACAGAGAAAGAGGGAACTTGACCTCAACACTCCTATGTGTGCCAGCCCTACCTGAGTCATTTTAACAGAATCACTTGATGATTTTCCTGTGCATTGGTGCTGATGACTCTCTCCATCACACTATACAACAGTTAGTGACTGAACAAAGCCTTTTTTTTTTTTGCACTATGGCATTCAATTGCTTCTACCCAAAGTGAGCCTCTGGTGCCTCATTGTAGTCTAGAAGTTATCCTGGGCTCTGAAAAGCTATAATACTCGACCACAAATTCTGGCAAGTATATGCTACAAGGCTGTGCCAGATCAATGAATCAGTTAATAGACATTTATTAAGCACCTGCTACATGCCAGGCCTTTGCTAAGTGCAGGTAAAGACTTTTGTATTTGTTATTCAAGCATTAGCCTAGCTAACTTTGGAGAGATTCATCATCAGAATTTTAGCCACCAGCTGAAACTTTTCAGCAGCATCACTGTGGAAAAGAAAGCACCATCTAAAAAGTCATGAAGGGGTTTCAGTTTATATCACTGGAAGGGATACCCTCATGGATAAAATTATTAATCTTCTAAAGTATTAAAGTCATTCAGCAGACCCTGGGAACCAGGATTGACGCCATCCTTGAGATGCTCATCTCTCCAATTCCTAGGCCATTCCCCTCAATGGCCATTTGTGGCCATGAAAGAAGATAAACCAGCCTGGCTCTTCCATTTTGGGGTTCTACATATACAAGTTGATGTTTGCAAAGAAGTGCATGACTCACAGCCCATCTGTGGGTCTTACCAGTGTCCTCCGGCTTTTAAGAGAGAGTCAGAGACAGCGTATAACCTTGTTTGTTGAACACTGACAGGCAAAAAGCAAAAGTCCTCTTTTTCTCACAGATTAGGAAAACACCTGAGAGGTACAAACTACTTTTGAATATTGATCTGTCTTAATGGATAGAATTGATTTGTGCCTAGAGGTAAAATGTCTTTGTAACTTTTTTTTTGTTACATAGGTAATGATGATTCAGACATAGACATCCAAGAAGATGATGAATCTGACAGCGAAATGGAAGAGAGGCGATTATCAAAGCCACGGACAGCCATGGAGGTTTTGATGCAAGGTACCTCGATTTCTTTTGCCACTTCCTTTCACCCTTTGGTTAGAAGAAGTGTTCTGGAGTGGTTTGAAAGGCTCCCACTTTTAAATGAAACATTTGCAAAGTGCTCAGCACAGTGTCTGACACATAGGAGGGACTTAATAAATGCTTAGTCTCTTTCCCCTTCTCTTTCCACCACAAAGCCAAGATTGCCCTATGTCAGGACTATATCTAGAGCTCTAAAAGGTCCACTTTTGGTCTGAATTTACTTAGGCCTGCTATCTTGACTTGGCCTATGCACTGCTTATTGATTGTCGGCAACTCCCTAAGGCTATAAATTGCAGAGTATGTGTGACCCTTCATGGTAAAGGGAGTTTCCTAACTTGGCATACCCTAAATTCTTCTCTGATGCTGTGCTCCTGCTGTATCAGTACATCCTTGTTTTGGGAGGGAGCACATGTGACAGTCCCCTACGGCGGAAATGGTGTCAACACAGGACTTGGGCCTTCCTGGATGCTCCATATTAATGCACTGCTACACACCACAGTTCTTCTGTTCCTGGGGTTCTAGGGTTAGAATTAGAAAGCAGCATCAAAGTTACCAAGGCTGACCCCTTGTTTTTTATAGAGGAAGAAACCAAGGCCTGAGAGGATGTCTCTTGCCAGAGATCAAATGTATTAAATGGAATTGAATCCGGGTTTCATAGATCCAGACTTATCACTCTTTTGACTATCTACCACACCATGTTTTGAATTCTGTTCTATACAAATTTGTATAATAATGAATCATGATGTATTGGTCTGGACAGATTATGAGAGGAAATGTGACATGGTGGAAAGAACATGAATACGATGCTGGCCTCTGCTGGCACCTTTTCCATTACATTACAGCGCAGTGACAATGTTGATTGTCCCAAACTAGTATTATTTTACCATATGTTTTAAGTAACCATACCTCGTCATAATATTATAAAACCTCACTGAAACATTTTCTCATCAATCCCTTAGGACAGAATTTGGATGGTTAGTAACTATGACAATAGCAAGTATTTGGATAGCACTTTGAGGCTGGAAAAATACTTTATTTATCTCATTTGATCCTCACAATCTGTGAGGTAGGTGATGTTATCCCCATTTTGCAGATGAGTAAAATGAGGCAGAGAGGTTAAGTAACTTGCCAAGGATCATGCACTTATTTATGTGCCTGAGGCAGGATTTAATTTCAGCTTTTCCTTACTCTTAAGTTTAACATTCTATCTACTACTCTACCTAGTTACTCCCAGCTGTCATCCATTCATTCACTCATTTCAGAGATGGGGAGAGAGCTAGGCATGCTAGACAACTCCCTAAAGAGGTAAGCACAAAGCTCTCTAGGATTGCGTGCTGTGAGCTCCTTGCCCTGAGAACCTGGCCTTTTCTTACCTTTCCAGACTATGCTGTGATGTTGTTTCACTTAGCTTTGTTTTTTTCTCAGAAGCAATTAATGATATTAAATGAGGAAGGCATCCATAGGGGTAGAATTGGGATGAGGACCAATTTAGTTTAGTCGGGACCAATTCAGAAAAGACATCCTAGTTCAGAGGAAAAGATAAGACTCCCATCTGTAAGCCATTCAACAAACATGTTAAGCATAATACTGTATACAAGGCAGTGTACTTGCAAAAAATAAAGGAGGCAATTGATTAAGAAAGGCAGCCAGTGTTGAGAGAAAAGCTTCAGAAGACAAGGAAAAAGAAACCTATTAGACTATTAGATAGTATGGCAATAAGGTGGGACTATTTTTTTTTTTTGCAATATCTTCATAGATCTTTGATGCCATTGGCATTCATATCAGACTTAAAGATGGTTGCCCATACACTATGGGACACCAACTGTTCTCTTCATCAATACCATGTGGTATTTGATGGAAACATGGGAAATTGGGGATCCAAGTGGCATTTTTACCTACTAATTATTTTTTTAAAATAAACATGGTTACCCACAGTGTTTGAGAATGGAGAGTTTTGGCTCAGTTAATTTTCTAGTCTACTCATTATTTACCAGAAAACTTGTTTTGTTTCCATTTTTGTTCAGGGAATATTTCTTTTTTTTAATTTTAATATATTTTTCAATTACATGTAAAAACAATTTTTAACATTTTTTTAAAATTTTGAGTACATATTCTCTCCATCCCTCCCTTTCTCCCTCCTTGAGGAGGCAAGCAATATGATACACGTGTAGTCATGCAAAACACATTTCCATATTAGTCATGTTGCAAAAGAAAACAAAAAAATTTCAGGAAGAATAAATAAAGTTTTAAAAAAATATACTTCAACCAGCATTAAGACTATCAGTTCTTTTTCTAGAGGAAGATAGCATTTTTCATTGTAAGTTCTTTAGTTCTAAGAAGTGTTAACTCATATAACTGCCATTTAATAAAGGTGTATGTTGTGGTGGATTCTAGCCAGGTCTTAGAATTTATCTCTTATTTTAACTTGATTAGAGTTCATTTCTAAGAACTAGGAGATTTTTATTATTTCTTTATGCTTTTCTCCCTCTAGGAAGACCTAACAAACGCATCGTGGGCACAATGCAAGGTGGAGAAACTGATGAGGATGTAAGTTTAAACTAATCCTATAATATCCTGATTTCCTGTCCTGTTAAAATGCCAGATGTGACCTCATAAGAATAGTAAACCTAAGAAACTAAGCTGGTATCTAGACTGTGATAATGGATGTGATGAGTCTGACTGGAGATTATTCTTAGCCAAGCTGGTTACTTTATGTCTGGTGGAATTTTTCCTCACTGGTACATGCTGCATTGTTTGCTTGTTAATATCTCATCTTTCATTTTTCAAACAAGCACAAATGCCCTATTTATTTCACTACCTACTGGTCATTCCATTCTCATTCTTCACAGACAGGAAGCAGCCCCAACTTATTTAGGATAATGCTTAACCTGTAACAGCAAGAAATCAATTTAATGCAATTTTATGAGTATTTATGAGGTTCCTACAATATGCTAGGTAGTAGGATACAAAGACAAAACACAATAATAGCCTCTGCCTTCAAGCAGCTGGTTTCCTTCTTCCAAGTTACCCATTCATTCATTCATTTCAGGGCTGGGGAGGGATCTGGGCTTGCTAAACAATTCTCAAGAGACTGGCATAAAGTTCTCTGGGATCAGAAGAATGTGAGTTCCTTAACATGACAACCAGGTTTCTTCCTATCTTGCCAGTCATATTACACATTTCTGCCTTCCATACATCCTCACATTCAGCCATACTGGCTTACTTGCTGCACATTGCCCACAGTGCTCCATGTCCCATCCCATCTCCATGTTTTGCACTGGCTCTCCCCGATGTCTGAAGTACTCTTCCTTCTCCTCCTCCATCCCCATCTCTTAGAACTCCTAGCTTTCGACCAGACTCAGCTAACTAGCCTCCCCTCTGGGGTTACTTTCCATCCCTCTTGTATGGACCTGTTTATAATCCTGTCATCTCCTCTAGAATGTAGGTTCCCTTAGGATAGGGACAAATTTTGCTTGTTCTTTGAATTCCCAACAAGTACTTATTGCCTGGCACATAGTAAATGCTTAGGAAATGCTGACTGAATGATCATTTCCTTGCACCTTCAGCAGTATAAGCGTCATTATTCCAGAGATGCCTTCAGGAAGGTGATTTTTTTTTTGGTCTTTGTATCCCCCATAGTGCCTTGCTTTAACCCTGAGCACCTATTACATGAAGGTGTTGTCAGGCATTGGGAGTGGTATAAAGAGGGATGCTGCATATCTTCTGTCTCCATTAGGGCCATAGAGGGGCATGTACACAAATAAGTGCCCTACTGTCGGAGGCAGTGGTGTTGAAAGGGGGTCAGTAGGATCCTTGTGAGCCACATAGTAACTTAGAAAACCATGTGTTAATATTATCTGTGTTTCGTTGTGTTTTTATTTCTTTTGTTAATTATTTCCTAGTAACATTTTAATCTGATTCAGGCCACATGCAGTCCACAGCCTGTGTGTTTGACATCTCTGGCCTTCAAGCCAAGAAGCCTGGGTTCAAGCCCCTCCTCTGACACTTACTGACTCTGTGACCCTGGGAAAGTCACTTAATCTCTCGATGCTCTAAGCAGCTCTAGGATGGTTAAGGAGCATTGGTGGGGCTCCCTCCATCAATCAGTCTCCCTATCGCTATAGGAAGGACATAAACCAAGTGCTTTGGGCATATAGAGGAGAAATCTCTACCCCAGAGAGAGGACCTGGATCAGCTCTTCCATGCACCAGGTCACTCACTGCAGCACCTCTCCTAATCCCCACATCATTAGAGCCAATTGTTTTCCATTAGAGCTGAAAGCAATACTCAACATTCACCTAGTCCTCAGTGGTCCAGTGTGACACAAGTTAATCTTTTCAGTTTATTGAGTTCTTACTTTAAGGAACTATGCTGATTAAGGCATATACTAATACTAAAATAAGGCACAAGGCATGGTTCTTGTCCCCAAGAAACTTACATTCTTGTTGTGATGAAAAAGATAAACAGGGTCATAGTATCGTAGATTTACAAGTTAGAAGGACCTTAGAAGTCATGTATTCTTTTTTTTTCTTTTTTTTAATGCTTTATTAACTTCTGATTTACATCATTCTTTTCTGCCAGATTTTGAGTTACAAATTTTCTCCCCGTTTTTCCCCCACCCATCCCCCCAAAACAGCAGTCCCACAGGATATCTCCACCTTCAATCTGCTCTCTCCCATATTTTCTCCCATATCTGTTTCGACTTTTCCAGTGGATCTCTATGCCTCAGTGCCTGTATATCTTATTTCTTAATTACATGTAGGATGGTATTAATAATAGTATATATATATATATATATATATATATATATATATATATATACACACACACACACACACACATATATATCTATTTGAATATTTGATTTTAAAACTTTCAATTCCAGATTCTTTCCCTTCCCCCCCTGCCACCCACCCCCACTGGGGAGACAAGCAGTTCAGTATAGGTTGTACATGTGCGGCTAATGCAAAACAATAACATAGTAGATATATTGTAAAAGACTGACTATATTTTCCTCCCTCCTATCCCACCTCCCACTTGTTCTATTCTCTACTTTGATCCTGTCCCTTTTGAAAAGTGGGTGCTTCCAACTTCCCTCCCCCCCAGCCTGCCCTCCCTTCCATCATCCCCCCTCTCATCCCCTTCCCCCCCTATTCTCCTGGAGGGGGGGGTCCCCTATTTACTGTGTATTTCCCTCCCTCCTCAAGCCAGATTCAATAGGAATAAGGTTGACCCATTCCCTTTGGCCTTCCTATTCTTCCCCTCCATTGTAACCATTTTCCCTTGCCTCTTCTGTATGAGATAGTTTGCCCCAATCTGTCTCTCCCCATCTCCTCTCATTATATTCCTCTCACCTCTTAATTTCACCTTTTAAGTATCATCCCTTCCTGTTAAATTGGTCCCGTGCCCTCTATCTATGTATACCTGTAAGCATATATACACACATTCACATATGTATTCATATGCCCGCATACCCTCATATAAAGACACACACACACACACACACACACACACACACACACACACACA
>NW_027185694.1:19395026-19403317 GCF_028583685.1 Petaurus breviceps papuanus | reverse complement strand
TCCAATCTAATTCTGAAGCAATGATTCTCCTCAGTGAGCTTTTGAGATTCTTTTTCCATCTGGCAAATTCGACTTTTTAAGGCATTCTTCTCCTCATTGCCTTTTTGAGCCTCCTTTGCCATTTGAGTCAGTCTGTTTTTTAAGGTATTATTTTCTTCAGTCAGGCTGTTGACTCTCATTTCATAATTTTCTTGCATTGTTCTCATTTCTCTTCCCAATTTTTCCTCCACTTCTCTTATCTGCTTCTTAAGGTCCTCTATGGCCTGTAACCAGCTTGTATTTTCCTTTGAAGCTTTTGGTGCAGGAGTTCTGACTTCACTGATTTCCTCCTGTTCCATGCCTTGCTCCTTCTTATCCCCAAAATAGGAGTGTAATGTTGGAATTTTCTGTCTGCTTTGCTTCCTTTGCCTGCTCATTTTGCCACTCAATTATTTGACTTTTGGGCTTTTTGCCACAGTAGGACTCTGCCACCAGACAGGGGAGTTTTCATCCCAAACGCTGGAGTTTTCTCAGCTGCCAGAGGTATTAAATGGGTACCCTCTCTGAGGTCTCCACACACTCTGGCAAGCTGGACACACACCCCAGGACCTCCACCCTAGACTGCAATTCCAGATCCAAGCAGGTTAAAGCAAGAGCGATTACCCCTCAGACTGATGCTTGGTCCCCCTACACTCTGCAGGCCAGGAGCTGAAGCCACCACGTGGCACTGGCAGGCTGTGCTGGCATCTCAGCGGTTTCTCGCCCCGGGGGTACAAGCCACGCACTCCCACTTACTGGGTCCCAAAGTCCAGACTGCACTGGCCTCTCACCTTGTCCTTCGCATCTATGTATTGATAAATCTGGAAATGGCCACAGCTGCTGCTGATCTGTAGTCCCTCCAGCCCGCAGCTGGTCAGGCCTGCCCTGGGGTTAAAGCCTCAGTGTGGGGCTGGGCTCAGCTCCCAGAGTGCTGCTGGCTGATTCCTACCGGCCTGCTGGGCTGTCCTCAGCGGGAGGTTAGCTTCTCTGTGTCATTTTGTGGGTTCTGCAGCTCCAAAGTTTGTTTAGAGTCCCCTTTTTACATGGATTGGGGAGGGGGGAAGCCGGAGCCGCAGGAAGGTCGTGCTTCTACCAGAAGTCATGTATTCTAATCCCCTTATTTTACAAATGAGGAAACAGAGGTCCAGAGTTAAATGACTTGCCTATGATCACATGGTAATAATGATATAACCTGGTTTTTAGGCACTTGGTGCATGGTGCAGGCACTATGCTAAGAGCTGGGGGCATCAAAAAGGCAGAAACATGGTGACCGCCCTCAAAGAGACATGATTTATAACAGTAGATGAAAGATGTGTTAGAAGGAAGGGTTGGAGGAGAAAGAGAGGACCGGTAGGACTTGAGCTGGTCCCCTAAAGAGAGAGGAACCAAAGGCATTGTGTGTGAGAAATCACACCAGCAGAGATGTAGAGATAGAAGCGTGCATGATCTGGGAGTAATGGCCTGACCGATTTGGCTGGAGTAGAAGGCGACATCGGGAAGATAAATTGGAGCCCCATCCTGGGGAGCCTTGAATGCTAGGCTAAATTTGGACTTAGAGGCAGTAGGTCAGTATTGAAAGGTTTTGAACAAAAGGCTGACATGTGCAGAGCAATGTCTAGACCCCAAGATTTGTCTGACAGTGTTGTGTGGGATGAAGGCAGGAAGATCAATTAGAAATTTGATGACTGTAGTAAGTCAAAATATGAGGTGATTTTAGGAGATTAGCAGTGAGCATGGAAAAGCAGGGATGGATGAGGGACACAAGAGCAGAAGGATTGACTTGGTGCCTGATTCATTTGAGGTGGAGCTAGATGAGGATGGCTCCACAGTTTGCACTTTACATGCATTATCTCATTTGAAGAATAAGAAGATAAAGATTCCACTAATAGAATATCAGTCTGGAGAAAGAGTTGAAGGTGGCTTGGGGCTACTAACTAGCCTCTTTTGCTTTCATGTGCATAGCTGATTGCATTATAAATTCATGTAGGCCTGGGCTGTTCAGATTGAGTGTGGTGTATACTGTTATTCCATATGTTCTCCTGTCTTCTCCTGTTCATTTGGTATTAGTAATGATAATAACAACAATAGCTAACAGCTGTGCAGTACTTTAAAGTTTGCAAAACACTTTACATACATCACATGTACATATACTCAAAATAGGCCCAACCTGTACATCCCTTCAAAAGATTTCCCCCCTTCTCCACAGGCCAGAAGGAGATGGGCTCCTCTCTCCACTTTCTCTTCTCTTCCCTAAGTCTAACAGGAATGAAAATGAACATACCCTCAGTTCCATTCAGAATCTCCTTTCATCCATTGTATACTCAAAATTATTGGTGAGGAAACTGAGACATCAGAGAGACAAAATAACTCCCAAGTGATATTTTTCTGGGTCCCAAAAAGCAAGTTCCAGGGATAGTTGGCTAAAAAGCCATGGCATTATATATAACAATAGTAAATCCAATTTGTCCTAAATTGTATTGGTCTGGAAATTGATGACCGAAGGCAGTATTGTTCATCAATGCCTGGGCCTGAATCCTTTTCCCTATGCCATGTAGTGTTTTTTTTCTTCTGGAGTACTAGGAAAATGGTTGTCGGGCTTTCACTCCCTAACTAACTAAGAAGTAGAAGGTGTCAAGTTACATTTGCCATCTCTTTTATTTCAGGAAGATTCAGAGGACAGTGAAATTGATATGGAAGATGATGAAGAAGATGATGATGATTTGGAAGACGAAAGCATGGCTCTCTCCCCCACTAAACCAAATCGTCGGGCCCGGAAACCTGAGCCGCTGGATGAGAGTGACAATGACTTCTAGTCTACTCCTTCTGGCCCCAATGTTAATTAAACACAACTTGGGTAAATCTATGATGAGAAGTTTGGGAAAGTAAGATGCATTCTTTTAACTAAATTAGCTATTCATTATTGAAGATGTTCGAGTTACTTTGCTTAGATTTCATGAGGTTTAAACAAAAACCCGTATTGGGGTTTTGGTGGTATACCACCAAATAGTTTTCAAATATATTTACCTACTATTTTTGGAAAACAGGATTTCTTATTTCCTATCATAGAGGAGGTACAGAATGGTCCATAGAACTCCAAAGAGAAGAGAAATATAACTAAAACCATTGTGTTAAAAGTCAGATCTTTGGAACCACCCCAGGGACAGTTTTCCCAAGTATATGATACTCTCACATGGTTTTAGAACACTGTGGCAACATACTGATTTTTAAGGTCTAACTTTTAGTTTGAAAACTCCCTATGTGCTCTCTGTACCAACTTTTGAATTTCCTTAAATAAACATATTTTTCTAACATTTCAGTCACAGAGTCATAGAATGTTAGAGCTGGCTGGGCCTTTGAATTCATCTAATACAACTAACATTTTACCAAAAAAAATGAGATTAAGATGAAGAAAGGTTGTGACTTGTGTATGGCTTTATAGCTCTTGAGTAGCATGTCTTAAGTTTCTTGAAATCCATCCAGTTCAGGGCCCTTTCTACTATACCACACTGTCTTTTCTTCATAAGAAATGTAATAGATTAGTTTCTATTCTTTTGGAACATCCTTATAGGTGAGAAAGATGCCTGAAAGCCTTTATATTAGGCTGCAATTATGTTTCAGTTTTTCTTCACTTCCTTTTCAGCTCACTTATTTCTGAAAAAGCTCATGTTCCCAAGGCAACCAGGACCACCTTTTCATCAGATCTCTCTTCTTTTTTAGTTATCTGCACTAAATGTGTAAATCTTTTTGACCTAGATTTCTCATTTCCCTGAGACCATGAGATTAACCATCAGTAAATTTAAGTATCAGCAATGGAATTGTAAACCTGCAAAACTTAAAGAATTTTTTAAGAGGGCAACCTAGTAGCAGGCAGTAAAAGTTACAAAACAATCATACTCTTTAACCAATTAATCCCATTGATAATAACCTCTGATACTTATCATAAGCAAAAAAAGTTGTCCATTCAAAGATTTTTGTAGCATTATGTAATCTGAAAAAACTGAAAACAATCTAAATATCTGTCCAGAGATGGGGTAGTTATAAATAAATTAGGATACATAAATGGAATAAAGTAATACAAAGCAGTTAAGACTAACCTGAGGAAGAAAATCAATCCAGACACATCTTTAAAATAATACAAAGCTGAAAAAATAATAAACAAAAACCACAACCCGAAAACTGAAGTGCCCACTACATATATAAAAGGAAGAGTGAATAAGAATGAATGGACCAACAAAGAATCCTACATAAGACTTAACAGGAGTGATGAAAAATTATGATACTTCTTGTGTCCAAATTAATTGATTTTAAATGTAAATTTTTACTAGGAAAATTTAGTTCTATTGATGTTCAGTGTCAAGCATTTGTTAAAATAATCTTTTTTTTTTTAAAGAATTTGAGGTAGAAGAGTCCCTAGAGATCATCTTGGCCAATCTCCTTTCTCAGAGGGGGGAACTGAGGTCCACAGGGCCTAGACTAATGGCAGGTCTCTTGACTCTTGTCTTGGCACTGTTTCTTCTACCCTGGCAGACTGCCTCTTTCTGGCAGGAGAAAGCCTTGATGCAAAATAAACATAGTAAGAAACACATTAAGTAGGGGTGGCTAGGTGGTACAGTGAATAGAGCACCAGCCCTGAAATCAGGAGGACCTGAGTTCAAATGTGACTTCAGACACTTAACACAAAAACTAGCCATGTGACCTTGGGCAAGTCACTTAATCCCAATTGCCCTGCCCTCCCTCCTCCAAAAAGCAAAAACTAAAAACAAAAAACCCCAACACGTAAGTAGTCAGTTCAATGATTTTTCTTTTTGGTCACCAAAACCACTTGGCCTCCATTATGCACCCACTGCCCCCTTCCCAAAGTGCACTCACCTTTACCACTTATTAGTCATGTAACAATGAGCAAATTACTCGACTTCTCTGAGCTTCAGTTTCCTCATCTACAGAGCAGGGATGATGATAACAATTCACTCTTAGCAAATATACATTGTTATACAAGAAGATTTCTATGTTTATTCCTGATTAACATGGGAAATCTAAAAGTTTTAGGAGTCAAATAACAGTTTAGACTCATTGGATCAAAAAACTATGTGACTGAAAGGTTATTTGGTCTAATCCCCTCCTATTACAAATTGGAAAACAAGCATAGAGAGGGATAGAGATTTATCCAAAGTCACACATTGAGTTAATGGTAGGGCTGAGATTTGAGAATGCAGGTGGTTTGACTACCAGTCTAGTGGTTTTTCCACACCTTTTCCCTAAATACCATCTCTCCAGGATGAGTTTTCTACAGTTTGAAAAAATTATACTGAATAGAGATAGTTGATATGGTATGCTACGAACCAGAGTTTGTTAGATACCTTGGAAGTTATGTTTTTGTTTTTTTTTTATTTCATGTAATTTAATTGGTTCCAAGAAATTACAGCCAGCTAGAATGTAGCTTATATACCGTGTTTCCCCGATAATAAGACCTATCCCGAAAATAAGCCCTCCCCTTACTGTGTAAGATTCCTCTAAAATAAGCCCTCCCCCGAAAGTAAGCCCTATTGAGATTGCTACTGTAGTGAAGGTGATCCCCTGCGCTACATGCTACATTACGGTACCCTCTGTATGCACCATCCCCCTCCCCCCCCGGTGAAACGCACGCCGCGCTCCGAGCTGCGTCCAATCAGAGCTGCAGCAGTGAGCGTGTCATCCTGTTCTTCCCCAGTGATTTGCTTGTAATCACTGTAATTACAATTTGCTTGTAATCACCAAATTGCTGTCAATGTTCATTAAAATAAGCCCTCCCCTGAAAATAAGCCCTCTGGTGTTTTTCTGTCCAAAAAAAATTAATAAGACAGTGTCTTATTATCGGGGAAACACAGTATCAGCAAGAGTCTGTCCTGATTTGAAAATGTGGCTATATGCCAAAAACAATAATGACAAAAAAACAACCAAAACACTACAACCCAAATTCTATATGGAGCTTTTTTTTGCTTTTTTTTTTGGAGGGGGGAAGGCTGGGCAATTGGGGTTAAGTGACTTGCCCAAGGTCACATGGCTGGTAAGTTTTAAGTGTCTGAGACTAGATTTGAACTCAGGTCCTCCTGACTCCAGGGCCAGTGCTCTATTCACTGCACCACCTAGCCGTCCCTGGAGGTTTTTTTTTTTTTAAAGAAACATAAAACACAAAGCCTTTAACAGGAGATCCCTTAAATCCATAGACTGACACTAGTGTCAAAAAAACCTTAGCTGTAACCATGAAACCCATATTAATGCTATTTACCTACCTGAGTAATACCCTTCCATGGGCGAAACTCTAAGTACTTTTTAAAAATAATAATAATGTATTATTCTTCATAACAAACCTATTAGCCATACGAGGATAGTTAGTATGTGAAGCTGATGAGACCAGTGTTGTAAATGTGATTCTTATTGGGCTGATTAGTTTTGCTTTGTTCATAGATACAGTACATACCAGTAGAATATAATAACCTTCTTGAGGGCAAGGATATTCTCATTTTTGCCTGGTACAGTGTCTTGCACATAATTGTTGCTAAATAGATGTTTGCTGAATTGAATTTGGTTCAGTCAGTCAACAACTGTATGATGTTTGCCACAACTCTATTATAGGAAAAACAATTCAAAAACAAATGTCCTAAATGATGGTAAGTCAGTATTGACTTCCTTGTAGGTGAAGAATAGCATGTTAGTTACATTGATGGGAGCATTGGGATGTGATGGGTTAGGTTATAAGCTAGAGTTAGGGTTAGGGTTAATGCCAGAACTAGGGTTAGTGGCAGAATTAGGGTTAGATTAGGGTTAGGGTTAGTGTAGGGAATTAGATTTAGGGTTAAGGTTATTGTTAGGGTTAGTACTGAAATTAGGGTTAGGGTTAATGCCATAATTTGTGTTAGGGTCAGGTTTGGGGTTATTGCTGGAATTAGGGGTAGGTTTATGGTTAGTGCCTCAATTAGAGTTAGAGTTACCTTTAGGATTAGTGCTGTAATTATGGTTAGGGTTAATTTTAGGCTTTGTATCAGGATTATGGTTAGTGCACAGAATTGGGTTTAGAGTTAGGATTATGGTCAGGTTTAGTGCTGAAATTAGGCTTAGTGCCATAATTTTTGTTAAGGTTAGAGTCAGAGTTAGGGTTATTGCTGGAATTAGCGTCAGGGTTAGGGTTAGTGGCGGAATTAGGGTTAATGTTAGTTAATTAGGTTTAGTGCTGGAATTGTGGTTAGGGTTTTTCTGGATCAGGGTTACTGTTAGTGATGGAATAAATGTTAGGGTTAGGTTTAGGGTTAGTAGCGGAATTATGTTTAGGGTTACGTTTAGTGGCAGAATTAGGGTTAGTGTCGGAATTAGGGTTAGAGTTAGGGTTAGAAACGGAATTAGTTTTAGGTTTATGGTTAGAGTTAGTGGCGGAATTAGCGTTAGGGTTAGGGTTAGGTTTAGTCCTGAAATTAGGTTGAGTGGCAATATTATGGTTATGTTTAGGGTTAGGGTTAGTGGCAGAATTTGGGTTAGTTGTGGAATTAAGGTTAGTGTTAGGACCAGGGTTAGTGGTGGAATTAGTGTTATGCTTTGAGTTAGGATTTGGATTAGTGGCAGAATTAGGGTCAGGGTTAGTGGAGGAATTAGTTTTAAGGTTAGGGTTAGGATAGTGTCAGAATTAGGGTTATTAGAGGTATTAGGGTTTGGGTTAGGGTTAGTGGTGGAATTAGGATTAGGTTTAGGTTTAGGATAATGGCCAATTTGGGTTATTGTCGGCATTAGGTTTAGGGTTAGGGTTTGGGTTAGTGCCAAAATTGATGTAAGGGTTACTGTTATTTATGTAATTAGAGTTTTTGTTAGGGTAAGGGTAAGGGTTAGTGTTGGGTTTTGGCTTATGTTTAGGTGTAAGGGTAGGTTTATTGTCAGCGTTATGTTTTTGATTAATTATGAATTATGGTTAGGGTTAGGTTAAGTGTTAGTGTTATTGTTAGTTTAGGGGTAATGTTAGAGTTACTGCTGGAATGAGGGTTTGTTGTAGTGTTATGTTTAAGAGTAGGGTTAGGGTTAGTGTTAGCCTTAGCTGGGGAAGTAGGTTTAGGGTTAGGGTTGGTTTCAAATTAGAGTTACTCTTCGTGATTAGTGTTATCGTTAGGTTTTTCGTTGCTCTTGAGACGTTGTATCAGCAATGCCATATTCACAATGCCTATAGAGATTACAAATATGCTGATATAATTATCCATTACAAAATATGTCATGTTTGCCATATGAGGAAATAAACTAGAAAATTTATTAAGATA
>NW_027185694.1:19375000-19395016 GCF_028583685.1 Petaurus breviceps papuanus | reverse complement strand
CGGGGCATGGAAGATCTTTAAATCCCATAACCCTTACATTCGGCCCCTGACCCACTGGTTTCTGTCTTGATAATTATGCCTGTATACTTTGAGGTTCAGGGTGCTGACCTTTTCTCCTGAACAAGGTAAACGATATATGTCTGACTGATTAAAGTAAGCTTGTTAACCCATTTTGAGTTGCTTTCCTTTAACAAAGCAGATCCAAGAACCTGTGGTAGCTGCAAACCCTGAGGACGCTTGGGGTGCTTGCTGCTACAGACGTCTACCCTCCTGCAGGGTCCTACTGAATAAATTGGACTCAAGTCTTCTCTTAGACAAAGAAATATAAAGTTTATTTAAAGTTCGCTTTTATTGGACACAGAGCAAGTCTGTGCTAAGTCATTCTATGGCACTCTCATTCATTATAAGAGATAGCAGGGAACATGCTAGTGCCTTTGTAGACCCAATGTGCTGGGACTTAGAGTATTCCCAGACTGACTTTCTTTTTATTCTCAGGCTGTTGGTCTGCATTGCTGTATTATATATAATTTCTTTTTTGGGGGGCGGGGGATTGGTGTTAAATGACTTGCCCAAGGTCACACAGGTAGTTGGTTTTTTTGTGTTAAGTGTCTGAGGCTGGATTTGAACTGGGGTCCTTCTGATTCCAGGACCGGTGCTGTATTCACTGCACCACCTAGCCACCCCCTTATATATAATTTCTTATAATAACCATTTTACTTAGATGATTCACATTTGCAAGTATCATACAGAATAATTTGTTGCATTTATACCAATTCCTCAGCAATAGAAAAGATTTTATTTTTAAATGATCACATAAACACTAGGTTTATTTTTTGTCATGTCTCTTATGTAAACTTAAGGACTTTTATTCTAATGAATTAAAGCATTGGTTTAATTCTCCAGGGCCAGCTGATTATCTACCGTGTTTCCCCGATAATAAGACACTGTCTTATTATTTTTTTTGGACAGAAAAACACCAGAGGGCTTATTTTCAGGGGAGGGCTTATTTTAATGAACATTGACAGCAATTTTAATAAACAGGTAAATGTGAACAAAAAAATGTACCTTTATTCAATAATGAATTCAATATAGAACAGGATGACGTGCTCACTGCTGCAGCTCTGATTGGATGCAGCTCGGAGCGCGGCGTGCGTTTCACCGGGGGGGGGGACGGTGCATACAGAGGGTACCGTAATGTAGCGTGTAGCGCAGGGGATCACCTTCACTACAGTAGCAATCTCAATAGGGCTTATTTTCGGGGGAGGGCTTATTTTAGAGGAATCTTACACAGTAAGGGGAGGGCTTATTTTCGGGATAGGTCTTATTATCGGGGAAACACGGTAAGATTAGTTTCTGTATTTAGGAGCAGTTCCTTAAAACATTTCTCTGGAGGATAACTTAATGGTCCAGAGAAGCTTTTAAAAGAAAGGAATGGAATTGATAAAAGAGAATAATAAAATGTAATCTTGGGTATAGCATCAACTGAAGCATCTCCTCCCAACCATCAGTTTGCCAAAAATGGTAGCAAATGAAAATAGTTAATTTATTATTAGGCTATAGGAAGAAAGACACACTGATAACAATTGGTGCAGCTGTGAATTAATTCAATCCTTCTAGGAAAATATTTAGAACTATGCAACAAAAAGTTACTAAACTACCCATACCCCTTTGATCTAGAAATCCCATTACTGGATTTATATTCAGTTTATTCCTAGTACCAAAATATTCATAGCGTTCTTTGTAGTAGCAAAAAGCTAGAAATAAATTACATGTCCATCACTTGGGGAATGGATAAACAAACTGTTATACGATCATCATAAAATAGTCTTGCATTGTAAAGAATGAGGACTATGAAGGATTCATATGAAACATAACCAGTGTTGATTCCAGATGTCTGAGCACACTTTCTTCTTTTTCATAAGAAATGGTAAATTATAGAAACAACATGTTACTTGTGCTGTCAGTCCCAAAAGCTATGTTAAACAATTTTGCTTAGCCATTTTTTTAAGGATTGGATAGGATTGTTTTTTGAAATTGTTATGGTAAAACAAAATATATCTATAAAATATATTTTTTTAAGAAGGCTGTGTTGAGGAAAGAAGAGATGGCTGAATAATATCATTTCCAGGCCAGGTTTGATATTTATATAGCATGATGTCTAAACTAAACTAAGATACCCACTTTGAAGACCTAAATAACATTTTCTGCCAACCTCATTATAAAAAAGAACCTTGTTGCTTTTAATACCAGTGAATTTTCAGAGAAAGTGACAGGGAAGTGCGAGCAGGCAAGCACAGTTTTTGCACTTACCTATAAGGAATTTTATAGCCCTAATGATTTCCTGTTCAAACTAAAAATGAGTATCATTTTATAGTCTTCATACACAGTCATTCTCATTGATTTGATTGATTAGATTTGTGGTGTCTTATCTGATTTTTTTCCAGCAGCACAACCATTTGTGGGAATTAATGTTTTTTGATTGACCCTCTGCCTTTGTTATAGAGATTTCCTAATGGCATTTGTGGTCTACTGAGGCCCAACAGATTTTCATTATATCATCATATTTTAATACATCATAAATTCCCATAGTGTGTTAGATCAAAATTATAGAATCGTAGGATAGGGATTATTTAGTTCAGTCCCTACATGGAGCTTGGTCTTCTCCTCCTCTTGAAGCTCTCCCATTACAGATAGTGTGGTATTCCCTAAGGCAGCCCATTCCATTTTTGAGGAAGTATCTTTGTTGTGCTCAAGTTTGTCCTATATGTTTTCATTCATTGGTGCTAGGTTCTATCCTTCAGAGCCAAGCAAAATCAAATGGAATCCATCTACTTTGGGATGAAGACAGCAAGCATATTTCCCTGCCCTCCAAATCATCTCCTAGCAAAACATCCCCTTTTCTTTCACCTGTTCTCAATATGATAGAAGGAATGAGGAAGGGTTTCGTGACAAAGCATTAAGTGGTTTACCTGTGGAACTCTGGAAACAAAAAAAAGCCAAAGTGGAGGCATTATTTCTCCAAAGCAATGAGCCCAGCACATTTTCTAAGGTGAAGACCTTTTTGGCCACTGAAAGAAGCTCATATGAAGTTTGAAGGGTCCTCTCTAAGGCTTTAAGTCACAAATGAGTTAGTTGCAGGTTTGTATCAATGGGAAGAGTTTACACACTAAGATGAAATCACAGAAATCTCCACATTGATGAAATCAACAATCTGGACCCCCCAAAAGACCAGAGAGGTATTTTTTAACCTTCATCCTGGCTGCTCTGCTCTAGACATGTTTGAAATAATCCATACACCTTATAAAATGTGGTACCAAGAACTTGGTTGAATATTCCAGATGTTATCAGAGTACATCAGGATTGCTACCACCTAACAAGGCAGAACAAAATCACATCAGCTTTTTTGTTTCTGTTGCCATATCACACTGCTGACATACTGAGTTTGCCATCCATAGTACCCCTATGTTTGTCGTTGAAGAACAATTTGCTTAGTGCTGGCATGGTGGAAAACTTGGAGAAATGCAAATACCATTTTAGCTTTTCCATCTCCAAAGCCCCACAACTTAACCTCAAAACACATTGCTCCAAGTTTTTCCATGTTTCTTGAGGAATTGTGACTTCTTAAGAGACATGTATGTTGCTTGGAAGAATCAAGGAATGTTTCCTATGTTAACTATGCCAGGTTAATACTTTTAATGGCCTTATAAACAGCTCTTTACCCATGACCAACCACTTTCCTCTGTTGTTCCAGTGGCTGAACTCTTAATCACAAGGTCTATATTCGAGTGTCCATCCATGGAAGAATTTACCCTGCTTATGTAGGTTATCAATCATGGCTGTTCCTGTGCTGATGCTCAGTTCTGGAGGTAGATGATGACCTCTCTTTGAAACTCCTTCCAGAGGATGATTAAGCTCCTTCCTTCTAGAACTATCATGCCACTGCCCTTTAGGCTATCACTTGCTTAGTCTCTTAGCATTCAGACTTCCTGCTTCATTTCTTCCATGTTCCGCTCACTCCACCAGAAAGTTCCACCTGAAGTTATGGCTCACATTTCAACAATACAATCTGGGGCATTTGTCTTGATAGTTTCTGAGATCATCCTGGCACCTGATTCTCCAATGTGGTTTCCCTGGAGACTGAAAGAAAGGGCATATTTGGATAGGGCTTGGAAATTGTGTAAGAAGGCCAAGTAGTGGAACCTCATGTTAACACACTTCTCATTATCTGTTGATACATGGGCAGCATACTCTGCTAGGCTGAAGGAGATAACAGATAAATAATATCATACCCACCCTTGAAAAGTACTCAACAGGTCTTGGCACCTGATCTAAGGGGGCAGAAATTGCAAGGATGATGGTGCTGTCAACAGAAAAAGAGAAGGAAGGGGGTAGGGCTCAGGGGAAAGATAAAGTTTTGGACACATTGAGTGTGACATGTTGCTGGAAACATCCCATAGGCAAATTGAAAGTGCAGGTTTGGAGTGGCAGCATATAGGTTTGGGAGTTTGTATAGAAATGAACAACAAAGCCATGAGGGTTAATGTGATCACTCAGAAAAAGCATTGACAAGAAAAGGGTCAATGACAAAAGCTTGGGAACCATACACATTGAAGGGATGAGAAGAGGATAAGGAGCTAACAGAAGACATAGAGGAACAGCCTAAGAGAACCGTGAGAGTATAGTGTCCCAGAAGCCAGGAAAGGACAGTCTGTCCAGAAGGAAGGGGTATTTCACAGTAGCAGATACTGCACAATTCATGGGGAATGAGAACAAAGAGACTACTGAATCTGGCAATAAGTAGGTCTTTAATGTCCTCAGTTCTTAGCTACTTCAGGAGAATGGTGGGACTGGAAAGCCAGATTGCAAAGGTAGGTCAAGGTAAGCCAATTCCAATTACTGTTCTGTCAACCCTACCCTTGTCCAAACTTTGAGGTCCAAATCCTTTAGTAAAAGTTCACAAATAGCCAGTTGCCTAGGGTCCACACTGTCCAGAAAAAGCAGCATCATACAAACCTAGACTTAATAGTAACTTTAGGGCGGCTAGGTGGCACAGTGAGTAGAGCGCCGGTCCTGGAGTCAGGAGGACCTGAGGTCGGATCTGGCCTCAGACACTTAACACAAAAAAAACTAGCCGAGTGACCTTGGGCAAGTTACTTAACCCCAATTGCCCTCCAAACAGCAATAAATAAATAAAATTTTAAAAAATAAAAAAAATTAATTTTATAGGTCACCAAACTCAACCTCACACTGAATTCAAGAATCCTTTTACACTAGGGATTGCTAACCTTTTTTGTGTCAGGACCCCTTTGGCAGTCTGGTGAAGCCTGTGGATCCCTTCTCAATGTAATAATTAAAGGAAATGCTAAAGTTGAGAGGTTTGCAAAAATAAAGATGTAATTTTTCCTAAGTTAATGGACCCCCACAATCTCAGGTCAAGAATCTCTGCTTTACAGCATCCTTGAACAGGTGATTTAGACACTGCTGGAAATTTCCTTCTTAGATTGAGCCCAAATCTATTCCACTGTCACTGAACCATTGCTTTTACTTTTCTGCCCACTGAAGCAATAAAAGATGAATCCATTCCCTCTTTCACATGACAGCCCCTCAAACAGTTGAAGACAAAAATCTTCAACCCCCACCCATCTGCTTTGTTCCCCAGGTTAAACATCCCTTACATCAGCTGACCCTTGTAGGACACGATTGCCAGACCCTTCACTAGCCTTTTCACCATCTTCTGGATGCCTAGAACTGAACTGAATGCGCTTCTCCAGATGTGGTCTGCTTAGCATAGCTTATGGTGGAATTATCACTAACTTCTGTATGTCTAATGAATTAAAGCTATGACTAAATTAATGTTTCTCTTTTTTTGCTTCACTGAGTGTTTGTTGATATTTTAGCAAGTGCACCACTCTGCTGCTGACTGACATACTGAGCTTTCAGGGCACTCAATCCTGGCTCTTTTTTCACATGCCGTATATTTATGTGATTTTATTTTGTGCATGCTCAAATGCAGCACTTTGCCTTTGCCTCTATTTGATTTCACCTTGTTGGTGGAAATCTTTCTATCCTGTAAAGCATTTTTGATTCTACGTTGTCATCCGAGGATGCACAGTGCTTGGCACACAGTAAGCCTTACCTAATAAGGTCTCAGGCATGACTGACTTGACACAGACAAGTGTCCTATTTGGAAGACAGCTCTAAAAGGATGGGGGGAGTGGAGTCCCTGAGCAAAGCTGCTGCCATCACTCACTTGACATGCCGGAGTCCGTGGTTGCTGGAGAGTGCAGTGGCAATGCAGATGGCTCCATCCATTCCTAAGGAGTTCTCTTGAAGACTGGGAAAGAGATGGAAAAAGCTCTCCAGTAACCCTTGTAGGCCAAGAGAACCCCAAGGAACCACGTGACATGGCATTCAGGCTTTGCCATGCCAGCTTTTGCTCTGAGGGAGCAATGGTCCCATTGCATTTGACACAGTATTAAGGTGTACTACATGCAAAGGGCCAGAAGGCCCCTGCCTCATAAACATAGGCTGTCAGAGGTAGAAGGGACCTCTGAGATTGTTTAGTCCAATCCTCCCATTCTACAAATAAGAAAACTGAGGCCCAAAGAGGTTAAATTATTTGCCCAAGATCACATAGGTATTTTCATAGCTGGGACTTTATGTTGTTGTTGTTTAATCTCTTCAGTCATGTCTGACTCCTCATGACCCCTTTTTGGGTTTTCTTGGCAGAGATGCTGGAGTGGTTTGCCATTTCCTTCTTCAGTTCATCTTAGAGATGAGGAAACAGTGGTAAACAGGATTAAGTGACTTGTCCAGGGTCACACAGCTAGTAAATGTCTAAGGGAAGATTTGAACTCACAAAGATAAGTCTTTCTGATTCTAGGCCCAGCACTCTTATCTCCTGCACCACCTAGCTGCTCTCCACTTTATAAAGGTCTGAATTATTCAGAAAGAAGCCACCATAGGGGAAATCCACAGCAGCCACTTAGGGTTGGTAAAGTCCTGCTGACCCACCAGCTACTGAGCCTTGCCTTTTTTCCTCCCAGCTAGCAACACCTACTCACTTGAGTGTCCGGAGACTGGGGTTTGTCTTCAGGGCTTTAGCCATGGCTTTAGCTCCAGCTGCTCCAATGGAGTTTCCTCTTAAGCTGTCAGAGAAAACAGGCAACGGAAGGCAATGTGAGGCCAAAGTTTTAAGATTTAGAGGTCAGTTTGGAAAGGAAATGGCTGACCCATGCACGCATTTTCTTCACCAATAATGAAACTAAAACATTAGAATCTCCATCACCTCAAAGCTGAGATATTACTTGTAACTTGAAAAAAATTCAATGTCAGTCTGCCTTTGAAATCTGACAATGAATGTTTCTGCTGAGTGCTGATAGATGTATTTTGTGCTTATTGAAATATTCTTCCCTGTATAAATATTTAAAAGGAAATTGTCAACAGAGGAAAAAAAAGATCAACTTGGTTTGATGTAATTACTTTCAAGTTATCATTTCCCAGTAAATCTCTTAAAAGTGTATATTTTTAAAAGAGCATTGGTTGACAGTGATGCTTGATCACTTTTGTTTACCCAAAATTTGAATTCATTTGTCATTTTCTCCCCAAAATATTTAAGCATTATGGAAATAACTGTTTCTGGTTTTGTCTGCACCTGTGATGTTATCAGTGTAGGGAACACTTGGTGAGGAAATTCCTTCCATTAGCACAGATCAGCAACTAGTCTGTAATTTATAGTCTCTGACTGTTGAGGCACCTGCTTGAGGGAAGTGATTTGCCCATAATCATACAGATAGTGCACGTCAAGAAATGAACGTAACTTGTAGACAGCCTTTTTTTGTGTGTGTGTGAAAAGGAGGTGAGATGTAGGATAACTTGAGCAGCTGGTAGTTGAGTGACTAGTTGGGATCAAGGGAGGGGTTTTTACAAGAATGGACTGTGGGCAACGAGCCAGTAGATAAAAAAAAGGTTCACGATGAGAGAGGAGAAAGTGATGTTTCTAAATCCTGATCAGGTCTGGCCATGTCCCACATACCCACCCCCATCCCGAGTCAATAAACTGTAGTGGCTCCCTATCACCTCCACAATCAAATATAAAGTTATCTTCGTGCCACGGCTTTCTTGACTCCACGGTCAGCCAGAGGGCTGGCCTTATCTATCTTATCTTTCCTTATCTACCTGCTTCCATCAATCCAAAAGCCTTCATGAAGCAACTACTATGTGCCAGGCACCGTGCTAGGAGCTGAAAACATAAAAATAAAAAGGAAACAGTCCTTGCCCTTGAGGATATTCCATTCAACCAAGAGGAAGCCCTATGTGTAGCATGCTGCCTCTCTAACGAAAAACACATACAGAAAATAAATAACTTGTATAGCAAACAAGTTCAGTCTGATCCCTGGAGATATGTGAAGCTATGAGTTACCAAGGTTGCAGATACATATCTAAATATTAACCACTACACATTATTAAGAGACAGAAAGCTGAGCTACTACTAACAACTCTATGGGAGATGATTATTCTTCATTCTTGAATACCTTGTCCTTGGTCCTACGATCACTTATGCCTTGCCAAACCCCAACAATGAATAACTTCTTATTCTCTGCTTTCTCTGCCCCTCACTGCCGCTGAATGATCTTGGGGGAATGATACAACCTAGACTATGATGACTGGGTCTACCAGATTTACTTTACCTAAGTCAACTGGGTTCTTGCTACTGCAAAGAAATCATTTTACCCCTCCCTGCCTGATTCTCTGTCCACCCCCAACCACGTTGCTGAGAAAATCAAGGATGTTAATTGCAGTCCCTCTGCTCCTCTGTATCTTAATATCCTGTTGCCTTCATTCTCCATTCTCTGATTTTCTAATACAGAGCCTGTCCTGCTCCTCATCAAAGTCAGTCCCTCTATTTGTACACCGGCTCTCATTCCTTCCTATCTACCCATACAGTCGTTACTCGATAAACAATCATCGTTATGTGCTGGTGCTGTGCTAAATGCTTTTGTTTGTTATTTCTGAGTCCTTTTGCAGTTTTGTCTCCCTCTTTTGTGACCCTATTTGGGGTTTTCTTGGCAAAGATACTGGACTGGTTTGCCATTTCCTCCTCTAGTTCATTTTACAGATAAGGAACTGAGGCAAACAGTGTTAGTAACTTGCCCAGCATCACACAGCTATTAAGTGTCTGAAGCTGCATTTGAACTCATGAAGATGAGTTCCTGACTACAGGTCCAGTTCTCTATCCATTGTTCTACCTAGCTGCTCTAAGCGCTAAGTGCTAGGGGTACCAAAAAAAAAAAAGGAAATTCCCTTCTCTCAAAGGAGTTCACAGTCTGATGAGGGAGACAACATACAAACAATTATGTCCAATTAAGCTATAAAGAGGACAAATTTGAAATAATCAACAGAGGAAGGGCACTAGAATTAAGGTATATCGGAAAAGAGTTTCTGTAGAAGGTGAGATTTTATCTGGGATTCAAAGGAGGCAAAGGTGGCCAAGAGGCAGAGATGAAGAGGACAAGAGGTATGTGGGACAATCAGAGGAAATGCCTGGGACTGGGAAATGAAGTGTCTTGTGCTTAGGAACAGAGCAAGGAGGCCACTGTCACTGGATCAAAGAGGGTAATCCAGGAAGGTGTGAAGTGTAAGAACACTAGAGAGGCTGGGGGAGAGGGAGAGGGCAGGCAAAGGTTATGGAGGCTTTGAACACCAAACAGAAGATTTTCTATTTGATCATGTCAGTGATAGGGAGCCACTAACGTTTACTGACTGAGGGGAGAGGTGTGTTTGACAGTCAGAACTGAGATCTAGGAAGATCCCGTCCCTCTCTCATCTTGAACCTCACATTTTCTACTAGCTCATTCCCTGTTGCCAACAAACCTCAAAAAAAACTCTCAAAAAACCCTCAAAAAAACCCTGATGGGGCAGCTACATTGCAGACTGAATAGAACACCAGTTCTGGAGTCAGGAGGACCTGAGTTCAAATCCTGACTCAGACCCTTAATACTTACTAGCCATGTGACCTTGGGCAAGTCACTTAACCCAAATTGCCCTCCAAAAAACAAAATAAATAAGTAAAAATACAATCAAAACAAAAAGAAAAAACCCTGACTTGATCCCAACTATTCATTCAACTACCAGCCCTTCAAGTTAGCCTACACTACAGCTTACCTCCTTACATAAGATGGTACATTCATTGCTTGAATGCATTACATTCATCTTATGACAGACTGACCTGAACCTGACTAGATACAGAGTCTCTTCATCACTAGGTTGGCCACTGGGTGATGAATTCTTTGGCCATAACAATTCATGAAGCAGATTAGGTCATGCAAAAACAAAAGGTATCAATAAAAAAATTTTTTTAAAGAAATTTGATCATTGAAATGATCAACCACAGTTTCAAAGGACTGATGATGAAGGATGCTACTCCCTGAGAGACAAGTGATAGTCTCAAAGTAGAAAATAAGACCTACATTTTTGGACATGATTAATGATGTGGATTTGTTTTTGTCTGCCTCTGAATATTTGTTGCAAAGGTTTTATTTTTCTTTTTTTTCTATCAGGGACCACAAGGATTTAGGAGGTAAATGGGGGCTAGCAATAGTATTATTAAAAAGGGGGGGGGAAATGAAAGAGGGTCATTGGCATATTTTAAAAATTCACAGAAGTACACACAATAAAGTTCAAAAATAAACACCGGGGAACAGGATAGCTTTGAAAATAAAATTGAGGTCAAGATGGTGGAGTAGAAACAGGACTTCCAGTGGGTTTCTGCTCCCACCACCTCCAATTCATGTAAAAGGTGATTCTGAACAAACTTTGGAGCTACAGAACCCACAAAGTGACACAGAGAAGCTAACCTCCCACTCAGGACAGCCCAGCAGGAAGTGGCCAGTGCAGTGCTCTGGGAGCCAAGCCCAGCCCCACTCAAGCCATAGGTTTTAGCCCCAGGGTGGGACTGACCAGCCTCTGGCTGGAGGGACTTCAGATAACCAGTAGCTGTGGCAGTTTCCAGAATTATCAATCCATAGATGCTAAGGACAAAGTGAGAGGTCAGTGCAGTGTAGACTTTGGGATCCGGTAGTTTGGGAGTGTGGTCAGCCTTTATTCCCTGGAGGGAGAAGCTGCTGAGGTACCACGGCTGTGTAGCTGCTGCCAATGGCTGCTTCAGCTCCTGGCCTGCAGACTGAGGGGGACCAAGTGACCAGTCTAAGGGGTAATCGCTCTTGCTTTAACCTGCTTGGATATGGATTGCGGTCTAGGGTGGAGGTCCTGGGGTGTGTAACCAGCTTGCCAGAGCATATGGAAGCCTCAAAGAGGACACCCAACTAATACCTCTGGCAGCTGAGAAAATCCCAGCATTTGGTATGAAGTTCCCCTGTCTGGTAGCAGAGTCCTACTGTGGCAAAAAGCCCAAAAGTCAAATAATTGAGTGGCAACATGGGTAGGCAAAGGAAGCAAACCAAGCAAAGCAATCCAACATTAGACTCCTATTTTGGGGACAAAAAGGATCAAAGCATGGAACAGGAGGAAGACGGTAAAGTCAGAACTCCTGCACCAAAAGCTTCCAAGAAAAATATGAGTTGGTTACAGGCCATAGAGGAGCTTAAAAAGGATTTTGAAAACCAGATAAGAGAAGTGGAGGAAAAATTGGGAAGAAAAATGAGAACAATGAAAGAAAATTATGAACTGAGAGTTAACAACCTGATTGAAGAAAATAATACCTTAAAAAATAGACTAACTCAAATGGCAAAAGAGGCTCACAAAGGCAATGAGGAGAAGAATGCCTTAAAAAGCTGAATTTGCCAGATGGAAAAAGAATCTCAAAAGCTCACTGAAATGAATCATCCCTTCAGAATTAGATTGGAGCAATAGGAAGCTAGTGACTTTATGAGAAATCAAGATGCTATTAAACAGATCCAAACAAATGAAAAAATAGAAGGCAATGCAAAATATCTCATTGGGAAAACCACTGACCTGGAAAATAGATCCAGGAGAGATAATTTAAAAATTATTGGACTACCCGAAAGCCATGATCAAAAAAAGAACCTAGAAGTCATTCTTCAAGAAATTCTCAAGAAAAATTGCCCTGATGTTTTAGAACCAGAGGGCAAAATAGAGGTTGAAAGAGTCCACCAATCACCTCCTGAAAAAGATCCCAAAAAGAAAACTCCTAGCAATATTATAGCTGGGTTCCAGAATTCCCAGATCAAGAAGAAAATATTACAAGCAGCCAGGAAGAAACAATTTGAATATTGTGGAAACACAATCAGGATAAGATAGGATCTGGCAGCTTCTAGACTGAGGGATTGAAGGGCTTGGAATATGATATTCTGGAGGGCAAAGGAGCTGGTATTACAACCAAGAATCACCCAGCAAAACTGAGTATCATGTTTCAGGGGAAAATATGGTCATTGAGTGGAATAGAGGACTTTCAAGCATTCTTAATGAAAAAAAAATAATTGAATATAAAATTTGACATTCAGATACAAGAAGCAAGAGAAGCATGAGAAGGTAAACAGGGAAAAGAAATCATAAGGAACTTATCAAAGTTGAACTACTTATATTCCTACATGGAAAAATGATAACTGTAACTTATGAAACTCAGTATGAGAATAGTTGAAGGGAATAGAAATGTATGTATAGATATAGATAGATATATACACACATATATACATGTATATATGTATACATACATATATGGGTCTATATAGGAGGCAATATGGGCATATGAATACATATGTGAATGTGTGTATCTATGTGTACAGATATACATAGACAGAGGGCACAGGACCGGTTTAATGGGAAGGGATGATACTTAAAAGGTGAAATTAAGAGGTAAGAGAGGAATATAATGAGAGGAGATGGGGAGAGACAGAATGGGGTAAATTATCTCATATAGAAGAGGCAAGGGAAAACTGTTACAATGGAGGGGAAGAACAGGAAGGCAAAAGGGAATGAGTCAACTTTATTCTCAATGAATTTGGCTTAGGGAGGGAATGACATGCACACTAAATACGGTTATCTCACCCTACAGGAGAGTGGGGAGGATGAACCAGATGAACAAGAACCAGGAGAAAAAAAAAGGAGAAACACCAGAAAAATAGGAGAGAGAAGAGAAAAAGAGCAGGTGTGCATGGAACTCTGGCACCCCATCTGAATCCCTTTGATGAGGGTGGGAACAAGCATTTTTTAAGTTCTGCCCCCATGACTTCAGCGATCGTCTGGTTGCTACTGCACCAAGAAATTTGGCTCCCTATGTTGCTGTTGCTCCAAAAAGCCAATGATCTCCAGGCTTTCTAGGCTGTGGCTGTGTTGAGGTGTACAAGAAAGCGATCAGGTAGAAATATTATACCCATTGCTGTCATTCTATTCCCTCTGAGTGTGGTGGGAGGAGGTAGTCTGAGACAGCTGTCTATTGTCATTTTCTTGTTATTTGTCTTGCATTTTGACTTTAGTAAAGGCTCTTTTGTGTTGCTGTAGTATTATTTGTAACAAAGGTAAAATGGGGCTGTTGAACAACAGAATGGATACAAACAGGGTGCTAAGACACCTGCATGTAATATTAAGGGGTGCTACATTTGGAGGCTTATCCTAGGATTTTACAAAATTATTACAATTTGAATTTTTTTGGATTCTTTTAAAAGCAAGGCTGTGGGGCAGCTAGGTGGCACAGTGAACAGAGCACCTGCCCTGGAGTTAGGAGGACCTGAGTTCAATTCTGGCCTCAGACACTTAACATTTACTAGTCGTGTGACCTTGGACGAGTCACTTAACCCCAATTGCCCTGCCTTCCCCCCTCCAAAAAGGCAAAAAAACCCAAAAAACAAATAAAAGCAAGGCTACTTTGAGTGTTGGGTAAAGTTGGAGTTATTTACTCTAGCGATGCAAAGACTTATGGCAAATTTTTTTTGTTTTTATTTTTTCTAGACTGAAACTTGCTGATAAAATCAATTATTTCATTGTAACCATTAAATTTTTGTGAGTCAAAGCATTATTGAAATCCTATGTTCCTGTATTGTTTTAAAGTTGAAGGGAGAGGTGTTATTGCGGAAGTGATAGAATTAACTTTGTACACTGAATATTTGAACTGAAACTTTTTCTGATACTATTGTGAAGTGACTGTTGAACTGACATTTTACCCAGAAAATCATGTGAATTGTCTGCCATGGATATATTTCAGCTTCCTTGTCTGTGGGGCTGCTTGGAAATTAGCAATTAAATCCTCTACTCTGGAGCAGAAGAGATGAGAAATTTTCAAGAGTTTCTGGTGAGGGCAGAATAAACTGAGGGTGAAGCGTGCCAGGGACACCAGTGCAGCAGCTCACAGTCCTCGTTATCTTAAGCATTTCATGGTGCACTGGTATCATCACTTTCAGCAGTTCAGGATATAACAACAATATTTTAGGACAGAATGCGCACTGTAAGCCTGCCAGTGCAAATATAAGGGACTCACTGTGGAAAGCTATGGTCCTTTTCACAGGACATCCCTCTCCACCGAACAAGGAACCCTTCGAGTTGTGGCTAGGAAATGCCCCTGAAATAATGTAATGCAACAGTGACAAGGAATTGATGTGAAGAAACAGAGTAAGCTAGTGAGGATCCTCAAGGGATCTGCTCTTGACCTTACATGCTCTCTGGAAATGCAGTATCCTGAGATCCTGGTTTTGGAGTGCCTGCAAGGCTGTGTGGTGCAAACAGTACACAGGAAGCTTGTGTTCAGTACTTGCATGGCCTTCAGCGTGAGGGCAGAAAATGTCTGACTGCATCATGTTTGAAGAGACGCCTTCAAAGGCCAGTAGTCAAAGGAGCAGTGATTCCAGAGCAGACTACAGCAGATTTACTGTATGACAAAGACATGAGATCCCCTGCAACTGGCTGAACAGCAAAGACAGGCTCTAAAGTGCAGAAGAGTTTGTCTACCTGGTGAAGGTGTTTGAGGCAAGGATGGCAGACCAAAAGAGAAGCTGGTAACAAATGAACCTGACCCTGGTTGACTCAAGAGCTTTGCCTCACTTGCGGGTCAATGAGGCCAAATAAGAAGCTGTTCAGATCCCTCGGATTCCATCGCAAAAGCTTAGGACAAGTCGTCTGAGGGATGGAATCATGCACAAAGCCCCTCTTCCAAGAAGAACAAAGGCTCAGGGGACCAGAGGTCAAGATAGTCCACTTTGAAAATATCAGCAGAGCACAGCTGAAGAAGATGAAGCAAGATGGGCAAATGCATTGGTTTTAACCAAGAAAAGTATTTGGAATCCGTTTACCAGAGGCTGAGTCTAATGGACCTATGTAAGATAAGAGAGAAAGTCAGGGAAGGGAGCAGATCCATGCCCCCAAAGAAGATTATCCTTGCCCCAGTAACCATTCCTGGGTGCTTTCCACCTTGATCCACAGGACCCCAGGGAACAGTGACAATGAGGACTGAATATCCTGCTTGCTTAGGCAGCAGATCCCAAGTAATGTATGTTTTCTATTAATTTTATAAAAGTTCACTTGCAAACATATACCTTAAGCAGGGATGTCAAACTTAGGTAGAAACAGGAGCCATCAGTCCATACATAAGGATACCTGTGGGCCACATAGTGACTTAGTTTTAAAATGTCACATTATCTTTATTGTATATTTATTTGGTTAAATATTTCCTGATTACATTTTAACCTGGCTTGGGTCACACTTGTCAGGGCTGTGGGCTGCTTGTTTGACACTCCTGCCTTCCAACCTCTCCATGGGCTAGACCTCTGTGAAGTGAATGAAAGGACTACTTCTAAATCGACTTAGTAGAGTGAGTTTGGAATTCCCTAAGGAAGCTATGGGTGTCACCAAGAAGAAGGGCCTTGTGGCCTTGGTATAGCCAGACTGCCAAGCATTTCTGGAGCATTAATGATGTTCAGGACCAACTACAGCCAATTCAAAGACCTGGAAGGGCCCTGTGGGCAACAAGGTAGGCTCAGTACCCGATCACTGACAACTTGTACATCTCATGCAGAAGTTTACAAGAAAATAAAAGGCCTGTGTCATTTTCAGATGACACATAACTGGGAAGGGACAGATAACACACTGGTTGACAGAGTTGAAATCCCAAAAGATCTTGACTGTACTGAATCAAATCAAATTGTAAAGTCCTGCACCTGGGTTCAAAAATACTTTCACAGATATATTTCACAAATATAATACAAGGGAAGCATGGTCACATAGCACTGCATGTGAAAAAAAAGAGGTGGTGGTTTTGGTGGATGGCAAGCTCAATGAATCAATGTGATATCAGCCCAAAAACCCAAATGTAATGTTGGGTTATATTAGAAAGGCATAGCTTCCAGGAATAAGAGGGTAATAATCACCCCAGAGGGTAGTAATCATACCATGTTCTGCCCTTGTTAGAGCACATCTGGTCCACTGTCCAGCTCTGGGCTCCAAAGGTCATGAAAACATTGAGTAGCTGAAGAGTGTCCAGAGGAGGGTAGTCAGACTAGCAAAGGACCTTGAGTCTGTGTTGTGTAAGGATCAGCTGAAGAAGCTAGTAATGGTTAATCGTGGAGAAGCAGAGACTGGACAGCTGGCTTTAAGTGTCTGAAAGGCTGTCACGTGGAAAAAGAATGAAGATATTTTCTGTTTAACTCCAAAGGGAAGAATCAGGACCAACAGCTGGGGAAAAAATTCCTCTGAATTAGAGTCACCCAAAAGTTAAATGGCCACCCAAGAGGATGGTAGCTTCTCCTTCCTTGGAGGTCTTCAGGCAGAGCCTCGATGGTCACCTGTTGGATGTGATGATGTGTGGATTCTTTATCGGGTGCGGGTTGGTCTAGATGGACACAAAGTTCCCTGCTAACTCAGCTCTGTGATTCATTGGTGGCAGAGAGCAACAAAGACACACTGCACTGTCTACCTCCAGGGCGAATCTAGGAAAGTTCAATGATGGTGATTCTCTAGGGCCTGAGGCTTGGACCCGAGGTATCCCTGTACTGTCATACACAAGATCTGCCCCAATGATGCCTGAGCTTTTCAAGGGCTGATTTGAAAATGTCAACTTTGAAGTGGGCTGTCACTGAACTCTGAACAGTCTGGAGTTGGTCCTGATTTCACTCTGGAAATGTTTGGCAAGCCTGGACATACACCAGGACCACAATGCCTATCTTTCTTCCCTAGGGAATTTCAAGCTCAATCTGAGAAATCCAAATAGAGGCAGTCCTTTCATTCAGCTCACAGAGCTCTAGCTCCATAGGAGCAATAAGTTTTGAGACTATGTGTCCAGACCTCAATTCCAAGGACTGATAGTCAGTAATCCAATTCTGACTAGCACTAAGTTGCATGCTACCTGCTGGAGAGGGGTCACAACACTAACCATAGAGTCAGCATGTACTACTGACCAGGAAAGACTAATATAAATGCAGGTACCTTTACCCCCATAGAAACCCAGAAAAGGGGATGGAGGCAATCTATAACCCACAAGGAGCCAAACCACTGACACGTGAATGTGTGACTGACTATATAGGATTTCTGTGTGTGCCAAAGATTGTGCCTTCAGTGCATATAAATCTTGATATATTGGGCCAACCCTCCTTGCTTCAGGTGTCCTTGGATGACTCGCAGTGAAAGAAACTGCATGAGAGGTGGCACAAGCCAAGAAGCAAAGTCATGAGCCTTGGGGACGTGGGCATCATTTCCCAAAAGGTACTAAGCCATTAAGAAAATGGCAGAAGTTGGAATTATGCAATAGAGGACTGTACTGGATTATAACTAATCCAACCTGATCCATCCTCGTGTTTTCCAAGGCATACCACTCAATGGTTGATTGCGAAAGTGATTTTGAACACAAGCCACTTCAGAGCCAGTAAGTACAAGATGGCAGCAGATTCTGTAAGAAATGTGAGATGCACGTGCACTGGGTTCAAAAGAAAGTTCTCCCAATACATATGGCTTACCTGGCAAGGAGAAGCACCAGCAAGCCAGTGGAGTTTGTGTGTGTAGCCTTTTTTAATTTCTGGAAGAAGATAGGAAGAATATAAGCAACAATCCTAATGGTGACAGAGCATTTCACCCAGTAGGGACAGGCATGCTCAACCAAGAATGCAAGTTCCTTGAGGACAGAGACTGTTTCTTTTTGTTTTTGTATTCCCAGTGTCTCAGTATTTAATAAATGATTATTGAATGAGTTCAGAGAAATCAGAAAACTGCTACAGTTGCCAAGGGATTATGGGAAAAGCATTTTGCCATGTATGGCTTCGCCGTAAGGACCCAGTCTTGCTCAAAGATGCATTGGTTTTGGCAGAAAGCAAGAAATCTAAAAGCACACCTAACATCCTTGAGTGGATCCGATGCCCGGGTATTTTAATTGTATGTAACTGCACGTTTTGGGGACCGTGAACAGAGGAGACGTAGAGGTATCAACACTTGTTCTTTTGGGCACATACATATAATGCTTACCAAGAATGACACCACAGGCTTTACTCCATATCTGCTGATTTGTGCTTTGGAGAAGACAGAGAGAATCACAACTAGCGTGTCTCACTGATAAGAGATGGGTTGAAAGAAGACTGTGGTCCAGTCATGTCCTCAGATCAAAAAGGGTCAGAGAGGAGCAAGTAGTAATATGATACTTGAGTTTATGGTCAGGAATTCCCATCAAGAGTCAGAAGAGGCAAAAAGATAAAAATCCTACAAAGGACTCTTGGTATCCAGAGAAAACACAAGCTGGTGGATCCATGATGAGTTATCTTATTCTAAGTAGCTGAAAGATTGTGCAATCTGCCAGTTTACCTAATGGTTAACTTGACTTTTTGCTGATAAAGAGGAAAATTGCAAGAGAGTCAGCCAAGTGGATTCTAAGAAGGGTCTATCTCTCAGAGCTAGTCCTAGGTGATGATGCTTCATATAGAGAAGGCTCACTTGAAGGAGTTGCATGCTGGAACCCTCTGGAGGTGAGGGGGAAATCAGAAAAGTCAGATGAGATGGTCTAGGTTCAAAAAGGAGGGCTGAAGGTCGACTGCTGCTTTTCTGCCTAATTCTCCAGCTGTGAAGGCCCCAAGGAAACAAAATCCACCCGAGGTGCTTGACTCATTGAAGACTGGAGACAGTGATAACCTTCCTGAACTATGCCCAGACTTGGGATTAGGAGTATAGACCAGTAGGTCTGAGGATAGCAAGGGTGCAGAACTGACAGCAGGTCACTATGGGAGCACACAAGTGTCTGGCCATCAGGCCGGCTTATGACACTTCAGGAGTCATGGGACAGAGGGTCACACTGTGACCAGATGACTCTCAGCCATGGACTGCATATACTATGTAGGTGACAGTCTATGTAGTGCACGATCTATGTATTGGGTTTATAGTTTACCTCTGCACTCTATGAGCTATCACTCTAGGTGCAGGGATTGTGTTTCTGCACATGCTCTCTGCTGCTGCAGATTTTATTGTGTGTTTGAGATAATGGCCTGTGATTACACTATATGCCAATTAATGTTTATGATATGCATTTCTATTTGTACCTTTGTACTCAGTAAAAAAAAAATGACTGCAAATTATTTACTAGGAGAGTAAATAGCTCACATTGATGAAGCAATTTAAGGTTTGAAAGTGCATTAGATATGAGATCTCATTTGAGCCTGAAAGCAACTCCTAAGAGGGAGGGGCTGTTATTTTCTCCATTTTACAGACAAAGAAACAGAAGCTGGGACAGGCTAAGTGACTTTCCCAAAGTGCCAAGTGTCTGAGGCCAGAATCACACCTGGGTCTCTCTGACTCCAGGTCTACTGCTTCATCCACTGCGACCATCACTGAAAGGGACTTCATTCCCCACAAGACAGTGCAAGGTGCAACAGGAGATGACACTACCTGAGATCAGACTCTGTCTGTGCTGAAGCATCTGCAGTGTGTCTTGTGAAAGGCTGGGAGCAGAGTCTCAAAAGGGAGAGGACACGAGAGGATTTGAACCAGAGCCAGAAGAGACATGCTAAAGAAATTTGAGGAAGGGGAGGAGAGAGAGAGAGAGAGAGAGAGAGAGAGAGAGAGAGAGAGAGAGAGAGA
>NW_027185694.1:19360931-19374600 GCF_028583685.1 Petaurus breviceps papuanus | reverse complement strand
AGAGAGACAGAGAGAGAGAGAGAGAGAGAGAGAGAGAGAGAGAGAGAAAGAGAGAGACAGAGGAGAGAGAGAGGGAGGGAGGCGGCTAGGTGGTGCAGTGAATAGAGCATTGGCCCTGGAGTCAGGAGGACCTGAGTTCAAATTCCACCTCAGACATTTAACACTAGCTGTGTGACCTTGGGCAGATCACTTAACCCCAACTGCCCAGACTTCCCCCCTCCAAAAAAAAGGGGAGAGAGAGAAAGGCAGGCAGGCAGGCAGGGAGGGAGGGAGGGAGAGATAGAAGGGAGAGAGAGAGAGAAGGGAGACAGGGTGGTGGGAGGAATGGGGGAATAGTAGCTTTTCCTTGAACTTTGATACTGCAACAAGATCTATTTCAGGTGTTTGTAATTAGGAGGTTGTTGTACCAGGAAGCCTGACTCCCTTATGCTGCGTTGCTCATTGTTATTTATCTTGCATCTCTATTTTAGTAAATGTTCTTTTGCACCACTATGATACCCTGTGTGTATAAACCTAACTGGTTGATATGGACTCAGACAATGCTGCATACATGCAGGTACTATTAAGGGGTCACACACGGGAAAGAAAAATGGACCAAGCAAGGCCTGGGGATCAGCTCTTGTAAATCCAGAGGCCCAAATGAGGCAGCACCTCCCCCATGCTATTGCTGTCATCCCGATTACCACCAACAGGGCTAACCCAATCAGAGGGCTGGATTCCCTGGAACGAGTCCTAGACAGCCTCATAGAGACAACATCCTTAAACCCCTTATAAGTGGCTCGACTTGTATACATCACCCTCAGTGACTGTTCCCATAAGCAGATTCTCACCAGGGCCCAGCTATCCTCATAGACTGAAGTAAGCCAACTCAGATGGTAGGCACAAAAGCAGAAAATGAAAAAATGCAGCAAACTTCATAGAAAAGAAACAGAGGATTGGAGTGGGGATAGGTAAGAGTCTGTATTCTGTCCTTACATGAAAACTGCCTGACCTCTCCTTCTCAGGCCCCTTTGCTGGATCTTCGGCTTGTAACTCTTGGGTGTCCCCCAGACAGGGCTCCATCCTGGACCCTCTGCTTTTTGCCCTCTAGACTATTTCACTTGGTTATTCAACAGCTCCTAGGGATTTAATGATCACCTCTATGCAGATGATTCTCCCATCTATTTATCTAGCCCTCACCTCTCTCCTGGCCTCTACTCTTGTCTCTCCAACTGCCAGTTGGACATTTTGAACCGAATGGATCATAGCTTAACCTCAGCGTGTCTAACACTGAACTCATTGTGTCTGCCCCTGTAACGCCTCCCCACTTCTCTTCAATGTCACTGTTAAGAGTGCCACCATCTCCCGGTCCCCGAGGTTTACAATCATAGTGTCGTCCTCAGCTCCTCTCTCTCACCTTCCACATCCCTCCCTTCCCAACGTTTCTAATACATTCCCCTTCTCGCCTCTGACACTGCTCTCATCCCCTCATTCCTGGACACTTGTAGTAACCTCCTGGTTGCTCTTCCTGCTTTAAGTCTCTCCACGTCAGCCCACCCTGCACTCAGCCACCAAATACATCTTCCTAAAGTGCAGGTATGACCATGTCCTCCTCCCCATTCAATAAACTCCGGGGGCTCCCTATCAACAGCCTCAAGAAAGGTGGAAGGAAACAAGCATATCTTAAGTGCCTACTGTGTTCCAGGCACTGTGTTCAGAACTTTATTTTATTTTTTTTTTTGCCTTTTGGAGGGCAGTTGGAGTTAAGTAACTTGCCCAAGGTCACATGGCTAGTTTTTTTGTGTGGGTGTTGTGTCTGATGCCGGAACTGAACTCGGGTCCTCCTGACTCTGGGGCTGGCGCTTTACTCACTGTGACACCTGGCCGCCCCCAGAACTTTATAAAAAGGATTTCATTGGAGCCTCACAACAAACCTGGGAGATAGGTGTTATTATTAACCTCATTTTTCAGCAAAGGAAACTGAGTCAGACAAAGGTTAGATGACTTGCCTGGGATTACATAGCTCAGAGTCAGGAAAGAAGGAATGGTCAGGAGACCAAGTCACAGTATCATAGCGTCCATGGAGGTTATGAGGATATTTTGCTTTGAACTTGGAGGTCATTCCTCTTGGATTCCCTTTCTGACCATATCACTACTATTCAAAAAACTCTAGGGGCCTGTACCTCCAAAACTCTGTACCTCCAAGATCATATATAAAATCCTCTGTTTGGTTTTTAAAAGCCCTTCATAACCTGATCCCTCCCTGCCTTTACAGTCTTTCTTCCTGTCTTTACAGTTCCTCCCACATAACAATCTCCCCGTTCCCACCATTTTCACTGGCTGCCCCCCCCCGCCAATGTCTGAAACTGTCTCTGTTATCTCTGCCTCCTGGCTTCCTCCAAGCCTCAGCTAAAGTCCCTTCTCCAAGAAGACTGTCCCGGCCCTCCTTATTTTGAGTGGTGCCTTCTCTCTAAGACTAGCCCCAACTTTTTCTGTACATAGCTTGTTAGGACATGCATAGTTCTTTGCGTGTTGTCTCCCCCATCAGACTTGAGCACAGGGACTGTGGTTTGCCTTTCTTTGTACTCCCAGAGCTTAGCACAGTATTTGGCACAGGAGTGCCCTTCTTCCCACAAACCCCCAAGAGGTATTTTTTTATTCACACAGTTTTTCCTGGGTGATGTTAGGTTATACTTTTTTGAGTGGTTGTGGACCTCCTTTGGAAGGCTCTGTAGCATTTGGGGGATTGATTCAGTCAGTACATTGTCATCCACAAATAATGTCTGGAAGACCACACCATACATAAGGAATCTGTCTTCCGTCAGAATTATGCCTTCTTCTTGCCCTTTACTCCCCTCTGTAGACTCTGCAGTCCACTGACACTGGCCTCCTTGCTCATTCAGGCCACTCAGTCTCCTGATCAGGAGTGTTTTCACTGGTTCCCCACTCCCAGCTGGGAATTCTCTCCCTCCTCTTCTATGCTTTCTGACTTCCATTAGGTCCCAGCTAAAATCCTGCCTTCTGCAGGAGGCCCTTCCTGATCTGCCTGAATGCCACTATCCTCCCTCTAAAGGTAACTACAGTTTATCCTAGATAGCCCTTGCATGTTTTCTTCCATTAGATTGTGGGTTCCTTGGGAGTCAGGACTGTGAGCAGATAGCCCCATGCTTGGCACAGAAGTAGCACTTGATAAATGCTGCCTGACTTGACACGATATGTAAATTCACATCCAAGCTTCTTGGTATGAGAAGCTGCAGCCCTAAAGACCAATATACTTACTCCAAAATTTCCAAGGTCCTGTTCACAGCCAAGGCATCACCTAGGGCTTGGGCCCCAAGCACACCAATAGATGCCACCTGAAGACTGCAAGAAATGGTGTAGTTAATATATGACAAGCAAATCTGCCCTGCATCATTTCTTGCTCCAAACCCAATTTTATTTATTATTTCAATTATAACAAATACTTAGTTTTCTCATCTATTATCAATAATGTACAATAAAGGAAGACAAGGATGTGTTGGAACCAGTTTATCCAATGTAGAGAGAACATCGTTTCTTACACCTTGCAAATTGGCAAATTCTACAAACAAAGGCTTGATTTATTGTTTTGTTCATCTATCTAGACTTAAGAAAGTTATGGAAAAAAAATATTAATGCAGATTAAATTTAAAAGTGTGTCACCCATTTTCAGAGACCTGGTTGTTAAACATTTACCAGCACACTCCTTGTTGGCTCTCCCCCTCACATTTCTCAGAGCACTTTGGACCTCTGCAGTGCATTTATTAATTTCTCCCTTGTATTGAAGTTATGTGGGTACATTGTGCTTCCCCCAAAATAGATTGTAAATTCCTTGAGATCTGGGTCTATGTAATAGCTATTTTTGTATTTCCCCAGTGTCAAGCACAGCATAGGGACTTAATGTGTTTTGAACTGAATTGAATAATAGATCATTTTGCTCAAAGACTTCCCTTACTGCTGCAGCATGCCTGAATCCCTGAGATTAGAATCAAATAGTGAATTTGTATTTATTAAGTGCCTATGTGCTAAGCACTGGGGATATACAAAGAAAGGCTAAAGACATTCCCCACTCTCAAGTTCACAGTCTAATGGAAGAAACAACATTTAAACAACTATGTACAAAAAAGATAGTCTCAGGGGCGGCTAGGTGGCACAGTGAATAGAGCACTGGCCCTGGAGTCAGGAGGACCTGAGTTCAAATCCAGACTCACTTAACACTTACTAGCCATGTGACCTTGGGCAAGTCATTTAACCCCAATTTCCCTGCATTCCCCCCCTCCAAAAAGCAAAAAAAAAAAGTAGTCTCAAAGGAAGTCTCCAAGAAAAGTTGGGGGGAACAGACTTTCTCTCTCTTTGATGCCTACCTTCTAAATGGCCTGTTTTGCAACAACCTAAGAAAACGATTCCTTTGACTGACAAACAAAAAGAAAAAAAATTATGTAAAAAGAGGGAGGAACTGGGACTGGCTTCCTTGACTGTTAGCTTATATAATGCAAAGACTTACTAGAGAGCTGTGAGGCTCATGTTCATCTTCAATGCCCTGGCAAGGGCCTTCATTCCTTCATCTCCAATTGCATTTTCCTGTAAACTGTAACACAGCAAGTCCCCCAATTATTCCTTGGTTTCCACATCTCAGCCACTCCCCTGCTGCTCTAGCTAGTACTTAAGTCCAGATCGGGTGTGTCTACTAGACTATAACTAGTATGCATAGTAAAGCCTCAGTTAACCAGAATCCAATAACCTTAACCCTAACCTGGAACTCAAAGGTGGTCCACTTTTTGGAGAAGTAGCAAATGACCAGAAAACAAGCTCATATAAAATTTTCCTTTAGTTACTTGTTTTTTGGTCCTCCAGAAGATGTTTTGGGGTCCATCTCTTAGACTTTTAATTCTATATTCATGATAGCACTATAAATGATCTTCAAAATGGTGACCCTTGGACCCAGAAAGATCTTGAGCTATCAAAGAAAGATTCTGTGATTCACTATATTTAATAAGATAGGGAAGAATTGAAGTAAAATGCAATTTTTTGCCCATGCTTGTTTTTTGTTAATAATATTCCCTAAATAAATAAAAGACTAATTAAAAAACAAAAATAATAATATTCCCCAGAAAATTAAGTTTAAAAGAACTCCTGGCTCCAAATTATTCTAGTGAATCAGTCATGCTGTCTTTTTTCACCTCAGATTGGGAGGAAGCAGTAGATTCTGGTTTATTTCTGGGCATTTAAGTGACCAATATACAAGCTGGTGTTTCAAAAGCATTAATTTTTCAGTTTCAGGGCTAGAATTTCCTGCAGCACTGTTGACAGTCATTGGCATGACCTTCCACCACTGAGTGGTTTTCCTCTCTAGCCATAGTTAGCCCATTCCTGCCTACATACATCTTTCCTGGCTGCCCAATGAGGAGGGTCACATACTTACTCTAAGCTGGTCAGGCTTCGGTTGAATTGTAGTGCTTGGCCCAGGGCCTTGGCAGCATTGGCCTGGATGAAGTTCCATTGTAAGCTGCATAGGGTAAGATACCAGGAAACAGAAGTGATAATGTGGTCTCAGAGATCAAGCCAACAGCAGGTGCCAGGGGAAATCCTCCCCCTATCTGTGAGATACTTCTCACAGAAGCTAGAAGTGCAAAATAAGTCTTATATTTTCAGACATGACCAATGTGTTGATGTGTTTTGCCTAACCATATGTATCCTACTCCAGGGCTTGTATTGGGGGTCTAAGGGGCGGAGAGGAAGTTAGTAGATAGTAATAAAGAAGTCAGAAAAGAAGGAAGGAAGAAAAAAGAAAGAAAAGGAGGAAAGAAGAGAAAAGAGAAAAGGAAAGAAAAAAGAAGACGAAGGAAAAGAATAAAACATTAAAATACATGAAAGAAAGAATTCAGAAGGGACACAACTGGGACAACTTTATTACTACCTTATTAAATTAAATATTTACCTTTTAAAAATTGTATCTATTAGAAGTTCACAATTTCACGTAAGATATCTTTTTGTTCTTTGGATATTTCGTTTCCCAGGGTTAACCCAATCCCTCCGTGCTTCCAGGTTCATGAAACCAAAACTGGAGAGGACCCTCAGAACATGCCTAGTTGAATTCCCTCATTTTACAGATGGGGAAACTGAGGTCCAGGAAGGTTAAGTGATTTACATAAGGTTACATAGTGTCAGAGGTGGGATTTGAATTGTGGCACCAGCTTCAGAACCAGGAGCCAAACACACTCTATCCTGCCTTGTCAGCCCAGATCACCACAGAAAGTGAACCAAGGGGAAGCCTCGATGGCCGTGATTATGGTTGTCATTATGGCTTTTCCAGGTTCTCTGGAGTCAGCAGTCTGCCTTGATGATGCTGTTGATCCTTGATTTAACATGGCTTAAACTGAAAGGCTCAAATGTAGGCTGCCTCCAGGGCCAACTCTCTCCATAGGTACTCAGTGTCCAGGGTTCCCCACTCTGGGGTGTTACTGAAAGCACTCTAAAAAAAAGTCCCCAGGATTTAGAGTTTGAAGGGGCTGTAGAAGTTATCTAGTCTGAACTTTCAACTTTTTTTGGGAGGCAATTAGAGTTAAGTGACTTGCCCAGGGTCACATAGCTAGTAAATATCTGAGGCCAGATTTGAACTCAGGTTCTTCTGACTCTGGGGCTGCTGCTCTATTCACCTTGCCATCTAGTGGCCTGTGGATTTTCACCTTAAAGACGAGGAAATTGAAGATCACAATGGGCAAATGACTTGCTATGTCACCTCAGAAGATTCAGTCATTAGCAACCTTGGGCAAGGTATAGATCATCACACTACAGAACAAGGAAAAGAAAGGGAACAAACATTTATTAAGTGCCTGCCATGTGTCAGATGCTGTACTGGACATGGTACAATTATTATCCCATTTGATCCTCACAACAACCCTGGGAGGTAGGTGCTATTATGATCTCCTTTTTTTTTTTCTTTTTGGAGAGGGGAGGTTAAGGGGAGGCAATTGGGGTTAAGTAACTTGCCCAAGGTCACGTGGCTAATAAGTATTAAGTGTCTGAGGCTGGATTTGAACTCAGGTCCTCCTGATTCCAGGGCCAGTGCTGTATTCACTGCACCACCTAGCCACCCCTATGATCTTCTTTTTCACAGCTGAGGGAACTGGGGCAGACAGAGAGAGGTAAAGTGACTTGGCCAGGGTCCCACAGCTCGGAAGTGTCTGAAGCAGGATTTGAACTCAGATCTTCCCGACTCCAGGCCCGACACTCTAGCCATTGGGCCACCTAGTTACCTCTGTGGCAAAGGGATGTACGACAGGTAAGTTAATTAAAGATCCTGAGGGGAGGAAGAGAAAGCAAGGAGGAGGGGAAAGCAAACATGGTCTTTAGGAGTTTGAGGTGCTGAGGAGGGGAGCTGGAATGTCTGTGGACCTTTGTTTACTTCCCAGTATGGTACAGAGTGAGCCCCATGATTAATGAATACTTTTTGATAAGTTTGATGAAACTGGGGTTTGTGGAATGTAGGGAAGAATTAAATATCACGGGTAGGAGAAAACTCACTGGAGGGTTCTGAGGACTCGATTCTCTTTCACCGCTGCTGCAATGGCCTGCGCGCCCTCATCATGGAGAAGGTTGGCTGTCAGGCTAAGTAAGAGCAATGGAACGCAAAAGGTGAATTGTATCTCTTAGGGCTTCTCCCAAACACAAGACTAACTCCCTGCCTTGTGAATTGCAGACAGTAGACCTTTAGGGGCAGTAGCCTGGGAAATGGATTATATCATGGATTTAAGGAGATCAGAGACCTGGGTTCGAGTCCCAGTTTTAACATTCACTAGCTGTGTGGGTATAGGCAAGTAGCCTGACCTTTCTGAGCTTCTTTCCTCATCTAGAAAATAAGGAAATAGCTGTACTAACTTACTGATCTCAAGACTGTTGTAAGGAAAGCATTTTGGTAAATAGCTATTAATTATTATGACTGCACAGAGCTTGTCTATTTGAAACCCTTCTAGAGGACTAGATTAGTGTCTGATCTCTAGTTAGAACGTCCCTGGGAAAATGATTTCACAGATTCCCTTATTGACTCATTCCAGGGTTAGTCTGCCCTTTAACAAACTTCTTGCTTATGGCTAAGCTAAATCCCTCTTATTTTAGGATTTATTTTCTTCTCATCGAGTCACCACATTCTGACTCTCTACCACAGGCTGCACAACTCCAGAGCACAGCCAAACCAGATTAAAACCTAACTGGGAAATGTTTAACAAAATAAATAAAAATATAACACGACATAAATAATGTTCATTTGTGGCCTGAACAGACCCGTTTCTACTTGAGTCTGACACCACCCATCTAGAGCAACTTAAGAGACCCTTGACGATTTCCTATTTGTGTCACCATGAGACCAAATGACAATGTGAGATAGACAAGGCAGATATTATACCCATTTTACATATGGGAAACTAGGGCTCAGAGAGGTGATTTTAACCAATCAGTCAATCAGCATTTGTATACTATGTGCCAAGTCCTATACTTGGTTTGGGGGGGAGAGAAGAGGGACAAACACATCCAAAAGTGACTTGCCTACAATAATATATCTAGTTAATGGCAGAGTTGCATTAGAACCCGCGTCTCCTGGTTTGAAGCCTTAAGCTCTTTCCCTGATACTGTGAAGTCAGAGAGGATGGCTATTCTCTCCTGGTCCCTTCTATGCCCACCTGGGGTGGGGTAGGGGGAGAACCAACTACTGAATAGGCCAGGGAGGCTAAAATTCCCAAGGGGGCACTAAAATTATATAAACCATCTTGAGGAAAAAATCGACCCAAGGGACTAATGGCCCCTGCCTTCCACTGCCCTCTCCCTCACCAAGACCTCCCCCCGCCAAGAGACCTGACGTACTCCAAGTTCTGAAGAGCCTGGTTGCTGCGCAGAGCACTGGCGATCTCCCGAGCTCCCTTTGGACTGATGGAGTTTTCTCGGAGGCTGAGGAAAGAAAGTAATCCCCAGTATTCCAAAGGGAGGAATGGAGGCCCACCCAAAGAGACCACATCAGGTGCCTCTCTACCTTCTCAGGACCAGGAAACCTTAGGTGCCCAAAGGACCATAGCAAACCACAGGGCTGAGTGGGAGGCCAGGCTCAGAAAAGAGAGGTGGCAGGTGGGGGGCAGAATGGCTAAGCTGGGAATGAGGGGCTAAGGGGAGACCAACACTAGACACCCCTTTGCAGAGAACCCTCCCCACATCTGTGCCAACTATCATCAACTCTGTCATCATCACTTCCCCAGCTCCCCCACCTTGAGGGTTCTGAAGTTTCTGGAAAGCCTTTTGGCTATACCCCTCCTTGCTATACCTCTCCACCTCGTCAGAGGAAAGAAAGACAGATAGAGACAGAGAGAGAGAAACAGAGACAGAGAGAATGAGCAGTGACACCAGAGGAAAGTGGTACCACAAACAGATTTTGCTGTTTCGGGGGTGGTATTCTTACTGAAGACTTAGAAGTGGTCATAATCCTAATGACTGTATAGTCCAACCCACTCATTTTACAAACAAGGAAATTGAGAGGTAATGTAACTTGCCCAAGATTACAAAGGTAGCATGAGGATTTGAATCCAGGTCCTCTGACTTCAAATATACTTTCCACTCAACTACACAGTCACCCAAACAACCCAGGGTATGCTGCCCTTCTCTAATCTGGATCAAAGGAAGAGATTTGTAATTGCAACTGCTTACTAAGTCCATTTCTGTGTGTGCCAAAAAAGAGCTTTTCACGGGATGTTAGCACACACTTCACCCTTTGGCAGGCCCTGGTCTCTTCCAGGCTTCTTTCCTGTGGGGGTGGGGAAGTCCTGAATGATACCTCACAATGATGAATCAGTCCGTTTTGGTCCTAGCAAGGAAGATTTCCCTTGGGAAATGGGAATGCACAGTTGGAAAACAGGAACCAAGACTTACTTAAGGCTGAGGAGAGTCTGATTTGAGCAGAGAGCACATGTCAAGGCAGCCACCCCAGCATCACTGATGGAATTGCTTTGAAGGCTAAAGACAGAGGAGGGAAACCATTACGTGCTGCAGACCTGGCCTGGTTACTGTCAGAGGAGTCAATGTCCCACCATGGCTAATGAGTGAGTTCTGCTTAGCCCACATCACTAATGAGACCAAAGTCACCAGTCAAATAAATTCCATTCACCAAGACATTGGTCATGTTTGTATCAATCTATGCCCCGATGACTCTTCGTGATCCCTCTAACTTTGCCCCAATCGCTGCTACTTCTCTTGAGGACATCCTCAGACCATAGCACAGATTTTGGCACGTAGTAAATGCTTAACAAATATTTTCTCTTTCATTCATTCCTGTACCTACTACGGGCCTTGTATGTGGCACTGAGGGAGAGCTAAAGTTTTGACAAGACAAGGTGCCTGCCCTCATGGAGCTTATAATCTATGCCCGTTCCCCCTCCCCCCCCAAATGACTTCAGATAACCATTGTGTGAATGGTTAATGCCCAAGGCCTTTACTTCAAGGAATCTAGAGACTAAAATATCTGTCTTCTCCTCCTGCTTCCCATCCCTGCATTTGGTTCCTCCCTCCAGCCCCTCCCTGAGACATTCAGATTTATTGCACTGAGTTTACGAAGTATGGAAGATTTAGATATTTGACAAGCCCACAGTATAGCCTGGATTAGGGAGCTGTGGTCTAGCAGTGTCCCCAAGGGGTCACATGCTTGTACACCTACCCTTTTCCTTCCTTTGCCTCCAACTCCAAAGTAAACCTCACTGCTAGGTTCCTGCTGCTTCAGAATGGACAGATTTGCTCCAAGATCTCCAGTGTTCTGACCCTACCTAGAGAGCTATTCAGCTACATTCCTTGGAGAGAATACACTGCATGTGAATCCTAGAGATTCTTACACAGATAATATGGGGCATTTAGGGCTTCACACAGACTAGAGCCAGGATGGAACTAATAAAACCAAAGTCACCGGCAGAAAATCCTGTGAATCGGTAGTCCAGGGCAAATAACACTCCGTGCTCATTTCTGACATATTTATAACGGTTACAGATCAAAATTAACTCCAAGGACAGTCTTGGATAAGAAATTAGATTGTATAAGACAACATATAGCATGAAGAGAGTGTTGGAGTAGGGAGGGGCAGGACCAGTGGGGAATTTATATATCAGTGTGTGTGTGTATGAACTTAGGGACAGTGGGGAATTAATAGATTGATACGTGTGTATGAGCTTCCCATTCTACACAAGAGTAATTGGGACAGCTCTGGTCATGGATCTGATTTTGGTAGAGGCCAGGCAGCTTGGTTTCATAACAGTGCACCCATGCAGCACCATTGTGATATTTTATAAATATTGAAGGTCTAGGCAACAGAGTTCCAGATACTGCACCACCAGAGATTAGAGCATGCCCAAGACCATTGCAAAGCTAGAAGGAGCCCTTAGTGGTGTCGGCAAGGGCTGGTCCCAAGACACACCATGTAGGCAAGGTGCAGAGTGGCACCACATGTATACTGTTCTTGGGGAGGAAGGAAGAAAAATGATATATTCTCCCTGTTGGCCACTCCCTTTCCTGTACATCTGTGGTCTTCAAACTTCTCAGCCTATGGACAACTTGAGAGGTTCCATCTACCCTCCTTGCTTCCTTTCAGGACCCCATTCCCCACCTGAATTATTCCAGAAGCATCACCCTTTGATCTTCTCTTGACTGCCTGACCCATGCTATTCTCATTGCAAGGAGAGATGTACAGAGACTGGCAAGAAAGGGGAAAGGCTTTGAATATTGGGAAAGGTTGAAGGACTGCCCAGTGGTTTGTGGGCTATGCTTGGTTAGTTTCTGGCAATAAAATGTATGACTAAAAATCTACACACCCTACCCCGTCTCCCTCTCCTTTCCTCTTTTTCTGTGTCTGTCTCAATCTCTCTTTCTCTATCTGAGTCTCACTGCATCTTTCTCTCTTTTCAGAGTCCAACATAACCCATAACCCACCCTGAATCTGCCTGAAGAAGCCCTAAAGAGACCACTTTGGGCTCCACTCAGAGAATATATGCTTAATGACCACCAGCAGCAGTGAGCATGGTCCTGACTTTCCACCAAGCAGACTTACTCAAGGGTGATAAGGCCTTGGTTCACCTTCAGTGCCTCTGCCAGAGCTTTGGAGCCATCATTCCCAATACTGTTACTAGAGAGCCTGAGAACAAGCAGATAATAGTGGTGAGCCCAGAGTCCCATTCTCTCCTCCCACATCTCCTCTCCAGGCAGGCAGGCAGGTGCTTCTGACCAGATTTCCCTCCCATGACTCAGGGAACCCTGTCAGTGCAGCTCACAAAGCCAGCAAGGTAGTCACCATTCCTCTCAAGAGTTCCTAGTGGACCAAGTGCAACTGTTCAAAGTCATTCACACAGGATAAGGGGCAAAAGTGCCAGTTTCTTGTCTTTGATTCCCTGGAAGTTGAACCTTTGAGTACTTTGTTTATAAAATCTTCCACTAAAGGCATTCTCTGATACTTCATAAAATTATAGACATGACACTAGGCACTTAAAAATCATGATGAGTCTCGTTAAGGCCTTTCAAACTGGGAAGGCTTCAAGTATGGGCCAGGTAACAAACCACATCTGCTGTCCACGAGGCTAGCTAAATTCAAAAGAGCTTCATCATCACCAAAAGGCTGTCCAATGGGTAACAAATCTCTTTAGCCGTAACAGCTAGAAAATCCCAGTTTCCATGCACAGAAGGGTTTCCATTGCTACCAGCAGGGGGAGTACTGCCCACTGAAATCATGGATCCTAGGAGTACATGTGGTGCAGTCAGGAAATACACTTAATAGCCGAAGAGACAGAGGCTAATTGAGTGCCATTCAGGGAGTCAGAAGTCACTCTGGGCTTGGCGGACCCCAGGTCTTTTGACTTTCGTTATAGTTCCCCGGCCACTTAGCCTATCTACTTTTCACCACCAGTGTCCAACCTTCACACACCTTGGTACCAAGGAACATTATGGAAAGAGAAGCATTCTCAGGGATTCCTTACATGAGTTCCTTCAGGCTCCCATTTTTCTTTAAGGCATCCGCAATTGGCTTGGTTCCAGGTGGCCCAATGGCATTCTTTTGTAAGCTGAGGAAGAATCAGAGTCACTCATAAATGCCATCCATCAGCCACTGTCTGGACAAAGGACTGGGCAGGCAGGGAGTGTGGTTGAAGCACAGGGATTAGGGTTATGACTGCCTTCTCCCTGCAATCATGTCCCTACGGTTCTAGGAAATACCTATGTGTGAGCCCCAATGTGATATCCCAGTGAGGAGTTCAGAGGAGGAATGAAGCAGGATTGGGCAGCAGGTGCATTGCCAAGGTGAGGAAAGATAGCCCTTTTGGGCACCAAAGTATACAGAATGAGGGTACAGGTAAGGCACAAAGGCTGTTGTCCTACCCTGAATAAGGACCAGGAAGTGTGAATGGGTGGACATCTTTGTGTTTGTACAACTGTCTCCAGTAGCCCAGCTAACATTTGCTCAATGTTGATTTTTAAAAACTTCTGTCTCTTTTTCTTTTAAAAAAGGATTTTAAATTATGATTATAGATTATAATTTAAAATTAATTAAAATTATGATATGCATTATATAATAATATAATAGATATATAAAATAATATAACAAATATATAGAATTGCATTCTGGGAGAAGGAAACAAGGGAAAATTTAGCCAATGAAAAAACAAAA
>NW_027185694.1:19322274-19360831 GCF_028583685.1 Petaurus breviceps papuanus | reverse complement strand
TCAAAAAAAGAGTTTTAGTTTTTTTTTAAAGAGTAAGTATGGACTACATAGTAATCCTTCCCAGTCTAAAGCTGCTTCGGGACCCCAAAAAACAGCATTGTTGGGCTATACCTCATAGACTTGGTCTAGACCTCTCCTTTACATTTAACACATTCTCCCTCATGGGGGCAGCATAGTGTAAGAGTGTGGATGTGAAGTCAAAATGGCCTAGATTCTAATCCTAACTGACATTTTCTTGCTGTGTGACCTTGGTGGGTCATTTAACCTAAGATTCAGTTTCCTCATCTATAAAATAGGAATAGCACTTATATGACAGAGTTATAGCCAGGAGCAAATGAAATAAGAAATGTAAAGCTCCTTGCAAACATCAAAGTATTTTTAATAAATATCCATTATTATTATATCATATTTATTGGCATATATATTTTTGTCCTTTTATTGACTCCTTGAGGGGAAGGTCTGGGTCATTTCCATCTTTGTCTCCCTGGCCCTTGGCTCCAAGCCCTGCCAACAGTGAGTGTTTGCAGGTTGTCAGAAGCCAGGGAACCTTTTAGGCCAGAGACTTTCTTCTGAGAGCCCTTCCAGTTTCCTTTAAGGCCTGCATTTCTTCTCAAAAAACTACATTTAGTTTGTTTGAAAGTAGACAAAGGTGTAATAGAAGGGTCAAAAGTGGACACTGAACCATTGCCATTCCTTGTTTCCTTTTGTCTTTCTGTCCTAATATTTTGTTTTTGTTTTTGTTCCAGGGAAATGAACCTTGGGACAAAAAACAGTTATTCTGGTCAATAGGTCCTAGGGACCACCCAGCATGCCCCACCCCTTATTCCTGCCCACAGGAGATGTGCAGAGAGGTCTACAGAAGGCAAGGAAGGGCACAGAACATGTTAAGGGCTCCAGGCTGGCTCCAGGACACTCACTGCAACACGGAGAGTATGTGGTTCACCATGAGGGCATCTGCAAGGAACTTGGCACCGTCATCCTTGATGGCATTATTCTGGAGGCTGCAGCACAAAAGATAAGCAAAGAAACAAAGACTCTTAGAGTTGGCAATATGGTGCAATGGTTAGAGGTCCAGACAGAAAAGCTGGGGCCAAATCCTTTCTCATGTACGTATAAGGTAAATGATCCTGGACAAGTCACTCAGTTTCCTCATTGGAAAATTCCTCCCTCACAAGGTTGTTGTGAGGCTAAAGTGAGACAGTATATGTGTGTGTATACACACATACACATATGTATATATACACACATGCACACACATGTGTATATGTATGTATACATACACCTCTATACATGTATGTGTATATACATATATAGGTATAGGTATTTGCTGATAGGGATTAGGATAAGATAAGGGATGGGGACCACACTTGAGATCTCTTTGGTGGGGGATCTCCAGATGAGGGAGCTCCCTTGACTAAAACAGGTTGTCACCTTTTCTGTCTTAGAGAGTTGCATAGAGCACTGGGGCTTAACCAGGGTCACAAAGCCAGTGTAGATCTGCAATAGAACTGGAACCCAGGGCTTTCTGGCTCTAGAGTCTATTCACGATGCCATCCTACCCCTCCATACATTAAGGACATTCTATCAACATTCCCTATGATTCCCATTCCTTTGAATTCACTTTGAGATGGAGTCACCTAGCCAGCCTAGAGCAGAGCACCCTTAGGGTTTCCCATTCAATGGACCCCAAATGACCCTATGAATAGACTAGTCTGGCCATCAGAATAACTTTTAGCCTGGGATTTGGGCTAATATCTTGACAGCTAACCTAGTGAAGTTCCTCTTGCCCTCTTCATGGCTCCTGAAAGGACAGGCTTTCCTAGGTCCTCTCACAGCAGAGATCTTTTAGCAAAAAGAACCATTAACACCCACCTCAGAGACACCAAGACCCGGTTAATCTTCAAAGAATCTGCCAGGCTCTTAGCTCCTTGTGGTCCAATGGAATTACTTCGAAGACTGGTAGAAGAACAAGACAGCAAGAATGATAAGGTTAACTTCTTTGTTTGCTGAAGGGAAATTAAAGCAAGGAAGGGTCTGGTGCACTTTGGTTCTTTTAGGGCCAGCTTTATCCTTTAAATCATTGACTCTTAGAGGGCTGATTTGGGGTTTCGTGTCTTGGTGCTTATTTGGGGGAGGGAGAAGGTGAAGGTCAGAGAAGAAGGGGGTCTCTGAGAGTGAGATCATCGTGAAAAGAAACCCAGAGGGTCCCCTGGAGCCAGATACACTTGGAGAAAGAAGTCCGGGGACCTGCCTGGCTTGCAGGGTGAGGGAACATGCCTAGCAACAGCCCTAAGTAAAGAATGTGGTCCTGGGCCACAGAGAGGGGAGGTACCTCCAGACTAGGAACCAGATACATAACAACAAGAAGAAAAAAAGTACATTGTTCCCAGACGAAGACAGCTAGTGTTGTAACTGCTGAGGAACCACAGAGGAGGAGAACAGGACAAGAAGCCTGAAGTACCCGAGTAGCCACTCCTTACTTTGAGACTTTGAGGGGCTCAGATCATTGAAAAAGGAGGCGATTCCAGACACACTAGGCAGTGGTGAAGAATGATCACCTAGGTCACTGTCCTATATCTGGGGACCTAGAGTGTGACAGGCAGAAAACTGATCATTTCCACCAGAGGCTCCTGGAAAAGGGGGAGAATGGCCTTCGCTGAAACTCCCTGGCCTTGGCTGGGTTCACCAGGACAGGAGAAACGGGGACCAGCTGCGTTCCCTACTCTGAACCCAGTGGTGTGGTTCTTAGAAACGCATGGGACTTACTCCAGGACAGTCAGGCTTCTGTTGACTAGGAGGGATCTGGCCAGAGCCTTGGCCCCTTTGTTGTGGATCTGATTTTCAGCCAAGCTGCCCAAGGAAGAAAAGAGGAACTATCATTTCCGGATCTTCAAATTCCTCCCCCTCCCCTCCCCTCCTCCTCCCCCTTGCCTCCCCTACAGCCACGCCCATGGGCTCCGTTTGAGCTACCCTCTTGTCTGTCTCTCCGGCTTTGTATTTGGTACCGTTTAGCTTTTTAGGTGTTTATACCCAATTAAATAATTAGCTTCTTTAAAAAAAATTAATATTTTTAGTTTTCTCCCCAGTTACAACTAAAAACAATTTTAACATTCTTTTTTCAAATTCTGAGTTCCAAATTCTCTCCTCCCCTCCCCCACATTGAGAAGGAAAGCAATTGGATGTAGGTTATACACGTATAGTCATGTAAAGCACAAACAATTAGCTTCTTAAGGAGAGGGACTTTGTCTCCTCTGTTCACCCCCACATGAAGTGAGGAGCACATACCCCCAGCCTCCATGGTACCTCACGCACTCAATAATGAATTGTGGAACAAATGCCTACTTTTCCCTCAATAACAATAATAGCTAACATTTATATGGCACTTACTGTGTGCCAGGTACTCTACAATTCATTTCATTTGAGCCTCACAATAACCCTGGGAGATAGGTGCTGTTATTATCCCCATCTTACAGATGATGAAACTGAGGGTCAAACCTCCAACTAGACTCCATCTAGTGCTTTGGATCCACTGGTGCCCTTTCCACTTTACCACCTAGACACCTACTTACCTGCTCCCAGAAGAAAAGTCTTCTCCTCTAGTGAGCCTTCCTAAATGCCCCCCGCTGAAAACATTCCCTTCCTCTGACCTTGCAGAGCACTCTGCACTTTCCTGGTGGTCCTTATAATCTTTTTTTTGGGGGGCGGGGGGAAGGTCCAGACTTGTAATTTTATCAGTGTGGGGAATGCGTGATACAGGGATGCTCTTCAGCTGGGCAGAGGAGCTTCTTTCTCCTCTGTAACTCGCAGGCTTAGAGGGTGGCCTGGGGGCACCAAGACGTTAAGTGGCAAGTGCCCATGGTCACACAACTGGGGTCTTCCTGGCTCCCTGGTCTCCCTCTACCAGGCCATGCTGCGTCTCTTCAACATTATGCTCTCATGATAGTCTGTTCTGAACCTGAGTGAGATCTGACCCCTCATCAACCTCATCAACAGAGGCAACTGGCGAGGCAGTGAATGGAGAGCTGGGCCCAGAGTCAGGAAGACCTGCTCATGGCTGACCTCAGACACTTACTAGCTGCATGACCCTGGGCGAGTGACTTCACCTTTTTCTGCTTCGGTTTCTTCAACCTGTGGAATTGAGGTGATAATACCTATCTCCAGTATTGTTGTGAGGATTAAATGAGATATTTGTAAAACACTTAGCACAGGGCCTGGCACATAGGAGACTCTTAAATGCTTATTTCCTCCCTCAAATTCTTTTTTCCTCCTTTCCTTCCTTCCTTCCTTCCTTCCTTCCTTCTGCCTTTCCTTTCTTCCTTCCTCTCTCCCTCCCACCTTCCTTTCTTTCCTTCCTTCTTCTTCCCTCCTTTCTTTCATTCCTTCCTTCCTTCCTCCTGCTCTTCCCTCCCACCTTCCTTCTCTTCCTTCCTTCCTTCTTCCTCCCTCCTTTCATTCCTTCCTTCCTTCCATCCTTCCCTAGTTAGTATATATTTATTATGTACACTCATATTTTTACACATGTTCTATCAGCCTTCCCTTCCAGCTAAATTATAACCTTCATGAGGTGAAGACCTTTGTACCTTGCACAGGACTTTGCAGGAGTGCTTAACAATGAACAACGGAACAGATGAATGAACAACAACTCAGACTGCTGGGGAGCCTATGCCAGAGCCTTCCATCACAGGGGAGGGCATGAGGGAGGCTGTGTTTTTCTGAATTGTGAGAGGTGGTAGAAAGGGTTTAGGGCGGGGATGCCCAGGGTCTAGCTGCTGCTGTTACTACCTGATCTTCTGGATATGACAGTCCTTGCTGCTCAGCACACTGCCCAGCAACTCCATCACATTGTCTTGAAACTGGTTGTTATCCAGCCTGGCCAAGCAAAGCAGAGAGCAGAGTTTTAGCAGCAGGAGGGACAAGAAGTGTTCCCTTCTCTCCTCTCCTGTCTCTCAATGACCAGGGCCATCTTAAGGAACTTGGAGCACATTTTGGATGGACAAGGTCTGTGGAGTGACTTGGAAAGAGTGGAAAGAAGAGTTAAGGGATGGTCCAGAGACATAAGAGATCCGAGGCCAAAGGCCAAAGGCCAAAGGCCAAAGTCCAGGTCTTAAGCCTAGATCTCTGACTCCTAGGCTAAGACTCTTTCCCACCTGCCCCACCCCAAAGAGCCTCAGTGACCTCTCTGCAGAGCCGACAAGAATGCCCAGCTCTCTCCCAAGAGCACATGGCAAGGACAACTGACTGGCATATTGCCCAGGTCCTCTGGTAACTGACTACCCTAGAGAGTACTTACCTCTCTCAGACACCAGCAACTGCTCCCACTCACTCCATATCTAGCCTCTTGCCAGAAGCTGTGAGTGATATAACAAATACTCCGATCACTCACAGGAGTTTGATGTTCATGGACTACAGAATAGGTACTACCATGTACCCCCAAATCTTAGGGGAATTTTAGGGGTTCCTGATGTAGTCATTGAGAGGGCAACGAAGGATATGGGTTACATGGTTAGGAATTGGCACTAAATAAGAGCTGCGTGAGGGGTGCGAGCACTTCCTAGGCTCTCCTGACGGGTTTGGACTCTGGGACTGAGCAAGACATCGACTTTTCTAGAGGTTCCCGGAACCACTGAAAGGACTCTGGAACTATTTCCTTCCCTGCCCCACCCCCAAACAAAGGACTCTGGGCCTGAAATCAGTAGATCTGATGAATTAATATTCCTAAAGCACAGGTCTAATGGGTTACTACCCTGCTCAAGAAGCTTCAATAACTCCCTCTTACCTCTAAGATCAAATGCCTGTTTGGCATCTAAGGCTGCCGACAATCCGGCACCAGCCTACTTCCAGGCTAATTACATCTTACTCCCCTTCAAGAATGCTACATTCTAGCCAAACTTAATATTTCCTCTGTAAGACATTCTGTCTCCCACTTCTGGGCCCACCTCACATCTCCCATGCTTGGACTTCTCTCCCTCCTCAACTCTGCCCCTTGGAGCCCAGATCTCTCTGAGGCTCAACTCAAATACCACTTCCTTCAAGGGGCCTTTCCTGATTCCCCCAGCTGTTCTTCCCTACCAAATTCACCTTACACTTCTTTTATAAGTATCCTGTATTTAATATCTATAAACATGTTGTAATCCCCCTATCAGAATCAGTACTTAGCGCAATGCCTGTCTGGCATATATTAGGTGCTTAATAAATGCTTATTAATTGATTGATTGAGAGCAGCAGAAGCTCCAAGGAGGGCATTCTTATGGCCTGGCATTATGGGATATATGCCATACTGCTAGTCACGTCCAGTGGCTGCTATCACCATTCTGAGCTCTGTGAGAAAAGGGTGGGCAAGAAACTGGCAGGGCCTGGCAGACAGAGAATGGGCAAGGCTGTTCTCCTTTTGGTATGGGAAAGGGTAAAATCATTTGAGTTCCTTGTTTTGCCTCTGTATCTCTGTCCTTGCCCTCACCACCCCACACTCAGAGGGTCACAGGAAAAATGCCCACTATATCCCTCTATGGGCACCTGAGGTTCCTGCAGTAGAGGAGCTGGGGCAGCAGGCTCTTGAGGATGGCATAGTTGAGGCACCTGCTGAGGTTGGTCTCCTGGGCACAGACCTCAGAGACCTGTAAGAGGTAGGCCAGAGCTGAGAGGTGCATGGGGTCCAAAAGCCCAGCCAGGCTCTCACTCTCCAGGGCCTCCTCCACAGTCCTGGCCAGCTCTGTGTGCTGCAGCTCATGCAGGCACCGTAGGGCATTCACAGTGCGGGAGGAGATAGAGGTGTCAGCCTTGAGGAAGCCCTGCAGGTGGGCCACAGCCTGGGCCCGGTAGCTGTTGTGCTCATCCCGCCCCAGGAACCAGCCGGCCAGCAGGGAGTTGACCTGTGGGGAGAGGAGACCTGAGAGGAAGCGTAAAAACACATCCAACTGCCCATTGTCCTCCTGGAATGCCCTCTGTGCAGCGTTCCGGAAGTGGGTGAGAAAGCCAAGCTTGGGCCAGGACATCCCACTCTCTGTGAAGAGGTCAAAGATTGCCCTCTTGGCTGCACTATAGTAATAAGCAGCAGCTGCAAATTCTTGCAAGGTGAGGTGGACGAAGCAGTAGGAAGAGGAGGCCGGGGTCTCTTCCCGCAGGAGGAAGCGGCCGCACAGGCCACTCTGTAAAAGGGGGAGGTCAACACCAAAAGCTTTCATGTCCTGTTCATAAAACACATATTTCTTTCTAAGGAGGCCGTGGAAGGCCAATCGGCCCAAGGTCCCCATCATCTTCCTGCCGCTGTGGACGGCCAGCTCAATTCTTGGGCTTTCCCTCAGCCTGTCCTGTCCCTCCCCACACAGGGCCATCTTGAAGTACCATGCATAAATCTCAGAGAGGGTCCTTGGAGGGGCCAACTCTGAGGTTTGGCAGCCCAATCCACTCCTGACCAGGTAACCCAGCACTGTCCCACATAGCCAGCAGAAGGAAGGGACAGTGCACATCAGATACAGGGCCTTGTTGGCCTGAAACTGACTTAGGATTTGGCCAGGGAGGTCATGACTATCAGGAAACATCTGGTTCAAATAGTTCTTGATCTCCAGCTCATTGAACCCCCGGATCTCAGTCATCCGGTCCACCAATCCCCCTGGAATCTGACCAGCAGCTGTTGGGCGGGATGTCACCCAGACTGCAACGTCTGGAAAGAGGTTCCCACGGATAATGTTAGTGACAAGATTGTCCACTGGGATCTCTTTCTTAGGGTCTGTGCAAGCCACTGCATTGGAAAAATCCAAAGGTACTTTAAACTCATCCAGGCCATCTAGAATCATCAGGACCTGTCCAGAACCTGAGCAGGTCAGCCCTGTTTCACTGATGTGGGGAAAGGCTGAGCAGATAAATCTCTCTGCCGACAGTTTCTCATAAATGTTGAGTTCCCGGAAATTCAAAGGCAGCACCAAAGAGATGTCCTTACCGATCTCCCCTCGGGCCCACATGGAGACATACATGGTCACCAGTGTAGACTTGCCAATGCCAGCCACCCCAACAGTCACAGAGATCCGGGGAGGAATGGAGACTTTGGAGAGAGGTAAGAAGAGCCGCTCCAGGGGGATTGTTTTGGACACATGCCTCTGGCCCCTAGTGGCCTCAATCTGGGTGAAGTCATGCTCTTTTAGTTGCAGATCTGTCAAGCCCTCCACTAACAGTAGGTTAGTCAGTCTTTCTGAGGCAACTTTCTTTGACAGGAGGCTTAAGTCCACACTGACTCCATATTTGCTCAGGAGAACCTCCAAGTGCTTCTGCATCCCAGAATCTGCAGAGATAAGACAAAGGATGAGTTTGGGAACTGGTCAGAAAGAGGAGTTCTCAATGAATTCCTTTCATTCCAGATAGATATGAAACCAGAAGAACCTATAGGATAGCCCCAGTTCTCTCCGTAAGAGTAGGGAGAGGGAGAAATAAAAAGATCAGGGCTGGGGAGTTTACTCAATGGACCATGATGGGGAAGAGAGACAAGGAATAGAAAGGGATAAGGAAGGGAGATGAGTGAAAGTGGCGGAGTCAAGATGGGGAGTAGAAACAGGACTTTCTTATAACTCTACCTCCCCCAATTCATGTAAAAAATGCCTCTAGACAAACTTTGGAGCTACAAAACCCACAAAATGACACAGTGAAGCTAACCTCCTGCTAAGGTCAGCCCGGCAGACCAGCAGCAAGCGGCCAGCACAGGGCTCTGGGAGCCAACCCCAGACCCGCTTGAGCTGGAGGTCTTAGCCCCAAAGGTGGCCTGACCAGCCACAGGCTGGAGGAACTTCAGATCACCAGCAGCTGTGGTGGTTTCCAGAATTATTAACCCATCGATGCCAAGGACAAAGAGAGAGGTCAGTGCAGTGAGGACTTTGGGACCTGGGAATTAGGAGAGCCATCCAGCCTTTGCCCCTGGGGCAAGAAGCGGCTGAGGCTCTGTGGACATGCAGCCACCACCTCATGATTGCTTCAGAGCTCCTGGTCTGCAGACTGTAGGGGGACCAAGCAACCAATCTGAAGAATAATTGCTCTTGCTTTAACCTGCTTGGATCTGGATTGCTGTGTAGGGTGGAGGTCCTGGGGTGCGTGAGCAGTCTGCCAGAGTGTGTGGAGACTTCAGAGAGGGCACCCAATTAATACCTCCAGCAGCTGTGAAAAAGCCCAGTGTTTGGGACAAAGCTCCCCCTTCTGGTAGCAGAATTCTACTCTGGCAAAAGGCTCAAAAGTCAAGTAATTGAGTGGCAATATGAGCAGGCAAAGGAAGCAAACCAAACAGAGAAGCCCAACTTTACACTCCTATTTTGGGGACAAAAAGGATCAAAGCATGGAACAGGAGGAAGACAGCAAAGTCAGAATTCCTGCACCAAAAGCTTCCAAGAAAAATATGAAATGGTTACAATCCATAGAGGAGCTTAATAAGGATTCTGAAAACTAAATAAGAGAAGTGGAAGAAAAACTGGGAAGAGAAATGAGAATGATGCAAGAAAATTATGAAATGAGAGTCAACAACCTGACTGAAGAAGATGACACCTTAAAAAATAGACTAACTCAAATGGCAAAAGAGGCTCAAAAAGGCAATGAGGAGAAGAATGCCTTAAAAAGCTGATTTTGCCAGATGGAAAAAGAATCTCAAAAGCTCACTGAAGAGAATCATTCCTTCAGAATTAGATTGGAGCAAATGGAAGCTAGTAACTTTATGAGAAATCAAGATGCTGTTAAACAGATCCAAACAAATGAAAAAATAGAAGGCAATGTGATATATCTCACGGGAAAAACCACTGACCTAGAAAATAGATCCAGGAGAGATGATTTAAAAATTATTGGACTACCTGAAAGCCATGACCAAAGTAAGAACCTAGAAATCATCCTCCAAGAAATTCTCAAGGAAAATTGCCCTGATGTTTTAGAACCAGAGGGCAAAATAGAGGTTAAAAGAGTCCACCTCCTGAAAAAGATCCCAAAAAGAAATCTCCTAGGAATATTATAGCTGGGTTCCAGAATTCCCAGATCAAGGAGAAAATATTACAAACAGCCAGGAAGAAACAATTTGAATATTGTGGAAACACAATCAGGATAAATCAGGACCTGGCAGCTTCTACATTGAGGGATCAAAGGACTTGGAATATGATATTCCAGAGGTCAAAGAAGTTGGGATTTAAACCAATAATCACTTAGCCAGCAAAACTGAGCATCATGTTCCAGGGGAAAATATGGTCATTCAGTGGAATAGAGGACTTTCAAGCATTTTTGATGAAAAAACCAGAGTTGAATAGAAAATTTGACATTCAGATACAAGAAGCAAGAGAAGCTTGAGAAGGTAAATAGGGAAAAGAAATCATAAGGAACTTATCAAAGTTGAACTATTAACATTCCTACATGGAAAAATGATCATTGTAACTTATGAAATTTTTCTCAGTATGAGAATAGTTGAAGGGAATAGAAATATATATATATGTGTGTGTGTGTGTGTGTGCGCGCGCGCATATGTATACATACAAATATATGTCTATATAGGAAGGTATATGGGCATATGAATATATATGTGAATGTGTGTATATATGTCTACAAGTATACATAGACAGAAGGCACAGGACCAGTTGAACAGGAAGGGATGGTACTTAAAAAGTGAAATTAAGAGGTGAGAGGGGAATATAATGAGAGGAGATGGGGAGAGACAGAATGGGGTAAATTATCTCACATAGAAGAGGCAAGGGAAAATTGTTATAATGGAGGGGAAGAACAGGAAGGCAAAAGGGAATGAGTCAACCTTGTTCTCATTAAATTTGGCTTAGGGAGGGAATGACACACACACTAAATAGGAGAGTAGAGTGAAAGGGAAAGATAGGAGAGATAATGGAAGGGAGGGCAGGCTGGGGGGGGAGGGAAGTTGGAAGCACCCACTTTTGAAAAGGGACAGGATCAAAGCAGAGAATAGAATGAGTGGGGGATGGGATAGGATAGAGAGAAAAATATTTAGAAAGACAGTCAGTGGGGGCGGCCAGGTAGCACAGCGAGTAAGAGCACCGGCTCCAGTGTCAGAACGACCTGGAGATCAAATCCCGGGCTCAGACACTTAGCACCCACCCAGAAACACCTGGCCGTGTAACCTTGAGCAAGTTACTTAACCCTGATTGCTTAAAAAAAAAAAAAGACAGTCAGTCTTTCACAATATATCCACTATAGAAATGTTTTGCATAGCTACACATGTACAACCTATTTTGAATTGCTTATCTTCCCAGTGAGGGTGGGTGACAAGGGAGGAAGGGAAAGAATCTGGAATCCAAAGTTTTTAAATCAAATGTTTAAAAATATATATACATATTATTATTATTATTTTACATGTAACTGGGAAATAAGATAAACAGGCACTGGGACATAGAGATCCACTGTGCCCTACTGGAAAGTTGAAGGGGGAATGGGGGAAGATATGGTAGAGAACAGATTGGGGGAGTGGATATTCAATGGGAACGTGTTTTGGTGTGGTGGGTAGGGAAAACTGGGGAGAAAATTTGTAATCCAAAATCTTGTGGAAATGAATGATGTAAACTAAAAAAATTTAAAAAAGAGAAAAAAAAAGAAAGTGGAGTGAAGAAGGGAGCAAGGAGAAGTGGAGAAAATAATGAGTGCTCTATCTTCTCCCCATTCTTTTTCAGGTACTGCCTACCATAGGCAGTATTGTGGAGGCTGAGCTGGGCAGCAGAATTATCAGTGAAGTCCTGTCCAGTCTGGGAGCCCTGGCTGCCCTTCCCAGCCAGCAGATCGATGAGCACCTTCACCTTCTGGGTGGGGGAACTGGCCCCCTGAACAAGGCTGAACTCCTCCTCTCTCAGTACTTCCTGCTTTCTCATGGAGCCCAGAATCTCCTCCAGAAGATTTGAGGAGATGATTTGAACCAGCTTCTTATGGTGCCAATGTATCCAGGTACCTGTCCATGGTCAGTAGGTGTGGGGAAGAGAGAGAGAGAGGGAGAAAGACAGAGCGAGAGAGAGACAGGGGTGGGGCAAAGAAAAGAGAGAGGTTAGGTACAGGAACCTGTAGGGACAGACCTTGTCTACCTCTTGTAGGGCAATAGTTAGGGTGAGAGAACCTGCCCTATCAGGGTTCAAGGAATAACTCCAAAATTCCTGGACACTACTCAATGTCCACATGTCCTAGAGGAGAACTTGCCTCATGTGTGGGAAGACTGTCCCATGTACTGTTCCATGAAAGTAGCTCTCAAGTACAAATAGACAACTTTGTGATAGCTAACTCTCCAATACATGCTAGGAGTCTTACATGACTTTAACTCCCATGAGATAAGGGACTAAAACAACATCAGTGTTTCTGCTGAGACTCTAGAGATTTGGATGACTGGGTAGGCAGTACTAGGGAGCCTTGCCCCCTCCACGCCTTCCATTCTGGCCAAGGTAGACTTGATTGGGGGAACCTAATGCCAACCCTTTCCCCAAACAAAGTAGTATTGTGGGAAAACACTGCATTGGGAGTCTGAAGACCTGGATTCAAATCTTGGCTCTGCTATTTACTCCCTGTGTGACTTTGGGAAAATTATTTCATATCTCTGTGCCTCAGTTTCCTCAACCATAAAATAAGGGAATTGATCTAGATTCTCTTTAAAATCCTTTCTAGCTCTATTTACTATGATGCCATGGTTGCAAGGCAAAGCTGAAAACACTGTTAGGAACTCCACTCACCTTCCATCAAAGAAAATCCAAGTATTCTGCAGAAAAGAGAGCTCTTGGTGGGCAGTGGAAGCAATGATGCCCCTCCCAGTGAGGACCCTCTCCAACAGCATCAGGGTCCCAGGGGTTGGGCTTTAGCAAGTCTCTGTCCATGGCTCTAGGAAATAATATGAAGAAATGGAACCATTCATTAGTCCTCACATCTGCTCCTCAGAGGAAGGAATCAAGATTAGGATCCTAGAGTTCAAGCTGAAAGGGAACTTAGAAACCACTGAGTGGGGGGCAGAGCCAAGATGGAAGAGGAGAAGCAGGACATTCCTTGAGCTCCCACCACAACCGCCTCCAATACCTGTAAGATATGACTCTAAACAAACTTTAGAGCTACAGAACTCACAAAGTGAGAGAGAGAAATAAATCTCCCGCTGTCTGTCACACTGGGCTGGGAGCCAAGCAGAGTCCCAAGTGAGCCATGTGGAACCCAGGGTGGCCCAGACCAGTGGGAGCAGACTTCAAGAGTGAATCACCAGCAACTGTGGTGGTTTCCAGACTTCTCAACCCATAAACTTCAAAGAGAAAGTAAAAGATCAGTCAGGAGCTCTGCTGGACCTGGGTGACAGAAGAGCACAGTCTGGCCCCTGCCCCCAAGGCAAGAGGTGGCAGAGGCATGGCAGCAGCTGTTGTCCTGTGGCTGTCTCTGGAGGTCCTGGCCTGCAGATTGTAGGGGGACCAAGCAACCATTCAGAGGGGAATCACTTTGCTCTGACCTACTTTGATCTGGGTCGCTGCCTTGGGTGGTGGCCCTGGGGTGTGTGACCAGTGTGCCAGAGCCTGTGGTGGCTGTAGAGAGGGTGTTCTCCTCAGACCTCTGACAACATTTGCAAAAATCCCAGTGATTTGGGACACAGCGCTCCACTCTGGAAGCAAACTTCTACTGTGGCAAAGAGCTCAAAAGTCAAGTAATTGGCTGGCAAGATGAGCAAGCAGAGGAAACACAATCAGACCATAAAATCCTTTTTTGGGGACAAAAAGGATCAAGGCATGGAACCAGAAGAAGTCAACAAAGGCAAAACTCTTGCATCAAAAGCTTTCAAGAAAAATGTGAATTGGTTACAGGCCATGGAGGAACTCAAGAAGGATGTTGAAAATCAAGTAAGAAAAGTGGAGGGAAAATTGGGAAGAGAAATGAGAATGATGCAAGAAAATCATGAAAAGTGAGTCAACGGCCTGCTAAAGGAGACCCAAAAAAATACTTAAGAAAATAACACCGTAAAAAATAGATTAAAACTCAAATGGCAAAAGAGGCATATAAAACCAATGAGGAGAAGAATGCCTTAAAAAGTTGAATTGCCCAGATGAAAAAAGAATTTTAAAAACTCACTGAAGAGAATAATTCCTTCAAAATGAGACTGGAACAAATGGAAGCTAGTGACTTTATGAGAAATCAAGATACTATTAAACAGATCCAAACAAATGAAAAAAATGAAGGCAATGTGAAATATCTCATTGGGAAAACCACTGACCTGTAAAATAGATCCAGGAGAGATCATTTAAAAATTATTGGACTACCTGAGAGCCATGATCAAAAAAAGAACCTAGAAATCATCCTTCAAGAAATTCTCAAGGGGAGGCCAGGTGACGCAGTGAGTAAGGGCACCAGCCCTGGAGTCAGGAGACCCGGGATTGGTTCTGGCCTCAGATACTTGGCACCCACACAAAATAACTGGACGTGTAACCTTGAGCAAGTTACTTAACCCCAATTGCTTTAAAAAAAAGAAATTCTCAAGCAAAATTGCACTGATATTCTTGAACCAGGGGGCAAAATAGAAATTGACAGAATTCACCCATCACCTCTTGAAAAAGATCCCAAAAAGAAAACTCCTAGGAGGGGCCAAGATGGGGGCAGAGAAGCAGGAAAACTCCATATGTTCCCCCCAAAGCCACCTCAAATACCTATAAAAATACTCTAAACAAACTTTAGGATTACAGAACCCACAAAGTGATAGAGAGAAACAAATCTCCCACTGAAGGCAGCCCAGTAGGCAGAAAAGAAGGGTCCATCACAGCGTGCTGGGAGCAGAGCTCAGCCCTGCATGAGCCTATGGTTTTAACCTCAGGGTACCCAGACCAGCCACAGCTAGAGGGACTTTGGGAGAGCAGATCACCACCAGCTGTGGCAGTTTCCAGAATTATCAACCCATAAATGCCAAATACAAAGTGAGAGGTCAGAGTGGACTTTGGAAAAAGGGGGTCCAGAAATGCGTTCTGGCCTCTGCCCCCAAAGAGAGAAGCTGCTGAGGCATAGTGGCCACCACCACGTGGCTGCTTCAGAGCTCCTGGTCTGCAGACTATAGGGGGACCAAGCAACCAGTCTGAGGGATAATTGCTCTTGCTTTAACCTGCTTGGATCTAGATTGCTGTGTAGGGTGGAGCTCTTGGGGTGCGTGAGCAGTCTGCTAGAGTGTGTGGAGGCTTCAGAGAGGGCAGCCAACTAATACCTCCAGCAGCTGTGAAAACCCCAGCATTTGGGATAAAGCTCCCATTTCTGGTAGCAGAGTTCTACTGTGGCAAAAAGTTCAAAAGTCAAGTAATTGAGTGGCAACACGAGCCAGAAAAGGAAGCAAACCAAGCAAAGCAATCCAACTTTATACTCCTATTTTGGGGACAAAAAGGATCAAAGCATGGAATAGGAGGAAGACAGTGAAGTCAGAACTCCTGCACCAAAAGCTTCCAAGAAAAAAATATGAAACAGAGGAGCTGAATAAGGATTCTGAAAACTAAATTAGAGAAGTGGAGGAAAAATTGGGAAGAGAAATGAGAATGATGCAAGAAAATCATGAAAAGAGAGTCAACAACCTGACCGGAGAAAATAACACCTTAAAAAATAGACTAACTCAAATGGCAAAAGAGGATCAAGAAGGCAATGAGGAGAAGAATGCCTTAAAAAGCCAAATTTGCCAGATGGAAAAAGAATCTCAAAAGCTAACTGAAGAGAATCATTCCTTTAGAATTAGATTGGAGCAAATGGAAGCTGGTGACTTTATGAGAAATCAAGATACTATTAAACAGATACAAACAAATAAAAAAAATAGAAGGCAATGTGAAATATCTCATTGGAAAAACCACTGACCTGGAAAATAGATCCAGGGGAGATAAATTAAAAATTATTGGATTACTTGAAAGCCATGATCAAAAAAAAAAAGAACTTAGAAATCATCCTTCAAGAAATTCTCGGGGCGGCCAGGTAGCACAGCGAGTAAGAGCACCGGCTCCAGTGTTGAGAAGACCTGGAGATCGAATCCCGGGCTCAGACACTTAGCACCCACCCAGAAACACCTGGCCGTGTAACCTTGAGCAAGTTACTTAACCCCAATTGCTTAGGGACAGCCAGGTGGCTCAGCGAGTAAGAGCACCGGCTCCAGTGTTGGGACGACCTGGAGATCGAATCCCGGACTCAGACACTCAGCATCACACCCAGAAATAACTGGCTGTGTAACCTTGAGCAAGTTACTTAACCCCGATTGCTTAAAAAAAAAAAAAAGAAATTCTCAAGGAAAATTGCCCTGATGTTTTAGAACCAGAGGGCAAAATAGAGGTTGAAAGAGTCCACCAATCACCTCCTGAAAAAGATCCCAAAAAGAAAACTCCTAGCAATATTATAGCCAGTTTCCAGAATTCCCAGATCAAGGAGAAAATATTACAAACAGCCAGGAAGAAAAAATTTCAATATTGTGGAAACACAATCAAGATAACACAGGATCTGGCAGCTTCCACACTGAGGGATCGAAGGGCTTGGAATATGATATTCCAAAGGTCAAAGGAGCTGGGATTAAAACCAAGAATCACCTACCCAGCAAAACTGAATATCCTGTTTAAGGGGAAAATATGATCATCGAATGGAATAGAGGACTTTCAAGCATTCTTTTTTTTTTTTCAAGCAATCGGGGTTAAGTAACTTGCTCAAGGTTACATGGCCAGTTATTTCTGGATGTGGTGCTGAGTATCTGAGGTCGGATTTGATCCAGGTCATCCCGACACTGGAGCCAGTGCTCTTACTCGCTGAGCCACCTGTCCACCCCTAAGCAATTGGGGTTAAGTAACTTGCTCAAGGTTACATGGCCAGGTGTTTCTGGGTGGGTGCTAAGTGTCTGAACCCGGGGTTCGATCTCCAGGTCTTCTCAACACTGGAGCCGGTGCTCTTACTCGCTGTGCTACCTGGCCGCCCCAACTTTCAAGCATTCTTGATGAAAAAACCAGAGTTGAATAGAAAATTTGACATTCAGATACAGGAAGCAAGAGGAGCATGAGAAGGTAAACAGGGAAAAGAAATCATAAGGAACTTATCATAGTTGAACTATTTATATTCCTACATGGAAAAATGATCATTGTAACTTATGAAACTTTTCTCAGTATGAGAATAGTTGAAGGGAATAGAAATGTGTGTATAGATATAGATATATACACACATGTATACATGCATATTTTATATGTATACATACATATATAGGTCTATATAGGAGGGTATCTACATAGGGTATATGGTCATATGAATACATATGTGAATGTGTGTGCATATGTGTACAGGTATACATAGAGCGCACAGGACCAATTTAATAGGAAGAGATGGTACTTAAAAGGTGATATTAAGAGGTGAGAGAAGAATATAATGAGAGGAGATGGCGAGAGACAGAATGGGGTAAATTATCTCACATAGAAAAGGCAAGGGAAAATGGTTACAATGGAGGGATAGAACAGGAAGGCAAAAGGGAATGGGTCAACCTTATTCTCATTGAATTTGGCTTAGGGAGGGAATGACATACACACTAAATAGGGTATCTCACCCTACAGGAGAGTAGGGGAGAAGGGGATGAGAGGGGGGATGATGGAAAGAAGGTCAGGCTGGGTGGGAGGGAAGTTGGAAGCACCCACTTTTGAAAAGGGACAGGATCAAAGTAGAGAATAGACCAAGTGGGAGGTTGGATAGGAGAGAGGGAAATATAGTCAGTCTTTTACAATATATCCACTATGGAAATGTTTTGCATAGCTATACATGTACAACCTATACTGAATTGCTGATCTTCCCAGTAAGGGTGAGTGATTAGAGAAGAAGGGAATGAAACTGGAATTCAAAGTTTTAAAATCAAATGTTTAAAATATATATGCATATTATTATTATTTTACATGTAACTGGGAAATGAGATATACAGGCACTGGGACATAGAGATCCACTGTGCCCTACTGGAAAGTCAGACAGGGTATGGGAGAAGATGCAGGAGAGAGCAGATTGGAGGAGGGGATATCCAGTGGGATTACTATTTTGGGGTGGTGGGTAGGGGAAAAACTGGGAGAAAATTTGTAACTCAAAATCTTGCGGAAGTGAATGATGCAAACTAGAAGTTAATAAAGCATTTGATTAAAAAAATTCTTGAACTACCTGAAAGCCATGATCAAAAAAAGAATCTAGAAATCATCCTTCAAGAAATTCTCAAGGAAAAATTGCCCTGATGTTTTAGAACCAGAGGGCAAAATAGAGGTTGAAAGAATCCACCAATCATCTCCTGAAAAAGATCCCAAAAAGAAAACTCCTAGGAATATTATAGCCAGGTTCCAGAATTCCCAGATCAAGGAGATAATATTACAAGCAGCCAAGAAGAAACAATTTAAATATTGTGGAAACACAATCAGGATAACACAGGATCTGGCAGCTTCTACACTGAGGGATCAAAGGGCTTGGAATATGATATTCCGGAGGTCAAAGGAGCTGGGATTAAAACCAAGAATCACCTACCCAGCAAAAGTGAGTATCATGTTTCAGGGGAAAATACGGTCATTTAGTGGAATAGAGGACTTTCAGGTATTCTTGATGAAAAAACAGAGTTGAATAGAAAATGTGACATTCAGATACAAGAAGCAAGAGAAGCATGAGAAGGTAAACAGGGAAAAGAAATCATAAAGAACTTATCAAAGTTGAACTATTTACATTCCTACATGGAAAAATGATAATTGTGACTGATGAAACTTTTATCAGTATGAAAATAGCTGAAGGGAATATAAGTATATATGTGTATATATGTATACATACATGTATATGCCTATATTGTAGCATATATGGGCATACATATGAATACATATGTGAGTGTGTATATATATGCTCACAGGTATACATAGACAAGGCACAGGACCAATTGAATAGGAAGGGATGGTACCTAAAAAGTGAAATTGAGAGGTGAGAGAGGAATATAATGAGAGAAGATGGGGAGACACAGAATGGGGTAAATTATCTCATATAGAAGACGCAAGGGAAACTGTTACAATGGAGGGGAAGAATAGGAAGGCAAAAGGGTCAACAAAGAGTAAGGTCAACCTTACTCTCATTGAATTTGGCTTAGGGAGGGAATGACATACACACTAAATAGGGTATCTCACCCTCCAGGAGAGTAGCGGGGGGAAGGGGATGAGAGGGAGGATGATGGAAGGGAGGGCAGGCTGGGCGGGGGGGGGGGGCAAGCATTATCATGAACATGATCACAATTATCATTATTACAATTATCATTATTACCATTTTACAGGTGAAGAAACTAAGGCTTTGGCTGATTCCTCTCACTTGCTCATGTTCTCCTTCCCAAACTACCTTGTAATTAGCTGCTGTGCATACATTTGTCTATGTTCACTTTATGCTGTAGATATTTTTGCATATCGTCATTGCCTCCTCCCAGCAGAATGTAAGTTCCTTGCAAATAGGGGGAGTTTCATTGTTTGTACTTACATGTGGCTAGCAGAGTGTCTGACCCACAGTGCATGCTTAATTGGTTTTTTCTGATTGATTAATTGTGATTCAGAAAGATAGGCCCAAAGTAGTAAGGGGAGCGGGGATCTAGAACTTGAGCCCTAACCTCCTGTTTCTAAATCTACATCTCTTTACACTACACCTGCTTTCAGGGAGCTCATAATCAATTGGAGAAGATAGGCTACCCACACGAATCTAGAAACATTAGTGATGGTCACATGAATATATATGTGTAATGGTGAACATAAGCACGTAGTCTATTTGGAGAGCAGAAACAGCATGTGGGGGGAGGGGCAAGTATATGAGTTCCAAAGGCAGGATGGGACTGAGGGCAATGAGATGTGAGGGGCACCAGAGGATGCAGTTAAATCTAAAATGTTTTCAAATCCATGGGACTGCAGAGAAAGGAGACCAAGATAGTTCCCAAAGGAAGGCTCCTGCTTCCTTTGTAGATTCACAGACCTAGAGCTGGAAGGGACCTTAGTGGCAGATGGGTCACCACTTAACCACTAGAGTGGTTAAGACCCTTGCCCAAAGGCTATGCAGCAGAGCTACAGTCAGAAGTAAGGTTTTGCTACTGCAGATTCAATGCTCTCTCCACTGTACCATGAGTATGTGATAGTCACAAAAGAGATGCATTGCTAAACTCTAAACCAGATAAGACCAGTCACTCATATATACTGGGTTAACACCCCAACCACAGGATGCTAACGAAGAAATACATACAAGTACTAAGTAAAGGAGGAAATAGACAGGGGTAGGGTGGGAGGGTGTGGCAGAGAGGGGTGCTATAAAGAATGGAGTAAAGGGCTGCTAGGTGGCACAGTGAATAGAGCACTGGCCCTGGAGTCAGGAGGAGCTGAGTTCAAATATGACCTCAGACACTTAACACTTACTAGCCATGTGACCTTGGGCAAATCATTTAACCCCAATTGTCCTGCCTTCCCCCCTCCAAAAAAAAGAAAAGAAAAAACAAAACAAAACAGAATGGAGCAACCAGAATCAGGCAGGGTTAGTTAGGGAAGGCTTCTGAAAGAGTTTCCTAATGTCAGGATTGTCCTGGAAGTTCTGCTCTGATGGTTTACTTGCCAGCATTGGTTGAACTTGGCTTCTTAAATGCTATGCCAACCAACAGCTCACACCAACCTCCACAATACAGTTTAAAATCTAAATGGAGGGGCAGCTAGGTGACACAGTGAATAGAGCACTGGCCCTGGAGTCAGGAAGACCTGAGTTCAAATCCGGCCTCAGACACTTAACACTTACTAGCTGTGTGACCTTGGGCAAGTCACTTGACCCCGATTGCTTTGCCTTCCTCCCTCCAAAAAGCTAAATAAATAAATAAATAAAATCTAAATGGATATGTGATCTTAATATAAAAGATAATACTATAAAAATATTACAATAGAAAAAGGTTGTATACCTCTCACATCTATGGGTAAGAGATTTATTCTTTTTATTTTTAAGCATTTAAAAATTTTTTTGAATTCCAAATTCTCTCCCTCCCTCTGCCTCTCCTCCACCCATTGAGAAGGCAAGCAATACAATATCCACTATACAGGTGATTTTTTTTTAGTATTATTTCTTTTAATGTTGAGTAAGAGATGTATTCTTTTCTTTTTTTTCTTTTTTTTTTTTTTTTGCTGTTTAGAGCAGGGAGGCCAGGGCAATTGGGGTTAAGTGACTTGCCCAAGGTCACATGGCTAGTAAGTGTTAAGTGTCTGAGGTCAAATTTGAACTCAGGTCCTGCTGACTCCAGAGTTGGTGCTTTATACATCCTGCCACCTAACTGCCCCAAGAGATGTATTCTTAACCAAACAAGAGGTAGGCACAATTACAAAAGATAAATAACTGATTATTTGAAACTGAAAAGTTTCTGCACAGACATTAATTAATTAATTAAAAATTAAAAAAACAAAATTAATTAACAAGCATCTAGGTTAAGAAGGGAAATGGTTGAATGGGGGAAAAATCTCTGTATTAGATTTCTCTGATAAGGGCTTGGTATATAAGATATATGAGCAATTAATAAATAGAAGACTAATAGTGATTCCCCAATAGATACAAATAAGCAGCTCTCAAAAGGATTGCAAAGTATTTACAACCACATGAAATAATTCTCCAAATCACTAATAAGAAAATTGCAAACCAAAACAATTTTGGGGTTTTACCTCACACCCTGAAAATTAGCCAAAATGACCAAAAATGGTACCAGTCAATGTTGGAGGTGGGGTGGGAAGACAGACACAGACACAGCAAAACATTGTTGGTAGAATTGTGGAATGGTACAGCCATTTTGGAAAGCAATTCAGAATTGTGCAAATGAATAAAGTGACTAAAATGTCTATAACTTTTGAACCAGGGACCCCATTGTTTGGCTTATACCCTAAGGAAACCTTCAATAATAATAATAATAATAATGTCTCCATATATTCAAATGCTGCCCCATGGAGCACAAGTTCTGGCCAAGCACACCAATCTGGAGAGGCTTGGTGCATGGGCCCAGTAACAGAGAATATCCCTCAGCTAGCATTTATCAAGAACCTGCCACGTCTGGGCACTGTGCTAAGTAGCAGGAGATATAAATAAGCAAAAAATCGTCTCCGACCTCAAGGAGCTCACAGTCTAACAGGGGAAATATCGTGCAAACAACTCTGTGGGAACAAGACAAGTACAGGATAGATTGGGGGTGATCTCAGAGGGAGGAGTCTCAAAAAAACCAAGATTAAGGAATTCGGGGATGCATCTGCTTGCGTTGGTTGATGATGGTGTGAGCTGAAAGAAGCTATTGAGTTTGGTGGTGGAAGGAGATGCATGACATCCTGAAGGGGAACTGAGGAAGGGGATTTATACAAACAAAAAGTGGTTATTAAAGGCCAGAGGGTAGGTGGAGCTGATAAGCTGTCTACCACTACAGCCACGACACCAGACAGACACTACTAGACAGATCTCTTTGCTTACCCACCAAGATTTCTTGGCTAGCAAGAGGACCCCAAACTACAAACCCCAGCATACTTTGCAAGGAATTAGTTCTTCCTTAAAGTCCTCAGACTGAAGAGTTGGTCTAAATAGCTGTTAAATCCTCAGTCCACCTGATAACATTAGCAAGGGAATATACTAAATTTGGGGTGAGCGATAGCATGAGTGAGAGGTATTTCTCAAGCGCTTAAGGAAGAAGAGGAGGGAAAGGGAAGGGACCATGGGCATCCCAGCAAGGAGGAGGAAACAGGGTGGTTGTTTTTGCAGCTTTAATCATACAAACCCTGCTCTAACCCCAGTTTCCAACTTCAAGAATAACTCATATTTTTTATTATAATTGGTCTCCATTTCTCTAGGCCTATCCACTGGTACTTCCTCCTCCCCCACTTTTTTTAAACAGAATACCAGAAGCAAGTACCAATAGCCTTCTTCTGCTTGGTCAGATAGGTAGAGGAGGAAATCCTGAGGGTGCAAAACAACTGTGGTTTCTCAGAAAGATCAAATGGGTCAGGTTGGCCCCAAGGTTTCCCTAGATAACAAGATGAGGGATGAAATGTGTTTTGACACTCACTTCCAGATGAGAAAAAGCACTTAATGAATGCTTATAGAATTGGATTTGAATCAAATTGAATAAAATGGGGAGGAGGAAAGAGAAGGATTTGAAAGCTTTTTTTTTTAAGTTTTTCTTTAACCTTTAAAAAGATGTCTTAATACTCCCCAATGTTATAAACCATATATCTAGTCTGACCTTCTCATTTTACAGAGAAGGAAATTGAACCCAAAGTAGTTAAACAACTTACCCAAGATCACATAGTCTACTTACTAATAATAAAGTTGGAGCTATAGAGTACTGTGGATGGTGGCCCCTTTGGGCCCAGTTTAGCTAAAAAGAGCAGGAAAATCAGAGCCCAGTAAGGGGGAAGCCAAACTTATAATATAGACTAGGAACAGAAACACCAGCAGTCTACATCTCCCCCATTAAACAATACTAAAATGCTCCTCGAAGGCATGTTCTTTATTTCTGTGTGCCTAATGTTTAGCACAGTGCCTGGCACAAAAGGAATATTTAATAAATGCTTATTGATTGACTGGTTTGGGGAAGTTTGGGGGAACTTCCTTGGAAATGAAGGAGTTTAATGAGAAGATACGGGAAGGAAAGACCTGTTCTGAAGCCTCTTTTTCAAGTGCCAAGGCTTTAGTCATTGTCATAGATTAAATTTGGAAGGGACCTCAGATGTCATCTAATCCAACCACCATCTAATCCCATTTTATAGATGGGAAAATTGACTTGCTCATTGAGGACACAGATAGAAGCAAAGTGAGAAGCAGAGTCTTTTTCAAGGTTTTTAGTATTACAACATGCTGCTTGTCCCAGGCTCCCCAGATTGAATGACTTGTGAAGTCAGACTGGTCAAAGAGCCCACAAAACATGGTAGAGGAGAAAAGAGACCTATACTAGCTCTCCTGGGTAGGTCTTGATGGGGTGGTGGGGTGATGGGGTGGGGTGCAAAGTTACTGAAAGGGATCCATGTATCAACTATGAAAGATGTAGGTACTCTGATCAAGACAATGATCCAAGACAATTCCAAAAGACTCATGATGAAAAACGCTACCTACCTCTAGAGAGAGAAATTATGAACTTGGATTGCAAACTGAAGCATACCTTTAAAAAATTTCTTGGGGGCAACTAGGTGGAGCAGTGAAATAGAGCACCAGCCTTGGAGTCAGGAGGACCTGAGTTCAAATGTGACCTCAGATACTTGACACTAGCTGTGTGACCTTGCGCAAGTCACTTAACCCTGACTGCCTTGCCTTCCCCTGTCCAAAAAAAAATTTCTTTATCTTTATTGTTTTATTTTGTTTGTGTTTTCTTTTGTCATGTGGCTAATATGGAAATATGTTTTGTGAAGGTCATTCTCACATATATAATCAAAATCAAATTGTTTGCCTTCTCAAGGAGGGAGGAGGAATGGGAAGAAGGGAGAAAATTTGGAACTTGAAATTTTTTTAAATTATTGTTAAAAATTTTTACATGTAATTGGGAAATATTTAATGAAACAAAAATATTTTTTTAAAAGAAAGGGATCCATGTGCACACCAACCATTGTTATTTTGCTCTTTACTTCTAACAAAATATGTAGTATTGATCAGTAGGGAAAAAATAAGCAAGTATTAACTACTATAAACTGAATAATATGTCTCACATACCTAGGAATTATTTTCAAAGGTATGCAGATGCCATTAATTAAGAAAGTCCACTAAGAAGCATTACTGGCGGGGCAGCTAGGTGGTGTAGTGGATAAAACACCAGCCCTGGAGTCAGGAGGACCTGAATTCAAATGTGGTCTCAGAGTCTTGACACTTTACTAGCTTTGTGACTCTGGAGAAGTCACTTAATCCCAATTGCCTGACCAAAAGAAAAAAAAAGTATCACTGGCTTCATAATAATTTTTATCATTACTTGTTTTTGTTTTTTTTCTTCTCAAAGGATACCAATAGTAGAACTACTGTCATGTACAAAAGTACATTTATGATAAAGGTAAAACCTGTCTAAGGGTAGGGATCATGTTTCTTTTTTGCCTTTGTATCCCCTGGTACAAAGCATAATGCTTTATGGGTAGTAAACTCAATAAATGATTGCTTAATGGAGTCGAATTTGGGGAGGGGGGGGCAAGGACAAACTTTAACTTCATGCTCTGAAAAAACTGAGGATTGTCAATCTAGTCCAACCATCTGAGATAGACTGGAAGGGTGATGGGTTTGTATTCAGAGGGCCTGGGTTTGAATCCTGGCTCAGCTACTTCCTGTGTGATCTTGGTGAGTCTTTCTGGGCTTCATTTTCCTCAGATTCAAAATTAAAACATTCTTCTTCATTCGATTGTAAACTCCTTGAGGACAAGAACTTTTTTTTTTGCCACTTTTTGTATTCCCCTGGACTTAGCACAATGTCTGATGTATGTTGTCGTTGAAACATTTCAGTCACGTCTGACTCTCTGTGATCCCATTTGGGGATTTCTTGGCAAAGATATTGGAGAGGTTTGCCATTTCCTTCTCCAGCTAATTTTGCAGATGAGGAAACTGAGGCAAACAGGGTTAAATGACTTGCCCAGGGTCACACAGCTAGTCAAATTTGAACTCAGGTCCTCCTGATTACAGAGCCAGAACTCTATGTACTGCGACGCCCCCGTGCCTGGCACATAGTAAGTCCTTAATAAATGTTTATTGATTGATTGACTTGATGATATCTAAAGCCCCCCTCCCCCCCCAGCTTTAAACCTTTAGGTTTTTTTGTTTTGTTTTTTGCTTTTTGGAGGGCAATTGGGGTTAAGTGACTTGCCCAAGATCACATGGCTAGCAAGTGTTAAGTGTCTGAGGATGGATTTGACCCCCAATTTGAGGTTCTCCTGACTCCAGGGCCGGTGCTCTATTCACTGCACCTCCTAGCCACCCCTAAACCTTTAGATTTAGAGTGATTTTATAATCCCTCACTTTACAGAGAAAGGAACCAAGGACTTCTTAACCTAACAGGGCTGAGTAACTTGCCTAAGATCATTGAGTCAACGAGAAATACAGTTTGGACTCTAATCCCAGGAAGGATTCCTGCTCCCATTGCACTGCTCTTCACAGCACAGTGGGGAAAGTTCTGGATCTGGAGTTAGAAGATCTAAGTTCAGATTCCTCTCTCTGCCTCAGTGTCTTTGTCTGTGAAATGAGAGTGTTTGCCTTCCGAGATCCCTTCCTGTTCTTTGGCTACGATCCTTTGATTTCCACATTACCATGTCATTTCTGTTTGGTCTCATGCCTGCTAAGCCACACTCAGTCTTGCTTTGTATGAAGTCCTTCCCCATGCTCCCCTGCAGTAGCAGCTACCCCTTTTCTTGGCCCAGCCCCAAGACTGACCACACTGTAGACTTGGGGGGAGACTGACTCAACAGGAACTGAAAACCCCAACCAGGCAGCTCTTGAGCTGCATCTGTTTGCAGGGAGGTTGTCTCCATCCCTCCACATCCCCCCAGTGTTCAGTTAATTTCCCCTTGACAACTTATACCAGGAAATTTGGGGTTAACTCCTCCTCTATTCTTAAAACAAGGTCAGCTACACCTTGATGGGTACAGATAATGGGCAGTGGCAAGGGCAGGAAAGAGAATCTCATTGTCGGAAAGGACTTCAGATCCATAGTCCAGCCCTTGCCTGATAAAGAACACCCACAATGCACGTGACAAGTAAGAAGCCTCTGCTTGAAGACCTCAAGCAAGGGAGTGAACATACTCTGGCCCCATGTATGGCCCCTCTAATTCTGGTGGCTCTTTATTAGGAAGTAGGAAGAAAGGAAACAAAAAGAAAATAAACATTTATTAAATGCCTACTGCGTGCTAGACGCTGTGCTAAGAACTTTACAAATATCATCTCATTTTGTCCTCTCAGAAATCCTGGGAGGTAGGTACTATTACCATTTTACATATGAGGAAAACTGGGGCAGACTGAAGTTAAGTGTCTTGCCCAATGGTCACATAGTTGGTAAGTATGTGAGGCTGGATTTGAACTCAAGTCTTTATTACTTCAGGTCCAGCATTCTATCCATTGTACCACCAAAGTAAATGAAGTAAAAGTAAATATTTCATGTTAAGATTATGGAAAAGGCAGAGAGACATAGGTTAGATAATAAAATACCATTACATGAATTAATCATCACTGAAAGACTGAATTCAAAGATTAATCATTAATGGTTTTATGTCAACTTAGAATAAAGTCTAGTTTGTAATGCCCCAGGAATCTGCTTGGTTCTGTTACAGAAGCAGCTGGTGATCCTACAGGTAGAATGCTGGGTCTGGAATCAGGGAGACCAGAGTTCAAATCTAACCTCAGAAACTAGCCATGTGCCCTTGGGCAAAACTCTACTAACCTCAGTTTCCTCAACTGCAAAATGAGAATAATAATAGCACCTACCTCACAGGGTTCTTGTAAGGATCAGATGAGATAATAATTATGAGGCACTTAGCACATAGTAGGCACTGTAGAAATACTTATTCCCTCCCCCATCCCCTTAACATTTTTATCAATGACTTTGATAAAGGCCTAAGTATTTTGCTTATCAAAATTGTTAATGATATCAGGTTGGCTAATATAGTGAATGATAGAATAGGGACCCAAAGAGATCTTGATAATCTAGAAACCTGGGATGAATCTAATACGACTAAATTCAGTAGCAGAAAATGCAAAGTCTTATACTTGGGTTCAAAAAACTTTTGCCACAAGTGCATAAGATCAGCAGACATGGTCAGACAGCAGTTTGTGTGAGAAGGATCTGCGGGTTTAGTAAAAATGTGAGTTTATGACTCAACAGTGTGATATGGCAGCCAAAAAAAACCCCAACTAATATGATCTTGAAGGGAAAATGAAGAGAAGCCCAGCTTCCAGAAGTAAGGATGTGGTTGTGCTTCCATTTCCTGCCCTGATCTGCCATCAAACCAGGAGGTTTGTCTCAGTTCTAGGCTTCATAATTTAAGAAGGACATTGATAAACTAGAGAATATTCAAAGGAAGATAGGACGTGAAAGGCCTTGAGTTCATACCATACGAAGATAAGGTGAAGGAGTGGGGAATTTTAGTTTAGAGAAGATCAGAGAAACAGCCCTTCAAATATCTGGAGCTCATGCTAATGAAGTATTTCCACTGCACTTATAGGAAAGTTTTGAAATAGATTTCTAAGCAAGTTCAAATTCAATTTAATAAGCATGTATTAAGCACCTGTTAGATGTAATTATAATAATAGCTAACATTTATATGGCGCTTGCTACGGGCCAGGCACTATACATTTATTATCTCATTTGATCCTTATAACAATCCATTTTACATATGAGAAAACTGAGGTAGGCAGTCCAGGGGTCACACAGCTACTAAGTATGTGAGGCTGGATATGAATACAGGGCTTCATGGCTTCAGCACTGTCCACAGCACTATGTAGTTCCTGCATATAGTTGTTTGCATATTACTCTCCTCTTAGAATGTCAACTCCCTGAGGGCAGGGATTGTGTTTTTGCTTTTCTTTGTACCTTTCCTACTTGGCATGGTGACTGGCACACAGTAAGGGCTTCTTTGTTGTTTGTCCTTCATTCTCGAAGAGGACCTTGACATAAGGATAATAAATGCTTGTTGACTGCAATCACATCTTGCCTTCTACTATTTCTACATTTTCACATAATGAATTAGGGACTGACACATGGATTCAAAAGGTGATTCCTTTGTCACTGATGATGAATATGGATTGTTACAGAAACACGAACAGATCTGCCACATTTTACATTTATTTGGTGAGTTCTTGCCCAGTTTCACCCATTTTAGAGACAATGAGGCTCATTTAGGTCTCACGCCAAGCTTTCTGTTTTTGCTTCCATTACTTTTGACGGTTTTAAAATTCATTTATAATCTTCTGTCATACTACCTCAAAGTGTTTCACAAATGAATTTGTATTATAAACTGCTTTTGACTGCTATATGTCTGCTTGGAAAGAGCAAGTGTTAGTAGACGGAGGCAATTTCTGGGCTCTTTTTGAGAATGTAAATGACTTGTCCAAGATCTCACAGACAGTAAGTGACAAAGCTGGAAGTTAAACCTATAAATCAAAACGAAAATAGGATGTTTTCCACTGGATCACATGACCTCCCAATATAAGTTGAAGTTTTGCGAGAAATTGTTATAAACAAGGTCAGTGCTTTTGCCTAGAAGCAGGGCGGTTCAGTGGGAAAGAAAACTAGATTTGGAATCAGAGGACCTGAGTTTGAATTCCAGTTTTTTCACTTACGACTTGTGTGACCTTGAGCAAGTCACAACCTCTGGGGAATTTATTTTCCTCATCTACAAAGTAGTGGACTAGATAACTTTTCAGGTTCTTTCTAGCTCTTGATCTATAACCCTATGTCCCTGTTGTCATTTTCCAATTTTTGGCACTGACAACTTGTATGAATAGCTCAGATTGGAGCTATTGAAATTGATCGGTATCTTCATTAGTCATTATTTTGGTCCCTGATTTTTGAAGGTTTATGGGAAAGTGTTATTTTATTTTATCTGTTTTATGCGATTTGAGACTGAGCCTTTCTATCATGCCTGGGCTCCTTCTTTGTGCGCCTTCTTTTGCCTCTTCACCCCCATTCACCGTATTGATACTGTACTTAGTGTGGCTAACAGGTTGGCTTAGCCCAGTAAAATTCAAAACTTTGTTATTTTAGAAAAAGAAATATATCTTTCATTGCTTCTAACCCTAGAATGAAAAGTTGTATTCTACATACATACATACATACGTAAACATACTCATATACATGCCATGTTGCTAGAAGTTGCTACTTTAAAATTTCTTATTCGTAGACCCAGTCATTAACACAAGATATAGTAAGCCAGATCTTCAGGTTTAAACCATAGGCTGATTTCTTTCTCTACACTTTTTATTAAATCACTGCCATGGCTGATGTTCTGCCAACTTAGATGCAAAAGTGTCCTGAATGGTCTGATTTTAAATCAGCAGGCATGATTTCCCCCAACATTCTTTCAGTTTTCACCATATTTAAGCCTTGTCAGACTTCACAAATCCAAAAGAGAATGGCTTAAGCCTTAAGTTAATGTAACATTGCTTCAGATCTTCCTTTGAGGTCCTGTAAGGAACTTAATGGCCGTGAAGTTATCCTTTGCATATGAATAGGTAGTTTTTAGTTAGGAATTCAATCTATTAGTAAGACACTGGGGGGAAAAAAGGCTCTAAATCACTAATAATTAGAGAAGTGAAAATTAACAAAACTGAGGTACAATCTCACACCCATAATATTGACTAAGTAGACAAAAAAAGGAAAATGACAAACATTGGAGGGGATGTGGGGAATAGGTACACTGAGTACTGCTGGCAGAGCTCTGAACTAGTCTAACCATTCTGGAAAGCAGTTTAGATTGTAACAATATCACCCGTGAAGGACTTAGCTACTTTGATAGATCCAATGATTTAAGACAATTCCAAAGGACTCATGATGAAAAAATGCTATTTTACCTCCAGAGAGAGAACTAGTGAACTCTGAGTGCAAACTGAAGTATAATTTTCTCACTTTTTTTTTTGCTTTATTTTGTGATATAGCTAATATGGAAATATGTTTTGCATGATTTCACACGTGTAATTTTTCCTTGGGCAAATCACTTAATCCTGTTTGCCTCAGTTTCCTCATCTATAAAATTAACTAGAGAAGGAAATAACAAACCACGTCAGTATCTTTGCCAAGAAAATCCTAAAAGGGGTCGCAAAGAGCTGGACACAAGTGAAAATGACTAAACACACGCATCTTGCATCATGAGGCCAGGGGTTGATACTTGGGAAGAGAAGGAGCCTAATCAATACCTCTGAAAGGCATATTTCAGGAAACTGGATGAAAGACAGTTATACTGGAAGTCAGGAGACCTGGGTTCTATTCTCTGAAATTTACCCTGGGATTCTGGCTTTTCCTCTATAAAATGAGAGGATTGGACAAGGTGGTTTCTAAGTACTCTTTCAGCTCTAAGAGATATAAAGTTTTTGGTGTTTGCTTCTGAACAAAAACTTTTGAATTCTTTTTTCTATCAGAAGCCATATAAAAATTAAAATCCCACCATTAAACTAAATGAAACTTAATTTAGTTGCCAAAGAACAAGCCAGACATCCCTGAGCCTGTCTAAAAAGCCAGTGGGGCAGAGGACCATGTACTCTTTGCTCAGACATCTGTCTGGTAACTTGAATCTAATTCTGGTGCTGGGGATGGGGACAGGACCAAAGAGAGTCAAAGAAGGCAGCAAGGATGGGCAGGAGGAGATCGTGTTAATTGTGAATGATGAAGAGAAGGTACTCTTGAAGAGAGATTCATGGTCGTGGGGAGCAGTGGATGGAGTGGAAAGCAGAGGCAGGAGAAGGGAAGAGAATGAATGGCAGGCCCAAGAATGTGCTAGGGACTTTCTCAGCTCTCTTGGGAAATCACTGACCTGTGAAAAAGCTCAACTTCCCTAGAGGATTCATCATCTATGAGACTTATGTACTGTTTCCCAGGACAATGGCCCTCACTGGAAAGAATGAGCAGAGATGGTTCCAGCCACATTCTCGGTCTGGCTACTCATTCTCTCCTATTCCATCCACTGAACTACTGATATCTTTGTAAGACCATCACCAAAAAGATCAGCCAAGGGGGAGCCCTCACCAAACTGAGCTTCACTCTGGCTTTTTCTCCCAGGTCCTCAGCACCAGGCCTGAGTCCCAACCAGGGAAGCTACCCTTGCCTCAAAATGACATTCCTCCACCTGGGACCCAGAACATCCTTCTAAAGGCAGAGGCTTTGAGAGAGTCTTCCCCCAGTGTTCCAATGGGAGCACTAGCATCATTATAATAATGACATACATGTCTATGGTTCTTTACAAAGTGTTTTTTTCACAACATTGCTGTGAAGCACATAGGGCAAATATGGCATTCCCCACTTTACTATTACTACTACTACTACCATCACCACTACCACTCTACTATCTCTACTACTACTACTACTATCAATAATAATAAGAGACATTTACAAAGCTTGGAAAAACACATTACACATGATCTCATTCAAGCATTATGATAACCCTGAGATGTAGATACTAGAGGATGTTAGTCTCATTCCGCAGTTAATAAAACTGATTTGTCCCAGGATACATGGCTAGTAAACATCAGAGCCACAACACAAACCCTAATGTCCGTGTTCCCAGTTCAGTGTTTTTTCCATTCTTCACTCATGAAGAAGAGCCAGGTCTCTATGCAGACCTAAGCCTAGGAGCCTTCAAAAGCTCATTCTCCCTGAACCTGTGTAGCCCCATCACATCCTCATCATTCTGGATGGATGTTATGCATTTCAGTTGGCCTTGCCCTAGAAAATTGCATTACAGACCAGGTAGAGACAGGCTGACTCCTTTATCAGCATGGTTTGTGCTTTTGAAACAGTAATTGTGCCAGTCTTCCCCTTCTTAGTTCAGTCACCAAAAACTGCATTTCTACTTTTTTTTTTTTGCTTTTTTTTTTGGAGGGCAATTGGGGTTAAGTAACTTGCCCAAGGTTACACGGCTAGTTTTTGTGTTAAGTGTCTGAGGCCAGAACCAAACTCTGGTCCCCTTGACTCCAGGGCCAGCGCTTTATTCACTGCGCCACCTAGCTGCCTCCTGCATTTGTATTTTATAGCCCCACTGTCAAATACCAATCCAGAACAGGGACATTCTAATCCTCTTCTCCTGGACTTTGCCAAAGACTGGAAGAATCATAGGATTTGAAAGCCCAGGAACTCTAAGGTCACCTAGTCCAACCTCTCACTCAATGCAGAAATCTCCCCTAAGTCATTCTCAGCAAGTGATCATGTAGCCTCAAGCTCCTCTATTGATGGGGAACTTACTACGTATCAAAGTAAACTTTTCCATTTTCAGACAACTCCAAGTCCACTGCTCTTAATCCTTATTACTGTCATTCTAGTTAAGAACCAGAAATGGCTTTTTTGTTTGTTTGTTTTCGTTTTTTGCTTTTTGGAGGGGGGAGGGCAGGGCACTTGGGGTTAGGTGACTTGCTCAAGGTCACATGACTGGTAAGTGTCAAGTGTCTGAGGCCGGATTTGAACTCAGGTCCTTCTGACTCCAGGGCCGGTGCTCTATTCACTGCACCACCTAGCTGCCCCCCCAAATAGCTTTCAATGGGAAAGCAACAAAGTGTAGTGGAAAGAGAAGTGAGCTTGAAATCAGAAGACCTTGAGTTGTAGTCCTGCCTCCAATACATATGAGCCGTATGATCTTGGGCAAATCATTTAATGCTTCTGCGACTCAGTTTCCTTATCTGGCAGGATGGTCTTAAAGATACTTTTCAGCTAGAATAGCCTGTCATTTGGTGGGATCAAAGTCCAGAAGGCAAATGACTTGCTGAAAGATTTCACTCCCAGCCCAATGCTTTACAGAGAAGGTGAAAGTCACTAATTAGACACACACAACCCTCATAAGCTCAAGGAAACAGAAGCCCATGGGACTATCTAACCACATGTCAATCACTCAACAAATATTTATTAATGTAGCTACTATGCTAAACACTGGAGATACACAAAAACCAACAACAAAAGACAGTCCTTTCGAGGAGCTCGCAGTCTAATGGCAGAGTGACTATGTGAGATCAGATGGTCAATAGAGGTCAGTTTTCCAATCAAAGGCTAAATCTCCTGACTGGACCTCCAATTCCTGAATATCATTTAGTCTTCCAGGGATGACACATTTTCCTCTGGACACTTAAGCAGCTGAAACCCTTCCTAATCTAATTCCATGTCTAATCAACTGCCTATTTTAGGTGAAAATATGGCCCAAAGCACTTATACATGAAATGCTTACTCAAGATGCAGCATAAACTACCCTAGAGGGCAGAGACCATTTACCCAGTGGCCTATAGGAAGAGGCTATGTTTGTGTCCTTTTAGAGGAAGGGAAGGAGGAGGACCCCAGACTGGAGGTTAGGAGATCTGAATGTTAGGGTTGATTCTGCCAACAAGTAGCTGTGTTATGTTTCCTTTCCCATAAAATGAGGTTAGACTAAATGATTTTGTAAGGTCTTTTCCAAGGACCCAAGGGCACTGGAAATTGCCTTCCAGCCTGATGACAAGGGGCTTTACCTGCCCTGCTCCGGAAAAGCTGACCCATCCTGGTCCTAAGGAAACTCGAAAGCACTGGTTTACCTTCTACAAGGCAAAGGCCTGGACAAATGGGTCCTGGAGAGCATAACCCTCCCAAAGGACTGACTATGGGGAACCAGAGCACAGATGAATCAGGGAGGAAATGAGAACCTTGTTGGTCTATACTTAACATTAGCCTCCTGGAGTACAGGCTCCTTTGGGCTCCACTGGTCATAAGGACAGATTTAGGAGAGTGGATATGCTTTAGGGTCTCAGAACCTTCCTAGATATGGTGGAAGTCAGAATGCAGACAGATGTATTCAGTAGTGTGGGTAGTATGGCATAGTGGAGTGTTGGATCTGGAGCCAAAAGATCTGGGTTCAAATCTTAGTTTTGTCATTTACTACCTGTTTGACCTTGGTAAGGTTGACTCATCTCTAAAATGAAAGTGGTGGACTAGAAGACCTCTAGGTCCCTTTGAGCTTGAAATCCATGGTCCTATGCTTCTAAGAGGCTACCAGGCACAAATCAGCCACATCCCCCTGTAATTATGTCTTTTTTGTTCTCAGCTCACACAGGACCAGTGAAGAGAAACTGGGGGGAAACTGTGTGGTACCACCTAGTATACATCCACCCAATGCACCTGACCTGATCAGAGCCCCAGGGGCTACAAACCCCATCATGCATGTCACCTCATTGTCAGGAAGTCCCAGCAGTGAAGACTAAAGTTCACATGGCAAGTGCCATCCTCTTGTTTCCTTAAATCACAGTTCACTGCCACCTCCTCCAGGGAGCCTTTTCTAAACTGAAGTATAATTCTTACCCTATTCCTCTCCACTTTTTAAATAACAGTACTGATCTGTATGTATTATTATCTGCCTGGATTACATGCTCCTTGTGATCAGGGACCACTTTTTTCTATATGTCTAATAGCCTACTACCGGCCTAAAAAAACCTGTGTTTAAATAATATTTGTTGGTTTGCAGTCCCAGCTCTTCACTGATCAGTCCTCTTCTCTCATGGGAGAGAAAAGTCAAGGAACAAGGCAACTCCTTCTGTTTTCTAAGAGATACTTTGAAGGCCTGTTTACTTATCTATAACTAAAACAGGGTATTTTTTATGTATGTTCCTTATATTAAAAAAAATCTGTTCTCTCTGCTTCACACAGTTGCTGTAAAGATGAAATGTATATGAACGCATTTTTTTTTTGAATTGTCAGGCTCTGCATGGATGGAACATGGTGGTCTCATTCTCAATCTCCTCCTATGCCAAGAACAGCTGGAGAGAGTTTGGCTCTCTTGGAAGGATGGCTGTTTATCCAGCTAGCATTGCAGCAGGAGACTAGAAGCCTGGGGACCTGGCGTCTAGCTCCAGCTCTGCCCCTGACTTGCTGCATGACCCTGAAGTCACATCACTTCTCTTGGTATCAATTTTCTTTTTTTCAAAATAAAGGGCTTGAGTTAGATAAGAACTGTAGTATCCACCTCAAAGGGTTGTTGTGAGGTTCAAAGGAGTTACTATTGATACGTCAGGCACTTTGCAAAACAAAATGATATATACACACATGCATACACACATGCATACATATATGTACATATGCGTATGTGGATATACATGTGTTTATATCTATCTATACCTAAACAAATACATAATGTATATATATAGTTATAGCCACTCAAATTTACATTTCTATATGTATATGTGTATATATACATATGTGTGTATGTATGTGTGTATGTATGTATTTCAATATAGATATGTTGATTTGACTGTATATGTGACTTTCATTGGTGTAGGGAACTCCCAGTGAGGAAATTCTCTAGTAATCCAAAAGTCAGCACCTTCTCTAGAAATGATAGCCAGAGAGTTATCTAGAACACTGAGAGGTTAAATGACTTGCCCTGGGTGACACAGCCAGTGTGTATCCGAGGAAGGACTTGAACCCAGGTCTTTTTGACTCGGAGGCTGGCTCTCCATCTACTTACATAAAACTGCCACTTGTACTCTTATTTTACTATAGATAATCACCAAGAAATTTATGTCATCAATTTCATCAGTTCCCTATATACTACACCACACTGTGCCTTAAAGCTAAGTATAAATGTCAGTTCTGGCTATTATTAGATGGTCTCTATGGTTCCTTTGCACTCTAACATTCTCTGTTCCAGCTTAGACATTCTGTATGCTCAGGTCCTTTAGAACTCTAACACTGATTCTGTCATCTTCCAGAAATGTTGTTACAATGCCATCCTTGTCCTCTGCTGGCAACCTCAGCAACTTTGACCATTTTGGGCATAAGGTTTAAGATCCTGAGTCACTTCTCCCCCTGCCTTCCTACCAGCAAGTTCCCAGATTTCTTCCTTCTCCCATTTGCCAACCCTAGAAATGATAACTTGGTAGGGTAAATTGGCCATCAACTTACCTTTGAGATCTCAGAGCTTTCTCATGGAGATACCTCATTCAAACCGAAAGAGGCAGGAAGGTCTCCATTCTTAAGCCCCTCCTGGGGCCCAGACTTATGAGCAAAGAAAGGAGAGGTGTCACAGTTCAGTCTGATACTTTAAGTTCTTTCACAAGGAGGACCTACAGAAGGCAGATGTATGGTCATGGATGGTCACTCTGGAGAGACTATCCCAGCTTCAGTGGTGACTGCCAAGCATCTTCAGTGTCCTGCCAGAAGTCTATGAGGCCCCTGTGCCAAAAGGTCCAAAAGATCTTTCCCCATCACAATCATGCAAGGGTTTGAGCTGAGGGAGAAAGATCGCTGTGGATCTTCTGCTCTAGCCCTTGCTGAGTCCTCTGTATGCCATTCTCATCTCGAACTCTTCATCTCTTCCTGTGTAGGGGCTGTGACTACCTTCCTGTAAGATTTCAAAAGCCAACAGTCTCAAAGATAAATAACTGAGCTGAGTCTGCCCCTAGCATAGCTTCCTGGATCAGCCACCAGCCTGATAAATTGAAAGGGTATATGGTGATGCTGACAGATAGATGGGATGCTTTATTCTTAGACTCAAAACCCCGAAGAAACTTAAACAGGGTTCCAAGGAGGAATCAGGTAAAGTTTTCAGTCATAATAAAAGAGAAGAAAGTCCCAAAGCTGTTGACTTTCCTTTTTATCTGACTTAAAAAAAGAAAAAGAAAGCATCAACGTAAATATGCATATTGGACAAGTGGAAATACTGAGACAGAATTGTTGCAAGTAAAAATCTGGAGTGCTGCGGAGCTGGGATAGTCTCAAACCTTGACTAGCTCTGAACATCTCATACTGTAATGCTATTCCTCTATCTCCTCCTCTATCTCAGCACTGGTTGAGTTGTTATTCTAGAACTGGGCCTAGCTCAGGCTCTTGGCAGCCAAGGTTCCACGGCAGGGGTCCTTAAGCTTTTTTGTCTCATGGACCCATTTGGCAGTCTGGTGAAGTCTTTGGACTTCTCAGAGTGATATTTTTAAATGCATAAAACAAAATACATGGAATTGTAAAGGAAACCACATTAAAATAGTTAATTATTTCCCCATTCAAATTCAAGGACCCCCTGAAATCAGTGCATAGACTTCTTGAGGATGGTGTCTGTGGACCCCAAGTTAAGGACTACTGCCTTTGTTTGCCAGGCCCAGCGGGACAAAGAGGCCTTTCTGAAAATGCCAGCTTTGCAGAGTTTTGGATGGCTCTTTGAATGCTCTTTGTGGACAGGGACCACTTTTCTATGAGTCTATTAACCTAGCTCTAATAGGCTTTTCTGTTCTTGTAAGACAACATAACTTCTTCCTCTCCTCAGTACAACACCAAATACAATTACATTACAATTCAATGTGTTTCTTAAATACTTACTGCTTAGCCAGTAGTCTGCTGAGCAACGGGAATGACACAAAGTTTAGATAAGACTTCATCCCTGCTTTCAAGTTCAAAGCCTAGTGCAACATAAAATCCCAACAGAGAGCGTTATAATACATACAGTAAGTGCATCCAGATCATAAATCGTTGAGATAGAAAGAAACTTAGTGGGAAAATGATGGGGAAACCAAGACACAGGGGAATTTAGCAACTTGCCCAAGATAACTAGGGAGCATAACACAGAACCAAGCAACTGTGCAAAGTCTAAGAGGTAATGTTGTTATGAATGAGGGATGGGAGTGTGGAAGTCTCCAAGAATTCACTATAATCCCGGTCATTTACAGAATCAAAGAATCAAAAAATCTTAATGTTGAATACATACAATTAAGTACTCAGGTAGGGGTGGCTAGGTGGAGCAGAGAATAGAGCTTCGGCCTTGGAGTCAGGAGGACCTGAGTTCAAATCCAGCCTCAGACACTTAACACAAAAACTAGCTGTGTGACCTTGGGCAAGTCACTTAACCTCAATTGCCCTAAAAAAAAAAAGGTACTCAGGTGGTGCAATGGATAGAGCACTGGGCCTGTAATCAGGGAGACCAGAGTTCAAATCTAACCTCAGACACTTGCTAGCTGTGTG
>NW_027185694.1:19258440-19322264 GCF_028583685.1 Petaurus breviceps papuanus | reverse complement strand
CTGTGTGACCCCGGGGCAAGTCACTTAACTTGTTTGCCTCAATTTCCTTATTTGTAAAATGAGGGTAATAATAGCACCTTCCTCCCAGGGTTGTTGTGAGGGTCAAATGAGAGAATTCCAAAGCATTTGGCACAGCACCTGGCACACAGTAAGCATTATATAAATGCTTGCTGTTATTGTTACAGAAGGAAGGGTGTTGGCTCTCCTATAAAATGAGAGGACTGGACTAGCTGAACTCTCACTTCTCCTTCAGCTCTAATTCTAGGATGCGAAATCCCTTCCAATAAGGAGGATAACAAATACAGGTGTATACTCGGTTACACCCCCTCTAAGTGAATAGTGATTGGCTACTTTTCATGCTTACAGAGATCAAGCATACTGATTTCTGCTTTCTGGATCAATCACACCTAATATATGCCAGGCTCTCTGTTCTGTGCTGGGATATACATACATATAATAAATGAAACAATACCCACAAGGAGCTGCTCTAGCATCTTCTGTCATTGTCTACACCACCCAGCTTAGTACTTTATTACAATTGGTCTCGTCCTCTAATTGTGTAGGTCTTGCCTCCCCAGTCAGATTTCATGTTAGCTTTTTGTGGGCGCGTCTTTACTCCATTGAGCCCCTGGTCCATGAGCCCAGGCAGGTACCCTGCCCACCTATTACCCTTCAGAACCTGGATCTTTCCTATCTTTTCGGTGTTCTGAAGCTTTAACTCTCCTCCACATTCTCTATGAATGACACTCTTCTCTTTGCTTTTCCTCACATAAGACACACCATCCCCCAATTTTGCATCTTCATTGGCTGTCCCCCATGTCTGGAATTCTTTCTCCTTATCTCTGCTCTCTGCTTTTTGGGCTTCCTTCAAATATTTGCTAAAATCCCACCTTTCCAGGTCTACCTTAATGCTAGTGTCTTTCCCTCTGAGATTTTCCCTAGTTTTTCCAGAATATCTCATCTGTATATAGACAACATGCAGATAGAGAAGGTTATAATACACATGGTAAGTGCATCCAGATCATATGTTGCAGCTGTGGAAAGAAACTTAGAGGGAAAATTATGGGGAAACCAAGAGACAGGGGACTTTAGTGGCTTCCCCAAGACAACTAGGAAACAGAACACAGAACCAACCATGTGAGGTCCGAGAGGGAAGGTTGTTATTGTCTCTCCCGTTAGATTGTGAGTTCCTGGAGGGCAGGGACTGTTTTTGGTTTTCTTTATATTACCAGAGCTTGGCACAGTATCTGGCATGTGGTAGGCATTTAATAAATACTTAATCACTTGACTTTTTTTATCTCCCCAGTGCCAAGTACATAGGAAGAAATTCAGTCAATACTCGATTAATTACAATAACAACTCCATGCTGGACTTCTGGCAGAATTTTCCTGTTGCTCCATAGAATAGTAAAGCAAGATAGGTTGCACAATAAGATAATACTTTGTATCTCTCTTATGCATATAAGTTCTATTTTATAATACAGTTACTTGAATACATCTTATCTTTCTCCTAGACTGATGCCATTTTTGCATCTCCAAGTGCCTAGAACAATGCCCTGCAAATAGCATACAGTTAATGCATGTTTGCTGAATGAATGACCTTTGGTGAGAGCCAGCAGCATGAAACAGAAAAAGGAATCTGGCTCCAAAACAATTTGATCTTCAGCAAGTTTCTTTATCTCTCTGGTCCTCAGTTTCTTCCTCTGTTAAATAGTAATTCCATTAGGTAGATATCACTTTCCTTCTGTTGATTTTTTCAAATTTTTCCTGTATGTGGTTTATTTGTACATAGTCATTTGCATGTGTCTCCATCATTAGACTTAAATTCCTTAAGAGCAGGGACTGTCTTTTACCTTTCTCTGTAACCCAGCACCTAGCATGGTGTGTGTGGCACAAAGTAAGTTCTTAATACATATTGACTAACTGATATTTTATGATTCTATGACTTACCCATAGGCCCTTGGTGCTAGGAACTAAGTACCTGCCTTGAACTAGAGACCAGCCTGGGCCACACTGACCTAGCACCCCAGAAACTAAGGGGGATTAGGAAAAAGAACAGAAATTTGGAGGATATTCATTTAATACCTGAATTTAGAAAAGAAGTGGCTATTACCATCCTTAGTCATTTACATTTTGTGTAAATTGAGGTTAATTCAGTTTTTCTTATGACAATTTAAGCTCATTTCCTCTTGTTCTGTCTTTAGCAGAAATGGTTCAAAGAATCATAGATTTAGGGTTAGAATAGGTCTTAGAGTTCATATGGCACAACCTCTATTCATTTTCAGTTGAGTAAACTGAAACCCAGAGAAGGGAAGTGATTTGTCCAACAGAGGTAACAGTGGCAAAGACAGGGCATGAACCCAGGTCTCTACATCCTAGGGTCTCTCCCATTATACTATGTTGCAAACCTTCTCAGGCATTCATCAGCATTTTCAGAAGTCTTGTTGGGTACAGAACATCCAAAAGAGTGAACATAGGTGGGGAAATAAGAAATAGGAAAGAGTGTCCCTTAACGAGCTTATAGTCTAGTTGGGAAAATAAGCAAACTGAGATACATGAATGTAATTAAATATTTATTGCACTATAAAAACCAATGAAGACAAAGGGAATCATGGGAAGATTTACATTAACTGATACAAAGGCGAAGTAAACAGAACCAGAAAAAATATATAGATGATTACAACAATGTAAATGAAAAGGAAAAGAAAATGAAACGGAATGTTACCTAATTATAATGACCAAGCTGACCCCAGAGAAGAGATGAGAAAATACACTTCCCTTTATTAGAAAGGTGGAGGACTATGGGTATGTTACATTCCATAAACTTTCACAATAAGTGATGAGCTTAGTTTTGCAGAGCTTTTTTTTTCTATTTTCATTCATTCATTCATTCATTCTCTCTCTCTCTCTCTCTCTCTCTCTCTCTCTCTCTCCCTCTCCTTCTCCCTCTCCCTCTCCATCATAAAAGAGATGATTCTTTGGAGGAAGAGAGAAAGGAGGGATAGCCTTGGAAGAAAAGGTGACATAAAAACAAGATACTAATTTTCCAAAAAGCAAAAAATTTTAAGAGATATTTTGGTGGTGGAATTTGTGGGATTTGATTTGTGCCGTGTATGTCTCTTCTATCAGTAAGCCCCTTGAGGACAGAGATTGTGTCTACTGTTTCTCTCCTGGATACACAGCATAGGATTCTGCAACAAAATGGTCTTTCAATTTGAAACAAGTAGCTTAAAATATAGAGAGAACTGAGCTGAATTTACAAGAATACAAGTCATTCCCCAATTGATAAATGGTCAAAGGATATGAACAGGCAGTTTTCAGAAGAAGAAATTAAAGCTATCTATAGTCATATGAAATAATGTTCTAAATCACTATTTATTAGAGAAATGCAAATTGAAACAACTCTGAGATACCACATCACACCTATCAGATTGGCTAACATGACAAAACAGGAAAATGATAAATGCTAGAGAAGATGTGGGAAATTTGGAACACTAATGAATCCATTGTTGGTGGATCTGTGAACTGAACCAACCATTCTGGAGAATAATTTGGAACTATGCCCAAAGGGCTATAAAACTGTGTATACCCTTTGACCCAGTAATATCATTTCTAGATCTATATCCCAAAGGGATCATAAAAATGGGAAAAGTATTCACATGTACAAAAATATTTATAGCAGCTCTTTATGTGGTGGCAAAGAATTGGAAATTGATGTTCATCAACTGGGGAATGACTAAACAAGTTGTAGTATATGAATGTAATGGAATACTATTGTGCTATAAGAAATGGTGAGCAGGCAGACTTCAGAAAAACCTGGAAAGACTTACATGAACTGATGCTGAGTGAAATGAGAACAGAAGAACACTGCACACAGTAAAAGCCACATTGTGTGATGACTGACATTGAGAGACTTAGCTTTTCTCAGTAATGCAAGTATCTAAGACAACTCTGAAAGACTCATGGTGGAAAATGCTATCCACATTCAGAGAAAGAACTTTGAAGTCTGAATGCAGATCGAAGCAGACTATTTGCTCTCCTTTTCTTTCATTGCTTTGTTTTGTTTCTTCTTTCTTGTGGTTCCTCTCATTGGTTCTAATTCTTCTTTACAACATGACTAATGTGAAAATATGTTTAATAGGAATGTATAAGCAGAGCCTACAGATGCATGCCGTCTTGGGGAGAGGGGAGGAGAGGGAAGAGGAGAAAATTTAAAACTCAGAATCTTATGGAAGTGAATGCTGAAAATTAAAATAAATTAATTATTAAAAAAAAAGAAACAAGAAACAAGTAGCTTGACAATTACTAAGTATCTCCCCCAACCTCCTCTTCTCTCTCTCTCTCTCTCTCTCTCAGTGACTTACCTAGGGTTACACAGCTAGTAAAAATCAAATGTCTGAGGTACCATTTGAACTCAGGTCCTCCTGACTCCATGGCCAGTTATCTATCCATTGTACCAGCTAAATGTCCCCCCAGCCTCCTCTTCTGGAGAATAAATAATTCTAATTCATGGACTCAGAACGCTGGGGTTGGAAGAGACCTCCAACCTCAAAGACCTTCTAGTCTAACATCCCCAATTTTATGGAAAGGGAAATTGAGACCCAGAGAGAGTGACTTCTCCAAGGTCACACAACTAGAAGCCCATATTCTTATAACATTTTATAGTTTAACAAAGTGCTTTTCCTCACAACCAGCTTGTGGGGTAGGCAGGACAAGTATGTTTTCTCTGCTTTTACTGAGGAAAAACATGGAAGACACTCGCATAGCAGCAAGAGAGCTGGAGAGTCAGGAGGTCCTGAGTTCAAACCCCATCTCTGGCTATATGACCCTGGGTAAGTCACTTAACTTCTTTGTGTTTTAGGCACCTCTCTAATACTGTAAGTTGCAGAGAAAGTGCTAACCTACATTAGGGCAGGGAATTTCTTATACCAATGAAACCATAGGTCTATTCCCCATTCCTATTTTATAAATGGGGAAATCGAGGCACAAGGAAGTTGAATGACCTGTAATTGAGCTAGAATTTTAACTCAAGTGTTCTGATTCCAAGGCCTGTGTGCTTTCCACCATGACACACTGTCGTTCTAGTAAACTCCTTTCCTCATTGCATTATCATTCAACCCTTTCATTATCTTTTTTTGTTCATTCAACAAATATTTACTGAGTACATAGTACATACAAGATACTGTGCTAATTAACATGTGGGATATAAAGTTGTACAAAATCTAGTTCATAACTTAAAGGAATATCCTGCAATATTCAACCTGAACCCACATTCAGTCTTGAAATAGAACCTTTTAGACTTTACTGTGACATACAAAGCATATGAAAGCAGGCAACCAAGAAGAGGCAGGAAACCACAAGTCTCTGGGCTAAGGACTTTGCTGCTATTTGTCACCAAGATGGGAGAGAGGCCTACAGTGACTAGACATTCAGTTTTATCCACTTTATCCTAACTTTATTTTATGGGTGGGTGAAAACTTGATATGTACAATCACACACATATTCATGGCACAGTTGCATGCTTTGCTGAACTTTGACCCCTCCCTCTCCCAACCCAGTCAGTAATCTGAGAATCCTATGGGCAGGAGAGAGGGGACAATCTGCCTGCATTGGAATTTCTTGATTCCTCTTAGATCCTTGGGCAAACTGCCTTAACTCTGTTTCTCAGCTCCTTTTTTACCCCTCAACTCTGAACTGACTTTGAGTGACAGAGGAAGCCCAAGATGATTTTCACCTGGGGGACTTTCTTCCTATTTCATAATTGTGGTCAGTAAACCAGGACAGTGGCAATTTAATCCTCACTCAAAGATAAAACCCCAATGCTTCCTGTCTAGGGTGAAAGAAGTTTGCAGAAAAGGATCTTATTTGATTGTTTTTAGTATGTGGTTGTATACAGTTGGCCCTGTTAAATTTCTTGCTTCATCTCTCAGAGTGCAAGTTAATTTTTTTTAGCATATTTCTTAACTTTTGTGATAAGATCATTTTCTTCCTAGAGGGAGTATAAGAGAATGTTGATATTGCTGTGTAAACCCAGATTTCTCTGGCAGATCAAAAAAAAAAGCAGTCTTTCATCTCCCAAAGGGCATGGGCCAATGATTCGGCACATGAGGTAGGGAAGTGATTGGAAGCGATAGACAGTATAACTGGTGATCAGGAAAACTTGATCATCCCTGTTACAGTAAGAATTAGCAAAACTGGGGCAGCTAAGAAGTGAGAGAAGAATTTATTCAGAGAAGAAGAAAGGGAGAGATAGATTAGGGTAAATTATCTCATATAAAAGAGGCAAGAGAAAACTGTTACAATGGAGGGGAAGAGCAGGAAGGTAAAAGGGAATGGGACAACCTGATTCTCATCAAATTTGACCTAAGGAGGGAATAACATACACACTCAATTGGGTATCTTACCCTACAGGGTAATAGCGATGTAGGGGGTAGGAGGGGGAAGGATAGAAGGGAGGGCAGATTGGGGGAGGGGCTAGTTAGAAGCAAACACTTTTGAAAAGGGACAGGGTCAAAGAAGAAAACAGAATAAGTGGGGGGTGGGATAGGATGGAGGGAAATATAGTTAGTCTTGCACAATATACCTACTATGGAAATGATTTGGGTAACTACACATGTACAATCTATATTGAATTGCTTATGTTCCCACTGGGGGTGCTTGAGGAGGGAAGAAGGGAAAAAATCTGGAACTCAAAGTTTTAAAGACAAATGTTTAAAAGTTGGTTTTTTACATGCAACTGGGAAATAAGATATACAGGAACTGGGGTATAGAAATCCATCTTGCCCTACTAGAAAGTTAGGGGGGTTGAAAGGGTAAGATATAAGAGAGAAAATATTAGGAGAAGGGGTATGCTATTTTGGGGTGGGGGTAAGGGAAAAACGGGGAGAGAAAATATTGTAACTCAAAATCTTGTGGAAATTAATGTTAAAAACTAAAAATAAATAAATTAAATTTTTGGAAAAAACAAAACAAAAAATTCGGGCAGGTAGGTGGCACAGTGAACAGAACACCAGCACTGGAATTGGGAGGACCTGAGTTCAAATGTGGCCTCAAATACTTAACACTTACTGGCTGTGTGACTTTGAGCAAGTCACTTAATCCCAATTGCCCTGCCTTGCCCACCCTCCAAAAAAAAAGAATTAGCAAAACTCTAATACCCTTTGGGGCTTCTGATACGCTCTACTTCCCTTCAGTGCCAGAGGAAGAAATGGATTTCTTTAACAAATCTACACTCATCCTTGACCTTATCTCCTGTATCTCTTATATCTCCCTCCCACCTACATCTTCAGTCTTTCCCTCTCTACTGGCTCCTTCCTCTATGCCTACAAAAAAGATTGTCTGCCACATTCCAAAAAGCAAACAAACCCTACATTTGTCTCTGCTATTCCCCCACTCTTTCAACTCTCCTCCACTCCTAGACTTCAAGAAAGAGAAGTCTATCTTTACCACCTCCACTTTATCACCATCCACCTGCTTCTTAACCTCTTGCAACCTTGCCTTGTCTCTAGCACTTTACTCAATCTACTCTCTCAAAGGTCATCAATAAATGATTTCTTAATTACCAAATGCAATGATCCCTTCCTTTTCCTTGACCTGCACCCCCGCCACCCGCTGTCCTCGATGCTTTCTCCTCAATAGGCTTCCACAGCATGGCCTGATCCTGGTTCTCCTATACTCTCTGACCACCCTTTTCAGGTTCTTTTATTGGTTCCTCTTCATTTTCCTACCTCTTAAGTGCATGACTCCCAAAAGGTCATATTTCTTTTCTTTCTTTACACTCTCTTCCTTGGTGTTCCTATGCACTGCCTTGGCTTCCATTATCTCTTTGAAGATAACTTCCAGATCTTAACTTCCAACTTGGACTTGAGTATTATTCTTACAACTTCTAATTGCACAAGCTATACCTCAATGTCCTGCCTATACCTCAAATTCAACATGTCCAAGAGAAAATTCATCTAGAGATGTTACTTTCCTCTCCAAAACCTGGTCCTCCTTCTAGTATCCTTACCCATTTTGACATAGTACATCTTCCATTATGTCCCTACCATGTGGCTGGGACCACTAGTTTCCTATACACAGACTGAAAAAACTCAGTGGTATTCTTGACTTTTCATTCTATTCTCCTACCTATCCAAATAGCCACCATGTGCAAACCATCATAATTCCTCTCCCATATATCTCTTTCTTTCAATTAATACTACTACCATCTTAGTTCAGTCCCTCATCACCTCTTACTGGACCACTATTAATAGCTTCCTAACTGGTTTTTTTGCCTCTAGTCTCTCTCCTCTCCAAACCATCCTTCATACTGCTGTAACAGTCATAATCAATGCAAAGGAGAACAAGAAAGGGGAAGGCATTTCATTTGATCCTCACAACAACCCTGGGAGGTAGGTGTTAATATTATCCCTATTTTACAGTTCAGGAAAATGAGGAAGACTAAGGCTAAATGACTTGCCCAAGGTCACTTCAAGGTCTGAAGCTAGATTCAGATTCTGGTCTTCCTAGACTTCAAGCCTAAGTTCTCTATCCACTGTGCCACCTAGGTGCAAAGGTCTAACACTGTCACTCCCAAACTCAAACTTTTATTTGTGCCCTAAGGAGATTAAAGACAGAAAAGAAAAGGGACATATATGAGTGCGTTTCTCTGTGTGTGTATCTATATTTATGGCCTTTCTTTTCTGTCTTTGATCTCCTTAGGGTATATACAGATACATACATATATAATAAGTGATATATATACATACACATGCATAAAGAATATATGCATACATATAACCTATCTTTTATATATATTCTTTATATGTGTGTATATGTATGCATATATACATACAATGACTACAATCAGAAAATTAAAAACAATACTACAAGACAGCAAAATTCAGATTAATTAGTGAACAATCTTGGTCCTAGAGAACAGATGCTAAGACTTGTTTCTCTTATCTCATTAGAGAGGCATCAGACTACAGAAGCAGGACATTGCATACATTGTTGGAACATGGTCATTTTGTCAGTTGGTTTTGCTTAACTGTCTTCTTTGTTACAAAGGAAGGTCCAATGGGAAAGGAGTAAATCAGAAATGATTATGGGGTGAAAAACATAAAGCACCAATAAAGCTTATTTGAAAAAAACTTTCAATGGCTCCCCATTCCCTATACTGAATAATATATACATCAGTCTGGCACTTAAGGCTATTTATAATTTGGTTCTAATTCACCTTTCCAGCCTCCATAGTCAATTAATCACTTATAAATGTCAACAGTACAAGGCACTGTGCCAGAGTCTTTAGATACAAAGACAACAATTTAACAGTTTCTGCCCTCGAGGAATTTACATTCTTTTGGGGGGAAACAACATGTCCACATGTACATATACACAAAATAAGATACGTTCAAGGAGGAGGCATTAGAAGCTGGAGCTGGGGAATGGGGGGAAGGTTGAGAAAGACCTTATGCAAAAGAAGGTTTGAGCTGTGCTTTGAAGGAACTGGGGGGGGGGGTTCCTGATGTGGGGAATCAAGAAAAGAACACCCTCCAGACATGAAGACAAAGTCTTGGAGATGAAAGGTAGAATATTATGTGGGAGGATTAGTAGCAAGACCAGTTTGGCTAGACCAAAGAGTGTATTAAGGGGACTAATAGATAACAAGGCTGGATAGGAAGGGTGCAGCCAGGTTGTGAACAATTTTAAATGCCAAACAGAAGAGCTATATTTGAGGAGGAGTAAGAGGGAACCACTGGGAAGCAATTCTTGCTTTAGGAAAATGATTTTAGCTACTCTGCGGAAGATGGGTTGGAGAAGGAAGAGACTTGAGACAAGACCAAATTAGAAGATAATTTTAATAGTCCAGGGGGGGGTGATTCAGGTGTATCCCTTTACGTACACTTGATACTATCCTGATCTTTCTTTCATAGGTCATAGGTCCATGCCTTTTGATGAACACTTTGATAACTTGGTAAGTCAAGGGATAGAGCATATTTTCTGAGGCTGCAAAGTGAAGATCTCCAAATAAAGGGAAAGGGAGAAACACCAAAGTCCAAAATAAGGGTCGTGATAGTTTTGGAGTCTAGACAAGAACCTTTTCACTAGGAAGGGAGGGGAGTTGGAGTGAACAAGATAGACTTTGCCTAAACATGTCCAGAGGGGTCAGGGAAAGGTATCCCAAGAATGACTGAACTCAGGAGATCTAATAATTGTTGAAATAAACTTACATGAATCAATTTAGAGCTAGAAGGAATCTTAGAGGTCATTTAGTCCAACATCTTTATTTTATAAATAAGAAAATTGGGGCTCATATAGGCTAAATGATTTTTCCAAGGTCACACAAGTAGTAAGAAATAGAGCTGGGAATCAATCTTGTCTTCTGAATCCAAATCAAGTGTTTTTCAAGTATTAGAAAACACCTGACATATACATTTTCATTTTAGTTTCATAGAAACCCCAAGAGGTAGGTACTGTGTGTATTGTCCCCATCTTATAAATGAAGAAATTAAGACTCAGAGATTTTAAGAGATTTTCTCCAGTCACATTCTTGGTGAGTGTCAACTGCTGAAACCCTACCAGAGGTGGGAAACCTGTGGCCTCAAGACCACATGTTGCCCTCTAGGTCCTCAAGTGGGGCCCCTTAACTGAATCCAAACTTCACAGGATAAAAAGATTCAGTCAAAAGGCTGCACTTCAGGACCTAGAGGGCCACATGTGACCTCAAGGCCACAGGTTCCCCACCCTTGTGCTTAGACTGATAATTGAAGGCTAGAGAGAAAGCATAGAGGAATGATTGGAGAGCCATTCTTTTTTTTTTTTTTTACATTTTTATTTAAAGTTTTGAGTTCCAAATCCCCCCTCCTTTAGATGATAAGCAATCAGATATAGGTTACACATGTTCAATTATGTAAAACGTTTCCATATTAGTCCTTTTGTAGAAGACTCAAATAAAAGAAAAAAGAAAGTGAAAAATAGCATGCTTCAGTCTATATTCAATCAACATCAATTATTTCTCTGGGTGTGGATAGTATGATTCATCATTAGTCCTTTGGGATCATCTTGGATTGTTGTATTTTTGAGAATAGCTAAGTCATTCACAATTCTTCATTAAACAATATTGCTGTTACTGTGTACAACATTCTTCTAGTTCTGTTCACTTCACTATGCATCAGTTCATATAAGTCCAGGTTCTTCTGAAATCGTCCTGCTTGTCATTTCTTACAGCACAATAATATTACAATCATATATCATAGTTTGTTTAGCCATTCCCCTATTGATGGGCATCCCTTTGACTCCCAATTCTTAGCCATCACAAAAAGAGCTCCTATAAATATTTTGGTATAAATAGGTCCTTTCCCCTTTTTGGGATGTCTTTGGGATATAGACCTAGCAGTAGTATTTCTGGATCAAAGGGTATGCACAGTTTTATAGCCCTTTGGGCATAGTTCCAAATTGGAGAACCATTCTTGAAGTCAGGAAGATCTGGGTTCAAGTCTTGCTTCTGATTTATACTGTCTATGTGATCCTGAGGAAATCCCTTCATCTCTTAATGCACTAGGCAACTCTCTAAGACTATAAATTATAGAGAAAGTGACAACCTGTATTGGTTTAAGCAGTCCCCTCACCTAGGGATCTGTATATCAATGAAATCACAAGTCCAGTCCTTATTCCCCAATATTTAGTAGCCCAGCCACCAACAAATCCAGGGTAAGTGAAATGAGTTAATATCAATTACTCAGACTAGGTAAAAGGTTAGGTAGAATACAGTTAAGAATTGACTATAATTGGTACTAGGGACCAGTATTAAAAGATAAGAACCCTTGAAGTTTGTCAAATTATTTTCCTTTCGTGTATATTGCATTCCCTCTGATCTATACAACATCCCCCCCCCCATCCCAGCCATGAATATTTCTACTCTAATGTTTCACAGTAAATTGCTTCAAAATGCTTGGGAAAGGGGGTAGAGGCAAGATGGCTGAGTATAGGCCAGGAATCAGCTAAACTCTAACATTCCCCTCCAAACAACTTTAAAATTTTGGAGCAGCATAGTCAACAAAAGGTAAAAGGGGGACATTTTTCCAGCCTAAGACAACTTAGGAGGTCCACAGGAGAGGTCTGTGACACCTGAGTGGGTACAGGCCCAGAGAGTGGCAGGAATACCAGCAGTGGACCTCAAAGGTATCTGAGACAACAGAAGCAGCAGATTTGGGAGCTCTCAACCCAGAAATGGTAAAGGGTTGGGAAACTGGTCAGAAAGAGATTACAGGGGCCCCTTTGCTGGCACTTGGTGCAGCTAGTGCTGACTGGCAATGTTATTGCCCATAAGCAGTTTTGGGTCTCAGTTCCAGGATTGAGAGGAGTACTTGTAATGGGCCATAAGAAAGCAGGGACCACAGTTCCAGGGCCAAGAGGAACACTAGTACTTGCAACTGCAGGGGAGCAGCGGCCCTTCCTGGATAAAGACTAGAGCAAGACAGGAGAGCAATGACCTTATCTCTTCCAGGAAAACACCACCTTGGAAGCCCCCAAAACTTGCAAACCCCCAGAACTAGTCCTGAAAACAGCAACAAGAAAAAGCCTTAAGTGTAGTACAATGCCCTCCCACTGAGCTCAGAGCTCAACTTTAACATAAAGTTCAAAGTAAAGATACAAGCTGGGGAAATGAATGAACCACAACACGACCATAAAAAGCTACTACAGTGGAAGGGTAGACCAAGACATAAACTTAAAAGAAGATAACAATGTGAAAACAGCTATAAGCAAAGCCTCAAAGAAAGATGCTAATTGGATTCAAGGCCAACAAGAATTCCTGGAAGAGTTAAAGAAAGAGATGACTGGTACAGGAAAAGTTGGGAAAGAAAATCATAGTTATGTGAGAAAATTATGAGAAGAGAATTAACAGCTCAGTAAAAGAGGCACAAAAAATATTGAAGAAAATATCATCTTAAAAAAAACAACAGAATTGGCCTAATGATAAAAAGGTACAAAAATTCACTGAAGAAAAGAATTCTTTTAAAAGCATAACAGGCCAAATGGAAAAGGAATTCACTGAAGAAAATAATTCCTTAATAATTAGAACTGGGCAAGTGGAAGCTAATGACTCCATAAGACTTCAAGATAAAGTCCAAAGAATAAAAAAAATAGAAACAATATGAAATATCTCACTGGAAAAACAACTGACTTGAAAAATAGATCCAGAAGAGATAATTTAAGAATTATTGGTCTTCCTAAAAGTCACAATTGCAAAAAGAGCCTAGACATCATATTTCAAGAAATTATCAAGGAAAACTGCCCTGATACCTTATATCCAGAGGGTAAAATAGAAATTGAAAGAAACCACCAATCACCTCCTAAAAGAGATCTAAAAACTCCCAAGAATATTATAGTCAAACTTCAGAATTCCCTGGTAAAGAGAAAATATTGCAAGCAGTCAGAAGGAAACAATTCAAATATCACAGAGCCGCAGTTAGGATCACACAAAATTTAGCAGCTTTCACATTAAAGGAGCTGAGGGCTTGATATATGATATTCTGGAGGTCAAAGGAGCTAGAATTATAACAAAGAATCACCTACTCAGCAAAACTGAGTATCATCTTTTGGGGCGGGGGGGGGGAAGGGGGAATGGACATTCAATGACATAGAGAACATCCTTTCCTAATGAAAAGAGCAGAGCTGAATAGAAAATTTGATATTCAAACAGAAGACTCAAAAGAAGCATAAAAAGGTAAACATAGAAGAGTAATCATAAAGGGCTCAATAAAGTTAAACAGTTTACATTCCTACATGTGAAGATGATACATGTAACTCCCAGGAACTTTATCATTATTAGGGCAATTAGGAGTCTGCATAGACAGAGAAAATGGGTATGAGTTGATTATGTTTGGATGACCTCTAAAAAAATAATTTAGTGGTGAGAAAGACCGATTGCTGTGAGAAAGAAGAGAGGTAGAATGGGGTAAATCTACTCACATAAAGTAGGTGTGCAAGGAAGAGCTTTTATATTAAGGGGGAAATGGGGGGGGGTAGGGTAGGCAATGCTAGATCCTTATTCTCACTGGAATTGGAATTGGTTCACACATACACACACACACATACATACATACATACATATACACACACTTAGATGGATATGGAGATTGATCTTACACCATAGAGAAATAGGAGAGGAAAGGGATAAGAGATATTGGGGTAGATAAGGAGGAGGTTTGAGGGAGACAGTGGTCATAAGCAAAATGGACTTTTTAGGAAGGACAGGATAAAAAGTGAAAGAGAAGGATAAATAGAAGAAAGTAGGACAGATAGAAAAACAGTTAATGATCATAACTATGAATGTGAATGGATGAGCTAACCCATAGCAGATCTCAGAATGAATTAGAAAGTAGACTCTAACAATATGCAAAAGCAAAATTAGACCTTATTGAGAGAGATAACCAGGGAAACTACATTTTGCTAAAAGGTACCATAGACAATGAAGCAATATCAAAAAAAAGCTATAGTAAGTTTCTCTGATAAAGGTCTCAGTTTTTAATTAGAGAACTGATTCAAATTTATAAAAATAAGAGCCACCACTCCTCCCAGCTGATAAATGACCAAAGGATATGAACAGGCAGTTTTCAGAAGAGGGAATCAAAGCTATCTATGGTCATATTAAAAAAAATGCCCTAAATCACTATTGATCAGAGAAAGGTCAAATAAAACAACTCTGAGGAACCACCTGTCACCTATCTAAAATGACAAATGCTAGACAGGATGAGAGAAAATAGACATATTAATGAATTGGTGGTGGTGTAGTGAACTGGTTCAACCATTCTGGAGAGCAGCCTGGAGCTATGACCAAAGGGCTATAAAACTGGGCATACCTTTTGATCTAGGAATACCACTACTAGGTCTATATGCCAAAGAGATCAAAGAAAAAGGAAAAGGACTTATATGTACAAAAATATTTATAGCAACTCTTTTTGTGGTGGCAAAGAATTAGAAATTGAGGGGATGCTCATCGACTGGGGACTGGATGAACAAATTGTGGCATATGATTATGATGGAGTAATATTGTGCTATAAGGAATGAAGGGGGGATGGTTTCAGAAAAATCGTGGCAAGAGGAGGCAGAGCCAAGATGGCATAGTAGAAGCAGGAAACTGTATGAGCTCCCACACCAACCACCTCCAATACCTGTAAAATATGGCTCTAAACAAATTTTAGAGCTACAGAACCCACAAAATGACAGAAAGAAACAAATATCCCACTGAAGACAGCCCGGCCAACAGGAAGGGTCTCTCACACTAGACTGGAAGCCGAGCACAGTCACACATGATCCGCATGGGCCTGGACCCAGAGTGGCCCCAACCAGCAGCGCAGATTGGCCAAAGCAGACTTCTGGAGAATGAATCACTGGCAGCTGTGGCAATTTCCATACTTCTCAATCCATAAACCCCAAAGAGAAAGTAAAAGGTCAGTGGGGAACTCTGTTGGAACTGGGTGACAGAAGAGCACAGTCCAACCCCTGCCCCCACGGCAAGAGGTGGTGGAGGCACATTGGCTGCAGCTGCTGCTATGGAGCTGCTTCCAGAACTCCTGGCCTGCATATTGTAGGGTGACCAAGAAACCACTCAGAGGGTAATCCCTCTTGCTTTAACCTGCTTGGATCTGGGTTGCTGTCTTGGGCAGTGGTCCTGGGGTGAGAAATGCCAGTGTGTCAGAGCTTGTGGTGGCTATAGAGAGGGTGCTCTCCTCAGACCTCTAACATTTGCCAAAACCCCAGCAATTTGGGAAAAAGCTCTCTCCACTCTGGAAGCAGAGTTTTACTGTGGCAAAGAGCTCAAAAGTCAAGTAATTGGCCAGCAAGATGAGCAAGCACAGGAAGTGCGATCAGACCACAGAATCCTTTCTTGAGGACACAAAGGATCAAAACATGGAACCAGGGGGCAGCTAGGTGGCACAGTGAATAGAGCATTGGCCCTGGAGTCAGGAGGACCTGAGTTCAAATCTGACCTCAGACACTTAACACAAAAACTAGCTGTGTGACCTTGGGCAAGTCACTTAACCCCAATTGCTCTCCAAAAAGCAAAAAAATAAAAAATCTTAAAAATTAAAAAAAAAACATGGAACCAGAAGAAGTCAACAAAGGCAAAACTCCTGCATCAAAAGTTTCCAAGAAAAATATGAACTGATTACAGAACATGGAGGAGCTCAAGAAGGATTTTGAAACTCAAGTAAGAGAAATAGAGGAAAAATTTGAAAGAGAAATGAGAATGATAAAAGAAAATCATGAAAAATGAGTCAAGAGCTTGTTAAAGGAGACCCCCAAAATACTGAAGAAAATAACACCTTAAAAATAGACTAACTCAAATGGCAAAAGAGGCCCAAAAAGCCAATGAGGAGAAGAATGCCTTAAAAAGTCGAATTGCCCAGATGGAAAAGGAATTTTAAAAACTCACTGAAGAGAATCATTCCTTCAAAATTAGATTGGAGCAAATGGAAGCTAATGACTTTATGAAAAATCGAGATACTATAAAACAGATCCAAACAAAGGAAAGAAGAGAAGGCAATATGAAATATCTCATTGGAAAAAACATGGAAAATAGATCCAGGAGAGATAATTTTAAAAATATTGGACTACCTAAAAGCCATGATCAAAAAAAGAGCCTAGAAATCATCCTTCAAGAAATTCTCAAGGAAAATTGCCATGATATTCTAGAACCAGAGAGCAAAATAGAGATTGAAAGAATTCACTAATCACCTCTTGAAAAAGATCCCCCCACCAAAAAACAAAACAAAACAAAAAAAAACTCCTAGGAATATCATAGGCAGATTCCAGAGCTCCCAGGTCAAGGAGAAAACATTACAAGCTGTCATAAAGAAATAATTTGAGTATTGTGGAAACACAATCAGGATAACACAAGATCTGGTAGCTTCTACATTAAGGGATCATACGGCTTGGAATATGATATTCTAGAGGTCAAAGGAGGAAGGATTAAAACCAAGAATCACCTACCCAGCAAAACTGAGTATAATGCTTCCAGGAAAAACACAGTCATTTAATTAAATAGAGGACTTTCAAGTACTATTGAGGAAAAACCAGGGCTGAACAGAAAATTTGATTTTCAAATACAAGAAGCAAGCAAAGCATGAAAAGGTAAACAAGGTAAAAGAAATCATAAGAAACTTATTAAAGTTGAACTATTTACATTTCTATATGAAAAAACAATAATTGTAGCTCATGAGACTTTTCTCAGTATGAGACTAGTTGAAGGGAATATATATGTATACATACACACATATATATGTATATATAGGAGGATGTTTAGGTATATAAATGCATATGTGAGTGTGTGTATATGTGTGTACATGTATACATAAACAGAGGGCACAGGATCAGTTGAATAGGAAGGGGTGATATCTAAAAAATAAAATTAAGAGATAAGAGAGGAATATAATGAGAGGAGAAAGGGAGAGATAGAATAGGGTAAATTAGCTCATATAAAAGAGGCAAGAGAAAACTGTTACAATGGAGGGGAAGAACAGGAAGCCGAAAGGGAATGGGTCAACCTTATTCTCATTGAATTTGGCTTAAGGAGGGAATAACATACACACTCAATTGAGTATCTTACCCTACAGGAAAGTAGGGGGGAAGGGGATAAGAGGGGGATGATAGAAGGGAGGGCAGATTGGGGGAGAGGAAGTTAGAAGCACACACTTTTGAAAAGGCACAGGGTCAAAGTAGAAAATAGAATAAGTGGGAAGGCAGGATAGGATGGAGGGAAATATAGTCTTTCACAATATATCTACTATGGAAATATTTTGCATAAGTATACATGTACAACCTTTATTGAATTGCTTATCTTCCCAGTGGGGGTGGGTGATGAGGGAAGAAGGGAAAGAATCTGGAAATCAAAGTTTTAAAAACAAATGTTAAAAAAATTTTTTTTTACATGCAACTAGGAAATAAGATATACAGGCACTGGGCTATAGAAATCCATTTTGCCCTACTAGAAAGTGAGAGAGGGGATGGAGGAGGATATAAGAGAAAGCAGATTGGGAGAAGGGGTATTCAGTAGGCTCGCTATTTTGGGGTGGGGGTAGGGGAAAGACAAGGAGAAAATTTGTAACTCAAAATCTTGTGGAAATGAATGTTGAAAACTAAAAATAAACAAATTTTTAAAAATCATGGCAAGACCTACATGACATGATGTAAAGTGAAGTGAGAACAGGGAGATCATTGTGCACAGTAACAGCAATGTTTTAATGATGATCAACTGTGAAAAATGTGGTTACTCTGATCAATACAGTGATCCAAGACAATTCCAAAGGGCTCACGCTGAGATTTCTAGATGGAGTGTACTTGTGACTTCCTATAGCAAGGTCTGCTCTTCCTCTATACCGTCGACTACTTGTCAATTCAATGTATCAAAGTTGGGCATAAGCTTGACATTTCTTCATCTCTGCAAGGAATATGGTATAGTGAAAAGAGGATCTAGGTTTTAATCTTGTCTCTGCCACTGATGGCCTGTGTGACCTTGAGCAAGTCATATTTAGCCTCCCTGGGCCTCAGCTTCCCCATTTGTAAAATGAGAGATTTGAACTAGACTCCCTCAAAGGTTCCTCCTAGGTCTACAATCTTCTGAGGATCTGTTTTAGAACTTTTCAAAACCTCTTCAGAATTAATTAATCTATCACATTTATTGGGCTCCTAGCTCTTTGGGCCCACTCCTCATGGTATCACAATGCTGATTACTGCCAACGGAAGACAGTGATATATCATTCTTGATTTTCATAGAAGACAAGGCAAGAGGGAACTATATTTTGCATGATCTATTCTAGGAGCTGAGGAAGATACAAAGATGGGTTATTGTCCCTGTCCTCAAGATGTTTACAATTTTATAGATGGCAGTACTTTGCTTAAGACAAAGATAGAGAGAAAAACAATCTATAAACTACTAAAATCCCTAGCCCTTCCTTCCTGGTCAGTATCCATCTATTAGCAAGCTATCTGTTGTTCTGGAAGATTGTAAGCTCCATAAAATTTCCAATGTTTTATTAAGCATTATATTTCTCATAATGCTATGCATAAGAAAAGTTCTCAATTTGCAGGAGACATCAATCACTGGTGAGGTAGAGTACTTAGGACAATTTACATTTTCATTCTTTCCTTAGCCCAAAGCTCCAATAATTATTGGTATAGCCTAATTAATTTTAGTCACTGGATCAGAATTAGTTTATATGATGTCAAAGTTCCTTCTTTTTATACATTTTATCTACACTCCTGTTTGCCTCTGGAGTAATAAAATGAGGTTTCTATCACATGGGACCCAGGACCAAAGACGTAACCAGGGAATGACAAGTTTCTCTACTATAGCAACTGGTCTCTTTTCACTCTCTTAGTATCAACTACTTTATTTCTGCAGGAAAATGAAATGGTTCTTTCTGGAGCAATTGCTAAACTAGTAAGTCCTATTTTTCAAGGCACACCTGACCCCTAGTGGCTACCAAATGCTGGACCAAACAACCAATAGTGCCTGTTTTCCCACAGCCTTTCCATCATTTGTCATTTTCCTTTTTGGCCAATTTTGCCAATCTTAGATGCGCTAGGCAGAACCTGAGTTGTTTTAATAAACATTTTTCTAATTATTAGTGATTTATAGCATTTTAATATGGCTATTAATAGGTTAGATCTCTTGAAAACAACTTGTTTGTAACCTTTGGCCATTTATCTATTGGGGAATAGGTATTGTTCTTATACACTTGAATTTGTTCCTTATATATTTTAGAAACAATATCTTTATCAGAGAAATTTACTGCAAAGATTCCCCCTCCCCCAAGTTAATGGTTTCCTTCCTAATCTTAGCTGCATTGGTTTTCTTCGTGCAAAAGCTTTTTCATTTTATGTGATTAAAATTTTCCTTATCTTCTGTGATCCACTCTCTCCCTAATTTGGTCACATCTTCTTCTATTCATAGATTTGAAAGAAAATTTCTTCCTTGCTCTTCTCATTTGTTTCTGACTTGGCCTTTTATATCTAAGTTGCATGCCCATTTGGAGCCTATCTTGATAAAGAGTTAGGTATTGGTTTAACCTAATTTCTTAATTGAAAATATTTTAATTTAAAAAAATTGAAACCATTAAAAAGGATTAGCAAAAAAAAAAAAATAGCAGCCACAGTTATTTCACAGTACTCTTCAAGTGCCTATTTCCAGGTAAAAGATTAACTCAGGGTTAAAAGTAAGAAGCTCAGTTTTCACACCTGTAAAGGCTAACACTCTGGAAGTAACATGTATTGCCTAGTAGAAATTGTGCTAGATTTAGAATCAGGAGACTTAAATTCAAATTTCAGCTGACACTGTGTGATCTTAGGCAAATCAACCTAATCCCTCTAAGGCTGTTTTCTCATCTGTAAAATGGGGATAATATGAGTACTACCTACCTCACAAGGTTGGAGCATTGTAAACCTTAAACTCTCATAGAAAGATGAGCTATCTACCTCATAAAGATGTCTCTAGGGATCAAGTAAGAATGTACGTAAAGTCCTTTGGAAACTTTAATGTGCTATACAAATGTAAGCTATTACTTTTCTATCTGAAGACCTCTCTCCTCCAAATTTATCCATTAATAGTAGAATTTTAAAGTTATAAAAGACTTTTAAATGATGTCATCCAACAACTACTTGAAAATCTACTACTACAGAGGGCACCTAGGTGGCCCAGTAGATAGAGCACCAACCTTGGAGTCAAGAGAACCTGAGTTCAAATCTGGCCTCAGATACTTGACACTTACTAGCTGTGTGACTGTAGGCAAGTCATTTAAACCCAACTGTCTTGGGGTTTAAAAAAAAAAAAAGAAAGAAAATCTATTACTACTACCTGAAAATAAATCCCCTCAAAGCATCTTTGACAAAAACATTATCTAGCTTCTGCCTGAGGATCTTACTACCTCCTGAGACAGTTCTGAATTTTAGGAAGATTTTCCTTATAGGGGCAGCTAGGTGGTGCAGTAAGAGCGCCAGCCCTTAAGTCGGGAGGACCTGGGATCAATTCTGGCCTCAGATACTTAACACCCATACAAAATAACTGGCCGTGTAACCTTGGGCAAGTTACTTAACCCCAATTGCTTAAAAATAAATGAACTGAAATCTACTTCTCTAAAACCCCTTTTTAAAGTGTATTCTCTAAGTATAATCCAATTCTCTATACCATTCTTTCCTTGGTAATACTCCCTGATCTTCTTACTCAATCTGAACTGAAAATGAGAGGTTGAAACCCCAAGAAGTCTTGAAACATAACTGAAAAAAAATTCTTTAAAAAAATCTTTTGGGGGCGGCCAGGTAGCACAGCAAGTAAGAGCAACGGCTCCAGTGTTGAGAAGACCTGGAGATCGAATCCCGGGCTCAGACACTTAGCACCCACCCAGAAACACCTGGCCGTGTAACCTTGAGCAAGTTACTTAACCCCAATTGCTTAGGGGTGGCCAGGTGGCTCAGCGAGTAAGAGCACCGGTTCCAGTGTTGGGACGACCTGGAGACCGAATCCCGGGCTCAGACACTCAGCACCACACCCAGAAATAACTGGCTGTGTAACCTTGAGCAAGTTACTTAACCCCAATTGCTTTAAAAAAAAAAAAATCTTTTGAGTTATAAGAAAGTGACATATCAGAGGTGGGACCTGAATCCAAGTCCTCCTGGACTTGAAGACTCTGTCTACTATACCACTTCTGACATCTGCTGGCTGTATGAGCCTGGGCAAGTCACTTAACTTTTCAATGTTCTAGTAATTCTCTAATATTCTAAGTTACAGAAGTGTCAACCTACACTGGTAGTATCTTCATTTGGTGTTCCCTGTGTATGTCTAGTCACTAATGTATTATTTCTATGTTATAGTTTCACTCTGAAGTATTTATATCATTGTGAAAAGGAGTTCCAAGAGGGAAGGGAAGATATCTTTTCTGAATAAAAGAACTGATATGCACATGTTCAGCTATGCTGTTCAGCTGTATAGGCTCTGAGACTCTAGAACAAAGGAATGTTGATTTCAGGTCTTCCCTCATGGGATGGCACATGGAAATGTGGTGAGGTGAGGAGTCTTGTGTAGTAGAAAGAGCACTGGAGTTGGAGTTGGGAAAACCAAGTTTGAGTCCTGGCTCCAACATCTGATATCCTGGTAAGTCACTTAACTCTTTTAAGTCTCAGCTCCCTCCTTGATATATAAAACAGTGATGATGACAGCTACACTTGTGATGAGGAAAGCATATTGCTTTTCAAAAGGTGAGAAGTCAAAGGGATGGACTGGGGTGGAGGGGGGCCTTATTACAAAAAGCAGGAAGGAAAGTTATGGAACTGCCTCCTATAGAATGCAGAAAAGCCATAAATTTGTGAGTAGTTCAACATCTGAACAATTCTTACGAAGCATTTTTTTAATTGCATATCACATAAAATTCAAATTGTGCTATTTACAAAATAGACAAAAACATTAATACTGATCACAGGCTTCAAATCTTCTCCAATCTACTCCACTACATTTTTGCTTCACTGTTCCACAGCTCATAAAAACCCCAACATGTGGTCTCTTACAGGGTTGACTCCATGGAGTCTCCAATGGTCAGCTGCTCAGCAGTGCCAGTCTGCCATTAACATGGAGTCCTCACATGCACAACCATGTGACTTGGGGAAAGCCAGCACAAGGAGGTATCCCAAACCAGCTCCAATGATAGCTGCCAAGGAAACTCATGAGAAACAGGATATCTCCACTGAGAATGTGGATGACCTGAGCCATGACCCACAGTGGAAGAAGAAGGAAGAACTCTCTCAGATATGAGCAAAGCAGCATTTGTACCCAAGAATGACCTTCAGGAATGGACAAGAAGATGCTAAGACACAAGGAGAAAGGGATAATTCTCTTCATCATGAGAAGGGATAAAACTTAAGATCAGAGCAAATCATTATATAACACTGTGGACAGAAATGAAGCCTAAGACGGCAAGAGACTGGGTCTGGAACACACAGGTTGACTTTGCTGATTAAAGTCCTCAACCTGAACCTCTGGCAATTCTATTCCTAAATGTAGAAAATGCTCAGAGGTTGGAGGCAAAATTTGAATACAGGAATGAGATAGAAGATTAAGAAGAGAAAGGACTAGGTAAAAACAGGACTACTAATGACAAAGTTACTGCAACACAAGAAGAGTTTTCAGTAAAAGAGGACAGCAGAGAACCCAAAAGGTAAGAGCTGGAAGAAAAAGAAAAGGATAAAACCCAAGAGAAGCAACAGATCATCCTGGACCTTGCACTGGTTCCTTATTTTTCCCTTTTCTTTTCTTTATCTTTCTTTTTAAATGTGGGGTATAATATAAAAAACTGAACTTCAATATTCAGGTTGTTTTTTCCCTAAGTTTTTGTCATTTTGAGGACATCTTCGGCAAATCCATTTCCCAGTCACAAAAATGTACTGTACTGTGCAAACTTTCTTCTCTGTAGTGGAAATACTTATGACAGTAAAGAAAACATATGAAAGCTAAAAAAAAATTGAGACCTCAAGGGACAAGGCAAATATCACAGAAGACAGATGGTCAAGGTAGGCTAGCATCTAAAAATGCCCTTTCTTTGAAAAATAAGAGAAGAGAAGGTACTAAGTACTAGATTCGAGGAAGAGTCAATTTTGGACACGTGGCTTTCTGGTGACCAAAGACTTCAGTCCTCCTTAGTGCATGAAGAGTGACAGGGAAGACAAGCACACAGATATCAAAGCTGGACGCTACAGGAAAGAGAGGTATCCAGTCTCCTCACTTCTGTGACTACCTCTGACTTGTTCCATTGCTGATTACAACTCATGGGAAAAAATAAAAAGCTCTTCTTGGATTCAAGTAAAGTATCTGTTCAAGATAAGCCCAGAAGTCTAAGTGTGCAACACTTCCTTTTGCCTGTGGTAAAATGCTGAATGTAACTTTCTGGTCTTCACTTTTAGGTAAGGCTCCAAGTGAGCTGAAAATTCAGGTCAGTTAGCTTGTCATTCTTTTAGAGAAATTTTACATGAACAAAACAATCCTGAGTCACAGGAATCTAGAAATATAGTGGGACATCTGGCTTTTCCTGCTTTGTTTGACTGTCGGTGGGCAGAAGACCTGGGGCAGATGAGCAACTCCCCAAGCAAGCTCTGACAAGAAACTCAGATCCTGAGCTCCAGGCTGGTGATGGATAAATGCGGAAGAGGAAGGGGTGGCCCCTATCAATAGCGTTTCCCCCTTTTTTTGCCACTGGGCTGCAGTTTCTTCTTTAACTTTTCCTTTCTGGATCCAGCTGTGGTGAAAGTAATGCAGTGAGCATCCAGAAAGTCTAATAGCTTTCCCATGGCAAACTTAATGCCATTCTGCCTCAGCTCTGCCTGCAGGTCAGCAAGCTCAAAGGGCTGGTAAAGGAGAATCTTCTGATAAAGGGCTGGATTGGATCGGATGTAGCGTCTTGCTGCCTCCTCTTTGTCGGCGTCCTGGGCAGCAGCTTGGGAAGCGGTGAACCCCTCCTCTTCTTCCCCTTCAGATTCAAAGACTGTTTCAAACTCACTGGCAACAGAACTGAAAAGAAAAAAAGACAAATCTAGGTGAAGAGAAGAGCCAGCAAATGACTCCCAGCAGACATATCCCAGGTAGCAGTCCTCACCAGTAGCTGATGGGGCAACATCTCCATGGTATTTTATCTGAGGTCATGTAAAGTGCTCTGTAAACTACTACTTTTCCATAATGCAAAGTAGCAGGGCACAGTGGCATGAACACAGGTTAAGAGACTTGGTTTGAAGTTCTAGCTCTGCCATTCACTGCCACATGATTGTGAGCAAGTCACTTGACTTGTAGGTGCTAGCTTCCTCATCTGTCAAATAAAGGAGCAGGCCTGGAGGACCTCTAAAATCAGCTCTTATAGTTTATGATTCCTCTGCTTATTCTATGTTCCCCATATCATCTTTCAGCCTCATATGTGGGTTTCATATTATTTACAAAATCTTGTTTAGGGTCACTTCCAATCACAAAGGACTGAAGATCACCGATGCTGCTTGACAGTGGCACAGCCACCAGTGATAATGGGCATCATCACAACCTAGGAGGCTTTTGGTGTTCCAGCAATTAAATCAGATAACACCCAGAAGATGAGATGGGTTGGGTTAAGAAAGAAAAATGCAAGACATTTGCAGGTAGCTTTGTCAATACATTAGTGGGTTTGGTTTTCAAAGTGAGCTCTGAGGATTCCTGGAACTCCTCAAGACCCTTTTAGGGAGTTTGTGAGGTCAAAACTATATTCATAACAATAATAATAAAGTATTTTAATTTCTAATACAAAAAATATTGATTGAAATGACCCATATAAGAAAAGGCTCTTTGGGCAGTCCTCAATAATTTTTAAGACTGTAAATGGGTAATGAGACCAAAAAGCTTGAGAAATGCTGCACCAGGACATGGCATTCTTGACTCCTAGGATCAAAATTCTGCTTATATGAGTTACCAACTATTCAAAATCTCTTCAGGTTTCAGACACCTTCAAACTTAGAAAGCAAGTCAGGGACTTGAATTTATCAGACATTCCTACTCATGGGCTGTTCAGTTCATTGTGATAAGGATGCCACCATTACACCTGCTCCTCATCCATTACCTCTGTGAACCAAAGGAGTTTTCACTTTCCTCTGTAGAAGAAGCAATGGATTTCTGAGATGCTGAGAACTGGTTATCACTGGCAGGGTCTGAATGCACATGTTCAGCTGGTGGCTGTGTCAGTGTCAGGATGGCTTTATGTGGAGGCTTCCTTCCGTGTTGGGTTTTTGTGAGATTCTTTAGCTTTTGGAGACTGATGCTAGATAAGTTCTCTGAAACTTCTGACTGACCATGCTCCACAGTGGGCAGGGCACAACTGGAGGAAGCTGATGGTAACTCATTCTCTGCTCCTGAAATCTTGACTGGAAAAGTTGTCTGAGTCAGGCAGCAAGGCTCTGCCATCATCCTAGGGGAGGTCTGCAAAGCCTGGATTTCCTCCTCGGAGTCAGATGGCAGGATCTGGTGGGTGTACTGGAAAATCTCCTTCAGCTTGAGTACCATCTGGCGTTTGGGGAGAGGACGGACTCCAAATCTAAATTGGGAAATAGGTGATTTTTTAGTCCTCAACCAGACTGCTTGTATGTACTTTACACTGTTTTGCTTACTTGTCAGCAAACAAGACACAATTATTAGCAAATGTTAATGGCTGTTGGCAAAGCCAACATGCTTGTGTTCTAAGACTGTCAAAAGTTAGTGTCTAAGTACACTCTGTAAAATCCCCACATTTCAATAACAGTAAATCATGTCTTTTGAGTGTGGACCTGATTTCTAGAAACATCAAAAACACATCAAGTTAAGTTTGACGAATAAGGCTGGGGGAGTCAGGCTAAGAAAAAAAAGCCTAGGGTTAGAAATGGGACAAGACTTAAGTAGTGCAATTGAGTTTCAAGTGTTCCAAATCTTGAAGAGGAGTTCTAACAGAATTTGAAGCGGTAGTGGCACTATTGAAATAAATGTGTAGCACACCAAAGTGACTACTCTGAATGAGCACAAAATTTATTTGTATATGTAGACAAAGGATCTTTTCAGTTATTAAAGTATGACTCTGATAAGTCAATTCAGCAAAATTTTATTATTCTAAGATTCTAAAGACTTGGATTCAGCTAAAAAATTTTATTCTGTGAAAATATTAACAAAAAAGAAAACCTGCTTAAAAAAAGGAGTATGCAAGTCACTCATACTTGTGAAACAGAATCACATTATCTTTTAATTTTGAGGCAATAACTATTATAAACTAAGAAACTTTAATTAAAATAATAAATCATTAAAACTGACAAATTATAAATGTCTTGAAGATAGAATGGGTAGTTATTTTGATGTACTATATCTGCTATATAAAAATGAAGGTGTTGATCTAAGGGTAGGAGGGCTCTTACAATAGGCTCCCTTCTACAGACTTGAAATTCCCTATGTTGACAATGACTCTTTCTTACTCTTAAGAAAGTGGGCTAGACCTTCTTACTTTTCAGGAATTGCAGGCAAAATCTGGGATAAGTCTATTTTCCCTAGCATTAGGGAAATCAAGAGCTCAGCCGGAGGTGGTACAAGAGGCCTCAAATCTTCAGAGACTCCTAAGAGTCAGAAGTCAGAGTCTATCCACAAAGAAGACTCCTCTAAGACTAGAAGGAATATGATGAATTTTTTAGAGAAGAATCTCAGGTATCATGCTAAACCCAATCATGAGCCAATAAGTAAAATGGAAACACCAACCTATTCAATTCTTTCTTTAGTTCTGGTGTTTCCATGATAGAATAACTTGGCATTGGAGTTATAGGAACTTTGGGGGGCCTATTAGTCTTCCGAGCAGCAGCTTCTGTGGGAGAATAAAACAAATACAAATATTAGTAAAGTGGCTGGCATAAGGGCCACTTGATGTGATGGCACTTTTAATTTCATTGACATGAGTTTCTCTGTTTCCTTAGCTTTCTTTAAACTGAAGATAATGCAAGCATCATTTTACTATATTAAAGTAGTAATTTCCAGCCTCTTTGGAGCTGTGACAATCTATCAGTGTTTAATTCCATTACCCCACCATTCTCCCTTCTAAAAAGTATTACAAGATACACTCTATGTACACCATGTACATATAATATTGATTTGACACACTAACAACACCCTCCTTAAAATCACTGACAAATGCTGGGATCTCTTGAAACCAAAGTCAGGATTTACCATATTAAAGAGAAAATAGAACAATCAGAAGGAACTTTTAAGAGAGCTCACGATTGACTGCAATCACTCCACACACACACATTTAGAGTGGCAGTCCTATGGAACTTCCACACCAGTGAAAACAACATTGAACTTGGAGTCAAATGACCTAGGTTCTAAACTTGGCTCTGCCACCCATTAGTTGTGTGACTCTGGATAAGTCACTTAATCTTTCTGTGTCTTAATTTCCTCATCTGTAAAATTAGGGGCTTAGACTAGATGACCTCTGAGGTCCTTTCCAGTACAAAATCCTACACATCTCTATTTTCAACATGCATTTACTCAGCATAAAGGAAACCACACAACTTGTAACATAAAATGGTAATATTGAAATTTTTATCTCAAAGGACACCAGTGACTAATCAACAAACCCAATGGTCTTTTCCTCAGTTCTCATCCAAGTTGCTCAACGGTAAAAACAGTTTCATTTTTCTCTGTACCCCCAGGACTTATCACAAAAGCTGGTATGGAGAAGGGGCTTAACAAATGTTTGTTGATAGACTGCTTGATTGTCCCCTCTATAGAATATGACACTTTAAGCACCATGGTTGAGTGGAGAGTGTTGGGCTTGGAGCCAGGAGACCTGGGATCCTATTCCAGATTCAATATTTACTAGCTTACTGATCATGGACAAGTCACTTAACCTCTCTGAACCTTGGTTCTCTCATATATAAAATGAGGATAATGATACTTGCAATATCAAATAATTGTAAAAGATACTTTGTAAACTTAAGTATGCTATATACACGTGACATTATTACTGAAAACATTTCCTTCTTTGGTTTCTATAATACTATACTATATGGGGGGAGGAAAGGTGTTCCCTCTACACTTTTTCTCTCTTCCTACCCCTCCGATTTGCTGGCTTCTTTTCTTCCTACTCACTAAATGTAAGCATTCCACAAAGTTCTATCTACAAGTTTCCTTTCTCTCTACATTCTCTTCATTATCTTACACCCACAACTTCAACTAGCCCATAATGGAGGTGATAACCAAATCTATATTTCTCTAAGATACAGACAATAGAAATACAAGATCAAAAATCATTCACCTATAGAGAAGTCAAAGGATATGAGAAAACAATTCTCAAAAGAACTTCAAAGTATTAACAATTATATGAATGATTCAAATAATTATAAGAGAACTATAAATCGAATAACTCTGAAGTTTTACCTCACACCCAGCAAATTGCCAAAGATGACAGAAGGGAACCGTAATTGTTAGAGGAGTTGGGGGGGGGAGACAGGCACGCTAATGCATGACTGATGGAGTGTTAAATAGTACAACCATTTTGGAAAGCAATTAGAAATTATGGAAATAAAGTTACTAAAATGTCTGTATCTTTTGACTCAGAAATTCTACTGCTAGTCATGGACCCCAAAATAGTCATTAGCAAAAAGAAAGGATCCATATACACCAAAATATTTCTCACACTTTTTGTGGTAGCAAAGACTAGAAACTAAATAAATGATCATTGATTAGGGAATGGCTAAACAAGCTGTGCCACACTAATGTAATAGAATATTACTGTTCTAAATGAATATGATGAACAGAGCTTAGAAACACTTACAGGACTTAAAGAGTGAAGTAAGCTCAGCCAGGAAAGCAATATAACATGATAAATACAACAATGGAAATAGAAATAACCACCACAAGCAATCCAGATTGGATGCTTCAAAATTATAAAGAACAACCTTGGTTCCTATGAAGCTGTCATTTTAACAATGCATGGTCTTCCCTCCTTGAACCTACCCTGCTAATCCCCACACTTGGGATAACACCTACCACCTACCTCCTCAATTCCTACTTTTGAGCCACTGAACAATTCGAAGATGTAAAAAACCCAAGCTAATTTGGGCAAACTACAAACCAATCCTTCTACAGTTTTGACTGACTTCATCACTTTCTTCACAGTGGCCATTTCAAACTCTCTCCACTAATACCCCTTTACCATTCTCAGCAGACAGCTTTGCCTCCTATTTTTATCCACCCATTCACATAGCATTTTAGAAGTTATAAAACTCTTTCCCCCAGTCATCCTTTGTGGTTGAGAGCATGAATATTATCCATACCACTTTGCTGATAAGCAAATCAAGGTTCAGGGGTCATACAGTGACTTGCCCACATTAATAAAACAGTAAGAGAAGCAAGGTTTCAACCAATTCCCCTCCTACCTACAATGACCATATGCCTTTCAGTACATGACACTGCCCTTCTGGCTAATCTCTGTATTTGTGCTTTCAATCATGGGAGAGAGACAGAGAGAGAGAGAGAGAGAGACAGAGAGAGAGAGAGACAGAGAGAGAGAGAGAGAGAGAGAGAGAGAGAGAGAGAGAGAGAGAGAGAGAGAGAGAAGGCTTCTAATTCCATATAGAATAAAATTAAAACTCCTTATTCCAGCATTCAAAGTTTCCAAATTACCTTTCCTGTCTTATTTTACCCTATTTTTCTCTTTATGTATGTTATATTCCAGGACTAAAGGTTGATTTTGATCTCATCCTGTCCTTTCCCATAATCATGCATTTGTCAGGATATAACAAATTTCTTTTACATTGAAATCTTTCTCTTGCTTCATTGCTTTGTTCCATGAAGCTTCCTCTGAGGCTCCAGCTGGAGGTGATTTCTCATCCCAAACTTCTCAGCAATCTAGACTGCTCCTTTGTACTTAATACACATCAAGAAGTAGCATGATGTAGTAGAACAAGCACTTTGGTTCAGATTCCAAAGGGGATACTCATTTTGTGACCCTGGGTCAATCATCTCACCTCTTTGAGTTTGATCTCCCTCACAGTAAGATGAGGAGTCTGGATTAACACTCTAACTACCAATGAAACCAAAAGACAAAAGGAAAATAAATTGAAGCGAAATGGGAGGAAGGTTTATAGTTCTCCCTTGCAAATGCAGATAAAGGTGCTGAAGCTGGTTTTATCATGTGTCCAAAGGTAGCGAGGAATATCATTTCATGGGATGCTGTGCCATCTCATGTTGTATTACTCATATAATAAGTAACTGCAAAAAGAGCACCAGGACGATAATTGTAGTTTACAGAGAGTCTGTTGTAGAGAATGAAGAAGTAGAGAAACTATGTAAAGACTTATGCTATTATTACTATGCAGAGACTTCAATGCAAGGATGAGCCTAGGGGAGAAGAGTAAAAAATATAGTGGAAAACTCAGTCTAGGAGTTAGAAGCAAAATAGGTCAATGGCTTACAAACCATACCAAAGTCTCCTGCCGATATAGGGAAGCAGCATGGTACAGGGGAAAGACCACAGTCTCTGGGATTAGAGGGCCTGCCTTCTACAAGAAGTCTTTCCCAGCCCCTCTTACTTCCAGTGCTTTTCTTCTTTTGACTATTTCCTATTTATCTTGTATAAATCTTGCTTTGTATACATGTTTGCATGTTGCCTCCGTGAGATTGTAAGCTCACTGAGGGCAGGGATTATTTTTGGCCTCTTTTTATATGCTAGCACAATGCTTAGCACAGTGCCTGGCATATAGTAAGTATTTAATTCACTGATTAATTGACTAGTTGATTTCTGAGGTTCCTTCAAGCTCTCAATCAATGATCCTATAGTTATAGAATCACACTTGTTTGTTCAGGTATTATTTCCTATTAGATTACAAAGTCCTTTTAGAAAAAAAAGTTAAGTTTCTTGAGGGCAAAGATTATGCTGTTTTTAATTTATATTCCACTGTCTGGCACAATGATAGGCTCTTGTTAATATTTACTGGATTGAAATGGATGTCCAAATCAGTATCATTTCTCCCCAGGTCCCACATCCAACCTGACTTCCCCTGAGCCTTTAAGTAAAGAATCTCTTTTTACTTCAGTGAAAGTATTTAACATTAAGCTTTCTCAAACAGAACTTTCTATTCTTCCTAGTGTATCAGGGAAGTTTTGCCCCATTACTCATTAATGGCAGTTACCTAGGCTTGCAATCTTGACTTAGTTTTCATTCCTCATTCTCATTTACTTACTTCCAGTCACTAAGTCCAATCAATTCTGCCTCTGCAATATCTTATGTCCAGCTCCTCTTTTCATACTGCCAGGAGCCCGAGTTGGACTACTACAGAAAAACTTTCTTAATCAGTCTTCCTCTTCCTCTGCCAGTCCATTTTATACATGGTGATAGGTTAATTTTCCTATATGACAGCTCTGATAATGTCACTTCTTTGATTAAAGACTGGCTCCCTTCTGACTTTTGAATAAAGTCCAAATTCTTTATCAGGGCAGCAATTAGACTGGATTTCCTAACAATCATTTAGGACTGTTTTTATCCATTTCCCACTGGGAAATTAGGCTTCATCTAATTTTATGGTTTGTATATGCCACAGGGAGTCAAATAGGGATTAAAAATGCCTATTATCTATCTACTTATTTAACAGAAATCTATGAGAACAAATGGCCTACAAAGCAGGAGATACACAGTGGTAACTCTATCCTGCCCTAACTCTTTGTGAGACTGCTGTGAGGTCCAAAGATCAGCTTAAAGGCAATTGAGTTCTGAAGCATTACTGGGATTCAATATTCATCCTAGCTGTTGAATTACAAATATAATTCTCAAAGGTCACTTACTTGGAGTCTTTAATACTTGTAGTTCTCGAGTTACTTCATCTGACAATCTTTTAGCCAAAGGAAGAATTTCTGTAGACTTTTGTTCTCCATCCCAATCATCCCACAGAGCTGAGTTCAAATAGCTTAGACTACTGTTTCCAGGTGAGCCTGCACAGAAGGATCTCTTTTCATTACAGTGTAAAGATCTTCTTTGGTCAATAGGATTTTCATGAACAGGAGTGCTGCCCATCCTCCCCGGGGCTCCCGGGGAGTTTCTCTCCCTGTTACTCAGAGTTTCACATACTCTGTTGTTGGGACTGCTAGTACTTGGTTGGCCAGTCCTCTCTAAGTTCACATTATCAATGGGAATTGGTGAGAGAGGTTCAATGCTCCAGCAGTCGTCATCGACGGGAAGTGGGGGGTCACTGTTTAGCAGGAAGCTGCTGGTCAGAGGGCAGGGGTCAAGATCTTGTTCCTCCTCACTGTCCACAACTTCCACCACTTCGCTACAAACGCTCTGGGTCAGCACAGGTTTGTCATCCGCAGAAGAAAGCCTCGAGCGTGGTGAAGGACTCTCCATGATGAAGGACCGTTTAACTGAGGCAGCACGCTCAGGCGAAAACTGAACTGAGACTGCTGTGGAAATGTTCTTGTTAGCCTTTGAATAGTGAACGGGAAGGCTTCTGTAAGAACATCTCTCCCTGACCGAGGTTTCTGAAGTCACGGGCATCAGATGAGATGAAGTCTGAGACACATTTATAGATTCTTTGTTTGTTATTTCATTAGCATTTTTATTTTCTATTAGTACTTTAGTGTTGCACTGTAAAACTTTATCCTGTAAACTGGAAACACATGGCCTAGAGATGATGCTAGTGACTCGCATATGCGATGAGTAATCATGGTTTCTGTTAGTCACGGGAGTGGCTGGAACCAGCCATGAAGTATCTGCGCTACTGCTCTCCTCTTTGCTGTTGTCATGTTTGGAGATCAGGCTAAAATCTGGTTCATCATCCAAACAGCTATTCTGCTTTCTGTGTATCTGCACATCAGTCAGAATATCTGTACCCCTATCTCTATGTACCCCAACTTCTGGGGCAACTGGGCTTTGAGAATACCTTTGGTCACTATCAATATCAATAATCAGAAAAGGTTTGGATGCTTTGGGACTATTTTTCGTTTCCTCGCCTTTACCTACAAAGGTTCTAGGTGTTTTTCTTTCTCCACAGGGACGATCAGAAATTGGTTTCATTTTGCTCTGTTCTACCTCCATTTCTTCATCTGAATCCAGCAAAAGGATAATATCATCATCTTTGTTCACTTGTGATGGAGAATTCTGAGATCTGATATTTGATTGGAACAGCCTTTGGCAAGATTTTGGTTGAGTTAGGTCAATGGATGGAGGTTTAACTGGAGAAATCGGGGCTGTATTTTTATGGCTTACAATATAACCACACTCACTGTTGTCCTTGCCAGCTGGGTCTTCATACAAAGTGTGGATATCATTGTTTTCCTTTTCCTTTTCTATTAAAATCGGAGGAGAGGCTGTCTTGGAAAATTTCCTTTTTAACTGAGGAGATAATGGGGATGAATCATGTCTACACTGAAGGAAGATTTGTGAATTGGAAGGACTTTGACAGTGGTTGTATGATGGAGAGAAGTTTGGCTGCAATGGAGGTGTTTGGCAAAGAATGGGTGAACTAGAAACTTCTTTCCCTGGGAAAGTCCCTTTTTGTTTCTTTGGATAGCAGTTAACTTGGGAAGGCTCACAACACTCTCCTTGAGTCACTGAAAAGAGCTGATCATAGCACTTATCAAGATCAAAATCATGGAGGGAGTGTAGAGATGTGAGTTTTTCTCTTAGACTATCTCCTTTCCCTCCCACCAAAAGATCAGAAGTACTAGAGCAAGTAACAGCTTTAGCTGGCTTTGGTGAACGGTCTTGTTCAGGAGACTGTGTACCACCCTCATCATCTGGAATCTTTTCCTGACACAGAACAGGAGTGAAATGTTCAATATTTAAATTGTTGCATACACTTGGCTCTTGACCTTTCACTTGCTCAGAAGAGTCCATTTTATATGTATCATACATCTGTTTTTTAAATCTGACACTTGCTGGTAGACATTCAAATACTGGAATTTCCTCCCCTGGCTGGCCAGCTACTGAATCTTCCTTTGTCTGACACTTCCCTTGGAGCATCTTTCGCTGAGTAGCAGCAAACTCATAAATTTCTTCCATCTCCTCTTCATTTACTTTCTCTCTGTCATCTTCCTGGTCTTCTAGCCTAAGTAAAAGCTCTGACTCCTTATCTTCATCGACCCACATTGACCTCAATAATTCTTGGAAATTTTCTGCTCTACTTTCACAATCATCTTCTTCCTTCCCCACCAAAAACATATCATCTTCTGAATTAATATCAGTAGCCTCTAGGCCACTTTCACATAGATCAGCAAGTTCCTTCACTCCAAACCTGCAGAAATGAAATGAAAAAGCATCAATCTTCCTTTCGCAGAAGTCAAGTTTCTCTCATTCAAAGATGAGGTTAGAGCCAGAACTGGAATTCATATATGAAGAGAAAGGGTGAAGTGGGAATAATCAGGGAATTATCACAAATACCTTATTTTTGTCCTTTCCTCCATCCTTCTGTAACAAGGGTACTCTTCCCCAAGACCAATCTTGCTGAAGTTTGCCTGGTCATTCAGAGGTTCTAATAGGAGGTTTATTGCTTAAAGTATCTCAAGGCCATGTGGTTTATTTATTTGTTCATTTATTTATTTTTTCCCTACAAGGTGATCAGGGTTAAGTGACTCGCCCAAGGTCACACAGCTAGTAAGTGTCAAGTGTCTGAGGCTGGAATTGAACTCAGGTCCTCCTGACTCCAGTGCTGGGGCTCTCTCTACTGCGCCACCTACTGCTCCACGTGGTTTAAATAATACAGATTAATGCTTAAAGCATTCAAAACTTTGAAGGCTCAACTGCCCTTATAGTTCTCAAAAAGATACCCTTTACAGGGTAGATGCAATGCATACTATAATCTGTATTTTACCCTGAACAGAAAGCTACGTAGCCAGATACCTGTCACAGACTTCAGCCTGATACTCATAAGAGAATGTTAATGTAAGGAACAAATTCCACCTAAGGTATTTGACTCCTGCAAGGTCATCACTGGTTATAAACTTCTGGCTAATAGTGATAACCGATATCAACAGGGAGAAGGGAAGAGATAAGGGAAGGGAAAGGAAGGGAATAAGCATTTATACAGTGTGTATGCTAAGCACATTTTATAAATACTATCTTATCTGAGGGGGGCAGCTAAATGGTGTAGTGAATAGAAAAATGGGCCTGGAGTCAGGAAGACCTGAGCTCAAATCTGCCCTCAGACACTTATTAGCAATGTGACTCTGGGCAAGTCACTTAACCCTGTTTGCCTCCATTTCCTCATCCGTAAAATGAGCTAGAGAAGAAAATGGCAAACCACTCCAGTATCTGCCAGAAAACCCCAAAAAGGGGTCACGGTGAGTTGGACATTGCTGAAACCACTGAATGACAAAAAATCTAATTTGATCCTGACAACAATCCTACAAGGCAGGTATTATTATTCCTATTTTACAGTTGAGGAAACTGAAACAAACAAAGGTTAAGTGGCTTGCCAAGGGTCACACTAGTATCTTTGGCTAGATTTGAACTCAGATCTTCCTGACTCCAGGCTGAGCCCTCTATCTAGTGAGTCACCTTGTTGCTTCAAGAGTCCTAACAGAATACTTAAAAGTCTGAAAAGCACTTTGCACACTTTCTGTCATGTGACCTGCTCAAGACTGCAGTCAGGTAGGCTTTATAGATATTATCCCCATTTATAGATGAGTAAGCAGAGGCTAAGAAAGGCTGAGTAACTTGTCCATAGTTAACACAGATCCAAAGTGGCAGTCAGGATTTAAACCCTGTGAATCCAGTGCTATTTCTGCCACACCACGCTGACTCTCCAATGTATGACCACTCAATATGCATGATTAAAAGTGACACACTTTGGAAAATTAGTTTCAAACGTTGTTGAGTAAGCAAAAAGCAGCATAACAACCTGATGGCCAGTGACTGCAAGCCTGCGAGCAGATGGGAAGGAATGTCAGTATCAGCTGTGTACAGGTACTGTAGAAACATGTGAGCTGTCTCAGTGTCCACTTCATTCAAAAGGACTCTTTGTGTTCTCAAATTCCCATCTTCTGCTACAAAGAAACCTTCATTGTGTACCTGAGAAGGAAAAAAAAATGTTTAAAGTTTCTTATCAAGACTGAACTAGAAAAGGAAGCAGATTGGATATTGGCCACATGGGTACTAGAACTAGTCTTATAAATTACCCCAAATACTAAGGAAAGCAGCAGGGAATTTATTTTGCAGTCAAATCTCTAGGATAGTAGGGTCTTTGCCTCATCTAATTCTCTTTCACTAATCATCCAATATTCCTATGGCTTCAATCCATGAAGAACTCTGCAATTTGCTGTGATGGGGGGAAAAGTCATTCCCTAGGATTTTGCTACATCTGAGATAAAATTCCTTGTCAGTACCATGTTAGAAGAGCAGAATTACTAAGGTCAAGATCTTCAGTAACTCAACTTACTTTTCCTCTCGCAAATACATAAAAACTTAATGCCAGAATTATATTATGGGGAAAAGAAACAACTCTGGGGAAAATCAATAAATCTAAGATTCCCCAGTCCTAATCTAATGGCTTCCCTTGTCCTATCAAATTTTCCTCTGTTCCATTCTTTTCCACTGAAGTGCAAGCAATACAGCATTTCGGGGGGGGGGGAAGAATAGAAGGGTACTGATAGCGATGCTTAAAAGATAAAGAAAGATCATTTAATCGATCATTTAAAAAACAAAGAGAGAGCAAAAGGAAGTTCAGAAAACAACAAAGCAAATGAGGGTACTGTTGGAACTAAGACATAAAATCTGAAATACTATCCCCTACCAAAAAAAAAACAACAACCAAGCTATACATAGTGGAGATTCAATTTCACATGTAGTACTCTTTGTTCATTCTTTTTTAAAAAAAATACTGCTTGTAGCAGTTTTCAAAAGACGAAATCAAAGCTATCAATAGTCATACAAAAATACTCGAAATAACTGATTAGAGAAATGCAAAATAAAACAATTCTGAGGTACCACTTCATACCTATCAGAATTTCTAACATGACATAAAAAGAAAATGATAAACACTAGAGGGTATATTGAAGTTGTGAACTGGTCTAACCATTCTGTAGAACAATTTGAAACCATGCTCAAAGGGCTATTAAAAAATGCATACCCTTTGACCCAGCAATACCACTGCTAGGTCTGTATCCCAAAGAAATCAAAGAAAAAAGAAAAGGACCTATATATACAAAAATGCTTACAGCAGTTCTTTTTGTGGTGGCAAATAATTGGAAATTGAGGGGACGCCCATCAATTGGGGAATTGCTGAATATATTGGGGTATGTGAATATGATGGAATACTTTTGTGTTCTATGATGAGCAGGATGGTTTCAGAAAAACCTGGAAAGATTTATATAAACTGATACAAAGTGACCAGAACCAAGAGACTATACACAGCAAGAGCAGTATTTTAACGATAATCAACTGTGAAAGACTACTCTGACCAAGACTATGACTTAGACAATTTCAAAGGACTCATGATGAAAAAATGCTATCCACCTCTAGAAAGAACTGAAGAACTTTGAATGTCAGTTGAGACATACTATTTTCACTTACTTTATTTTTGTTTTTCTGCAACATGACTAATATGGAAATGTATTTTGCATGACTTCACATGTATAAGCGATATCTTATTACTTGCCTTCTCAATAGGAGGGGGAGGGATGATGGGGAGGGGTGATGGGGAGGGGGAAAATTGGGAATTCAAATTTTTTTTAATGTTAAAATAAGGTATAATTTTTTTAAAAGACTCTTTTGGCAGTTACATTTATCTTGTTTGTAAATAGTTGTTTGCATATAGTCTCCTCATTAAACTATGAACTCAACAACAAAAATGCTTGTTGCTTATTGACTTTGTATAGGGAAAGGCTCATGTGTACAAAACATTTTTATATCTCATTAAAAAAATTAATATTTTATCAATCTATCCCTCCCTCTATTCACACCCTACTGAGATGGGGAGGGGAGACTTAAAAATTCACAGATGTGTATGCTTTGAAAAAAATTTTTCCATATTGGACAGATGAAAAAACATATATTTCTTTTTGAAGTTTAAGTTAATCACCTCTCTGGTAGGAGATGAGCAACCTATTTCATCTTTGTTCTTTTGGACTTGTGGCTTATAATTTCAATCAGAGTTCTAAACCATTTCAAAGTTATTTTTCTCCATAATGTCATTATCACTGTATAAACAGTTTTGGTACAGTTAAATTCCCTCTGCATGAGTTCATAAAAGTTTTCCAAATTTCCTCTGAAATTGTCCATTTTGCCATTCCTATAGCACAGTACTATTTTAGCACATTCATATACCACAGTTTGTTCCACCATTCCCCAACAGGACATACTCTTGAGTGCCAATTTTTGGCTACAACAAAAACAGTCACTATAAATATTTTTGTATAAAATTTTATTTTCAGTTCTAAATTCTTTCGTTCCTTCCTCCCCCACACATTGAAAAGGAAAGAAAAATCATATAGATTTGTTCCTGCTTCTTGGGGACATAAGCTTAAAGGTAGTATAATAACTGGGGCAAAGAGTAGGTACAGTTTCATTACTTTTTTGGCATAGTTCCAAATTGCTTTCCAGAATGGTTAGATCAACCCATAGATCCACCAAAAGTACACTAGTGTGCCCGTTTTCCCACAGCCTCACCAACATTTATAATTTTTGTCTTTTGGTCATTTTTTTCATTCTTATGGGTATGAAAGAGAACCTCAAAATCGCTTTAATTTGATTTCTCTAATTATTAGTGATTTAGAGCATTTATTCATACGGTTGTTGCTAACCTGGATTTCTTCCTTTGAAAATTCCCTGCTCATATCCCTTCACCTATTGGGAGATGGTTCTAAGACTTATAAATTTGAATCAGTTCCTTATATATCTTAAATACGAGACCTTTATCAGTGAAACCTGCTGCAAAGATTGTTTTTCCTAGTTACCTGGTATCCTTCTAACAATATGAGATGTGTTCACACAAGAACTTTTCAATTTTATATAATCAAAATTGTCTACCAGTTGTTTAGTCATGAACTCTTCCTCATTCATAGATCTGAAAAGTAATTTCTTCCTTCTGTTCCTCTAATTTATGTGTAACGTTTTGTATATCTAGGTAAAACATAAATTTTGAGTTTATCTTAGCATATGGTGAGGTATTGAGGCAAACTTAATGTCTGCCAGTGTTATCCAGTTTTCTTAGCAGTTTTTGTTAAATAAGGAGTCCTTCCCCAAGTAACTGAGGCTTCTGTTTATCAAACACTAGGCTACTGTATGTTTGCTCAGCATGCTAAGTACTTAACTAGTTCCATTGACTGACTTCTCTTTTTAAAAAACAAGTACCAATTACTTTTAATGACTGCTACTCGGTACTATAGTGGGAGATCTGATACTATTAGACCCCCTTCCTTCTTACTTTTTATAACCTGTGTAATTCTTGATCTTTTATTCCTTCACATTAATTTCATCATTTTTTCTAGCTCTATAAAATATTCCTTTGGTTGATCAGTATAGCTCTAAGTAAAATAGTACTATCATTTTTATTATATTTGCTTGACTTACCTATGAGTAGTTGAATGTTTCTCCAATTACTTAGGGCTGTCTTTATTTCTACAATATTTTATAGTTAGATTCATATAGCTCCTAGGTGTATCTTGGAAGATTGATTCCCAAATATTTTATAGCCTCTGTAGCTATTATTCTTCTTTCTGAGTTTTGCTGGTAAAAGAAATGCTGACGATTTAGGGAAATTTATCCTGTATGCTACAACTCTGCTAGTTATTGTTTCAGTTATTTTTTTTAGATGATTCCTTAAGGCTCTCTAAGGACACTATTATATCTTAGAAAAGCAATAATTTTGTTTCTTCTTTGTGAAGGATAATTTCTTAAATTTCTTTTTCTCATCTTATTGCTATAGCTAGTATTTCTAGCACTATGTTAAACAAAAGTGATAATCAGTATCATTGTTATACCTCTGATTTTATTGGAAAGAACTTTTTTCCACAATATGTTTGCAGATTCAGATAATATTAAGGAAAATTCTACTTGTTCCTGTGACTTCTAGTTTTTAATAGAAATGGGTGTTTTATTTTATCAAAAGTCTTTAGCATCTACCAATATAATACTGATTTACATAATTTTTACTAACAAGGTTCACTATATTTATATTCTCTCCTATGTTAAACCAATCTTGAAACCCAACCTGGTCATAGTGTTTAATCTTTCTAATATGTTGCTGTAAACCCACTTTCAAATATTTTTTTGCATCAATTTTTGTTTTTCAGATCAATATTCTTTGGGTGTTCATTTATTATTTGTTCAATTTCACTTTCTGATATTGGGTTACATGGTCTGTTTCTCTTGCTTACGTAGGTATTATATGTTTTTATTAAGTATTCCTATATCTTTTATCAATGTTTTGTTAGCATATAACTAGGCAAAATTGTTTCTAATAATTTCCATTTCATTATTAAATTCTCTTTTTTCATTTCTGGTATAAACAATATGGTTTTCCCTTCTATTTTAAAAAGTCAGACTTGCTGTTTATTTTATTCCTTTCCCATGCCCCCCCCCCAAAAAAAACCTAACCCAACTCCTACTTTTATTTATCAATTATTTTATTAATCTTTTATTTTTATATTTTTTACTTTGTTAATTGAAGATTTCTGATTTGTTCAAGTTTTTTTTTAATTGTATGCCCAATTCATCAATTTGTGTTCTCTCTTTTGTTGATGAAAGTGTTCAAAATATAACATTTCCTCTCTGAACTGCATTAGCTCCCTTAAGTTTTGGTATACCTCATTACTGTCATTTGCTTTGTTCAAATTTTCTACTTTTTCTATAATTTGTTCTTTGACCCACCAATTCTTTAGAATTATGCTATTTAGTCTCTAGTTACTTTTTAATTATTTCTTTAAGGCACCTTTATTGAATATATTTTTTATTGCACTGTGATAGTAAATGATGTGATAAGTATTTCTGTTTTTTCCATATTTTTGGTGATGTTTTTATGCTCCAATATGTGGTCAATTTTTAAAGAAGTCATATATACCTAAGGGGTATATAAATTCTATTCCCATTTAGTAATCACCAGGGAGCTATCATTTCTAATTTTTCTAAAGTTCTATTCAGGTACTTAATTATCTAAGTCTGAAAGGGATGGTGCATTAAATTCACCACTATTAGTTTTCTTATATTTCTCCTCCTAATTTACTTCCCGTTTTAGATGTTATGCTATTAGTTGCATATATGTTAAGTACTGACACTTTTAGTATAATGTAACTTCAATACTAATCTTTTTGATTTTTCTATATTCATCTAGTTCCATCTGAAATCATATTTGCTACTCCTGCCTTTAGCTCAATTGAAGCATTGCAGATTTTGCTCCAACCCCATTTTAATTCTATACATTTTAAGCATATTTCTTGCAAAAAAAAACCATACTGTTGGATTTTGTTTTCTAAGACATTCTACTATCAGCTTCCATTTTGTGGATGAGGTCATCCCTAAATATCCCATTCACATTCGTGTTGGACTATTGTGTATTTCCTGTACTTTTTCTTCTCTTTACTCCCACCTTCCACTTTAAAAATAAGGTGGTAAAGAATTTTATCTCTTCACACTGCTCCTTCCAACATTCAAATTTGTTTTGTGTTTGACTATTCCCTTTGCTATCTTTCCCTCCCTCTTAAACCCTTCTGTCTCTCTCTTTTCCCGTTCCCCATTTCCCTTTTGAGTTTCATGTATTTTTACACTACAATCTGAGTTTGGATATATAACTGTATTCAATCTTCCTTTATCTGATTTAGATGAAAGTAAGGTTCATGGATGTTTGCCCCCCCCCAACCCTTACCTTCAGGGCAATATACTCTTTACCTTATAAACTTCTATTTAGCAATAGTGATTTCATTTCCTTTCTTCCTTCTTTCTTCCCCAGTACAGTCCCTTCCTCCTCCCATTTTTATCTTTTCCTGAGATTATTAAAACAGAACAAAATGACCTTGTCATTTTCACTTTTGCAAAACTTATATTAGGTTTTGAGAAGACATTTGTTTCTTGTCCCCTTATTAAAATGTAAAAAATTCATTCCTAGATAGTTCTTTTCAATTAAACAAATGTGCAAACCCATCTATGTTTCTCTTGGCACCTGTGTTTCCATTCCAAAATGACTATTCAGTTCTGGCCTTTTTCATAAGGACTGCTCAGAAATCGCCTGTTATATTAAAGATCCATTTTATTCCTGTATGATTGTGCTTAGTTATCCTGGATAGGCTGTCCTTCGTCCTAAGCCTCTAACTCTTACTTTTTGGAATATCTTATTACAAGTTCCCTCTCTTTAAGCTGGCAGTGGGCAAGTCTTACATGATGCTTATTGTGTCTCTCGGGGACTTGAATTCATTCTTTTTCACTGATTAGAGTATTTTTTCTTTGACCTAGAAGCTTTGGATTTGGGCTAAAATATTCCTGGGAGTTTTCCTTGTGGGATTTTTCCCAGAGATAAACAGCGTATTTCTTCTACTTATGCTTTGCCCTTTGGTTCTAAGAGTTCTGGGCAATTTTCATATATAATTTCTTGAACTGTAGCATCTAGACTTTACAATATAAGGTTTTTCAGACAATCTGATAATTCTTAGATTATCTCTTTGACATGTTTTTAGGTCATTTTTTTAAGATATCAATTCTTACATTTTCTTCTTTCCCCCCCCTAAAACTTTTTTTTTGAGGGGGTAAGGCAGGGCAATTGGGGTTAAGTGACTTGCCCAAGGTCACGGCTACTAAGTGTTAAGTATCTGAGTCCAGATTTGAACTCAGGTCCTCCTGACTCCAGGGCCAGTGCTCTATTCACTGCACCACCCAGCCGCCCCCAATCCCCACAATCTTTTGACTTTGTTTCAATATTTTCTGTTGCCTTATTGCACTGATATATTCTGTATCTCCCATCCTAATTTCAAGTATTCAGTTCTTGAATGAAATTTTTCACCATCTGTTCTAACATGTCAATTTCCCTTACTATTTTTTCCTCCCTAGCTGGTCTATTCTGTATCTTTTGTTTGTATTTCTTCTAGATACTCCTATAGTTTCTTTGGCCAGCACATTTTTTTCTTCAAGGTTTTCCCTAGACTTGTTGTGGGATTCTTCCCAGTGTTTACACCTGAGTGTCTCTCAAACCAAGGTATTCCCTTATGGCATTCAGCACTTTTCTTGGTTTGTTCAACTCATCTGTCTTAGTACCTCAGGTGAGGGGCCTGAACTTCTGTCAGTCTCTTCAACTGAATGGCATGGGCAGAACTTTCCTGGTCCTGATTATGGAAGCACAGACTAGGCCCATCCTTTGAGGTTCTTCCAGTGCTTCCGGGCTCTTCTTGAGATCACCTTCTTCTCACCAGATACCATGCACTCCCCCTGCTTTAGGCTCTGCTTGGCATTTTCCTCCCTGTGCTTACACTCAGGAACTATTCCTTTACTAGGCTCCTTCCACAAGTTTCAAGGCCTGCTCAGGCTGGATACTATCTGGGGTCGTCCTCCCAAAGCTGGGCTTGGGTCATCAGTATTACAATAAACCCTGCCTGGGATTCCCTGGGTCTGCTCTCTGCTACGGGTTTCAGGAATAGTTCAGGCTGGGTTAGGGTCACTGCCAGGCTCACAATCTTAGTGCCAAGTGGCCCTGGGCAGAGTCTTCTGGGGCTCCACTTTCTGCCAGGGTCCTTGTTTCTACCTCTATCTCAGAGTCTCCACAGGATTCCAGGGGTCTCCCCTGTGGATTCCTACGCAGGATGAGGAAATCTACAGGTGATTCTTCATATTTCTTCGTGATTTTTAGTGATGCATTTCTAATTCCCACTCAAGTGTTTGCTGAGGACCTGGGCTCTTATATATACTAGCAAGTCTCCATTTCCCACAATTCCCTTTCATATTTGTTGATATTTATTAAGTTCATAATAAAGAAAGAAAATTTTTGGAGTGGCTAGGTGGCGCAGTGAGTAGAGCACCAGCCCTGGAGTCAAGAAGACCTGGGTTCAGATCCAGCCTCAGACACACACACAAAAAACTATCCATATGGCCTTGGGCAAGTCACTTAACCCCAAGTGCCCTACCCTCCCCCCTCCAAAAATTAAAAAAAAAGGAATTTTTTTTAAAAGGTAAGGGCAAAATGGAAAGAACATGAAAGTAAAGAGAAAAATGTTTGGGATTTGTAAGGGAAAGAGATTAAGGATAGGATGGGAAAGGGTGATAAGGTTAAGAGAAAAAGGAGCAAAAAAGGAGGAAGAAAACAAAAGATACAAAAATGAGGGAGAGAGAACACTAGTCAAGTGGGAGAGAAAAAGAAACAGAAGGCAGCAAAAAGAGAAAAAAGATGAAGAGTAAAAAGAATATGCAAAGAAAAGTAACATTAAAAAAAACCAGCCTTTAATCTCTAACTATACTTACAATCTGAATGAGACATGGGCATCGTGCATAAAGCACAAACATGTGAGCATATAGCACATCTCCAGAGTCCATCTGAAACTGTACATCACTCAGGTGGGGGTTGTTGACCATTGTACCAAAATCAGAAGACAGCAAACTAAGTGACAGCTGAAAAAATAAGAGGGATGAAAACACCATTTTCTACCATAATTCAATTCTCTAACAAAGTGGCTAATCCATTCCAATCAGTCTTACTACAACACGATGGTAGGATGATATCCATTATGACAAATGGAAGCTTTAATCTAATGAATTTATCTAGGACAAATGCTGCAGAGGATAGATATACAGGCTACTTCAGTTAAGGAAAACTGGAAGGTGTTCACAGATGAATTGGTGGTCCTGCTGACCAAAATGGAAAGAAAATATACAGCAATGGCAACCATTCCTCGGCTCTTTAGGCCAGTGTCATGAAGTTATTTCCATAAAAATGCACAGAGTAAATACTTCATGAAGAAGCAGATTACGTGGATTAGTGACAAACACAATGAAAGTTAAACAAGTACAAATGGTTTTGGTCATACTTTAGGTGGCAGGACAGCAAGTTATAATTGTAGATGAACAGAAGTGAGCTTCTATAGCAGGGGTTCCTAATTTGGGGTCTGAGAACTTTTTAAAAAATACATAATTTGATAACTGTATTTCAATATATTTAGTTTCCTTTGTAAAATCTTATATATTCTATTCTGTGCATTTAAAAACATTATTCTGAGAAGGCATCCATGACACAAAACAGGTTAAAAATGTCTGTTCTTTAAGTAACATCAAGAAAATAGATGCAAACCAACTTAGTAAACTCATTTTACCGTGCACATGAAGCAACTCTAGCTAACAGTAACTGGGATATACCAAGGAAAATATTAAGCTAAAAATAATTATAGGGGCGGCTAGTGAATAGAGCACCGGCCCTGGAGTCAGGAAGACCTGAGTTCAAATCCAGCCTCAGACACTTAACACAAAAACTAGCCATATGACCTTGGGCAAGTCACTTAACCCCAATCGCCTTCCAAAAAGCAAAAAATAATAATAATAATAATTATAAACCTAACAATCATATGCTGTATCAAAACAGCAGTTTAAGATTTGAAAAGCATTTGTCAAATTCTCTCATTTGATCCTCACAACAGTCCTTTAAAGAAGGTGCTATTATTATCCCCATTTTACATAGGGGAGAACTGAGGTTGAGAGTTGTTAAATGACTTTTGCCCAGGGTCACACAGATAATAAGCATCTGAGGAGCTTACTAAAAAAGGAGATGTATGCAATAGATTTACAGTTTCATATGCAATCTTTTTTTTGGTCTTCTTTGCATATGAGCGTGTTCATGTTGGATCATGTTCTAGTTCATAATTTTAAAAAATTAAAAATAAGTAAAAAGAATTATAACACTTTGAAGAAATAAACCCTTACTGCAGAACTGCTGCTTCTCCGATGTTTCTTCTCTTTGGGTGATAAGACAAATCCAGTCAATGGAAGATCACAGGACCCTAGATCTTTCCCTTATGGAAATGCAGATGAAAAGAAAAATCACATTCTAAGCAAGAAAAAATAGCAAAATCAAATACTAGGACACACAGAAACTCTCATAGGCTGAAATAAGGCTGGGAATGCCTTTGGTGCTTGTAATGATCAAAACTCTTATTCACTTATGATTTTAAAAATCACAATAATGAAAAAATTATGTTATATGGGATGACTTGCTGGTAGAGGGGAGTAGAAGAGACAGAGGGGGAACTTTAGGTGACACAAAAATAGAGACATCAATAAAAATCATTTTAAAAAGTTGTTTTACATATAGTGTCATTTGATCACTACAACCACCTTAGGGTTAGTGCACATGTGATTTCCCCTATTTTACTGAAAGGGAAACTAAGGCTCTTGGAGGTTACTTGATTTGCCCAAGATCAGAGGTTAGCAAATGGCAGAGCTGAAATCTGTTTCTAACACCAGTGCTTTCTTCACTATACCACATTTCCTCATGGATGAAATTTCCTTACCACACAAGTAAAAAAAAAAATTAACATCTCACAAACCATTTTTGACAGTCTGCCCTCCCATCAAGCAGGTACACTTTAAGAAAAATAAATAAGACCATTCTAAACTATTACTTGTCCTTGGAAAATGTTTTGTTTTGTTTTCCAGATTGAGGGATGTCAGGATAGTCACAATTGCCTATTTCACATTTAACTGTGTGGCTAAGATGCAAGCAACTACAGAGCCTAAGTTGCTTTTGCATGCGAGTGTAACAAACCTGAAATTTCAAAGTAGTTTAGAATTCCCTTAACCAATAAACAATCTCTGTGGATTATCATAGCCAAAGTGAAACGAATAACACGTCTCTGGAGGGCCGTGGAAAACAGGACTAAGCTCAAGCGTCTTACCTGATGGACTTCTGGAATGGGTTTCAGCACTGCTATTCCACTGGGTGAGAGTCAGACCTTCTCCCGCCAGATCCATAAGAACCTGAAGAGTCTGATGGTCCTTCTGGCTAACAGAAAGCGACCGCCTCCTGGGACTAGGCTCTTCTGGAGTTTTAAAATTAAAGCCTTCAGAAGTGGGATCACTGAAGGCAGGTGGTTCTTGCACATCTGGTCTGGATTGACTAAATGCCATTAGTGGCAGCACCGGTCCCTTTCCTGAATTCTAAAATAAACCAAAACCCGATCCAATTACATTATTATATTCATTGATGTTGGATGAGCAGTGACATGGTACATGGTACAAAAGGTAGATATGATAAGTATTACCCTTACTCTACAGATGAAGAAAACTGAGTTGCAAGGAGGTAATTTAATAAAAGAGACTTCATAACTATTACGTGTCAAGGGAAAATGTGAACTCAGTGCCCTTTCCACTATACTACACTACGTCCTCTGACACCAAGAACTAAATGCTTGCATTTCTATAAAGCTTTAAGATTTACCAAATGTTCTGCTCACTACAGCCCTGTGTGCAATGTGATGCAAGTGTTCTTATTTTATGGATGAGGAAATTGAGGCTTGAGAGAGGCTGAATGACTTCCCTATAGTGACACAATAGTGAGCAGAGCCAAGACTAAGGTCTTCAGATTCTAAATCCAGGGATCTTTTCACTGTACTGTAATTTCTTTCTTTCTTTTTTTTTGGAGGGGGGAAAGCATGGAAATTGGGGTTAAGTGACTTGCCCAATGTCACACGGCTAGTAAGTGTTAAGAGTCTGAGGCCAGATTTAAACTCAGGTCCTCCTGACTCCAGGGCCAGTGCTCTATTCACTGTGACACCTAGCATCCCTGTAATTTCTTTTAAGAAGTTAATAAGTGAGAAAAGAAGCTGACTTTTCTGACGTCTCTTATGCTTTAATTCCTACATGTTACTTTTCCTTTTTATCTCCTTTCCTTCAGTGATTAGATTTTAATTACAAAGTATTTTATTCTTAGTCCAACAGGGGCCTAGAATTTAGTAAGCAACAATGCTGATATGTACTAATGCCCTTAGATGGGAGTTTAGTTATAAGGAAAATACCAGAAAGGAACAAAGTTCCCAAACAAATGTAAATGACCACTAGATCATAGGCTCTAAGGGTTGGGAGGACCTTCAGGGAACTCTTGTCCATCTTTCTGATTCCATGAAGGGCTATCCCTGAACCCCTCTATTTGATTCTTAAACTTATACCCAAGAAAGTTCCTAAGAGGAAGATACAGTTAATACACACAGTCGTAGCGATACTGATTTAGAAAATCAAAGGCATGCCTACTTGGGAGAGATTAAATTTAAGGAAGGAGGGAGATGAAATCTCACTTCCTCCCTTCTTTTGGTACTACAAACTATCTACTATAGCTTATTCTGACTGTCATTTCAAAATAAGGTCATTAAAATATCATAAAGCCCTCTCACTTCAGAACCCTAGTATAATGTTATATCTGTGAAATGAACTGGAAGGTCAGCAAACATCTGAGTAAATCCTTGAGCCTCAGTGGTATTATAACTATGAAGTGTCAGTCTGTTTACCATGTTATTTATAATTTTGTTCCTATGGAAACCTATGGGATTGTTTTACCTGGTATCATACACCAATTAATGTCAGGCCAGAGTTACCTATATAATCATATCCAGTTAAATGGGTAGGAGTAAGAATCAGGCTCATCTTGTACATCCTTATCCTATAAAATAAGCACTTTATAGAAAGAAAACCTGATTCCTAAAGTAATTGAGTGCTTTACTTCAACTCACACAGTCAATGGCAGAGCCAGGAGAAGTGCCCTAACCCCCAGTAGAACTCTGGACCCATAAGTTCTACCCCAACACCTCCAGAAGGTGTGGTCATGGGAAAATCTTACCTTCATAGGTTTCCAAGGTAAAATAAGAGGGTCTAATCCTTTAGCATAAAAAGACTCCAGAGGCCAAGCTCCTGTCAAAGAGCTACCCTTCCACAGAATGCCTTGTTTTTCTTCAGGCTGTAACAGACACCAATGTGCCTTGCCCATCTCTTCTTTCAAAATTTTGCTCAATGGAAGTGGTGGAGTGCTGGATAACTCTAATTCTTCTGTGAGTAGAGCAGCAATTCGATCCTGTATCTGTTGAAGGTAAGTCTCTGAATCTTGAACTAACAACTGAGGTGGGGAAACAAATTTCCTCTTACGACTTTTCTTCTCTAAAGATAAAGAGAAAACAATCTGGATCAATAACAGAATGAATCTACTGACATTGAAACCTGTATAGCAATATGTTCTGAATGAACGTGAAATGAGGAAGGACCTAGGATCTCTTATTAGCTCTTGTGAGCTAATGCAGCCCTACTCTCGTGTACCTGCTCCTGGCCTTATGTTGTCTGGAAACATATTTCCAAGATTATCATTTGTCACTGGCTTAGATTGCTCCATCAGAGAATGGGACATTGCCATTGCAACAAGGAGGTCCTCTGACATGGCCTCTGTCTTGGATATCTTCCGTCTTTTCTGTGGTTTCTTTTCATTTGTGGATCCTTTCCTCTTTGACTCACCAGCTGGTTTGCTGAAAACAAAGAGCCATAGAAGAAGAGTTAATAAGGATTAGAGTTTTCCTTGTTTTGATCATTTCATTCTGTATCAATTTATTCAAGTATTTCCAGATTTCTTTGAAATTATCCCTTTCTGCCTGGTTGTTCGTGGTAGGACAAGCTAATATAATAAAAATGAAAATTCTATCTAAATTAATTTATTCAGTACCATACCAATCAAACTACCAAAAAATTATTTTATAGCGCTAGAAAAAATAATAACGAAATTCATCTGGAAGAACAAAAGGTCCAGAATATCAAGGGAATTAATGAAAAGAAATGTAAGGGAAGGTGGCCTAGCCATACCAGATCTTAAATGGTATAAAGAAGCACACATCAAAACTACTTGCTACTGCCTAAGAAACAGAGTGCAAGATCAGTAACATAGGTTAGGTAGTCAATGACTATAGTAATTTACTGTTTGATACACCCAAAGACTCTAGCTTCTGGGATAAGAACTCAACTATTTAACAAAAGCTGCTGGGGAAACTGGAAAATATTACAACAGAAACTAGGCATAGAACATCTTATACCAGATACCAAGATAAAAGTCAAAATGGGTACACGATTTAGATATGAAGGGTGATATTATAAGCAAACTATGAAAGCAAGGAATAGTTTACCTCTCAGATCTATGGAAAGGAGAATTTATCACCAAACAAAAGATTGAGAACATTATGAAATGCAAAATGGATAATTTTGATTACATTAAATTGAAAAGTTTTTGCACAAAAAAGTCCATACAATCAACATTAGAAGGGAAGCAGAAAGCTGGGAAACATTTTTTACAGCCACTGTCTCTGATAAAAGCCTCATTTCTAGAGTGTTAATTTAAATTAATTAAATTAATTTAAATTTAGATTTCCTGCCAAAATCCTGAATTTTTCACCAGGCCAAATAATAACCAAGAAATATGTGATTTCTTTTATTCTAGAACTTCACACAAAAAAAATCACATAGTTCTTGGGATATCCATTTTTTCTTTTGTGCTTGTAGTTCCACAATAATTTTTATACTGTTTGGTGTTTTTTTTTTTTAATTAACACTTTAGCTTTAGTTCCTGAATTAGGGGTTTGTGCCAGGACCAGACTTCAGTCTCTGCTGTACTTCTAGGGGAGTTGGTTGCTCCTGCTTAGTCTTGCCCTTTGTCTCTTGGGTTCCCGTGTCTACCTACACCTCCCTGGATTAAGCCTCCCCGAATCTTTGAGGTTCCAAGGGCTGGATTTTCATTGCCTTCTATAGCATTTTAGCACAAACTGTTAGGAACCTGTGAGTCCCTGGGTCTGGGGCTTCTTATGTTGAGGTGAGGAAAAGAAGGGTGAGCAGATTCACTACTCTGGGACTTTTTGACAATCCTGGAAACCGAAACTTTCTTGGGAACTGTCTACTCGTTTCTTCTGGACACAGAGTCATACAGGCTACACTGGTCTAGTTGATTTGGTGCTTGATTTGCTAGGAGGGGGAGGCAGAGTGATTTTTTTTGTGAAGTCCTAGAATAAAAGAAATCACATATTTCTTGGTTATTATTTGGCCTGGTGAAAAATTCAGGATTTTGGCAGGAAATCTACAATTCAATTAGCTGAAGTAACTTTCCTTGAAGAAATTTCCTAGAAGGAATGAAGCAAGAGATTAAAAAATAAAATAAACCCCACAGCAGGTAGCCCAGCAGCAGTGAAGATCCAGGTTGATGATAACCACCTTACCACTGAGCAGTGACCCTTCCTACTCCCTTGCCCCCAAGCTTCTTCTTTGGGGTCTTGAGTCCCTCTTCCTTCCACCCTCTCCTCATTTTATAAAGGAACAACTCCCCTGTCACATGGGGAGGGGAGGAAGTGAGGGGCTGCATTGCCCTTCCGGCCAGAGACATGCAGCAGTAGCGCTGGCGCCATCTGCAGGGAGAGGGCAGGCCAGCCCCACTCCGGGTTCATGGCCTCTTCCCCACTGTAACGTCTGTTACACACAAACTCTTGTGGGTTCTCACCAAGCTCGAAGAAAATGATCTGAAAGTTCTTTTATGTTTTTATCTTATTTTTTGTATTCTTCCTTTTTAAGCTGGGGTCTCGGATGGGCCAGGCCCCTGGACGAGACACAGCTACCTCCGTTGTCATCTTTTTAATACTAAGAACCAAACAGCTCCAGCCACTGAGCAGCCAGAATGAAATAAAATGCAAAAAAAAAAAAGTTAAAAAAAAGAAAGAAAAGGAAAAAAGGAAAAAGAAAAAACCAAAAGCATTAAAAAAAACTTCATAAAAATTGAAAATAAAAGTTTCCTTGTATTTAAAAAAATTAATTAGTTAAAATAAAATAAAATAAAAACTTTGGAAGAAAGAATTAAAAGGAGAATAAGTAGCTTAGAAGAGAAAGTGGCTCTTCCCCAAGAAAAGGACTCCTTGAAAACCAGAAGAGACCAAACAAAAATCAATTACTCCATGATATAACAAAATGTTAGAACAAAATTAAAAGATTAAAAAAATAAAATAAAATGTAAGATATCTGATATAAAAAAAGACTTAGATAATAGGTCAAGGAGAAAATTTAAGATTCATTAGACTTCTTGAAAACCACTGTTAAAAAAAAAAAGCCTGAGAATCATCTCAAGAAAGTATAGATCAAAAGTGCCTACACCTATTAGAACCTGAGGGCAAAGTAAAGAAAGAAACCACAGATTACTTCCTGAAGGGGTCATCAAAAGGAAAAGTCCCAAGAATATAATTTAGTTATATTAATAGTCAAAATTTAGAGTTCCCACAAAATCTCCACAAAACAAAATTTAGAGTTCAATCCAGAAAGGAGTTCAAGTCCCCAGGATCAAGTCGGGATCACATATGGTTAGGCAGTTTCTTAGAGCCAAAGGAGATCATGGAATATACTAATTCCAAAAGATAAAAGATCTGGCCTTACAATCAAAAATAATTTGCTGTGCAAAACTAAGGATAATCTTAAAGGGGAAAAAATGGACTTTTAACAAAACAGAGGTCTTCTAAGCATTTTCTGATAAAAAAAAAGCAAAGATGAGTAAGAATTTTTAAAAAAAGAAAACAAAACTCCAGAGAAACTAAGAAAGGTAAAGTTAATTGAGCAATTGGAAGGAGGTGTATGATGATGTAAAACTAATATTCTAATAGGGGGATAAGACAAAAGCATCTATCCCTTCAGACCTTAATATCTTCAAAAGGTATTTGAGAGGGAATTAAATAGAAAAATAAAGGGGTAGAATGGTTCTGTTTTGAGTATTTGAAGACAGTAAAAATTGAGGAGGGCAAAGAAGGAATACACTGGAGATGAAAAGAGAGGCAAGGGGATAGAACTTGCTATTTCCCATACTAGTGATGTAAGATAAGAAGAATTCAAATCGGAGGCAAGGCTGAAGAAGCGGGCATGAATCTTACTCTTATCTGACTGAAACAGACAAAAGAAGAAGTGATAACCACAAGATGCAAAGGCATACTTTTGTTTTTCTCATTTCTATCTCTTTGCTAATGGTAGGGAGGGGATGCAAGAGGAGGGAGAGTTTTCAATAGTGATGTCTACAAAAAGAGAGGGTCATTGAAACATTTTTTAAAATGTACAGTTTAGAAGGAAGCACAGATGATTAGGACAGATTCAAAAGTAACAAGAGGAATTACACACTTTTTTTTAAAGCAAGTGATGTGACATGGAGATTCATAGCTAAAAATAGAGTCCTCTTTATGTGTTGTTATATGAACAAAGAAATTCTCTTTTTAGGTGTTTAAGTTCAAAATAAAATATGAAATAAAAAAATAATAAACTTAAATAATTGGATTTAAAGCTTCCAAGCTAGCAGTCCCTATACCTAAACTTAGCAACATGACCAATTGACACAAGTGAGCCAATATATTGGTTTATCTATCAGGTTTTCTTTGATAATTTGGGTTAAAGGAGCATAACTGAGGGATTTTCTGACTGAAGATATTATAATGGACATGTAAGATTAGGAATAGGCTAGTGTAATCCTACTGACTGAATCCAAACTTCACAGAAAAAATCCCCTTAATTAAAGGATTTGTTCTGAAAAACTTGGACTCAATAAAATGGCTGCACCCAAGGACACAGAAGGCCACATATGGCCTTGAGGATGTAAGTTCCCTACCCCCTAACTGGCAGAAGAAATAAATAAATAAAGCAGTAACACTTAGAATTAAGTGTTACTTAATTTTGGGGTATCAAACCCAAACACCACTTTCACTACACTGACTTGGTCATTAGGCATTCTCTATGACTGATGTGAATGTTTCTGGACTCCTCTGTTGGGGTGGGTGAAAAAGTCTCTGGTCTATACTAGAGTCTGGGATAGCTTTCAAAATCCCCTGGACCACCTTGAAAAATCCTGGAGAAGTATTGTGTATGCTAAATCCAATGAAAATCCTCTAAGCCAATCAGAAACTTCCAAGGTAACCTGGAACCTCCCTGCCTGCTTCCAGGTCCTTTATTATCCTCTTGGGATCTACAGAAAGAAACAAATGGGCTGAGAAACTACAACCTATAGGCAAAATAACATCAAATCTACAGTTGTGGAATTCTCCCTCCAAAGTACAGCTACCAGCTAGATGGAGCAGAGGATAAGGTGCTGGGCCTGAAGTCAGGAAGACTCATTCTTCTGAGTTCAAATCTGGCCTCAGACACTTAATTAGCTATATGACCCTGGGCAAGTCACTTAACTTTGTTTGCCTCAGTTCTTCATCTATAAAAAAAGCTGGAGAAGCAAACCACTCTGGTATTTTTCCAAGAAAACTCTAAAAAGGGTCACAAAGAGTCGGACATAACTAAAATGACTGAATTAACAACAAATAACTACTGTACCCTTACTGGAGTACACAAAAAAAGGACATCAAAAGATCCCTTAAGGACATCAAAATTATTATTGTTTTTCATTGATAACGGCGTACTTCACACATATACATTTGCTTTTTTTCCTTCTTGTATTTTAAAAAAAAATAGGACATTTTTATCTATGTGAGACAGTTTAGATGTATTCCTACTACACAAAGGGATGGCTTAGATAAAGTCTCAAAATGTCCAAGATAGGGAGGCCCCTTCAATCTTGTTTCTTTCATCATTTTCTGCTGGTGCTGGTATAAGCCAGACATCACTGCACTCTGCATATTGGTGGATGAGGTAAAAAAAAGTCAAGTGGGGGCGGCTAGGTGGTGCAGTGAATAGAGTACTGGCCCTGGAGTCAGGAGAACCTGAATTCAAATCCAGACTCTGACAGTTAACACTTACTAGCTGTATGACCTTGGGCAAGTCACTTAACCCCAATTGACCTGCTTTCCTCCTCAAAAAATAGAAAGAAAACAACAAAGAAAAAGTCAAGTGCCTTTGGTCCCTTATCCCCTACAACCAATTTCTCCCTGATTTTTGCTTGAGCATTCACAGCAAATTCTCAAATAAAAATGAGCCTAGTAAATTTAGCCACATTAAGCACTGACACCTATTGTTGAACAGAGTACAGTGGGAGAAAAGCTTATCCTATCCTCAGGTTTGGATGGCCCCCACTCCAGAAAACAGAACTTATTTTCCTAATTGTAACCAAATTGCACTATGCTAGCATTAAAGCATTTAATTCATGCAAATATCCTTCTAAATGGTTCCAAAATTCTATTTAAAACTTGAGAGCTTGAGAGCTATTGACACATCTGGTTGCTCTACAATTTTGGCAATTTGCCTAGTATTAATAGATACGAAAGACGGGTTGTTTCTGTTGAAGAGAGACTTTATAGTTAAACAGATTAAACCACAGAACCACATAAATTATTTATTATTTAGAGACAAGGAACTATATGGTTAGAGAGGTTCCCATGAGAATGTTTATCATACCTTTAGTAAGGGCTATCCCTAAACCATTCTATATCGTACCTTTAGTAAGGGCTACCCCTAAACCATTCCAGATAAATGACTATTCTAATTTCAAAGACCTTGAGAGAAGGAAAATCTATAATATGCCACTTGCTTATTATGAATATGACTTATTCATTCCTCAAATCATTTACTCCTCAGTAGGAATTATGTATCAACTTAATACTTTAATAAACGTGGGAAGCCCTAGAGGTCTGATAGGTTTCTCAAAAAATGTTAAGTCTATAAAATAATAAACCACACTTCCAGTTTTAACGAAACAAAGGACAACATCATTGCATTACTGAACTTCTTCACTATTCCTCTGACTCACCTTGATGCTGATGGGAAGCACTCATTGGGCTGAGATGTCTGCAACCTAACCGCCTGGACCAGTTGCTGGGGAGAAACTTCCATCTTGACCGCACACTGTTTCAAATGACTATTTCTGCTCTTTGAAGTAGTAAATGGCTTGCCACAGATTGGGCATTCTGGGATCTTAGGTGCAACAGAGGCAGGTTCCAATGATTTCTCTGACTCATCTAAGCATCTACAGAAAAAAACCAAAATAAAAAATTCCTTTATAACATAGTACATTGTGACAAAGATTTAGATATGCTGTGGGCCAATCAGTCATGAAAACATTTCACAACAAACAGCATATAAACTATGTGCCCAGTTATAAAGAGTCTCTGTACAAGAATTAAGCAATCCCTTAAATCCGGGCTTCTTAAACTTTTTCTACTCATGATACCTTTGTGCCCAAAAAATTTTTACTCAACCCCACATATACAGGTATAAAAAACAGGTATCACAAATCAAACATTTACTGATAATAAATCATAAAGAAATTTTTTTTTTTGCTTTTTGGAGGGCAATTGGGGTTAAGTGACTTGCCCAAGGTCACACAGCTACCTTTTGTGTTAAGTGTCTGAGGCCAGATTTGAACTCAGATCCTCCTGACTCCAGGGCCAGTGCTCTATTCACTGCGCCACCTAGCCACCCCCAAAAAATTTATTTTAAAACAATTCTTTGGTTTACATACAATTTTACCATTTATTAAAGATGAAAGGAAATTTGCATACTAATGAGATGGATATGCTTGTTTATGTTTACATAAAGATTTATATGTTGGTGGAATATTTGATATTGCAGGACATAGAACATCTTCAACGTCTTTCAGAGTTGAGCTATATTTTGATTTTATAACTGTCAATGCTGACAGAACCAAAAATTGTCAAAGCGGAACCAAGGCTGCTTTAGTCTGAGGATGCAACATGGGCAGGCGCTGATAGAAACACCTTGGATTTGTTACGCATTTGATTTTTGAATAAATTTTTCGTTGTTGTGCAGAAACCTTTTACTCTTGCCAATTTTTTCACAACCCCCACAATTGTTTATGGGGTTGTGATCCACAGTTTAAGAAATGCTGCCTTAGACCAAGTAGTACAGACCAAGTATGTGAGGAGGAGGTTGGAGAAAGGAAAGCAAAGTTTCTGTCAGTGATGTTTCCATGAACAAATATCCTTTTCAGCAACAAAGTATAATTGGAATTAATATTGTAAAGCTTCCAAAATTAATATAAGGCAAATAACTCATTTTGATTCCATACAATATTGATGTGGCCATTATACTAGATGGTAACTTAGAGATACAATGTAAGCTGGTCCAACCTGTTAACGTGTTGTTCCCTTCGAGTAGCATTCATGGCTGACAGATCCTTCTGACAAATCTGGCAGAAAAACAAACCCTCCTGCTCCAGATTATGTGAATTCTGGGGGGTCTCCTGAGCAAATTCCTGTTGTAAAGCCAAGGCCAGAGCTGCATCACTCTCTATCACAGAAAGCCCTGGCATGTTTCCTAGGGGGGGGAAAGCACATCTTCTTAAAAGGAAACTTTCTCTCTGGAAATTCACATTTTAAAATCATGGCATAATAATAGCAAGAGGGAACTGGGAAATAATTTAGTCCAACCCTTTCATTTTACAGAGTTTTTAAAAATGTTTTCTTAGGAAAAAAAAGATTTTCTTGGTTGGTCAGGACACACAGACCCAGTCAACCCAGTCTACTGAAGAACATTAGAATCCAACATTAGTGCACTAACTAAATTTCTTATGAGCCAGATAACATACTCTGCAAAATGATAAATGGCTTAATCTTTATCTCAAACAAAAGAGGAAACATACCTCTCTGCTCTCAGTAGAGAAGTATGGTATTACAGATGCAAGATGGATATAATGACATAGATCATTGCGACTTATTAAGGGGGAGGGGTATGTATGCAAGATAAAGATAAATGGTAAAAAAAAAATTAAAGATAAGGAAACAAAAAGGTAAATGGCTCCCTCTCATTTCACATGTTGTCAAATGACAGGTCAATGAGTACCACAAAGTGGAAAAGACTCTTTATACACCAAACTAAGTGACTAGGAAGTTTGGCTATCGAATACTAAGGCTCCAATTTTCCAAGGATTTAGTGAGGGCAAAACACAGGAAAGACAAGTCTAAAGCTCTTGCTTTTTATCTTCCCTGTTTTGGCTTAAAGGTGATCCTTCAGAAACCATACATTTACTGGGCAGCTGATTAGATAGTAGGTGGTAACTTTTCTCCAAATCTATTTTCTTTCCTTGAATCCCAACCACTAATATTATGAAGTGTTTACATCAGTCACAAAGGGCACAACTTTATATCCACTTGGTCCAATGGTGAAGTCCATCCCTTATTTAAAAGACAAATTATGATTGATGTTTAGAGGCCAAGGACATCATCTGCATGAAGGACCAATAAATCCATCCCCACAGATAATGTTAACACTGATTATTGCTATAGATTCAACACTAGGCCAATTATACCATGCCTTTTCCCTTTTTATTCTCTTGACAGAGGGGTGGATTCACACTGCTTAGGATATAAGAAAGAACGGAGATCATCTCAAAGAACCTGAGAAACAATACTAGGAGTTCCACCTTCTATTCCCCAGTTGTAACATCTTGATTCTGTTCAGAAGATACCTTACCATTATTTAGTGCATCCTCCTCCTGACCGGATTTTGGGACATTTCCTTTAAGTACAGCCTCCACTGAACAACCTTCAGAGGCATGTTTCAACTTTTCTGGATCTGTTCTCTTGAACTGCTGCATTTTCTGCAATACCAATTCCACTGCCCGGGGTTTGGAGACACTTGGTAACAAAGCAGTCAAACAGTGTGATGCTGGTTGAGAAGAGTCATCTGGAACTGACAGGGGAAAAATATCTAAAACTATTCGTTTTGTGCAGAGTAATATAATCTGTTCAAAAATATAAGGTAAAGCAGTCTATTCTAAACATGGCCTTCATTGAGTGATTCTTAAGTCTGAACAGGATTTTTTATTGACAAAGGATTTGGAGCTTTCCTCACAGAGACAGTACTGAGAGAGAGGAAAAAATAAAAAGTACACAGCAGAGAACAAAAGGAAACTTAGAAGGACGCACAGAAAATCAGGGTAGCTTTGAAAATGATGTGTAATACTTATTACATAGTTGTTTTTTTTTAAAGTAAGCAGTGTGAAATGGAAATTCATGGTTTTATATTGAATCTTCTTTTATATGTTGTGCTGGGTACATGGAAATGTTCTCTTTTTTGCCTTTCTGCATTTAAGTTCAAAATAAATAAAAACTTTAAAAATATTAAAAAAAAAAAAAAAAGATGAGCAGGAAACTTTCCAAAAAAACCTGGAAAGACTTACATGAACTATTGCAAAGTGAAGTGACCAGAACCAGAAGAACCTTTTACATAGTAACAGTAATGTTATACAACGATCAACTATGAATGATTTAGCTATCCTCAGCAATATGAAGATCCAAGATAATTCTGAAGAAGTTATGATGAAAAATGCTATCCACATCCAGAGGAATAACTGATGGAGTCTATTTCTTTTTTTTTTTAAGCAATTGGGGTTAAGTAACTTGCTCAAGGTTACACAGCCAGTTATTTTGGTGGGTGCTAAGTGTCTGAGGACGGAACCGATCCAATGTCTCCCGACTCCGGGGCCAGCGCTCTTACTCACTGTGCCACCTGGCCGCCCCAACTGATGGAATCTAAATGCAGATCAAAGCATTGTTTTTTACTTTATTGTTTTCATAGGGTTTTTTGGTCTGTTTTCTTTCATAACATAACAAAATATGTTTGCATGACTACAATACATAACTTATATAAAATTGCTTGACTTCTCAATGAGGGAGGAGAGGAAGGAGGGAGAGAATTTGGAACTCAAATTTTTTAAAAAACGAATGTTAACTTTCATTTTTACATGTAATTGGAAAAAATTAAATACTGAAATCAGAGGGAAAGAAAAGAAAACAGGAATTTTAATTTGGTTACCTGTCCAGTTTTTTGGCTGACTTGGTTGTGGCATAAGCTCTTTTTGAGTATCTTCCTCTCTTTTTGAAGTGAAAGCTGCTCTGCTTTCATGGGAAGTGACTTCACATTTTTCTTCATTCCCTGGTGCCAGATCTCTCTTGCCCAGCTCTGTTTTCTTTTCTGCGGAGTCATGGCTGATTTTGGTCTTACTAGGAAGTTTGGTCCTTTTTAATTTGCTTTTTGTTTGAATGCTACTAGCCTCCTTCTGAGTCCTTGTTTCTCCTAGGCCTCCTTTGGCCCCTTTCTTCCTCACCCGTCGCAGAAGTTTGGAGCATATTTCATTAAAATCATCATCCGATTCATCCATCAACAATTTATTTGTTTTTTTTTTAACACATTCAGATTGATATCCAAAGGAGAATCAGTATATACATGAATAGATGAGAATATGAGTAAAATTTTAAATTTATTGTACTTTATTATAAAATTGTAAGTCTATTTATACACAGTATAAATCCAAGACTTGTCTTTGTTTTTGTGCCTCTAATTTTCCCACCAGGACACTTTCACAGTTTAAATACATTTATGTTTTAACAAGAGCAAAATATATTTCTTTGCCCTCCATAATAGTTTAAAACATTTCTCTTCAGTCTGAGCATTAAGTTAAGCACTATCTTTTAGGTTTCCCTCTGGAAGAATTTCTTGTTTTCCAACATGAACTTCTAAAGCAGAGTATGTACCTACTTGAGACTCAGGTGATTATCTAAGATCTCCATGGCAGTGAAATAAGCTTGGTTAATTATGTAGAGTCTTCTTTCAGTATCTGTAGGAAACAAAAAAAAAAATTAAATGAAATTGAGAAATTTTGTCATCTTATACCATTCCTTTCAAACAAGGACTGAAGCTTCAGGGGGAGACTGAGTCTTTATAGAAGCAATATGTCTTTCAAAACACTGAGGTACTGATAAACAGGGGCAGAGTCAAGATGGCAGAATAGAAGCAGGACCTCCCCCCTGCTCTGGCTTCCACCTTCCCCAATCCATGTAAAAAGGGGACTCTAAACAAACTTTGGAGCTGCAGAACCCACAAAATGACACAGAGAAGCTAACCTCCCACTGAGGACAGCCCAGCAGGCCAGCAGGAATCGGCCAGCTCAGTGCTCTGGGAGCCGAGCCCAGCTCCACGAGGCTTTAGCCCCATGAGGCTTTAGCCCCAGGGCCGGCCAGAGGGCCTGCAGATCAGCAGCAGCTGTGGCCATTTCCAGAATTATCAACACATAGATGTGAAGGACAAAGTGAGAGGTCAGTGCAGTCTGGACTTTGGGATCCAGTAAGTGGGAGTGCTTGGCTTTTGCCCCCGGGGCGAGAAGCCACTGAGACACCGGCACAGCCAGCCAGTGCCACATGGCAGCTTCAGCTCCTGGCCTGCAGAGTGTAGGGGGACCAAGCACCAATGAGGGGTAATCGTTCTTGCTTTAACCTGCTTGGATCTGGATTGCAGTCTGGGGTGTGTGTCTAGCTTGCCAGAGCGTGTAGAGACCCCAGAGAGGGGACCCATCTTATACCTCTGGAAGCTGAGAAAACCCTAGCGTTTGGGACAAAAGCTCCCCTGTGTGGTGGCAGAGTCCTACTGTGGCAAAAAGTACAGGGGTCAAGTGACTGAGGGGCGACATGACCAGGCAAAGGAAACAAAGCAGACAGAAGATTCCAACATTAGACTCCTATTTCAGGGACAAAAAGGAACAAAGCATGGAACAGGAGAAATACAGTGAAGTCAGAACTCCTGCACCAAAAGCTTCAAACGAAAATACGAGCTGGTTACAGGCCATAGGGGACCTTAAGAAGCAGATAAGAGAAGTGGAGGAAAAATTGGGAAGAGAAATGAGAATAATGCAAGAAAATTATGAAATGAGAGTCAACAGCCTGACTGAGGAAAATAACACCTTAAAAAACAGACTAATTCAAATGGCAAAAGAGGCTCAAAAAGGCAATGAGGAGAAGAATGCCTTAAAAAGCTAATTTTGCCAGATGGAAAAAGAATCTCAAAAGCTCAATGAGGAGAAGCATTGCTTCAGAATTAGACTGGAGCAATGGAAGCTAATAACTTTATGAGAAATCAAGATGCTGTTAAACAGATCCAAACAAATGAAAGAATAGAAGGCAATGTGAAGTATCTCATGGGAAAAACCACTGACCTGGAAAATAGATCCAGGAGAGATAATTTAAAAATTACTGGACTACCTGAAAGCCAACATCAAAGTAAGAACCTAGAAATCATCCTCCAGGAAGTTCTCAAAGAAAACTGCCCTGATGTTTTAGAACCTGAAGGCAAAATAGAGGTTGAAAGAATCCACCCATCACCTCCTGAAAAAGATCCCAAAAAGAAAACTCCTAGGAATATTATAGCCAGGTTCCAGAATTCCCAGATCAAGGTGAGAATATTAAAAACAGCCAGGAAGAAACAATTTGAATATTGTGGAAACACAATCAGGATAACCCAGGATCTGGCAGCTTCTACACTGAGGGATTGAAGGGCTTGGAATATGATATTCCAGAGGTCAAAGGAGCTGGGATTAAAACCGAGAGTCACCTACCCAGCAAAACTGAGTATCATGTTTCAGGGGAAAATATGGTCATTCAGTGGAATAGAGGACTTTCAAGCATTCTTGTTGAATAGAAAATTTGACATTCAGACACAAGAAGCAAGAGAAGCATGAGAAGGTAAACAGGGAAAAGAAATCATAAGGAACTTATCAAAGTTGAACTATTAACATTCTTACATGGAAAAACAATCGTAACTTATGAAACCTTTCTCAGTAGTTGAAGGGAATAGAAATATATATATGTGTGTGTGTATATATATATATATATATATATATATGTATGTCTATATATGAGGGTATATGGACATATGTTTACAGGTATACATAGAGGGCACAGGACCAATTTAACAGGAAGGGATGATACTTAAAAGGTGAAATTAAGAGGTGAGAGGGGAATATAATGAGAGGAGATGGGGAGAGACAGAATGGGGTAAACTATCTCATATAGAAGAGGCAAGGGAAAATGGTCACAATGGAGGGGAAGAATGGGAAGGCAAAAGGGAATGGATCAACCTTATTCCCATTGAATTTGGCTCAGAGAGGGAATGAAATACACACTAAATAGGGTATCTCACCCTCCAGGAGAGTAGGGGGGAAGGGGATGAGAGGGGGAATGATGGAAGGGAGGGCAGGCTGGGGGGGAGGGAATGGAAGCACCCACTTTTGAAAAGGGACAGGATCAAAGTAGAGAACAGAACAAGTGGGAGGTGGGATAGGAGGGAGGGAAATATAGTCAGTCTTTTACAATATATCTACTATGTTATTGTTTTGCATTAGCCACACATGTACAACCTATACTGAACTGCTTATCTTCCCAGTAAGGGTGGGTGACAAGGGAGGAAGGGAATGAATCTGGAATTCGAAGTTTTAAAATCAAATGTTTAAATATATATACTAGGGGCGGCCAGGTGGCTCAGCGAGTAAGAGCCCTGGCTCCACTGTTGGGATGACCTGGAGATCGAATCCTGGGCTCAGACACTCAGCACCACACCCAGAAATAACTGGCCGTGTAACCTTGAGCAAGTTACTTAACCCCGATTGCTTAAAAAAAAAAAAAAAAAA
>NW_027185694.1:19230505-19258040 GCF_028583685.1 Petaurus breviceps papuanus | reverse complement strand
AAAAAAAAAAAAAAAAAATATATATATATATATATATATATATATAGTATTATTAATACTATTTTACATGTAATTGGGAAATAAGATATACAGGCACTGGGGCATAGAGATCCACTGGCAAAGTCGAAATGGGTATGGGAGAAAATACGGGAGAAAGCAGATTGGAGGAGGGGTTATCCTGTGCAACTGCTATTTTGGGGCGGTGGGTAGGGGAAAAACAGAGAGAAAATTTGTAACTCAAAATCTTGCAGAAATGAATGATGTAAATGAGAAGTTAATAAAGCACTTGAAAAAAAAAAAAAACACTGAGGTACTGCCAAGGGAATGTTACAATTAACATTAACAACAAAACTATAACCAGAAAACAGGCTGGCAAAAATCTGCTTTGGACCAACATTTCATACCATATACCAAAATAATACAATCCAAATGGATTATAAGACCTAGATATAAAATAAAGTATAAGGGTAGGGAATAAGATACCTTTCACGACTATGGATAGAGGAAGAGTTCTTGACCAAATAAGGGATCTAGGGGATCACAAAGGACGAAACAATTATGATTATATAAAATTGAAAAACTTTTTGTTCAAACAAAATCACTGCAGTTAAATATGGAAGGGAAATAAGCTGGAGGAAAATATCTGCTGATAAAGGAAATATACAAGAAAACAAATATGAATATCCATGAATAAGAGCTATTCCTGATAAATAGTCAAAGGTTATGAACAGGCATTTGTCAAAAGAAGAAAGGCAAACTATCAACAGCCACATGCAAAAAGTACTAGAAATCATTAATTATTAGAAATACATAAATTAAAACAACTTGAAAGTTCTATTTCACACTCATCAACCTGGCAAAGATGACAAAGATGGAAAATGTTGGAGGGGATATGAGAGGACAGGCACAGCAGCATGCTGTTAGCAGAGCTGTGAACTATCCAGTCATTCTGGAAAGCAATTTGGAAATATGCACCTAAAGTCACTAAGCTGATCCAGCTGACTAAAGGTGAAACAAACTGACCTTATTAAACAAATACTAAAACAAAACTAAAAGGAAAATTGGAATATTTTTATCTTTGTGTCTCCAGCAACCAAAACAGTATAAGGATATGTATAAGTTCTTAATGTCTGTTGCACTGAATTGACTGAATCAAGTTAGCAAGTTTCTTCAGCATCAATACTGCCATATAGCAACAAACTCTGGCTCAAAAACATCCAATGGCCTTTTCTCAATCCTCATTCTCCTTGACTTCTTTGTTGCCTTTGAGACAGCTCATCACCCTCTTCCTCCTTGATACATGGCTAGTTATTTTGTGTGGGTGTTAAGTGTCTGAGGCCGGAACCTAACTCAGGTCCTCCTGACTCCTGGGCCAGCGTCTCCTGGATATTCTTTTCTCTCTGGGTTTTCAGGACACTATTCTCTCCTGGATCTCCTACTACGACTCCTCAGTCTCTTCTGCTAAATCCTCATCCAGCTTATGCTATTAAACCATGGGTGTCTCACACAGCTCTGTCCTGTGCCATCTTCTCTTCTTCCTATATATTACTTCACTTGGTGAACTCATCAGCTCCCATGGATTTAATTATCACCTCTATGCTGATGACTCTCAAATTTACCTATTCTAAATTTACCAAACTTCTCTCTTGACCTCCAGACTCACATCTCCAAGTGCCTATTAAACATCTTTAACTGGATGTCCTGTAGACATCTTAAACTCAACATATACAAAAATGAATTCATCTAAAGCCTCCTCACTTCCAAACTTTCCTATTATCATGAGGGTACCACCATCCTCCCAGTCCCCCAGGCTCTCAACCTGCATGCGTGTTATCTTCCATTCGTACTATCTCTCACCCCCCATATTAAATCCATCGCCAGAGCCTGTCCATTTCACATTTGCAACATCTCTAGAATACAACCCCTTCTCTCTGATACCGCCACCCTGATGTAGGCCCTCATCATATCATGACTAGACTACTGCAACAGCCTGCTTGTTGGCTGGCCTGCCACAAGTCTCTCCCTATTATAATCCACCCTCTTTTTAGCTGCCAAAGCCATTTTCCTAAAGAGCAAGTCTGACTGTATCATTCCCTTACTTTAATAAACTCCAGTGGCTCTCTATTACCTCCAGGATTAAATATAAAATACCCTACTGATGATCAAAGTCCTTCATAACCTATTGCCCCTCCTCCTCACCTTCCCAAATACATACTTTTCCTGTTTTCTTACACTTTATAATACACTGCTCTTCATACACACACACACCCAAGTTCTTCAGACTTTCCATCTCTCAACTCCAGCTATTTTCATTAGCTGTCTCCCATGACTGTAATTCTTTCTCCTCTCATCTTTACCTCCTGGTTTCTGTGGCTTCCTTCAAGTTCCAGCTAAAATCCCACATTCTTAAGGGTGCCTTTCCAAGTTCCTCTTCATTCCAGTGCCTTCCCTCTGTTGATTATTCCCTATGCATACAGCTTGTTTCTACATAACTGTTTGCATGTTATTTTCCCCATTAGATTATTAGATCAAGGACAGTCTTTTGCCTTTCTCTGTAACTCAAGCACTTAGCATAGTGCCTGGCACACAGCAGTATGTCCTTAATAACAGTGCTTATTGCTTGAGTGGCTGACCCATTTCTTTTTTGTTGTTTGGTTTGGGGGGGGGGGGTGTTTTTTTTCTTTTTGGAGGGGGGAAGGCAGGGCAATTAGGGTTAAGTAACTTGCCCAAGGTCACACAGCTAGTAAATGTTAAGTATCTGTGGCCAGATTTGAAGTCAGTCTACCTAGGTGTAGAGCCCTGTGCCACCTAAATGCCCTACATTTCTTTTTTAAGGAAATGAAAAATACTAATGTGTATGACTAAATGTACTATCAGTCTCCATCAATCTTCTATGCTATCTTATTTGATTGTTTGAGGCTATTAAATTGTGAGTATGCTGAAGATTTGTATTATTTGCTGAAATAACGTTCAACGAGCACTTATTAAGCATCTACTATATACAAAGCACTGTGCTATTCTATGGGGATTACAAGAAAAATAAATCCCTCCCATGAAGCTTAAATCTCATGATACAACATGAAAAAAATAGAAAATTTGAGGAAGGAGGATAAAAGAAACATTGAAATCTCTAGTAAATGCTGCCTCTTTCCAAAAGCCAAGGCTCTGGTCTAGGCAGCTCCAGAAGCATATTTGGGTGTGGGAGAACAATAAAGGAACGTTCAACTTAATTCTGGTTATTGGGAAGCTTCCACAGCGCTGAAGCTGGAAACACATCAAAAAGAGGGGCAGAGGAAGTAAAGAAGAGAAAAAGGAGAAAAGAAGGGAAATGAGAGACAAGAGGAATGAATGAAAGACTGGGAGAGGGCAAACAAACGACATGAGAGAGACTGGTGGGAGAGAGGCCACAAGAGCAGAAGACTCCTGTAACACAAATTTTCCATGGCTCTGTATCCCTAAGCCTGTTGAAATTCTACCCATTCGTGGAAATTTCCCTGACCTCCCCCCCTTCTCTTAAACATCGTAGTCCTCCAGGCACCCAACCTAATGGAACTCAGCCTGGTGCTCTTTGTACACTTGTCATCCCATTACTCCTCGGCTGCCCACCACTATACAGTGAGCTCCCTGGGCGCGGGGACATTTGTGACCCTCTCAGTGCTCATCCCTGATGTACATCTGCCAGATGAATGATCCAGTGAAAGACAAGGCACACGTGGGAGGGGCCGGAGAAGAGGCACCGGCTCAGTGATGCCAAGACTTGTACCTCTACTTTACAAAGCATCGTGTACAATAAGTAAAATGGGGGTAGTGGAAGGCATTCAGTTCCCTAAACATTGGCCAGTCGGCCTCAGCCTCCCTAGAACCAGCGCGTGCCAGTCAGTCTCTAGCAGGGCCCAAAGCCCTACACAGCCTCCTCACACCGGAACACCTGGGCACCTCCCGCCGGCGGTGACAGCACCAGTGCACCAGGACAGGGCCGGCTGACAGGCCATATTCCGGGGTCGCCCCGGGTGCACTTTCCGAATGCGGAGCTTCACACCCCTTGACCCCTTCCCCTACTCTCCACAGTCCCCATTCCCCAAACCCACACGGGGTCCGGCCGCGCAGCATAGGGGGCAGCAGGGAAGAGCTGAAGGCTGTGCAAACACACCCAGACCACCAGGATGAAGAGAACGGGAAAAAAAAAAAAAAAGGATTGCCCGCCTGCCTGGCAGGGGGCAGGAAGGGGCCCAAAGGCCCACGTCACGCGGTCAGGGGGTGATAGCGACTTCTACCACGCAATCTTCCCACCCCTTCGTACCGCTTCTCCTACCCCAAAGGCTCCTCCGGCAACTGAGACTCCCTCCTCTGCCAAGGGCCGCGTCCTCGCCCGCGCAGGCGCAGATGCACTCCTCCTGCGCAGGCGCTCTGCCTCCCTCCCTCGCTGCTGGGACACGTCGGCGCAAGCGCGCGGGCGCGGGTACCCGAGGTCTCCCATAGCGCATTTTGGAAGCGTCACTGGGACGGGCTTCGAAGTTGGAGTGCTTAGAGCGAGTTTCTCGGGCTCTGGGCAGTGCAGTGGCGAGCAGTCGAGAGGCTGTGGTTTAGAATTTATCCAACAGACTTTAGCTCGTGGATGAAAAAAAAAGATGTTAAATTTTGAGGGAAAAGGCAGAGTGGGCCAGGGGAAGAAGCGGAATTCTTTAATTGGTAGTCCGAGGCCCTCAGAGGGTTTATTTTGTTTCTTCTCCAGGTTCTAGCCTTTAGACCTCTGGAGGAGGACCCCCCCCCCCGACTTTGGGGGTCATTTACGGTCTTCACCTCCACTTCTTCACTGACCACTCTTCCACCCCTTGAAATCTGACTGTCGATCCTCTCCGAAAAGTTCCCATTGATTAACTGGGGGATACGGCATTTTTGTGCGGCCTCAAACTGCTTGGCCTCCCTGCGGCCCCGGACCCTGCCCATCTCCCTCCAGTCAAGCCAATAAGCATTTCTCAAACGCCAGCTGTGTTCCGGCGCTGAGCCGAGCGCCAGAGATGCCAAGATAGGCAGAGGAACAGTCCCCGCTGTCCTCGAGCTCGTCTAGTAAGAGCTTCCTATGGACAGACGGGATGACCTGGAGATAGGAAGGCTTTCTGCGGGAGGTGAGCTTGTTAGCGGAGACTTCAGGAAAGCCTGGAGGTGGAGGCGCGGAGGGAGACAATTCCACACATAGGAGACAGCCGGGGAACATGAAGGAGGCTGATGTGGGGGCCATGCAGAGCCGGGAGGACCCGCGGGGGAGGAAGGTGTAAGAAGAGGTTAGGAGGAGGAGGTTCAGACGCCACGCCACGCGGGGTTTTGTGTTTTATCCTGGAGGTCCTCTCTCCCGGACCCTGCCCTCTCCTGTTCCTCTTCTCTCTCCCCCATGCGGGCCCCTTCCCTCCAGACGGCCCTCTTTTCTCCTTTGACTTAGCATTTCTGGTTTCTCCATCTGCATCTTCACCCCATTCTCTCTCCTACACTGCAGTCCTGTGTGGCCAACTGTCTGATTTATGTCTCCCCCAGAAGTCAGCGTATTAAACTCAGTATGTCTGTTCACCCCGCTCCCCCAGACTTCCCCATTTCACGTCACTCAGGTGCACAAGCTGAATGAGTGTGATCTTGGCAGTTTTTTCCTCTTGCTACTACCACTCCAATGTCCGGTCGTTTGCTGAGTTTTAGGGATTCTTTCTCTATGACTTCTTGCCATCCGTCTTTCTGTCTCCACTCCTAGGGCCCCATCACTACGCGGGCACCTTTATTCACTGTATTCCCCCTGAGTCATCAGCTAGATGATCTTTCTAAGGCATATGTCACTCCCAAGCTTAAATGGGGAACGGTGGCTTGATGTAGCCCCCTAGGATGTAGTTCAAACTCCTCAAGCTGACATCTAAGACCTTTCACAGTTTTACTTTTCGGGTCTTACTTCTTACTAATTCTTCCAATGCAGTTGCCACATCCTCCTGGAAGCTCTCTACTTCTCTTCTCTCCTCCTCCCCAAGTCTTCCCAAATTGCTTTGTACTTGTTATCATTGGCCAGTCATTTCAGTCGTATCCTACTCTTCATGACCCCATTTGGAGTTTTCTTGGCAAAGATATTAGAATGGTTTGCTGTTTCCTTTTCCAGCTTGTTTTACAGAGGAGGAACTGAGGCAGACAGGGTTAAGTGACTTACCCAGGGTCACACAGCTAGTAAATGTCTGAGGGCAGATTTGAACTCAGGTCAGCCTGGCTCCAGGCCCAGTGCTCTATCCATTGTGCCATCTAGCTGTCCTGCTTTGTATTTACTTAACACTATATTACTTATTACAGGTTGTGGGCAGCACTAGATCTGAAGTCCTAGAATCAAATGTTAGAACTTTGGAACCTGGGGCAGAGGACCTGGGTTCACAATCTAGACCAGGCATTACCTGTGTTGCTGTGGGCAAGTCACTTCACCTTTCTGAGCCTCATAAAATCTTAGCTCTAGAGTTGGAAGGGCAATCTAGTTTAAACTTCTCTCAAGGGTTTTGGTAAGATCCAAATAAGATGCTGTACATAAACTGCTGTGCAAACATTAAAGTATTATGTGTACATCAGTGTTTTTTATTTTTTATTTTTTGCCTTTTTGGAGGGCAGTTGGGATTAAGTAACTTGCTCAAGTTTACACGGCTAGTTATTTTTGTGTGGGTGTTAAGTATCTAAGGCCAGAACCGAACTCAGGTTCTCCTGACTACAGGGCCAGGGCTTTACTCACTGCACCACCTAGCCGCCCCATATCAGTGTTTTTTAGAAATCAGAATCTTTGGTGTACAATCAAACATTTATTAAGCATCTTCTATGTGCTAGGTTATAGGAATACAATCACAGAATTAAACTTTCAACCTTCAAGGAGTGTACATTCTATCAGCCAAGACAACTTACACATATCTGATTATATACAAAATACATACAAGATAAATAGAAATTAATTTTTAGGGGGAAAGACCTGAACATCCAGGGAGATCAAGAAAGGATTCCTGTAAAAAGTATCACTTAACCATAGTTTTGAAAGAAAAAAGGGTTTCTGAAAGGCAGAGGCAAAGAGGGAAGGCTTTATAGGCATAGAGGATAGTCATTATAAAGGTGCAGACACACCTTTAGGAGGTGGAATGTGTGATGAAAAGAGAGGAGAGTAATGTATAACAGGGTTGGAAAGGTAGATTGGGGCCAGGTTGTGAGGGGCATTAAAGGCTAAACAGATGCTAGAGAAAAACACATTTGATCCTAGAACAGAGCTCCTTAGCACTTTTTGTCATGAACTTCTTTGGCAGCCTAGTAAAGCCTTATAGATCCCTTCTCATAATATTGTTTTTAAATATGCACACACACACAAAATACATAGGATTACAGAGGAAGCCAGTTATACTAAAATAATTATCAAGATACTAAGAAAAAAAAAAGTTCATGAACCCTAAGTTAAGAGCCCCTTTACTAGAGAAAATAAAAAGCTTCATTTTCATTACCAGTGAAATCAAAAAGGTCTTTTTCTCCCACCCCTCACATCCCACCAAGAAAAGTCTGGCCTTGTGCTGAAGCAAAATCAATTTACTGTGGTATAAAATTAACAAAGTAAATATATAATTAGGGCATTTTTCTCTCTGGCTTAGAATAACCCGTCTCAAGTTCCAGGGTGATCCTGGTTGCCATTTTCCTTAGTCTGTGCTGTTATTCACTATTCAGGTATGTGTGCTCAAACCATTTTATCTCAGCAGGAAGATAGAAAAAGTAAATTGATTAAAGCACATATCCCCAAGCTGACTTACTGTATGATGTTAAGCAAATCATTTCTCCTTATTTTCCTCATTTTAAAATAAGAGGGTTGGACTAGATAATATTTAAGGTCCTTCCCAATTCTAAAGTTATATGTATCTATGAATACCCAGATTTTTAACACTTAAGTTATAACAAGTCAAGATAACTGCAGTTTCTATGATTACCAGAAGCAGAAATCAGTATGGGAACTAATAGGCCATTCTTAAATAATATTTTACAAAACACTTTCATTATGACTATCCCTCATTATGATGGTACAAGTATTATCTCCATTTTACAGGATCAAAAATTGAGGCTTAGAGAAGTTATAAGAATATTGTGTCAAAATCCAGACTCCAACTCAAGTTTTCTAACTCCAGGGCTCTTTCTGACTTAACATCCAGCTTCACTAGAGGGTTTATTAAATGACATATGAATGTGGAAGTCTTCGACAAATATTGAGCAGTGTACAAACATAAAGGATTAATATTCAAATGGTCGTCTGTCTCACATCAGAAATCTCAGTGGTACTACTCTTTAGGCTCAGAGAAGCAAATCATTTTTGTCCAGGGACAACAGTTGGAGATAGATAGTCTCCATCCTTAGTTATACTCCTGACTTTTTCTCTTTTGGAAAGTGGTATAGAGAGAGTTAAAATTTTATACAATCACTAAGAAAGAAGGTCTCTTTGTTTCCTCATGTGTAAAATGAGTTGAATTTGATGATCTCCAAGGTCCTTTCGAGCCCTGAAATTTTATGATTTTAAGTTGAAAACAGATATTCCTGGCCTGTAATTGGTCTATAAACTACAGTCATTTCCTTCTTACTGTTTTTGGCAGGAGGCATATTTAAAGGCTCAAGCAAAGAGAATAGCTGTCTGGACACATGAAAAAATTTTTCTGCCTGCTGCTACAGCCCTACCTAAACTAGCAAAGCTGTTGATAGGAAGTGGGGAAAAAAATCATTCTGCGTACTATTGAGATTTCAAAGTGTATAGAAAATTCTTTAAAACATTTCCTTTATGACTAGTATCACGTCTTCAAATGGATTGTGTTTTGCTTGAAAAATTAAATGACTGGATTTCACTGAGCAACACTTTACTTCAACTGTAGCACTTTCTTCTTTAGGATTTCAATGTCACCATTTAAAATGTCTGTCTACTCTTTAACATGAGTGTACATATAGCCAACTATTTCCCCTAAATGTTTCTGTGCTAATAGACACAGCAGACACATCAGTGGTTTGAAACCACACAATCCCAAATTTGACTTTTATTAGTTTCCATTTCCTTCCCTCCAAAGTTTTTACTGGCAAGGGTTATGGAAGGGTGGGACTGTGAATTGCTAGTACACACACACACACACACACATACACACACGTATATACATATATGTATGTATATATATATATCTGTGTATATAAACATGCATATATGTTTGTGTGTGTACACATACAGTGCTTTATTTTCAGAGGTTTGGTTTATGATCATATTTTTCATTCCTTTTAAAATTCATATCCATGGTTGAATGAAAAAAGCCCCAAAATCTTAAGATTTTAGGTTCTAGTGTCAGCTCTGACACCTTTCTTCAGATTTAAAATAGGGATGAAGACTAATGCGGAAACATGTTTAATGTGATTGTACACATATAGCCTATATCAGATTGCATGCCATCTTGGGGAGGGAGGAGGTGAGGAAGGGGGGAAATTTTAGAACTCAAAATCTTATAAAAGTGAATGTTGAAAACTAAAAATTAATCTTTAAATAAAGAAAGGTCATAGAAACCACAAAAAAAAAACCATAAGAGATGTACATGTACATCTTGGGTTTGTAAGAAAAGTGATTTATGTTTATAAATGTTCTTTATAAATATGAGCTTCTATTTATATTCTATTAAAGAATCTTGTGTCTAAAGAAAATACAGTATTTAACAGATAAGAAAACTCCTAGCATAAACAGCTTAACCAGTTTCACATAGTTAGAATAATGTGAACTCAGCTTTCTATGGTCATCTAATTTTTAGTAATTTGATTTTCACCCACCTTCTCACTTGTGTCTCATCTCCACTAAAATTGTATAACTTGGCGAATCCCAGAGGATCTGACCTTGTTTTGCTTCTGACTTTCCCTTTAAGAAAAGAGTAGTGAGAGGGCACAGGATGGGTTGAATATGAAGGGACAATATCTTAAAAATAAAATTAAGAGGTGAGAGAGGAATATATTGGGGAAAAGGAGAAAGGAAGAGATAGATTAGGGTAAATTGTCTCATATAAAAGAGGCAAGAGAAAACTGTTACAGTGGAGGGAAAGAACAGGAAGGTGAAAGGGAATGGGTCAACCTTAGTCTCACTGAATTTGCTTAAGGAGGGAATAACATACACATTCAATTGAGTATCTTACCCTACAGGAATAAGGGGGGAAGGGGATGGGGGGGAGGTAATAGAAGGGACGGCAGATTAGGGGAGGGGGTAGTTAGAAGCAAACACTTTTGAAAAGGGACAGGTCAAAGGAGAAAATAGAATAAGTGGGGGGTGGGATAGGATGGAGGGAAATACAGTTAGTCTTTCACAGTATAACTACTATGGAAATGTTTTACGTAACTACACATGTACAACCCATGCTGAAATGCTTGTCTCCCCAGTGGGGGTGGGTGAGGAGGGAAGAAGGGAAAGACTCTGGAACTCAAAGTTTCGAAAAACAAATGTTAATGCATGTTACATGCAACTGGGAAATAAGATATACAGGCACTGGGGTATAGAAATCCATCTTGCCCTACTAGAAAGTTGGGAGGGAATGGGGAGGACATAAGAGAGAACAGATTGGGGGAAGGGGTATTCAGTAGGCTTGCTATTCTGGCGTGGGGGGTAGGGGAGAGATAGGGAGAAAAATTTGTAACTTAAAATCTTGTGGATATGAATGTTGAAAACTAAAAATAAATCAATAAATTGAAAAAAGAAAAAAAAGGAGTAGTGTAGTCAGTGATGTTAAAGGGCCTTGGTATTTCTTGTGTCTGATGTTGTATAAATAGTTGTTGAATGAAGGGCCTTCCCCTACAAAGCAGAAATTCCATTGTTTATAGACCCTATTTAATGCCTTTCCATTGTGCTATGACTAAAATAAAGTCGCAAGTTAACAAGCTTTACACTCTTGCCATCCCTTACAGATGTCTCAGTCTTTGCTTTTACTAACACATCCTGATATAAAAATTATATCTACATACATATATTTATATTGCATTAAATATATTCCATTTACATAATACTAATTTACATACATACTTTTTTTCCCTTACCAATCCAGGTCCAACCATAGTACTGTTCTCTAGAAATCATTCCAGACATCTTAAGCATTGTCAGTATCACCTTCTCTAGCCACATCCTCTTAATTTTACCAGTTATTTTCATTTAGGAAGTATATCATTAACAACAAACCTTCTGCTGTCCTATTCAAGTGTCAGAAGGAACTACGGGAGTTCTGAGCAGCAGTTCCACCCCCCAGATAGAAGGGATTGGCACCTAGACTGAGGGCACTGGGTGGTTCTATTCATCTGCATGTCACCTGATGAAAGGGACATTGCAAAGCAGAATGTCATTTATTGGGGAGCAATGGCTGACATTCCCAATACTACACAAACATTTAAACTCTGACCTCAGTGACATATGCGTTAAGACATTTGCTTCCATTTCTGTGTCTCCAGTGTCTGAAATCATAAACCAAGCATTTTATGAAATATCCCTCACATTGCCCTACCTTTTGCATACCAAGATTTTCATTTAGGTGCCAAGAAGAGGGTAGCTGCTTTTAGATTGCCCAGATAAGTGGAGCTGGGAAATCGTGGACAAATTTTGTGTCTAAAGGTATATTTCACAATTAGAGAAAACAATATAAATTATCACTTCCTGTTCTCCGTTGCCAAATCTGATGTCCTTTTCTTAGTTTTCAGCCTTGTTGGCCCCTCTGGAGCATTTGACACTCTTGACTACAAGCTCTTCCTGGGTTCTCTCTCTGGATTTTCATAACACTGGTCTCTCTCTCCTTTCTAATGGTTCCTCAGTTTTGTTTTGTTTTGTTTTTTGCTGATTCCTCATCCACATCTTGCCCTTTAATTCTCAGTGTGCCCCAAGGCTTTGTCTAGGTCCTTGTTCCCCTCTCTCAGTGACCTCATTAACTTTCTATGATAGGTTTAATAGGTTTCACTAAGTAGATCTTAGATCTATATATTCATCTCTGTTCTATCTCTTAAGCTCCAGTGGTGCAGAATGTTCAATTATCAGTTCTCTTTTTCTCCAAACTCATCCATCTTCCAAATTTTCCTATTTTAGTTACCCAGATGCACAATCTCAGCATTGTCCTCAATTCCTAGTTCTCCCTTAACCCTTCATATGTACTCAGTTGCTAAATCATGTCATTTCTACCTCGATTACATCTTTCACAACTGTCTCTATTCACATATCTACCACTCTAATTCAGGCCTTCATCTCCTTGGGCCTGGACTATTACAATAGGCTCTTAATTGACTTCAGATCTTCCCCTCCAACTCCAATCCAATCTCCATTCAGCTGCTAAAGTGATTGTCCTACAGTATAAGTCTGACTAGGAGTGACTTGACAAACTCAAAGGGCTCCCTATTTTGTTTAAAATTATAATTATAAACTTCTTTTGACCTACAGCCTTCCTTTATGACCTGGTTATATATTATACTCCTTCTTATATTCTCAGTCCAACTGAGCTGGCCTTTTTCTCACATAAAATATTCAATCTTTTGTCTCAGTGCCTTTGCCCTGGCTGTTCCACAAGCCAAAATGTATTTCTTTCTCATCATTACCTTATTTCCTTCAAAATGCAGTTCAAATGCCACTTTCTACCGGAAGGCTTTTTTTTAATACCCCTTCCCCTAATTCCTAGTACCCTCCCCTTAAATTATCTCATGTATATTTTGTATATTTACACATTGTCTCTCGCTCTTCCATAAATTCCAGAGATTGTTTCATTTTTGTCTGGGGCATGGAGGTATCTCTGCTTTCATGGTGCCTGGAACTTAGTAGGTGCTTAATAAATGCTTGGTGATAGATTAATCCTGTGTCCTGGTTTTTATTTCAGAAAATATGGCCCCAGGAACATAACCACCATTAAGCCCAAAGGCAAGTCCACTGATATTCAGGAATGTAGTAATGTTTGTCATGGTGGAAAATTCTCAGTGTATGCCAGTGTAGGTCGCTGGAGTTGTGATGACTATGCAGAAACCTACAGTTGCACAACCAAATGAGTGAGCCTGTTGAACAAGAGGTAGCAATTGTTTTTTATTTTCCTGGAGGGGCTGTCACTAGGCAAAGTAAACTATTGCTACTGAAAGGCCCTAAAGGATAATCAGAACAGCTGGAAAAGAAAGGTAAAAGAAAGAAGGGGTAAGGTAAAAGAAAGTGGGAGGGAGTTATGAGTGTTTTGGAATGATAGATTATCCCCAACAATTTCCTCAGCTGGTACTAGTACCTTAGCTTGCCTTTCTCCTTTCCAAATCCTTGTCCAACTTGTGAAGCCACGTGGTGCAGTAGAAACAGCACCGAATTTGGAGCAAGCAAACCTGAGTTTGTGCCCAGCTCTGTTACTTAATAGTTGTAAAGTAATGGTCAAATAAATCATGAGTTGCTCTGAACCTTCTGGGTTGAAAATTTTCCTCGATCTTTACATCTTATTCACTACTTTGTTGTAGGAAATACTTTGTAAACCATAAAGAACCATGTCAGTTTAAGACATTATAAGACAACGCAACATTAACATGCTCTTAATTACATAGTCCATAGAGGAAAAAGGGAAGGGCAGCCTGGAGTTAGAACTAACCTTAAGTTCCAGCATTCAGATCAGACCCCAGACACTTGCTGTGTGACCCTGGCCAAGTTACTTAACTCTGCCTCAGTTTCCTCATCTGTAATATGAGCTGGAGAAGTAAAGAGCAAACCATTCCTGTACTTTTGCCAAGAAAACACCCAAAAAGAGTTACAAAGAGTTGGACACACCTGAAAAATGTTATTCTATTTGATAAAGGGTCCAATTTGTACTTTTTCTTATTTCAGTACTTGTATAGGAAGGGTTAACATGAAGTCTCAGTCAAGAAACCTGCACTTAAGGGATTGCTTTAGTCGCAGTGCAGTCTCCTTCCCACAGATACTGATTTAAGCTAGACAGAAAGGAATAAGGGAAGAATGTAACTAATATGAGCCATCAGGCATAGGTAGGACATGTAGTGTTCACCCTGTCCACTATTGGCCATTCCTTTGTCTTGATATCTCTGACAAATAGTTTGAAGTAAATAAGTTTTGTTTTCTAAACACTTTTTAAAGTCAATATATTTTGTTTCTGGGCTGTTCCTAACCCACAGTTCAATTTAGCCTAAGTCAGTTCAAATGTTATACATCTACATAAGCACAGAGTTTAATTAATCCAGCCTATAGGAATTGGTACATAAAATATGAGATCCGACTAAAAGTCAGTATACTATTAGAGGACTTGAGACATATTGATGCAGTATCACAGATAGAGTGCTGGGAAGGACCATCTAGTCTAACTCATTTTTTAGATGAGGAAACTGAGGCTGAAAGGTTAATTGACTTGTCTGTGGTCACACAGCTAATAAGTGTCAGAGACAGTACTCAAACTCAGGTCCTTCTGACTACCTAGTCCAGCACTCTGTTCACTGGACCATCCTACATTCTTACCTAGAAGCCAAAAGGATAAAAAAAAAAGTTGCAATTAAGGAGAAGGGGAGCTTAGAGGCTGAAAAAGAATTGATGGGTTAATTTCATCATGGTCTCAGATATCAAAAGAAATATCATTTTATTGGGTAATCATTTCACCTTCAAATGCTTATGAAGAATATAAGCAAAATTATCCCTACAATGTTAATTATAGCTTACCAATATCTATTACAGAAGATGACGAAGTTGAGAAATTCTAAGAACTTGACAGGATCCTTGAAACCAATTCAGCATATACTTTGACCTCGGCAACTTCACTGTAAAGGAGGGTACAAGGCAGGATCACTAAAATATTAGAAAACATGGCTCAGACCTGAGAAACAAAAGAGGCCAAAGGTTTATAGGCTTAGTCTAAGGGAAGTTGAACTCCTGTGTATCATGAATATTTTCTTCCAAGAAGAGAGAAGGAAATAGATGAGGTAAGAATGGAACGTCACCAAACATATGAAATTGTGTGTCAGTGGACAGAAAATTTTTACAAATGTGGAATTTTTTCTGAATCACTTGTCTGCCATAAACATGCATATAGAGTGTACTTGGTGTCACAGCCTAATATCCCAAAAAGCTTTACATATATTTTTTTTTTTGCTTTTTGGAGGGCAGTTGGGGTTAAGTAACTTGCCCAAGGTCACGTGGCTAGGTCTGTGTGTGTGTGCGTGTGTGTGTTAACTGTCTGTGGCTGGATCCGAACTCAGGTCCTCCTGTCTCCAGGGCCAGCGCTCTCCTAGCCACCCCAAGCTTTACATGCTTTGTGCCTCGTTAAGTTGAGATTTTTTAAAAATAGTTTAGTTGCTAATTTTTAAAAAATTAAGTTGTTTTAGTCTTTAGTAGGAAGAATAAAAATTGTGTCTTTTATCATTAAGTATTAAATACATTTACCTTAAAAAATAAACATAAAATTCCCTGGGTGCACACCATAATGAAATGTGCTATTTCATGATAGTCCTAATAGGATTATATCTAATAATAACCAAATCAGGTGTGGCACAAAATTACTGTAGCTTTAACCTGATCTATCATGGAACAAGGTAGCAAATAGTACTTGGCACTTACTTAGTGTTTAATAAATGCTTATTAACTGACCAGGTGTAATGGGAATGCAAATTTGGAAGATCTTCCCTGCCCCTAGGCTAAAGTGCACCTGAAGCCTGGGGTGGGAGGCTTGTTTTTCAGTAGATACTTCTTGATTGGCCAGTGAGTCAATAAGGTTGTTACATTCTCTGAGCCAGGAGAAGGCTATATAAGCCCTGATGTGTAGCTTTGTTTTGGGACTCACTTTGAGAAGTGTTCTGTGATTTGATCTGAATTCTGGGAAGCCGTTGTTGAGAGTCCCCTGGCTTTGAAACCCAGATGTTGTTTGGTATGGATGTAATGGTTGCACAGTTTGGAAAGCTGTGTACTTGATCTGTTTCTGTCTTGATAATACTGTCTGTATATTCTGAAGTTCAGGGTGCTGACCTTTTTCCCATGAATGAGGTAAACGATACATATCTGACTGATTAAAGTAAACTTGTTAACCCATTTTGAGTTGCTTTCCTTTATCAAAGCAGATACAAGAACCTGTATGGGCGGCAAACCCTGAGGAGGTGCTTGGGGTGCTTGCTGCTACAAAATGGCATCATGAACAGGATCTGCAGAGTAAAAGGAAAGTATGGGGGCTGGGATAATGGTTTGTTTCCCAGTTGTGGTAGCTGTGATTCTGTGGAGCCGTGGAGCAGGAGAGAAGAATGGCCTGCATGCGGACTTCGCTGAGCTGAGAGCAGGAATGGTGAGCTGCCTGCATCGGGACCTGGGCAAAAGCCAGGAGCAGCTGCCGCCTGCAGGAGGAGAAGGAGCCCAGGAGTTCGGAATTCAGCCACAGGAAAAGATAAGAACTGAGCAGCAAAGCAGGGGCACTGAATGTGTTTCCTGGCTGCATCCCACAGTTTGGGACCCTGGGGGAGAATGGACTTGTGACTATGGTGGGTGGGATGAAGTGCCTTGGGTCCCCAGGGACCCCACCTTGTTGGTTTTGTTGCCCAGCCCCATCTCTGTACTTGGAAGCAGAGGCTGGAGCTGTGTGAGGGGAAGGACATCCCCCTCCCCCTAAAAGAACTTTATTTGGCCTCTTGTTTTGAATTGAAGTGATAATACAATGTACTTACTTTGTGTTTGTTTAAGGCCCAGTGGCCACTTTGGTAACTTTAGTTCTGTACCTTGAAAATGTGACCTAAGAGATGTTTAGTGCTAATTCAAAAGTAAATTGTCTATGCTATGGGCATGAAAGATCTTGGGGCCCGAATGTAATGGGAATGCAAATTTGGAAGATCTTCCCTGCCCCTAGGCTAAAGTGCACCTGAAGCCTGGGATGGGAGGCTTGTTTTTCAGTAGATACTTCTTGATTGGCCAGTGAGTCAATAAGGTTGTTACATTCTCTGAGCCAGGAGAAGGCTATATAAGCCCTGATGTGTAGCTTTGTTTTGGGACTCACCTTGAGAAGTGTTCTGTGATTTGATCTGAATTCTGGGAAGCCGTTGTTGAGAGTCCCCTGGCTTTGAAACCCAGATGTTGTTTGGTATGGATGTAATGGTTGCACAGTTTGGAAAGCTGTGTACTTGATCTGTTTCTGTCTTGATAATACTGTCTGTATATTCTGAAGTTCGGGGTGCTGACCTTTTTCCCCTGAACGAGGTAAATGATACATATCTGACTGATTAAAGTAAACTTGTTAACCCATTTTGAGTTGCTTTCCTTTATCAAAGCAGATACAAGAACCTGTATGGGCGGCAAACCCTGAGGAGGTGCTTGGGGTGCTTGCTGCTACACCAGGACAAGACACTAATATGAATTATCTCCATTTCTTAGAGAAGTCCAGTTGAACCAATCATCAAAATGAAGAACGTGAAAGAGTCCAGAAACTTTCTTGCCAGAAAACATTTGTTCTTTTTGCCTAGGAGAGAGATGCAGTCAAAGGCAGCACTGCCCTAAAATGCAAACTTATTTACAAAACTTTACAGAGGAAGACAGTGGAAGATTACAAGCAAATATCAGGCCATAAAACATCAGGAAGTGTGCCCGTGGTGAGGGGTGGAACAAGGTTACAGAGAGCTTAGCATAAGACTCAAGTCACATCCTAAGAGTCAGGAGGTATATTTAACCATTCAATCTCTAGGACTAATATTAATTTTTATAATTAATCAAAGTTCATCTTTTTTCATTTACATCTTTATAGTGATTGTATAAATTGTTTGCTTACTTCACTATGTATCATTCCATACAGGTCTGTAGTATTGATGCTACTTGCAACTGCTGTGAAGGTATAAGCACACAGAAGGGCTGCTAGCACAGGTCTTTGATCTGCTTTTCTAAAGGAAAGAGCTTCAAAGGGGTCAATAATCTTACTTTAATTAAACAATGCAGACAGATAAGTAGAAAGAAGTGAGTATCCAAGAAAGAATCCAATAGACAAGGCTACAACTGTCTGAACAAATAGATACATAATCACCAGACCAGGAAGCACCAACATCTGGGTTCTCAAAGTAGGGGGATGGGGGGCCCCTTAACAAGGGCTACCCAGAGTCTCATCTGGCCAAATCACAAAGAAACACTGTTCTCATGAGTGAACCCCAAAGTAAAATACCAGCTTCCCAGTCTATATAGTTTTCAACTAATAGGTTTAGAGCCAGAAGGCATCACAACCTATGTGACTCAGTGACTAATTGGCCAGTACCAAAAAGTGTGCAAGCCTTCCCATAAGCAAGCTTCCCCCTAAGAAAGCCTCCCCTTAGACAAGTTCCTCCCCCAGTGGGCTCTATGTGACTCAGGACATGCCATATCTATGAACTGGGCCCAGAGCTCAAAGCAACAAGATATCCGTGTTTGAAATACTTGTGTACCCTTACGCCTGGGAACACGGTTCCTGTTCCAAGGGAACACGTGTGGTCACATAGGGCTACTAATGAACAGGAAAGATCTTACATTCCATTAACCCTACAGAGTCTTACTCTATTGTTCTGTTAATAAAAAGTATTTATTATTAAGCACTTACCAAAGCACTAAGCACTGTGCCAAGTACTGGTGATAAAAAGAATGGTCAAAAATAGTCCCTTCCTTCAAGGAGCTTACAATCTAATGAGGGAAACAACATTCAAACAACTGTGTAAATACAAGATATACACATGTCTTGGGCAGATGGAAAGCAATCTCTGAGGGAAAACAGCATTAAGGGCTACAAAGAAAGGTTTCTTGCAAAAAGTAAGATTTTATCTGAAATTTGAGACCAGAGAGTAGGGAGAGTACTTAAGGCATGGGAGAAAACTAGTGAAAATGTAGCCTGGAGATGGGGTGTCTTCTGGAGGCCACTGTCACTGGATGATAGAGCACATGGAGGGGAATAAAGTCTGAGAAGACTGGAAAGGTAGGAAGGGCATAGATTATGAAGGACTGTAAAAGCTAGAAGATTTCACATTTGATCCTGAAAGTAATAAGGAGTTTCTGGAGTTTATCGAGTAAGGGTGGTGACATAGTCAGACCTGACCTTTAGGATGATCACTTTTATTACTGAATAAAGTGCCTAGATAAGGCAGGAAGACTAATCAAAAAGCTATTGCAGTAGTTAAGGCCTGAGGTGATAAGGGCCTCCACCAGAGTAATAGCAGTGTCAGAGGAAAGAAAGGGACCTAAACATGAGAGATGTTGCAAAGGTAGAATTGATGGTATTGTCCAACCTTATGGCATGTTGTGACCTAGGAATCTCAACTCACAGGAGACAGGAGCAGGTTAAGGTAAAGCCTGCCTGAGTCTGTATAGGAGACAGGACTGCTAACTAGTCTGGGAATGGTGTCTAGAGAACTGAAAAAGGCACTGGGGCAAAGACTGAGGCCTAGGCTGGAGCTGACACAGGGCACTCTGAGCACAGGTAGGGAAGGAGGCTATAGACAAGGCAAGCTGGATCTGGACTGATGCAAGGGTGAATGGGGAGGGAACAGATGACTGATTGAATCCAGGGCTCTCCTAGAAGTCTCAGAGGGGAAAACAGAGGCCATAGGCCAGTCAGGGCTGGATCAGAGTGAAGCAGTGTTCCCCTATGAAGTTCCACTGTTAGCTTTTTGGCTTTTGTGGCTAAGACCATGGTTGTTAGAAAGTTAATTCCCAAGCTGGGCAAGCCACCTTCAAACCTACTACCCAAGCCTACCTCTTGAGGGTAGTCTTGGGGTATCTCCAGTGGCTCCAACCCAGGTTTCTTAGAAACAAAGGCTGAGGGGTGGCTAGGTGGCACAGTGAATGGAGCACCAGCCCTGGAGTCAGGAGGACCTGAGTTCAAATCCAGCCTCAGATACTTAACACAAAAACTAGCCATGTGACCTTGGGCAAGTCACTTAATCCCAATTGCCCTCCAAAAAAAAAAAAGAAAAGAAACAAAGGCTGAGGCCAGCCTAGTCCCAACAGAGCCCCAACCCAGCCCTAAAAGAAAAAGCAGCCTTAGGTTATTCTGGGCAGGATCCAATGGCACCCCAGTAGCCATAACAAAGCTTCAAGAAAGGCCCCAGACAAAATCCAGCTTGATCAATCCCTGAAGTCTGTGATAGGAACTTGAAATGGGAGTGGCCCCTTTCCACAACATCAGAGGGGAAGGACCCCACCAAGAAAAGGTCTTGGAGACCTCAGGTAGAGCCCAAGTCCTTTAAAAGGAGGAGCTTAGTCTGGCCCACTATCCTCAGGACCTGACATGCCCTGCTGAAACCAGTTATGCAGCTTAATCTAAGTACAAGGCCTCCTTTCCTCCATGAGCAGACCAAGGAGAAGTCCAATCACAATGAGGAGAAACCTTGGTATAAAAGATGCCCAGGGGAAGAAGTCCAGGTAAAGCCTCAGACACAGATAGTGTTCCAGGGATGTAATGTACACAATCACAGACACAACAGATCTGTGATGACTAACTTCAATAGACTGGGCTCCTCTCAGCAATGTAAGGTTATAAGACAACTCCAAAAGACTCATGATCGAAAGAGATGTCCACATCCAGAGAAAGAGATGCCGAGTCTGAATGCAGAGTGAAACAAGCTACTTGCTCTGTTTCTTTTCCTTGTTTTGTTTTGTTTCCTCTTTCCCACTGATCACTCCATCAGCTATAATCCTTCTTTACAACCTGACTAATGATTAATGTGAAGATATTTGTAGATCCTATATTCAAGTGCATGCTGCCATGATGGGGGGGGGAGGGAGAAGAAGGAGCAGGAGAAGATTTGAAACTCAAGGGAACTGAATGTTGTAAACTAAAAGGAAATAAACAAACCAATTTAATTTAAAAAAAACAAAAGAAAAGAAAACTGCCTGGGCCCAAGTATAATAAGCCAGAAAAAAGCTTCTTTCTTTGCAAATCTAACTGGCTCTTACAGAAATTGTTCATTCATTCATTGAGTACCTACTGTATACATGATACCATGCTAAGGAAAGATTTTTTAAAATGATGATCCTTGTCTTTGTGGAGTTTGCAGTTTAAGGAAGGCTGAGGATTACACACACACACACACACACACACACACACAGTGAAAACTAAGAAAGTGGAGTAAAAGGAACAAAGTGCTATCTTATATCTGAGAAAGGAGTGATGAGTTTTGGCTAGAGGAATGAAGGAGGGCTTCTGGGAAGGAGATGGCTTTTAAGCTAGGCCCTGAAGGGTCAAAAGGCAAGAAGAGAAAAAAAAAACCATTGGGATCAGCCTTGGCCTCACTAACATTACATCCTGACCAGACTATAGTTAAGGTTAAATGACTGCCAAATTCAAGACCACCACAAATGTGAAAAGCCACAAATAACTTTAGGCCTCACTCCAAACCTATATTTTTAATCATTCTGCTGTTGTTTATTTAACACACAAAATAAAACACAGTGTACTCGTAAAAAAGTTTCAGTTTCTATGAAAGAGATTAGTATCTCGAAGACTATAGAGTCTTGGCAGTCATTGTAGTAACTGCAGCAGCTGCTTTACTGACTTCCTTCTCCTACCAAAAGTGTAAGGTACAACTATCTCTTTGGGAGAAACCCATGTGACTTAGTCAGGATGGTGGAAAGACAAAGAGGAATCATTTCCAGAGTGTGTAAATTGTAGTTCTTTGGTGCACTGAAGCGTGTAACAAAATTTAACTGTTTATAATATTGTTGTGTATCCTTATGGCAGTAAATGATAAAATAGATTACTAGTAGATTCATTTAAAACATTTTTTCAAAATTCTTTATATACAGATTTCATCTGCAATTTGCTGCAAATCTCAAAAAATTCCCATTTAATTATTGATGACCAACCCCCAAACAGCCCAAATCAGGAATGTGAATGGCAAAGAATGACTGTAAATCCAAACTCCTTGATTGGTGGTAGTATTGGGGTACAAGATGTTTGTCATGGTGTTGTCTGGAAAGAATTCGATCAGGCTGTCTCCAAATCAAGCAAGGGCATTTATTCAGGGTTAACATATCCAGTGGACTTTTCTACTGAAGAGAGACAGGGGGAGCCCCACCCAGGGTGAAAGTGGTTCTTTATAGGGCAAGGCTACCTAGGATTAACTGGTGGAAGAGGTGGCATGTTAATTAGCTTTACGGTTGCTATAGGGTAAGCAATGGTTTTGTGATAAGTTATTAGAAGCTAGAGTGTGATTGGTTAGTTCAGGGGCCCTGGACACAAGTTGTTGTCATGGCCATTATCCAGATACAAGTTGTTGTCAAGGGCATTCCTCATCAGTAGTAATACTTGGTCTTGTGCAAATATTTTCAGAAATATGCTATAGAAAAGGTCTTGGTTTCAGTAATATTCAGAGACATAGAACCACAAATCTAGAAACTGCCCTTGTGAAAAATATAAATCATATCAAGGTAAATAAAAATCATTGTTTAGAAAACCAGATTATATCAGAATGTAAGCTTCTTGAGAGCAGGGATTGTTTGGGGGTATTTCTTGGTATTCCTAGTACTTAGCACAGTGTTCAGCACATTGTAAACACTTAATTGATTTCTCATAGATACATTTTAATTTACTTTCTCTGTAGCTCTTTTAGGTAATATTCCTCCCCCTTTGCCCCCCAAAATTCCCTAGTTTTTTTTTGTTATTAATAGAAAAAAGTACTTGGCCTTCTATAATGTTCACGTATGAGAACTAAATCAAAGAATTTGCATTCGGATAGATGCTTCAGTTGTACAGGGAGCAGATATAGAGAAGCTTCCTGGCAGAAATCCTAGGCTCTGGCTTGAACAAAAAGTTCTAGCATGTTACACAGATGGGCAGAGACTTAGGAGAAAACAGTAGGTATATCAGAAGCACTAACTCACAGAGATTAAAATTATGCAATGTTTATATACCTTAGCTAAGCCTAGAGAGAAGCAACCTTAAAAGGGTCTCTATGGTTCGTATTCGCAGTATAGCAGAACAGCATATTAAGGTGTCCGATCAGCCAATAAAACATTCACTCTGTATGCTTATTCCTATCATTGTGAGTAATAAGGAAGAACAACTGATCACAAGCAGCAACAGTACTAGAACTCACAATTTTATTGGGAAGATGAGAACACATTGAACAACTACACAATTATAATAGAAGATAGAATGTCAGTCTCTGGGCCTCAAGTTTCCTTATCTATAAATGAAAGAATTGAACTGATTAGGATTTCTTAACCCTTGGTCGATGAACTCTTTTTAAGATAATATTTTGATAACTTTAGATATAATTTGTTTTCTTTGTAATCCTATATGGTTCATTTTATGCATTTTAAAAAATTATACTTGGGGTAGCTAGGTGGCACATGAATAGAGCACTGGTCCTGGAGTCAGGAGGACCTGGGTTCAAATCCAGCCTCAGACACTTAACACTTACTAGCCCTGGGATAGTGGTATAATGGGAATGTACATTTTTAAGATCTTCCCTGCCCCTAGGCTAAAGTGCACCTGGAGCCTGGAGTGGGAGGCTTGTTTTTCAGTAGATACTTTTTGGTTGGTCAGTGGGTCCAGAAGGTTTTTACATTCTCTGAGCCAGGAGAAGGCTATATAAACCCTGATTTGAGGCTTTGTTTTGGGGCTCACTTTGAGAAGTGTTCTGTGATTTGATCAGATGAGACTCTGGGAAGCCATTGTTGAGAGCCCCCCTGGCTTTGAAAAACCCAGATGTTGATTTGGTATGGATGTAATGGTTGGACAGTTTGGAAACCTGTCTACTTGATCTGTTTCTCTGTCTTGATAATTCTGTCTGTATATTCTGAAGTTCGGGGTGCTGACTTTTTTCCCCTGAACTAGGTAAATGATATATATTTGACTGATTAAAGTAAGCTTGTTAACCCATTTTGAGTTGCTTTCCTTTAACAAAGCAGATCTAAGAACCTGTGTTGGCAGCCACTCTGGGGACACTGGGGTGCTTGCTGCTACACTTGGGCAAGTCACTTAACCCCAAATTGCCCTGCCTTCCCCCCTCCAAAAAGCAAAAAACATATATATATGAAGTTAGAAGTTATGCCACAACAAATCTGCATGGAAATAAGAATCAACCCATTGTTCAGTCTCAACCTGTGGGGTCAGTCATTAGGATTCACCTTCACCCAATCACACTATTGTCCCTATTTCTCTAGGAACAGGCAAGTAAAAGTGCCCCGAGGAGACACTGTTTGCTTCTTTGAGGATGTCTTTATGATATTCCCATCAGGTGAAAACCAAGGAGTCACAACCACCTGCTGCCATATCTGTGATGAGGAAGACACCCACGTCCCCAGTCCAACCCTCCTCCCTCCCCCCCTAGTTCTGGCCTAGAAACTACTAACTACCTTTAAGATGGATGAAAACTGGGCTGCCTGATGTGGGTTTGCCCAGTGACCCAGGTTTAAGTGCTTTGCACCCAAGTCAAAGGGGTTTTAGAGAAGACTCCAAGTCAGGATTCTGCTAAGTATGCTTCTTCCTGCCTTACCTGTAATTACAGGTGTGGAAAACAAATTTGAATTTCTCTATAGCATGGCTCTTGCCTGTCCTGGGCAAAATTGTGAGAAACTCAACTCCTGACGCTGCCTTTTCTCTGCTTAGGAGCCCAGGAGCAAAACCTGCCCCCCTGGAGGCAAGCTTCCCACTCACGCCTGACCCCACTCACGCCTGACCCCCCCGAGACTCCGTGTTTTCTTCCTATCCAAATTTGCCTTTGGTAAGTTTCATTCCACAGAGCTGCCTAGTTAGTTGTCAGATTGGAGATTGCATGCAATGGAAAGGGTGTTTGATTTGGCATTGGGGGACCTTCGGGGTTCCAAGCCTAGATATCCCGCCTACTTGTGACCTCAGAAAAGCTGTCATCTTTGTTTTTGGAGGCCTTGTTTTTTCTGCTCTTTACTGATCACTGTATGGTGAAGGGATTGGATTATGGGACATCTAGAATATTGACTCTTCCTTTTTTCCTTATCTCCCATGTTCCATCATGTACCAAGTCTTAATTTTTGCTAAGCAACATTTCTTACACCCTTTCCCTCTTCCCTCATCATAACTAGCACCCTAATTCATGGCGTTCTCACTTCTTTCTCGCATAGATTCCTGACTACGCTCCTTGCCTGTAATTGCTTCCATTTCCAATCCATCCTTCATAATAGGTGGTCTTCCTAAAGTACAAGCCTAATGAGATCACCCTTCAGCTCAAAACCCCTGCAGAGATTGTTACACATTCAAGTAAACTACAATCTGGTTCCAGCATTCCTTTCCAACCTTATGGCATAGTGTGTGGGATAGAGAACACTACCAGATCTTTAAAATCAGAGTCTGAGTTGGAAAGTAGAAAGACTCCCTTATTCTCACGTGAGAAAGGGCACAGCCCTTGTAGCTCAAGGGGCTTCAGCCAGGGAGTGCAAATTGCTGAAGCTTGAAGGCCTCTGTCATCCTAATCCTAACCAGGCCCACTCCCCTGTCCAGTCTCTCCATAGATTGGTGAGGTGAGCACAATCTCAATACTTCATTACCATAATTATTCATGAATTAGTATCCTATCAGAGAAAGGTGTTCTCCAATCCCTCATTATTCATCAAATTTGGAGACAGCCAATGAGAGCTACAGCTGACAATCCTTTATTATCATAATTAGTCATTTTGACCCTTTTACCCAATCAGAAGGATACATCCTTCAATCCCTTACTTATAGTAGCTACACACCAAATTTGGGGGGCAACCAATGAGAAGAAGGCTAGTGTTGTTTCCTTTAAGTTTCATTACCTCAATGGGGGCCTGTGGAAACTTAATCCTTTGCTATCATAATAGTTTTCCCTCCCTGACTTCCTTTCACATACAATGAACTCCAGACAGACAAGATGACTTGCTATTCCTATACATCATCCTGCCCTTTCTTCCCCCTGTGCCTTTGGGCAGACTGTTCCCAGCTACCTAAAATGGCCTCTTCAACTAAGGGTCATCCAGTGATTCTCATCCTTCCTTAAAGCACAAGTAGGGGTGAAGACAGAGACCACAGAGATAGAATAGAGAAGATTGGTCTCCTGCCGCATTGCCCAAACACTGTATGTACATTCCCTGCATAAATGAATGGGAAAACTGAGTAAATTTTATTCTTTGTCCTCAAGCCTGATATACCTTATTTTTTTGATTCAGAATCAAGACCAGTAAGTTGACCAAGGTATTGCTGACTTTGTTGCGCCTTTTCCAGGAAGCTGATAATCTATGAAAACAGAAAATTTTTAAATGATACCATTGTAAATAATAAGGGAAAACTGTGGCATAACAACAATAGCATTTATAAAGCACTTTAAAATTTACAAAGCACTGTACAAATATTATCTCATTTGATCTTCACAGCAACTCTGGAAGGTAGGTCCTGTTAATATCCAGATTTTTGCAGATGAGGAAATGAAACAGGAAGACATTAGGGCCAAAGTCACGAAGAAGTTAGAGCTGGTAAGTTTCTAAGGCTGGATCTGAATTCAGTTCTTCCTGACAGCAGGTCCAGTATTCTACCTACTGTGCCATCTAGCTGCCCATAGTGGATAGAAGGCTGACTTGGAGCCAGGAAGGCCTGGGGTCAAGCCCTTTCTCTGACACCTATGGAGAAGCTAGATAGGTTTTTTTTAACCTCTTTGTACTCTAAGCAGCTCTCTGCATTTGTAAATTGCAGAAAAAGTGCTGACCTGCATTGGTAAAGGGAGTGTCCTCACCCAGGAGTTCCCCATATCAGTGAAATCATGGGTCCAGTTCCTAACCCTAGTATTTTAAAAATCATTAGTAATGTAAACATGAGGTAGTTGTTGATACCTTGATCTTTTAAAGAAGTTATTTCCAGTCTGCAGAATGAATTCTAGTTAAGGTTAGTATGACCAATGAAGTAACTCAAAAATGAGCGAGAGATTATCAAGTAAGGAAAATTATTGATACTGATTATTCCTGTGGGATCCACAAAGAGGTTGGCATAAGACTTAGTATGAGGCCCAGATTGATCCATATGAATACACCCCATATATAATTCAAATGTTTTGAACTTATCAAGTGATTTTTAGCTGTGGGTACAGTACAGGTGTGTCCAGTGCCATACTAACGCCATTTGTCATATTGAACACACATGTGAAGTTTATCCACTAATTAATCCATTATTCACTAACTCCATGTCAGATAAATCTGTTGGCAGCAGAAGGGAAAAGTTGTGATTTAATAAATATTTATTGACTGACTAATTTCCTCCAGGAAATATGTGGGTTAGTAAAGGCTACTGCCAACTGCTAGGCTTTTTTTCTCATCTCTGTCCTACCGTGTTTCCCCGATAATAAGACACTGTCTTATTATTTTTTTTTGGACAGAAAAACACCAGAGAGCTTATTTTCAGGGGAGGGCTTATTTTAATGAACATTGACAGCAATTTTAATAAACAGCTCTCCTCCGCGGCACTGCTCTCAATGGCGCCAGCAAGCAAATCACTGGGGAAGAACAGGATGATGCGCTCACTGCTGCAGCTCTGATTGGATGCAGCTCAGAGCGCGGTGTGCGTTTCACCGGGGGGGGGGGGGAACGGTGCATACAGAGGGTACC
>NW_027185694.1:18982148-19230405 GCF_028583685.1 Petaurus breviceps papuanus | reverse complement strand
GGGAGGGACAGTGCATACAGAGGGTACCGTAATGTAGTGTGTAGCGCAGGGGATCACCTTCACTACAGTAGCTATCTCAATAGGGCTTATTTTCAGGGGAGGGCTTATTTTAGAGGAATCTTACACAGTAAGGGGAGGACTTATTTTCAGGATAGGTCTTATCGGGGAAACACGGGTAGGATGATCTCTATATACGGAGAATGCTGAGGAGTAGGAGTAAAGTGGGGCCCCTGGCCTCCTTTAGTACCCTAACGAAGGCCTAGCCTATCAATAAAATCACTTCTGCAGTTGCACAGAGGGGCACTAATGAGAAGAAGCAGCCATAGTAACAGCAAAGCCCCACCATGCAAGCACCTGCCATTACTGACTCTTGGTATGGCCAGAAAATGAGTCAAAGTTAGAGCAGAGAAAAAGGAGTGTTCACATTTTAGTCAGTCGAGTAGATCCACAACTAGAAATTCTGGTACCGGGGGCAACTTATGTTAAGCTGGAGTGTGACCACTCTGAAGAATAGCTGAACTAGCCTGGAGACAGAGGTCACTGGAGTTGAGGAATGAGGAACTGGGAACTGAGACTGTATAAGGGAACAGGGGTTGGGTTGGAGAAGCCTATAAATGAGATACTGAGCATAATGGGGAAGAGGGAGTGATGTGGAGGTCCACAGATGATAGCAACCATGAGATGGACAGAAGGGATTGGACCTTAAAGAAAAAGAAGCGGACATTGAGTATGTTGGCTGAAGGAAGTTCTGGATGTAGCAATAAGGAACAAGGAATATGCCAGCTCCTTCTAATGGTCCTGTACTTCAGGGAGTGTGTGAAAATAGTCAGCCTTGAAGAGTCTCTCAAGGGATAGGGTTTCTTCAGGAGAAAACTAGTTTTCTACTAGAGGGCTAAAGGAATGGGAGAACAGGCGATTGAGGATGCAGAGGAACTTGTTAACTATCGAAGTTTCCAGAGGGCACAGTGAAATGGGAGAGCAGAGGAAGGATAAGGACTGAAAAGGGTTAGAGCTGAGCTGGCTAAGGACAGGGACAAGAGCAGAGGGAGAGAAAGCAAAGGAAAGGAATTCTCACCTAAACAGAATCAGTGGGATTCCAGGGACAGGAGATAGGAATTGACTTCCCATAGTGCATGGAAGAAAGTGCCAAGTATAGATTAAATTAGCCCCAAGGTTCTAATTAGAATAATACAGGAATTGTAAATACCTTTGCATGTACTGATTCTTAAGATGGCATTCCCAGAGTTGATCCTGGCAGCAGGAAGGGAAGGGATAGAGGACTTATTTAACAGCAAATATATTAACTATTATGATCTTTGATAATTATTCACTGAGTGTTTATGCACAACACTTTGCTCAGTTCTAGGGAGACCAAAGGAGAGGGGTGAAATATGGTCTCTACTTCCCAGAGCTTACTGTTAGGGATAAGACAGGCAATACCTGGAAAATTCCACCTTCCCATATCTTACATACCTTGTACATTGAGTATCTCTCTACTGACCTCTTTGGAAGGACCCTAGACACAATCCAAAACTAAGCCAATTTTTCCTTGAGGTGTTCTGGTAGGGGATTTAATAAACCTAAGAGTGCAAGAAATGAAGTCTAGCCCTTCTCCTAAGCTAGTCAGGTCACCTCAGGACTGAAACTAGACATGTGCTCGAGTCTAGTATAGATGGACTCCTTAGTAGAGAGTGGATAAATTAAGTGTCCTAGTGATGAGGTATAGGAAACATAAAATGATGAGGTTAGGGGTTTAGGGTGCTTGAGACCCCAAAATACTAACATGCCAGGTCCTGCTGAATGAATACAACTCAGTCAAAGAAAAGCAAAGTATTAAAAGCTCACTGTGATGGGTAGACTCTTAAGGAGCCTCAGTGTCTATGATGCTTGCTGTGCTAGATAATTCTCCAGTGATCTCACCTCACAGAGGCAATTTGGGGTCTTATATACAGAAAGGCTGTGGGAGGAATCTAGGGGAGGAGTTTGGGGAGGGTCTTGAGGAGGAGTCAAAGAGGTCAGACTTAAGTGATAAGAGATAGAGGTGGGAAGTAGCTGGAGGCTACCTGGAGATAAACAATGGAGGGTTTGGGAGGATGGGGGGGGGGGGAAGCTAGCTGGACAAAGGAGGGCTAGGCCCAACCACAAGGAAAATCTTATGACCTCAGGCAAATGCCTCATCAGATGGGAAGATTCAATCAGAGTTCAAGGGGGTTCTCAGAGCCTGTACCTCATCATTGGCACTATTGGACCAAGAAGCCATTTAATTTCTAAAAATAAGTGTTAAATTGCTTGGTGTAGCCACTAAATGGTAGAGCTGTTTAGAGTAACTGAGGATCACTGTAACCTGGAATGGTCAAGGAAAGATTCATGGAGAAGGGTGGGACTTGATCTAGGTCCATGAATGATGAATAGGCTCTAGACAGAGAGTAGTGGGCAAGGGCAGTTTTAATTAGGGGTGCCTACTGTGGCCAGCACAGTTGGTGGGCTAGCTAGCCGTGAGAATAATGAGACAGGGGTGTAATCAATAGTCTGTTTATTACAGGACCATTTCATACAGAGCCAAAGATACAAGGAGCTCACAGAGTTTTTGTGTCCCCCAAGGAGAATGTAGACACCCCCAAAGAATGCAGACAATGTAGAAAGATCCTCCATCTAAGAAATGCAAATAATGTAGAAGGAGCCTCCCTTAATCTTGTTTACTCTTTACCCTTGCTAAAGGTTAGTTACTTATTAGGGCATTATTCTAGGACCAGCACAACCTCTTGCTATCTGCCTGGTAACCTTTGCAGATAACTGTAGAGGACAGGGGAATATACCTGGCGAGGTCAAGGGACCCCAAAACGTTCTCTTAATAATACATCCTCTTGCTTGTCTGCCCTGTAGCCTCTCAAATAATAATATAGAGAAGGGGAACATTTCATTAGCGAAGCTGAGAAGCTTCTGAAAGTTCGCTACAGGTGCCAACAAAAATAAAGGTATGGAAGCAGGTTTGGTGGACAGACGGATTTTGACCTCACTCCAGCAGAGGGACTGTCCGAAGACAAAGTACCTCCAACACTCCTCAGGGGAGTATTGGCCAAACAAAGGGAGAAAATCCTTCCCCACTCTTACACATCTAGAAGGCACCACTCTATGTGGGACAATCCATGGTTTTGGATTCCTCCTATTCACAAAGTGGAGAATAAGGACAATACCAAGAGGAATTCAAGATGAAAGATTATATAACAGAATCTTACACCTTTGACCTTACAAATATTTAATCCCCCAAATACTCCTTTATCTGTCTTCACTGCCGTCTTTTGCACAGGCTGTTTTTTTTAATCTAAATTTATCGAGTTCTGTGTTCAGCCACATCAGTCTTTTTAGATATCTCCCCTTCCCCAACTTTTTTCCATATCATAGAAATTTTTTTTCATTATGTCTTCAGAATTTCGTTCTTGATAACTTCCCATTCCTCTTTGGCTGACTTCCCCTGCAGAATTTTAATTCGTGCATATTTTTGTTATGTTTAAAATTCATAAGTAAAAGTTATTTTGGGACTTAAATAGAGCAAACTTGACAACTAGACGAAAACAAGGTAAAAAAAAAAAAGCCAAGATACCTTTATTCTAATAATTCACCAAGGTAACTCATTCTGAATGTACTCCCAGAAAGGACAAGGTGGCTTTTGTTTAGATTTTCCTCATGAGATAGTCATCTTTTGTCTATCATCAAGATGGACTTTACTGAAACAAAATGTCTGCCTTTTCTTGGTCTTACACTAAGCACTAGTGTGACCTTGACCAAGTTGCAAAGCTTTTCTGAGCTTCAATTAGTTCTGTAAAAAGGGGGAAATAAGTCCATAGTAGCTTGTAGGTGATGTCCTTTCTAATGATAAGATCTGTAATTCTTAAAGAGTCTGTTGACCAAAGATTGGAAGTGTAGATGCCTTGGGACTTTTGAATATTCTCTTTTATTTGAGGGATGTTCTTCAGATCAATAAGCATTTATTAAGCTCCTGCTATGCATTAGGTTCCTTGCTAAATGAGGGGAATACCAAGAAAGTACAAAAGAAGATTCAAACAAAAAACCCCCTAACAACAACAAAACCAGTCACTGTTCTGAAAAGCTCAGTAGAACAGGTGTGTGCCCTTGTAGCCTTGGGGGGGAGGAGAGGTTCCTTACCTTTATTCTTGGTCTCATCTTGTTTGAAAAGGGAAATTTAAATAAACTTTTTTTTTTGCCTTTTTGGGAGGGCAATTGGGGTTAAGTGACTTGCCCAAGGTCACACAGCTAGTTTTTGTGTCAAGTGTCTGAGGCAGGATTTGAACTCAAGTCCTCCTGACTCCAGGGCCTGTGCTCTATTCACTGTGCCATCTAGCTACCCCCTAAATAAACTTTTAAAAATTCTTTTGCTGATTCCTCATCGTGAGAGCATAGAGAAGGCTAAAAGAGGAATAGAGTGATAGGACCTTAGATTTGGAGCTGAAAGGAATCTTAAAGAGGACCTAATCCATCTTCCCCCATTTACAGATGAGAGAACTGGGACCTGGGCTGTTAAGTGATTTACCTACGGTCCCATAGGTGAAGTAGCACATCTGAAATTTGAACATAAATATTCTGATTCCAAATCCAGTGCTTTTTCCATCTATTTTCTTATACCATCAATATATACAATAATCTAAAAAGCAAAATCTCTTTTAAAGTATCGATCAATAAACATTCATTAAGTACTTACTATTGAGGTTTAATGTTTAGGGGTGTGGGAGACCCCAAAATGCCAACACACCGGGTCCTGCCAAATGAATTTGACTCAAGTCTTCTCTCAGCTAATGTAAAACAAAGTTTATTAGAGATTCGCCATAATGGGTAGACTCTTAAGGAGCCTAAGTATCTGTGATGCTTGTATTGGACAAGTAGGCCAGAGTAATCTGACACAAAGTGAGTCTGCCCTACCTTGAATTCTCTGTACCTACTTGGAGGCAAGATGGATCTTATATACAGAAAGATTGTGGGAGGATTTAGGGGTGGTCTAGAGGAGGAGTTTGAGGAGGTCTTGAGGAGGAGTCTAAGGAGGATCTTGAGGGGACTGAGGTCAGACTCCAGTAATGAGATTAAGGGTGGAAATAGCTAAAGGCTACCTTTATTCTTTATTTAATAAAGGAATACTCTTAGTCCCCTCCCCATTTGTCTGCATCAGATAGCAATGAGAAAGGAATTTTCAACTGCTAAGAGAACTGACAAAAGCTTGAGTCTGAATATCTACAAAGAAAGTCCTATTATAATGGATCTAATCCTCAATCTTTATGAATGAGATTTTCCTGACAGTTCTTTATTTTTTTTTGTCTTTTTTTTTGGAGGGGGGTAAGGCAGGGCAATTGGGGTTAAGTGCCTTGCCCAAGGTCACACGGCTAGTAAGCATTAAGTGTTTGAGTTCAGATTTGAACTCAGGTCCTCCTGACTCCAGGGCTGGTGCTCTACTTACTGGCCACCTAGCTGTCCCAAGCAGTTATTTTTTTTATACAGGAAAGGCCAGCATCCCCCATTGCCCTCTACAAGCAGTTTTGTCCTTGATATGAACCATCAGTATGGTTTCAAATCATGTTCCATATAATTTCTATGAAAACAAAATTCATTCTTACCTTACAAAAGGAAGCCAGGGAGATCAGCAGTTGGAGAAAAGGAGGGAGAGCATTCTAGGCATGGAGGTGGAGTGCCAAAGCAATATTTACAGTGCCCACGATCATGATTAAGACCAGGACTATAAATATTGCATGACTTTCAATTGCGAAATATAACAAACTCTCCATGTAGAGGACAGAACTTAAGCATTTATTTAGACACCAGAAAATCAAATCCCAAAACCAGCAAGCCAATTCCATCATAATAGTAAAGAAATTAACAAGCCATAATAACACTGAGAGCCATGCCATCCCTCAGCCTTCCCACAAACCAATACAAGATCAATATCTACTCACAAGCCTATCTGACTCCTTGCCTGAACCTCCTCTCTCTCCCACCCTCTTGGCTAGCTCTGGTTACCAACTTCCTATGGCTCTGCTCTACCCTTTAGCAAACTCCTCCCATCATAGGCTCCATGTGATTATGCTGGGGTTTAAACCCAGGGACCCCAAAAACTGTTAAGGTGGGGGCTCTGCCCACCCAAAAATTGTTGCAATTTCATGATGTGTTGTGGTGGAACTGTCTCAAAGAATTCAGAGTCAGACCACCTCTAATCCAAGTATAAGCATTTATTGAGATTGACACCTCTCATGAAGCGGGCTAAGTTCCAAGAGGAACCAGCAACTTTAGAGAAAGCAAGATGGATTTTTAGGGTAAAGATGCAATTATACAACAGAACATTAATATTAAAAAGGGAGGAGGAGTTTGTTAAAGGATTAGGTGATGGAGGAGGGGTCCCATCTATGGTTCTGTGGTTAGACATTCTGGCCATTCTGCCCTCCAACTGGCTAGCTATTGTGGTCCTGTCTTGGGCTAGATGGATAATGTGATTATGATTGAATACAAGAATGGGTCTGGAGGTAGTGACCAGGTAGAGGCAGTGACCAGGTAGAGGCAGTAGCTAGGTTCCTATCATAGGGACACACCTGCTGTTTCTGTGGGAACTAAGAGTTCAGGGACACACCTGTATTTCCAGGGAGAAGTGAGGCATATATGAAGAAGTTAGGACATTGTGGGAGGGAAGGCTAGGTAGGTGCAGTGGGCCTGCTGTTCACTAGGGCCAGGCCTATAATGAAGTTAGAATATTGGGGCTGGGGGCAGCTTTATTAGGATTCCATCAATTATATGCAGCCTATTAGGGGGCAGAGTTTACTTTCAAAGCAGGGAAGATCTTCAAATTCCCATTCCCATTACAGGAAGACAGCCAGAGAGAATGTACCGAGCCAAGAGATGGAGTGTCTTGTTTATGTAATAGCCAAAAGATCAATGTCGCTGGATTGAAGAGTGTGTGTGTGTGGGGGGGGTGGTAAAGGTTTAAGAAGATTGGAAATGTCGATTTGCTCCTGGAGGGGGCTTCTGGAGTTTACAGAGTAAGGGGAATGAGTGGGGGGAGGAAACATAATTGGACCTGTACTTTAGGAAAATCCCTTTAGTGGCTGGAGGATGGGTTGGAGTGGGGTTGGACATGCAGCAGGCAGACCCAGCAGCAAGAGCCCAGGCAGGAGGTACTGAGGGCCTGCACCAGAGTGGCAGATACAAACTTGTCAGGAACCCGCAGCTGCCTCATCTTAGGTGCAATATGAGGTGCGGTGTTACCCTACTTCTTCTCCAGCATGCCCAGCATGCCCAGGTCAAATCCCTTCTTAGTGACATAATTATGTCTCCTTCCCCCACCCTCCCATGAAGCTGTGGTTCTGCTACACCTGCAGAGAAGGAGAAAATTAAGCTGATCAAATGGAAGTATTTCCTGAGCTTGAACACTAGGATTTCTAGAACAGGGCAGTTATGAATAAGGGATCACACAATAAGCAGCAATGTATGTAAGGCAAGACAAGTCAACTTACTGTGACCAAAAATTGAAACAGTCAGTGATGTCTAGGAAGACAAGCACACTCTTACACTATTGGGGGAGCAGTGAAGAGGGACACACGGTGAGGTGTGGAGAGCTTTGGATTTAGAGTCAGAAGACCTGGGTCTGCTCTTTATTCCCTATGTGACTTATCTTCTCTGGGCCTCTGACTCCTCATCTATAAGTGAAGGAATTGGACCCAGTGATTTCTAAGATCCCTTCCACCTTTAAATCTATGATACTATTATCCAGTAAATTAGTCCAACCATTCTGAAAAACAATCCGAAAAATGACTAAACTGTTCATACCTAAAAGATACCAATACATTTTATATTCACCCATACTCAAATGTATCTGTGATCTTATCAATGTGGTTATTCCCTCCAATGTGATTGAAAAAAGATTTCGACCCATTCATACCTATCCTACAAGGTAATTCTTGTCCATTTCTTCCAAAAAATTCACCCCGGGAGATCCATCCAATGTGCTAGGTAGGGGTATTCCTCAATTTTTCTTGATATCACATAGATATCAACTGTGTAAGCTGTCCTTCACTTTTGCCATATGACCAATGCCAGGGATGGGGCACCCACAGCCTTGAGGTCACATCTCTAGGTCCTCAGGTGTGGCCCTTTGTCTGAATCCAAACTTCACGGGAGAAATACCCTTAATAAAAAGATTTGTTCTATAGAACCTGGAATCAGTCAAAAGACCACACCCAGGAACCCAGAAGACCGTATGTGGCTTTGAGGCCACAGGTTCCCCACCCCTGGACCAGCCTATCTTTCTTTTAAACATTTCATTGATAACAACTTTTATTCTGATTTTCCTTTGTAGTTCCCTGGGCTTTTTTATGTGTTGTAGTTTGTTCACACCCATCACATGCCTCTCCTGTCCCCTGAGTGATACTAATTTTCAGTTTTTCATACGGTAGTGTTCTATAACTTGTAACCACAAAACAACAGTGATATAATATAGGTGTTAAAAAGATGAATCAGTGATTAAAGAATCACCTCAAGACTGTGGAGTGAACAGAAGCATAACAGTCCATTTCTCTCACAAATAGTGCAGAAAGGATTTAACAAGAACATAAGACTGAGAAATAATTAACAATACAAGGAGAAATGCTAAGTGCATTGTTCTAACCAAAGTTTTTGCAGAGACAAACATAAAGAAATGCTTATGGGGCAGCTAGGTGGTGCAGTGAATAGTCAGGAGGACCTGAGTTCAAATCCAGCCCCAGACACTTGACACTGTCGACCTCTAGAAAAGGTTTGGTTAAAGGAGACAGACAAATGGTAATATAAAATTGCAAGGTTTATTTGTTATCACTTAAGGCTGGCATTGCTTATACAAGGAGCCAAGAGCTCAATCCTGACTGATGAACAAAAGGATGAGAGAGCTTAAGTATAATTTAGGACAATCCCAACACAGGGTGGCTGAGTCACACAAATTTATGATCCCCATAATAGTTTAATCATTGCATGAGAAAGGAAAATAAAACAAGAGAGATGACAAAGTGTCCATTGAAATTATGAGCCAGAATATCTGGGTTGTTTTTACCATTAACATTCCATAACATGGTGTATGTTCAGAAAATCTTAAGATAAGAAAAAGTCCCATTACTCAAGTTAATGCCTCGAATTGAGGGTCTCATCCTTAAGGGCCATAAAGTAGGCCTCTTCTGGTTGACATAAGGAGAAGGGTTCTATGAGAGCGAGACAAAACTGGGTCTGTTTGGAATTTATGATCTCTGGATGCCTGTGTTAAATCCTACTCCCAGCCTTATCTGGCTTCTGCAGTGGCTGAGACAGAAAAGGAGCCTTTTTTTAAAAAGTGAGGCAAGCTAGTCTGTTTGATTAATTCAGACTTTGGCCCAAATATGATATTTAATGATTATCAATGCTTAACTAGCTGTGTGACCTTGGGCAAGTCACTTAACCCCAAATTGCTTTGCTTTCCTCCCTCCAAAAAAATAGGAGAGAGAAAGATGCTTATAGGCACTATGGAAGAGGTGAAGACAGAAAAGCCATTGCTGAGAATATTGCACTTGAAAACCTTCTAGCTCACAGACCAAAGTATAGCTAAGGATCCCTAGAGAATTTGGCTCTGTCATTTTGACCCTGAATTGAGAGCATGGGGAAAGGGGTTAGGAGCCTGTGAGACTCAGACCAGGAGGGCAAGAATCAGACTGAGCTCTGGATTAGACTTTTCTTGCATAGCTTGGTGGCCAGAGCTACCCTTGATGTCCTTGAATAACACAGCTGGCAGTGACAAAAACCCAGATAATAGAGATCAGAGCTGAACAGGTTGCCACTATTTTTTCCAGAAATATGCAATGTTGACACAAAGTTCCAATTTAAGAAATAAGGCTAGAAAAATGAGTAAACAAACAAAACCCATCAAAGAAATGTTATGGGACCATGGATCAAGAATAAAAGAATAACTAACTCCACACCATCTGCAATCAAAGCCTCACACAAAATCAGAGATTGGCCCCAAGCTCTGCCAAAATCCATAGGAGAAATGAAGCAGGAGTTTTGTTTTAAGTGCTATGAATGAAAAGAGGACTCTCTAGTAAAGAAAGGGGGGAAGTGACAGCTCTTGAGTAAAGAATTAGAAGGAGGATAAGAAACTTGAGTAAAGAATTAATAGCTCAACACTGGAAGGACAAAGTCTTACATCACAGACTCCTTGAAAGTCAGAGTGGCCCAAATGGAAATCAGTGACTACATAAGAACAAGAAATATTAGAACACAATTGAGAAACTGAGAAAAACAGAAGAAAATGTGAGGTAACTCCTATTAAAAAAAAAAAAAGCTGACCTGGAAAACAAGGTACGAGGAAATGATATGAGAATCACCAGACTATGACTATAAATAACCTAGATACCTCATTCAAGAAATCATGAAGAGAAAGAGAGAGTGAAGATAAATTCAGGAAGGAAGGACTTCATGAGCAAAGCTCCAGCTTTGGAGGGTTAATCATGAAGGAAGGGAATAAAAAGAAAAAAGGGATAAGAACTTATGAATGGTAACTGGGTGAGGAAAAAAGGAGAAGGAAGAAAAATGTCGCATCAGATATATTGAGCATGCCCTTATTCTCTTATTACTCTTTTTAAAGAAGAAGGGGAGGGGCAAAAAGGAAAAAAGTATGAGGACAAGAAGGAGGAAAATATATAATTAACAATCATAACTCTCAAATAGTAGAATAAAAAAGAAATGCAGACTCCATCAATATGTAGTTTACACAAAGCATGCTTGAAACAGGAAGAATCATGCTAAGTTGAAATAAGGGGCTAGGGGAAAATCTATTATACTTCAGGTTAACTCAAAAAAAACAAGGGTAGCAATCTTAATTTCATATAAGGCAACAACAAAAGTAGATTTGCCACAATAAAAATAGACAATTAAAAGACCTAACTAGGGAAATTATATTATGCTTACAGGCATATGTAACAGGAAAGATCAATGATCTATGACTTCAGTGCTTTGCTTGTATTGCTTTGATAATCATTTATTAGCTAAAATCATTTTAAGAGGATAAAAAGTAATTGTGTGATTTATAGTAAAAGTATAGCCCCGGGTAAAAACCTGTGTAATTGAAACCATGATGTAGTCCCAAGGGAAAACCTGTGTTAGTTAACCTTAGGAGTGTGACTATAATCATTATAGTGTGCATCTTAAGTATGTGACCATAATAATTATACCTGTACATTCATTTTTATATTAAAATGCTGAAAAAAAAAGGCCTCTGAAATATAAAGGGCTTACTGAGACATCATAAAGCCCTTCTCCACCCAAAGACCTACAAAAAGTAGACGATTTGTTGAGCCATGCATAAACAAGTAACCTATGTATAAATGTGAATTTTGTATCTCAGGGTCTTAGATCATACTGGGAGGACTGCAGACCACTACCTTTGTTTCTTTTAATAAAGGTTGGTTTCTTTGTTCACAAAGGTTTCTCAGTTTCTTTTTTCACACAAGAGACAATGAATTAATATCAGTACTTAATATATATTCTCTGGATAGTATAGCATCTAAATATTGAAGGAAAATTTAATTGGTTTATAGGCAGTAAAAATATAATACTTGGGGAATCTCAAAGTATCCTTCTAAAACTTAGAGAGATCTAACAAAAAGATAAACAAGAAGTTATGGGCCTGAATGAGATTTTAGAAGAGTAAGATACCTTAGATCTCCAGTAATTACTAAATGGTAATAGAAATAAATATACATACATATATATACACATATAATATAGCTGTGTTGGCACATTTCCAAAACTTAACCATGTATTATGGCATAAAAATCTCACAGACAAATGCAGAAATCTTAAGACATCCTTTATTGACCCCAAAACAATAAAAATTACAATCACTAAGTGACTCTTGAGGAAAGGATTAAAAACCAATAGGAAACTAAATCACTTCATCATAAAGAACTAGTGGGTCAAAGGATAAATAATGGAAACAAAATATTATTTCATTGGGGTGGCTAGGTGGCGCAGTGAGTAGAGCACCAACCATGGAGTCAGAAGGACCTGAGTTCAAATCCAGCCTCGGACACAACACAAAAACTAGCCATGTGACCTTGGACAAGTCACTTAACCCCAACTGCCCTCCAAAAAGCCTGCGTGTGTGTGTGTGTGTATAATTTCATCATAGCAAGTGACAACAATGAGAAAATATCCCCAAACTTTTTTTTAAAGCAATCAGGGTTAAGTAACTTGCTTAAGGTTACATGGCCAGTTATTTCTGGGTGTAGTGCTAAGTATCTGAGCCCAGGTTTGATCCCCAGGTCATCCCGACACTGGAGCCGGTGCTCTTACTTGCTGAGTCACCTGGCTGCCCCTAAGCATTTGGGGTTAAGTAACTTGCTCAAGGTTACATGGCCAGGTGTTTCTGGGTGGGTAATAAGTGTCTGAGCCCGGATTCAATCCACATGTCATCCCGACACTGGAGCTGGTGCTCTTATTAGCTGTGCTACCTGGCCGCCCCCCAAACTTTTGAGATATAGTCAAAACCATTCTTAGAGGAAAATTTATATCACTAAACACCTTCATCAACAAAGAAGATGAGGAATAGGTCCATAAATTAGGCATGCAACTAAAAAACCTTGAAAACCAACAAATTTTAAAATTTTGACTAAATATTATAGAAGTACATAAAATCAAAGTAGAGAATGAAAGCAAAAATATCATTGAATTGATAAACTAGAAACTTTTAAAAAATAAAATAGATAAACCACTAGCTAGTCTTATTTTTTAAAAGAAAAACTAAATTGCCAATCACAAAAATAAAAAAGAATTAATAACAAATGAGGGAGAAATAAAAGAAATTATTAGAAATTATTGTGATCATTTATGGGTCAACAAAATTGACAATTAAAATTAAATGGATGAAAATGTATAATGACATACTCATATTAGTAGAAGAAATAAAGAATTTAAATAATCCAGTTTTTGAGAAAGAAATTGAAGAACTCATAAATGAACTCCCCCAAACCCTAAGTCAAGTTGAATTTACAAATGAATTTTATTACACATTCAAGCAAATATCTCTAATATTAAATAAGCTATTTGCAAAAACAGAAGGGATCCTACTAAATTCATTCTGTGATACAAATATTGTCATGGTATCTAAACCAGATACAAAACATAAAAAAGCTGTAGACTAATATCCCTAATGAAGGTAGATATAAACATTTTTAATAAAATAACAAAAAATGCTATGACAGTACATCAAAAAATTATATATTGTTGGCAAGTAGTAGTTATGCCAGGAATTCAAGGTTGGTTTAATATTGGGAAAACTATACATATAATAGACCATGTTGATAACAAAAGCAATAAAAATCACATGAGCATATCAATAGATGCAGAAAAGACTTTTTGATAAAACACAACACCTATTTCTTTTTTTTAAATTTAAAGCAAAGATATTTCCTTAATATGGCAAAGAGAAATAATTCTTTCTTTTAATTTTGAATTTATTTTGTTTACTTTTAGTTTACAACATTCGGTTCCACAATCCCTTGAGTACCAAATTTCCTCCTGCTTCCTCTCTTCCCCCCTCTCCCTGCAGAGGGCATGCAATCCAATATAGGTTCTACAAATACCTTAACATTAAACATTGGTCAAGTTGTAAAGAAGGATTATAACCAATGGAATAAACAAGAAAGCAGAAACAAGACAAAAAAGAGAGAGAGCAAGTAGCTTGCTTCAATCTGCATTCAGACTCCGTAATTCTTTCTTCGAATGTGGAGAGCCCTTTCCATCCTGAGTCTTTCGGAGTTGTCTTATAGCCTTGCATTGCTGAGAGGAGCCCAGTCAGTCATCACAGATACGATGTGTCTGTAGTTGTGTACAATGTTCTGGCTGTGTTCTCCTCACTCAGCATCAATTTATATAATTCTCTCCAGGTCATTGTGAAGTCTGTCTGCTCCTCATTTCTTTTTTTTATTATTTAAATTTATTTATTTCCTTTTAGTTTACAACATCCACAATCCCCTGACTTTCAAATTTTCTCCTCCTCCCTCTCCTCTTACCCCACCCCCACCCCGTGGTGGCATTCAGTTTCCTGGCATGGCCCTGACACAGGTGCACAACAACGAAGTCAGCACAACAGCTCTGTAGAGCTTCTGTTTGGTAGGCAATCTAATATCTCTTCTCTCTCACACTTTCCTTCAGAGCCTCCTGAACACTGAACTAGATCCGACAGTGTGTCAGTCTCATCATCTACGTGTACATCCCTGGGAAGTATTCTACCAAGGTAAGTGAATTTATCCACAGCATTCAATATTTCTTCATTTACTGCAACTGATGGTTCCATGTATGGATAGTGTGGCGCTGGTTGGTGAAGAACCTGGTTTTCTTTTGTTGTTATTGTTGTCAATGGTTAGTTCAAAATTAGCACATGGAACAGAGAATCAATCCATATTTTGTTGCATCTCAGCCTCAGAGGCTACATTAAGTGCATAATCATCTGTTTAAATAAGCTATTTGCTTATTGGCAACAGTGGAGCAGAAAAGGGGTGGGTAGCTTTTCAGAGATTACAACTCTACATTTACTCATATGGTCAGAACACTCACAAACATCAAAACTGGTTTGACAAAAACGGTGGGGAAATTCAGAAGCTGCTAAACAAAATATGAGAGAACTCCACAGGGTTTACCAGCAGGATAATTCATCTGTTGCTAAGAAGGCAGCACTTAACTCCATCAAAACTAAAGTGCAAGTGACAAAAACAAAAAAATCATGTACCAACTCTCCCTCCATTTTAGTCTTGGTGTGTAGTCTTTTCAGGTTAAATAATTTTTCTTCAGTATGGTTGATGACCTTGATGCCATTTTCATCCTTGTTGAAGTAATCTGACAACATTACTGAAAACATCATGCTAAAAAGTATGGAAGCAAGCACATGGCCCTGCTTCATTTCATTGGTGACTGGGAAAGCATGAGAGCATCGTCCATTAGCCAGAAGCCTGGCAAGCGTGCCATCATGAAATTGGCATACAATACTGAAGAACTTCTCTAGGAAACCAAATTTTGCCATTATTTTTCACAACCCCCCCATAAGTGACAGTATCAAAGGTCTTTGTCATATCGACACATGTTTTATACAGATTTCTGTTCTGTTCCTGGTGTTTCTCCTGGAGTTGTAAGGCAATAAATACCATATTGACCATTTCTCAGCTCTGGTGAGCCACGCTGGCTCTCAGGTAGATCTTCCAGGTGAAGGATCAGCCTAATAAGGAAGATCCTGGCAAGAATCTTGTTGTCGATGACTGAGAGACTCCCCCCACCCTGTGACTGTCACAGGACAGCCCATTTCCTTTTCCTTTATTGAGAAGAACAATGGAGGCATCCCTGAACTCCTGGGAGATGACATTCTCTTGTCATAGAGACTGGAAATTTTCAGTCAGCTTTTGCATGAGCAGTGAACCCCCAGCCTTGTAAATCTCTGCTGGAATAGAATCAGCACCAGCCACTTTGCTACATGAGAGGAGTCTAATGGCATTCAAAGCCTTTTCTTTAATTGGAAGTTCAGCTAAAGAGGGATTGACTTCAACCTGAAATATAATGGTTTCCACATTGGTTAATAAAGATTTGTTGAGAACATTATGGAAGTGTTCATCCCATCTCTCCAGGATCATGTTTTATCACTAATCAATGTGGCTTCATCAGCACTAAGTAGTTGAGATGCACCATAGGTCTTTGGTCCAGAAATAGTCTTGAAGGCATCATAAAAGCATTTTGGATTGTTACTATTAGTGCAAAACTGAATTTCATCTGCTTTCTTACTGAGCCAAGAATCCTGCATCTCTCGAAGCTTCATTCACACTTTACTTTTGATGGAGTTAAGTGCTGCCTTCTTAGCAACAGATGAATTATCCTGCTGGTGGAGTTCTCTCATTCCTTGTTTAGCAGCTTCTGAATTTCCCCACCATTTTTGTCAAGCCAGTTTTGATGTTTGTGAGTGTTCTGGCCATGTGAGTAAATGCAGAGTTGTACACCCAATCTGCGAAAGCTACCCACCCCTTTTCTGCTCCACTGTTGCCAACCATGTTGGCTCAGCTTTCCCTCCAAATTAGCAATGAGATGTTCACACCTGGAGACGCACTCTCATCTTTTAACATTAAACCTTCTGGCAGTTGTCTTGCCTTAATACTGTTGCTTTTGTGTAATGGGAGTCTTAGCTTGAAAAGGATGTCTGTGATCGATTCTGCACTCTGCACCTCATATCACCTTTGTCACTCTCACATTCTGTCTGTCTTTTCCCCTTACAATGACATAGGCTATTGAATGCCAATGTTTGCTGTGAGGATGTATCCACAAAGTTTTATTGCGTTTGGGTAAACAGAAGATAGTACTGGTGATGAGGTCATAAGACCCACGAGTCTTCAACGACTGGTGCTGCTGTTGTTGCTGTTTCTGACACTGTTCCCCCCAAGGACTCCCTACCATGTCTCATAGTCTGTGCCTACTCTTACATTAAAGTTACCCAGAATTATATACTTGTCCTCTTTTGGCATATTGATGATGAGGGTCGCCCGGGGTCCCTAAGCGCCGGCGGGCGGGCTCGTGGCGGAGGCAGCCTCTCCGCGGGGGTTTTGGTCCGGGTGTTATGTAATGATGCTTTTGCCATGGCTAATGACCCCTTGGAAGGCTTCCATGAAGTAAACCTTGCTTCCCCTACTTCACCAGATCTTCTCAGTGTATATGAGCCAGCAACTCAGGAGCAAACTACCTCACCGAGTGTTATCTACCGGCCATATCCTCTGTGTGCAACACCTGTTCAGCCTAACACATTAAATGTTTCTGACCTTCCTACACAACCCGTTTATTCATCTCCCAGACATCTAAATTGTGGAGAAATATCAGGTATTAGCATCCATATTGCAGACTCAGTACTTTGTTCCACCTCTGGAGTCACAGCTGGTTTAACTAAACTGCCATCCACAAAGGACAGCAACAGTGCTGAGAGAGAGTTTTTACAGGATGCCACAATAACAGAGATTTCTGATGGCAGTGATGACTTTTTTGGATTGAGTACTGACTGTCTCGTTTACGGAGCCCATCTGTTCTAGAAGCGAGGGAAACGGGTTATGAAAGATTAAAAGAAGAACTTGCAAAAGCTCAGAGGGAACTAAAACTAAAAGATGAAGAATGTGAGAGACTTTCAAAAGTCCGAGATCAGCTGGGACAAGAATTGGAAGGACTCACAGCTAGTCTGTTTGAGGAAGCTCATAAAATGGTGAGAGAGGCTAATATCAAGCAGGCAACAGCTGCAAAACAATTAAAAGAAGCACAGGGAAAGATTGATGTACTTCAAGCAGAAGTCGCTGCCTTAAAGACACTTGCGTTGTCCACTTCACCAACATCACCAATTCACGAACTTCCACCAAGTGGAAAAGCTCCTTTTAAAAAGGGACGTGCAAGAAATAAAAGTCAAGCGGTGCTATGAGTAGCAGTCATCAGGACCTCAGTGTGATGCAGCCTATTGTAAAAGACTGCAAAGAGGCTGACTTACCTCTGTATAATGAGTTCATATCTTGGAAGGATGAACCCACAATGGACAGGACGTGTCCGTTTTTAGACAAAATTTATCAGGAAGATATATTTCCATGCTTAACCTTTTCCAAAAGTGAGTTGGCTTCAGCTGTTCTGGAGGCTGTAGAAAACAATACGCTAAGCATTGAACCAGTGGGACTGCAACCTATTCGATTTGTAAAAGCTTCTGCAGTTGAATGTGGAGGACCAAAGAAATGTGCTCTCAGTGGTCAGAGTAAGTCATGCAAACACAGAATTAAATTAGGAGACTCAAGCAACTACTACTACATTTCTCCTTTTTGCAGATACAGGATCACGTCAGTGTGTAACTTTTTTACATAGATTCGCTATATCCAGCAAGGCCTTGTGAAACAGCAGGATGTTGATCAGATGTTTTGGGAAGTTATGCAGTTGAGAAAAGAGATGTCATTGGCAAAACTGGGATATTTCAAGGAGGAACTTTAATTCTCTACACTGAATATGCATGAACTTCACTGAATAACTAAAATGGCTGAATTTTTTTTATGGTTACTTGATATTTATTTCCAAGGAGTTGGGTCCAAGATGTTTTATCCTCTTTTGCAAAACGCATTAAGGAGTACTGTGATTTGTTTCAAACTGACACATACTGTGTGCTAAGACAAAGACTTGCAGGTGTACTTGTGATTGTAATTTATAGTTGCAAAAAAAATCTAATTAAATAAATGTTAGATTGATGATGAGGGTCTCTAGGTCTTTATAAAATTTTTGTTTGACCTCCCTAGGCTTTGCCATCGTGGAAGTGTGCACACTGATGATGATGACATAGCCCTTTACTGCCAGTGGCAATTGCATTGTCATGAGCCTGTTGTTCACTCCTTTTGATGCCTTATTTCACTCAGGGCTGCTATTTGAATTGTAGAACCTGCTGAGCTCTCATGAAACAAGAGCTGCTGACTTTTCAGGTTTACTGGATTTTGTGTTGTACCTAAGTGTGTGCACATTCTATGTACCAATGGGGAGTGGAATCATCTTTGCAAACATTTTTGTACATTTTTGTGGGTTTTGACCACAGGGTCAAAATCTTCACCTGCCATGGTAAGTAGGCCACGGTTGGATGAAGCAGACAATTTTTAGGGCACATTTGCTAGCCTCTTCCTCACACCAAGAGGTGAGCAGTGTGTTTATTAACAAAGATTGTTCATACACCCAGATGACTGCCGAATCCCACTACTGCCTCAGGCCAGTGAGAAGACAATCCCATGACCTGGGTTGCCTGTGTGCAAGGTTGTGACTATAGTTCCCAGTGTATCCCCACCTGCTGCTGCATCACTTGCCTGTCACCACAGGACTTTAAGATAGGTAAAAAGGATAAAATGGTATGGGTGATATCTCTAGATTCATGCATAAATTGGACTTACATGAGACAGAGTTGCATGAAGTTGTTGGTCTCACTCTCTTTCCCAGAGTCTTTGGTGTCAAGAGGCAAGACAAAGACAAGACAATGGCTCAGGATGCAGTGGATGACCTTGGCATCTTTGATATCTAACAAAGCTCCAAGCTCTCCACAGTGCCTGCTTCATCCGCCTTCATGGTCATTGGAACAAACTATTCTTGTCCATTCACTCCACCAGGGGAAGTCTTCATATACCTAACTCACTGAAAAATTTGAGACCTCACAGTTACTCTCAACCCGGTTTAGCCTGTCTGCTGAAACAGTTGACTGGGGTATAGCTACTGCCCAACGTACCACTTCTTGGTGCCACAGATGTTGGGTGAATCTGGTGGACTCCAAAGGTGGAAAGCCCCTCCAAAAAGGGCTCAGCAGTTCTCATGCTAAAGGAACTAGTCTTCCCTAAACACACCTCACACCCCAGGAAGCTAGAGGTCTTTCCATTAATACTGGGGTAAAGTGAGGATGTCTTGCCACCATTATTATTTGATAATCATGCTAGAAAGCCTAGCTATAACAAAAAGATAAGAAAAAGAAATTGAGGGAATAAACATTGGCAAAAATGGAGGAAATAAAATGATTGGTTTTTGCAGATGTTATGGGAATGGGAATCTGAAGATCTTCCCTGCCCCTTGGCTAGGCTTACGTGACTCTGAGAACCTTCCCTAATTTGAAAATATACTCTACCCTCTAATAGGCTGAATGTGGTCACATGGAGTCTGTGGTGGGAGGCTTGTTTTTCAGGAATGCCCGCACCTTGTTACTTTGTGATTGGGCAGTAGGTCATGAGGGTTGTTACATTCTCTGAGCCAAGAGAAGGCTATATATACCGTGATGTGAGGTTTTGTTTTGGTGCTCACTTTGAGAAGAGTTGTGTGATTTGACCAGATGAGACTCTGGGCAGCCAGATGTTGGTGCTTCCCTCTCTGGTAACTAACTAGGCATGGACGTAATGGTCAGACATCTGGAAGTCTATCTGCTGATCTCTTTCTCTGTCTGCTGGTAACTTCTGCTTGTAACTTGTTTATATCCTCTGAAGTTCAGGGTGCTGACTTTTTCCCCTGAACTAGGTAAATGATATATGTTTGATTGATTAAAGTAAGGTTGTTAACACATTTTGAGTTACTTTCCTTTAGAAAAGCAGATCTAAGAACCTGTGTTGGCAGCCACCCTGGGTATGCTAGGGTGCTTGCTGCTACAGCAGATGATATGAGGAAACCTAGAAAGTCAACTAAATTAATCGAAACAATATCACAAAGTAGCAATATATAAAATAGACCACTTAATTCAGCAGCCTTTCTATGGATTATCAACAAGACCCAACAGGAAGAGATAGAAAAAATTCTGATCAAAGTAACTTTAGAATGCAAAACTATTTCGTAGACCAATCTTAAGACACACACAGAAGCTTTCTGATGCAACTACAAAAAATTCAGCAAAAAGCACTAAGATAACTGGAAACAATCTAGCAGAAATTAATCAGCTCCAAATGAATAAATGATCTGCCTATGAAAGGTCATATCATAAAAAATTGGAGGAACAAAGAAGAAAATATGTTTTGCAACTATGGGGGAAGAAGTCATAGCCAGAAAAGGAAGAAAGAATCATAATGTAATGGGAATGTAAATTTGTAAGATCTTCCCTGCCCCTAGGCTAAAGTGCACCTGGAGTCTGGGGTGGGAGGCTTGTTTTTCAGTAGATACTTCTTTATTGGCCAGTGAGTCAATAAGGTTGTTACATTCTCTGAGCCAGGAGAAGGCTATATAAGCCCTGATGTGTGGCTTTGTTTTGGGGCTCACTTTGAGAAGTGTTCTGTGATTTGATCAGATGAGACTCTGGGAAGCCATTGTTGAGAGCCCCCTGCCCCCAGTTTTGAAAAACCCAGATGCTGATTTGGTATGGATGTAATGGTTGGACAGTTTGGAAACCTGTCTACTTGATCTGTTTCTCTGTCTCGATAATTCTGTCTGTATATTCTGAAGTTCAGGGTGCTGACCTTTTTCCCCTGAACTAGGTGAACGATATATATTTGACTGATTAAAGTAAGCTTGTTAACCCATTTTGAGTTGCTTTCCTTTATCAAAGCACATCCAAGAGCCTGTGCTGGCAGCCACCCTGGGGACGCTGGAGTGCTTGCTGCTACACATAATAGGTAAAATGAACAGTTTCAATTATATTAAATTGAAGAATTTTCACATAAAAATCAGTGTAGTTAAAATTAAGACAGAAAGAGTTAACGAGGAAACAATCTATGTTGCAAGTTCCTCTGATAAAAGATCTGCTATATAAGATATGTAAGGAGCAGATTCAAATATATAAGAATGGCTGCTATCACTCCATAGATAAATAGTCAAAGGATATGAGCAGTTAGTTCTGTACGGAAGAAATCCAAGCTATCAATAGCCAGTCATATGGAAAAAGTGGCCCAAATAACTCATAATGAAAGATAATGCAAATTAAAATCTCATACAACAGTGTTGGAGGAAAGGAAACAATAAGCATGCAAATGTGGAGTTGGGAATTCATCTTGCCTTTTTGGAAAGCAATTTAGAACTATGTCCATAAAATAATTAAAATATATATGCCCTTTGACCTTGAAATACCACTACTATGCCTATATATACCTCAAAGAGATTAAAGAAAGAGGAAAAGAACCTATATATGTTGTAGCAAAGAGCCAGAAACAAAGTAGTATCCAATAATTGAGGAATGACTCCACAAATTATGTTGTATGAACATAATGGGATTTTACTGTACCATAAGAAATGATGAATTCCACCTTTCAGAGATTTATTAACCAAGAAGCTTTAGCAAGCCCAACATTCACACACACAAAGAGACTTGGCCGAATATATGTCCACATCTGTTATTATACATGTGGATACTTGTTCATTCATGCATGAATATATTTGCACAGACACAGTTCATAGTGAGTTCACAAAGGGAGATGATAATCTGAAGGTGTTCCAGAGAAGCAGGCTTACAGGGCACCCAGGAGCTTCTGTTGTGGATGTGAATAGATTCTCATCTGAACTTTGCCTGGAGAAGTTCACCAGTATTGTATGTCAGTTTCGTGATGGCACACTTGCCTGGGTTCTGGCTAATGGACCATATTCTCATGCTTTCCCAGTCACCAATAGAGTGAAGCAGGGCTGTATCCTTGCTTCCATTTATTTTAGCATGATGTTTTCAGCAATGTTGTCAGAGCCCTTCAACAAAGACAAAAATGGCATCAAGGTCAGCTTCCGTACTGAAGACAAATTGTTTAACTTGAAAAGACAACAAAAAGCTTTTTGTACAATCTCAAATGTTTTCAGGTCTGACACAAACATTATCCTTCAGTCTGAAGTTTCATCTCTTGTGTGAGGTTCCAGTCTAAGAGGCTTGATGGGAGTTTTCTTCAGGTATCGTAGGGGTTGCATTCTGGCTGAATGGGATTCTGTCACCCTTATCTGTGTAATGTCCTTTTACCCAATCTCCACTTCCCACCAAATCAGCAAGTTGGTGATTTTCACAAATACTTTCAAACACATTCACATAATTCTTACTGAAGAGGAATTGAATCAGTCCTTCTTAATCTTAATGCCCTCCCTCTGAAATTGCCACCAATTTATCCTCTGCATATTTTGTTTGTACATAGTTGCTTTCATGTTTTCTCCCATTCAACTGTGAGCTCTTTGAAGGCAGGAACTACTTTTTGCCTTTCTTTTTTTTCTCCTGTACTTGGTATAATGCTTGGCACCTAGCAGTTACTTAATAAATCTTTGATAAATGACTTGCTATTACAGTGTTGTATGATCTTTACAATAATTCATAGTGGATGCATTGTGTAGAATTGACTTGAATTTAGTGCAAAAGTTATTAAGTTAATTGCCTAGCACAAGTAACTTCCTGCTTTGTGCCACAGTGATCAGTGCTCCATTCATTTTTTGTTTAACCTGGACCTATGATTTCATTGGTGCAGGGAAAGCCAAATGAGAAATTACCTTTACCAATGAAGACCCATACAGCTTCTGCAACTTACAGTCTATAGAGAGTTTCCTGAATAACTTGTCCAGAGTCATATAGCCAGTATATGTGGGAGAGAGGCCTCAAATCTTTGATAGCCACTATATGCTGCTTCCCCCCACCCAACCAAAATCCACAAAATTCCCTTTGAAGTCTTATGATTTTTATAAGGTGAGAAATACCTACTTGCTATTTCCTGATCCTCTACTCCCCAAGGAACCATCCACATGGCAGAGAACTAGAAAGCCCCCATAATATTTTTCCTATGACTTCCTTAAATGAGAGACTACATGGAATAGTGGTTAGGAATCTTGAAGCCAGAAACAACTAGTTTCAAGTCCTTTTTCTGACATTTTCCGTCACTTCCCCTCCAGTCCACAGTCTTCAGAAAAACACTGAGCCCTGAAAGATTGAGGCCTCTCAGCAAAGTAGATTCTGATTTGGCCTTTACTATAAGTATATGCTCATATTTTTCCTTATGAGACTGGTTTAACACTGAACCATTTATGAACCCCAAGGGGCTATAGTACTGTACCACATTCTCTTTCCCATTAAGGTGTTGTTCTACTCTACACCAAGGCATCTGGTTTGAAATGGGTTCTGTCTTAGGGAGTTTGGCCTCTAATGAGAAAGGAGCAAAGCTTCCTTTTATCACACATTAAAGTTCTACCCCAATGCCCTGGGGAAAGATATACTTATAGCTTAGATTGTGGTTTATGTCTAGGGTTTCCCCAAAAGGATGAATATAAGAGTACATGGGTATACGGTTGAGTACAAAGGTATTCAATGAGCAGAGATAGGAGATGAAATGTTGTGTGAATGAAGACCAATTTGACTGGATCACAGTGCAGGAGAGGGGAGTAATATCCAATAATGCTGGAAAGACAGATCACTTTGGTATAGAATAATTATTTCATTCCTATATAAAAAAGAAATACTAGTGTAAAAGAGTGACAGCTAATACTAAGTCAATAAACTTTTATTAGTTTTCATATTTATCACCTACTGTGTTCCAGGCTCTATCGCTAAGTGCAGAGAATACAAAAAGAGGCAAAAGACAGTCCCTACCCTCAGGGAGCTCACAATCTAATAGGATAGACAACACACAAACAAATATGTACAAAGTAAGCTATGGCAGGATAAATCGGGAATAATTAGAAGAAGAAAGCACTTGGATTAAGAGGGGTCAGGGGATCTTTCCTTTAGAAGGTGGGATCTTAATTGGCACATAAAGGAAGCAGAGGAGGGGGAGCATTCCAGTAAGGGGGACAGTCAGAGAGAATGCCCAGAACCAAGAGAAGGAGAGTATTGTTGGTAGAACAGTCAGAAAGACAGTGTCACTGGATTGAAGAGGAAGTGTTGGGGAGTAAGGTGTAAGAAGACTGGAAAGGTAGGAGAAGGCTAGGCCATAAAGGCTTTGGGTGCCAAACAGAGCATATTGTATTTGCTCTTGGAAGCAAGAGGGAGCCAATAGAGGGGTGACAGGTTGGGCCTGAGTTTTAGGAAAATGACTTTAGTGGCTAAATGGAGGATGGATTGGAGTGGGGAAAGACGTGAGGTAGGCCAGCCCACCCACAGGCTATTGCAATAATCTAGGCGTGAGGAGATGAGGGTCTGCACTAGAGTGTGGCAGTGTCAGAGGAGGGGAATAAGGACCTCTCCAGTTCACAAGGTCAGCTCCCAGCTTAGACGCGTCCACTTTGGGAAAGGAAACACAAAGCAGGAAGTCTGCCTTGGGCCCAGGTGCGAGCTCACCTAGTTGAATCCATGCTTCATGTGAGAGATGCAGTGGGGATAGAGGAGAAAATCCCAGCCCATCTCCCCAACTCTTTTCATAGAGGGTCTAGAGATAGAGAGCACTGATTAAAGAAGAGTCAAAGGAAAGGTGTCATTTAACTGATACAACGTACCACCCCCAATGACGTTGCCCTGGGGCAAGTGAAAGACCAAGGGACTACCCTGGGTTTGCCACATACATACATACTTCATGGTCCTTTCAGTTTTGGGTCACCATGTGACTGGATGCAGGCCCCAAAGCTCCCGGATGGTCAAGCAGAATTGAGAACACCTCTAAGCATACTCCATGGGATAGCCATTGTCATAGTCAAGAGTACAACTGTTGAATTGAACTTCCTGGCTAACTGGTAACCAAAAGATCCTTCTTGTTGGATATCTAAAATATCTTAATACACTCCTCTATTTTAGTAAGAAGTCTTTAATGATACTAATCTAATCTGACTATCCACTTTCCTTTTACAGGACTGGAGCTGTATAAGGCATAGGCAGACTTTAGGGGCAAGGGTGGTATTTTCATCACTGTTTGCTTAATGAAGAGAGGGACTTTATTCTTTAAGTTTAGTTTTATTCTTCTTCTCCATTAACAAGCATTTCTCTCCTCTCCCTCATAACAAATGTGCACAGTCAAGCAAAGCAAATTCCTTTACTAGCCATATATAAAAATATTCGGCATTTTGGGGCTATCATCTCTTGTCAGGAGATGGCTAACACGCTTCATCTTCAGTCCACTGGAATTTGTCATTATATCAGTCAGATTTCCAAAGTCTTTCAAAATTGTGTTTCTTTTAAAATTTTATAAATAAAAAATTTAAAACATTTTATAATCATTTTATTATATGAATTATCCTTATTGATTCTGCTCACTTAACTCTCCATCAGTTCATATAGGCCTTCTCAGTTTTCTCTGAAACTGTCCATTTTATCATTTCTATGACTCGTTAATATTCTATTACATCCATATACCGTGATTTATCCATCCCCCAATAGGTGGGAGCCTCTTAGTTTCCAATTTTTTTCTACATTGAAAAAAGCTGCTATAAATATTGTTGTACTTGAATCCTTTTCTTTTTTCTTTTATTTCTTTGGCATGTATGCTTAGTAGTAGTATCACTTAGTGACTTTTGGAGAATAGTTCCAAATTACTCTCTAGAATGACTGGAATAGTAATCCCCACTCCATGAGAAGTACATTAGAGCACCTGTTTCCCCAAAGCCCCTCTAGCATTTGTCATTTTCCTTTTTGTCATCTATTCCAATCTGGTGAGTTTTTGGTGGAGTCCCATAGTTGCTTTAATTTGCATTTCTCTAATTATTTGTGATCTGGAGAATTTTTCCATGTGGCTATTGATAGCTTGGATTTCCTCCTTCAAAAATTAGCTGTTCATATCTGCTCACCATTTATCAATTGGGGAATATATCTTATTTTTATAGATTTGAATAATTTCCTTATAGATCCTGGATATGAGATTTTTATCAGAGAAACTTTGCTACAAAAATTTTCCACTAGTTACAAATTTCCCCTCTAATTTTAACTATGTGAGTTTTGCTTCTATAAATCTTTTTTATTTTATACAATCAAAATTGTATGCCTTGGGCATAGACAAAATATGTCTGCCTGTCATCTTCCATGACCCTCTCTGTCCCTTATTTGGACATGAACTCTTTAAAGGTTTTAGAAGATGAAAGAAGATCTGAGAAGTAAATATTAGTTAAGATTGTGCCTGAGATTTGAGTTTCTGTATCATGGCTTAAGGTAGAGCAATAGTTCCCAAATTTTTGGTCTTAGGAACCCTTTACATTCTTAAAAATTACTGAAGATCCATTTAGACTCTTAAAAATTATTAAGAAGGGCAGCTAGGTGGTACAATGGATAGAGCAACAGCCCTGGAGATAGGAGGACCTGAGTTCAAATCTGTCCTCAGACACTGTGTGACTCTAGACAAGTCACTTAATCCTGTTTCCTCAAAAAAAAATTATTGAGGACCCTAAAGAACTTTTGTTTATATGGATTATAAATATATATATATATCAATATTTACTATGTTAGAAATTAATATTAATTTAAAAGTAGCATGTATAAATAATAAATATTAGTAATAAACATTAATAGAAATAGCATGTTTTGGGGCGGCCAGGTAGCAAAGCAAATAAGAGCACCGGCCCCAGTATCAGGATGATTGAATCCGGGCTCAGACACTTAGCACCCACCCAGAAACACCTGGCCATGTAACCTTGAGCAAGTTACTTAACCCCAATTGCTCTAAAAAAAAAAAAAAAGAAATAGCATGTTTTTATTGAAAAAAACTTTTTTCCCCAGCAAAAACAATTTAGGGAGGAGAGTGACATTGTTTACCATATTTTTGAAAATCTCTTTAATGTCTAACTTAATAGAAGACATCTAGATTCTTGTATCTGTTTTTGCATTCAATCTGTTGTTATATATTCTTTTGATTTAAGTATAGGAAGAAAATCTGGCCTCCTACAAATATTTGTTGGAAAAGGGAAGAATATTTTAAAAAGGCAAATAATACCTTCATATTGTGATAAAATAGTTTTGGCTTTGTGGACTCTCTGAAAGGGTCCTGAAGCCCCGCTAGTGTCCTTGTGCCACACTTGAAGAATAGCTGAGATAGAGGGCTGATGAGCTCAGGAGAAAAGTGCCCAGAATGGGGGTCAATGCAAATATATTGGCCTAGAGACTTAATATCAAGTGACTTTCATCAGAAGATGGAGTAGGAACAACTCCCATTCTGTACATCAAGTCAGATGCCATAGCAGGTGTAACAAAGTAAGAATAACATTAATGGAGAATGTTAATATTAATGTTAATGTTAAACCTCACTAGTATCTATGGCTTGGTAAGAAATGATTTGTGCCTGGAATATGCTAACCTCATTTCCTTTATTGTTGTGGTTGTTAGACTAGTAGATCATGGAAAAGCCATAGATGTTGTACAGCAAGATTTCAGAAAAGCATTTAATAAATCAATTAGTATTTATTAACTATCTGCTGTGTACATACCCATTATGGTGAATTCATTTGGCAGGACCCGGCATGTTGGTATTTTGGGGTCTCCAGAGCAACCCTAACCCTCTTTATGGGTAACCTCTTCATTTTTATGGTTCCCTGATACCAGAAACACAGCTAATCTCAAGCTCTTCTCCAGCCAGGACTGGAAGGCCAGACAGCTAGGAGGCTGTTTTGTGCTCAGCCTGACCTCAGGTTCTAGGTCCTATTTGGTTATTTTGGAGAACATGGACATGTGTGCAGCTTCTGAAGAATGGAGGACAAGGACAGACACCCCATCAGGAAGTGTAAGCCAGATTCTCTCAATTCTCTTCGTGCTAGGGAACTGGAAAAACTTCAGGTACTTTTTTGTGGGGGGATTTTGTTTGTTTTTCAAGGCTTACTCTCAAACCTTCCTTTATGGATGAAGGGAATTCCAGGCCCTATGTCTGTAGCTCCCAAAAGTTCACCTTTGGGTTGTCTTTTACAACATTGGAAAAAATTTAGTTTCTCTGGAGACCTTAAAAAGGAAAAGCTGGTGGGTTTTTGCAACACTGTTTGGCCTAGGTATCACCTAGAAGATCATGAATCATGGCCTGTTTTGGGGACTTTAAAAAATAATACTCTCTTGCAGTGAAAATTATACTGTCACAGAGAAGGAAGATGGACAATGGAGGGCTAGGCTAGTAACAGAGGTCTGGGCCCAGCCACAATGTAAGGCTTATGGCCTCATGCAAGTGCCTCATCAAATGGGGTGATTTAATCAGAGTTCAAGGTAGGTTCCCAGGGCCTATACCTCAAAGATTCAAGGAGAGTTCACGGGGATTCCCAGAGTCCGCACCTCATCAACAGCAATCAAGGTTTGCCTGACTTCATCAGCCTGACATCATGGAACTAAAACAGAAACATTGAGATAACCATTTCCTGCCCCAAGGGAGGTTTTTGGAACATCCTGCCCATCTCTTGTGCCATGATAACTGCGATTAGAGAACAAGGCAGTCACTTATGAGATGTATGAGAACTAGGGCATAGGGAAGTGTTTCAAGAAAGTAGCTCTCAAAGACTATGCTGACTATGCATGACTATGGAGTTTTTTTCTTATATATACTTGGACCCTCAGATGAATAAATTGGCTCAGTTTTTACTGACCTGCCTGGCCCATGTCTCTTCATTTCATGCTCCTCCGTGAGGTGCCTTACTTGGTGCAGGCATCAGTATCAAAATATCTATACCCAAATCTGTTACGATTAAACTAGCCTAGCCCTCCATTGTCTGTCATCTCCAGGTAGCCTTCAGTTATTTCCCACCCTTAATCTTATTACTGGAGTCTCACCTTAGTCCTGTGTAGAATGAAATGTGATTTCTCAGGTAGGCTATTTGGTATAGTACTAGAAGCCTTTAGGCCTCAGTCAGGTGACCTGGCCGGGGAAAAATGAAACTCCAGAAATCCCCCTGTTACCTCACCGGCCAAGTAAGGTAATGTTAACAAAACAGCCGATCAATTTAAAAGATTACATGAGGGAGGGGAGGGTTGTGGTTTTCACATTGTTTTCGGCTATATAATCCCGCTTTGGCTTCTGTATGGCAGCCTTCTTTTTCTGGACTTCCCAGTGACGGACCACCTGATTCTCGTGAGATTCAATAAAACTTCCTGCTTTCACCTTGAGACATCTCCAAGTAGTCAATTTAGGGAAGGTAGGGTCTCTGTACCCCACACAGTCCCCTAAAGATCTTCCTTAGACTCCTCCTCAAGACCCTCCCCAAACTTCTCCCCTAGACCACCCCTAAATTCTCCCACAATCTTTCTGTATGTAAGATCCATCTTGCCTCCAAGTAGGTACTGAGAATTCAATGTAGGGCAGACTCACTCTGTGTCAGATTATTCTGACCTGCTTGTCCAATACAAGTGTCACAGATACCTAGGCTCCTTCAGGGTCTACCCATTATGGTGAATCTTTAATAAATTTTGCTTTACTTTGACTGAGAGAAAACTTGAGTCAAATTCATTCGGCAGGACCCAGCGTGTTGGTGTCCCTAAACCCTAAACCTCAACAAAACTAGAACCAGAAGGACCTTCTATTGGAATGTTAGCTGGGCTGGAGCTCTACCTCTGCTCTGCTGCTGCAGGAGGGTTCATTTTGTTTGGATTGATCATTTGATTCTAAATGATTGATTGCCAGGCTGTAATTTCCCTTCCTTATATCTATTACAACACACAAGGGAGGACCTCTTACAAGAGCAGGGACCATCAACATTCTTAAGTAGTTTCTATAGGCCTTCTTTTGTAGGCATCAGTGACTGATAATGTGAAAAATGATTTTTCCTGGTAATTGGTGTCTTAGAGACTCAGAGGTTCCAGCCCCTGCCCAAGGACATTACTGATAATGAAACTTCATTAAGTCTTATCCTGGTCAAACTCCAAACCTGGCCTGAACTGACTTAATCAGCTCAAGGCTTGGGTGGAGACAGATTCTTCTGCCTAGATAGATCAAGGCCGGGAGTGGTCTGGTGGGGGGGGGGGGGGGGGGGGGTGTGATGGGAGATGATCTAATAGAAAAGATATTTCTTCTTCCCAAAGGTGGAGTGATATCAGCCCCTGTTGAAAAGATATTATACTAGGATTAAGTGACCTAAATCACATACTCAAGACCCTCATTTTAATATAGCCCACCTCCCAGTGTGTTGACCAATCAGAGTTGATTGGCACCCCTTGGGAACACTTACTCTTGAAAGGGCATATAACTCTGCACTCCCAAATCCCAAATTGAGCCCCTCCTTAGGGGGACCCAGTTCTGGACTGTAACTCCCATGCAATGCATGTCAAGCCAACTTGAGAGAACTTAAACGTGGACACACAGCCTAAATCATTTGCTTCTTATTTTTTTTGGAACAAACTCTTTGAGAGGTTGGCAATAACAAATCTCCTTCTGAAGTAACACTGAAGAAATTGTCTGAAGCTCAGACTTGCCTACTCCTGTCTTCTGTCTCTATCTGCCACTAGGTGCTGTTGGAACACGGACCTGGGCAGTGTCTTTTTCCCATCACCTGGTTCCTTTCCTTTCAATCACCCGACGTCTACAACACTTTACTCTGATAAAACACCCCTTTTGCTCCAGCTGCCAACATACTTCTTATATGCTCCCTCAAGTCATTGAATTCCTGGTATTGACTGGTAGGGCCTGAATGGAAGGAAGACAGCTTACTCGTGATAGAACCAAGAATCCTTTAACAGGAACAAAAAAACATCACAAATGGAGCTCTTGACAAGATGACTTTATATAACAAAGACCATGAAAAGGATAAAATTTGTTCTTTTGAAGGAACTAATATTGTTCACAAACACTTTGTGTTTTTATATTACTTTTCCAATCTCTTCTTCTTCTCTCTCCCAGAGATCCATCTTTAGAACAAAGCAGAAAAAGAGGGGAAAAAAAAGTTCAACAAACTAATGCATTGACCATGTCCAACTTATATTTGGTGTTCCATACCTATAGTTCCCCAATTCTGCAAAGAAGGTAAAGAAGGGTCAGAAGTACCTTCTTAAAGCTCTTTTTTGGGGACCAAACTTGGTTATTATCATTTGAAAGCATTCAGTTTGATCGTTTTGTTATTCTTTCTACTTACATTACTGTAGCTATGTAAATTATTTTCTTGATTCACTTTGCATCAGTTCATTTAAGTCTTCCCATCTGTCTCTGTATTCTTTTTTTTTTTTTAAGCAATTGGGGTTAAGTAACTTGCTCAAGGTTACATGGCCACTGACTCTGTATTCTTAATACTTTTTTTATGGTACAGTAAATATTCCATTATGTTCATATAGCACAATTTGTTTAGTCATTCTGCAATTGCAAAAGCATTTCTTTAGGCAAAATAGGTTGATCTGAGTTAGGTGTGCCAGCCAGAACTGTCTGTCACCACACATTTATTACTTAAAAGGGAGGGGGGAGGAGGGAGGAGAGGAGGGAGCACACAGGACTGCTGAAGGAATTTCTTAAGAGGTAAATAAGTTTAAGGTCTCTAATTTGCCTCCTTTCTGTTTTTACTTCTAATTAGGTCAGCCAGTCACTTCAAGTCTAGCTTGCAGAGATCCATTGAAATTCCCCTGCTCTGTCTGACCTTGAGGCTGCTCTGAACTGGACTAGAACCCATCATCTACATGCCATATTTTTGTCTCCTAACCTCCAATCCCTAGCCAAAGCAAACTGTACTAGCAAGATACTGTAGGAGATCCAACTCACATTTATATAATACTTTCAGGTAAACAAAAGCACTTTCTTCAAAACAGTCACTAACCCTTACCTAGTTTCAACATCTCACATTGATAAGTGCTCTACAACCCTGTAGTACAAGTCGTACAAATATCATTCTTTCCAGTTTCATGGATAAGGGAATGGACTCAGACTCAGGGTCCCAAGTTCTTTATACGCTAGAGTGTGATCAGTTTTTGAAAATGTCCCAAACATATTCAAACAAAGAGTAAATTCCCTAATTAAGAAAAATAGAAAATATCATTGCTAGGATAACGATAACAATAGTAGCTAAGGTTTTTGTGTGTGTTTATGTGTGCATACGTGTGCATGTGTGTGCATGTGTGTGTATGTGTGTGTAGCCAAGGTTTGCAAAACATTTTACATGTTTGATCCTCCTAACAGCCTTGTGATATAGATGCTATTATATCCCTGTTTTACAGATGAGGAAGCTGAGACAGAGAGGTTAAGTGACTTGTCCAGTCTCACACAGCTAAAGGCAGGATTCAAACTCAGGTCTTCATGCCTCCCAGTTCCTCTCTGCTGTGCCACCAAACTCCCACGATTCAGACCTAAGTCTTTCCTGACTTCCAGTCCAGCAGATTCTTTCCAATAGCTAGTCTCTCACATGTATGGGCCAGTCTTCCCTCAGCAGGCCAATGCTGAAGTCACCACCTCAGGGCATGGTTATTGCTAATGGTGTAAGTGTTCCATAAGTTCCTTGGCAATATATGTTGTCTCTAGCCTTACTAGGCACCCCTTCACAGCTCCCACCCTCATCTAACCCAAAGCTACAACAGGTCACTCAATGCTGATGTGACTTGGCCTTGTCTAGCCTCCTCCCTGCTTGATCAAGTTAAACTAAGGTCTGTTGGCTCTGACCTTCCCCAGGGTTCTTCTCACCAAATCTCTACTTATGTTGACTTCTGGGTCCACTGCAAGCCCCTCTGCTCCTTCCCATGTTATAAGCTGGGCCTCCTAGAAACATTAAGCAGGAAAAGGGAAAGTGAGAGTGGACCATAGAGAGTGGCAGGAGTTGATGGTGGAAATAAATGTATGGGCAGGGGTCATGGGATGCCAAGGGCCAAACTATTCAGGGAAAAGAAAGTTAAGAAAAGTTACAGGCTTTAGAGATTCTCTAGTCCAGGGGTGTCCCAGCCTGCAGACCCCATGCAGCCCAACCCCCCAAGTGTGGCCCTGATCAGGTTAAAATGTAATTGGGAAATATTTAACAAAACAAGTAATAATACAATGAAACCTAGATAGCACAATATTTTAAAACTAAGTTGGTATACACAATGCAGGGATTCTTATGTGCAGATTGGTGAGCCTCAGTTTCCGATTGATTTTGACACCACTGATCTAGTCCATGCCCTTCCTTTCACAGATAAAGACAATGAGGCCCAGAGGGGGCGCCCTCTCCATCCCTGGCTCAATTTGGGGATACTTTAGTATTTTTAGTATTCTTTTTTAGAATCTTTTTTATCAGGAAAAGATTGTTCTTGGTTGATCTTTAGGAAACTAATAATTTTAAAGTTGGACTACATGCTGAGGTATTTTTAAGTCTTTAAGTTGTGGTTTGTCCTTTGTCCTCAAAAAGGACTAATGACATCATGAATATGATGGCTTGACTTGATGGTGAATTGGGTTTAAGTGAGGTAGAGCTGTGCAAAGTCATCAGCCTCACTCTTTCCTCCAGAGACATCTGTGTAAGACACCTGTCAAGACAAAAGTCAAGGCTACTGGTAATGTCCCAGGATGCATGGGTGACCTTGGGCCTTTTTAAACTAAGATCTTTCCCAGGTCTCAGTTTGTCTGAGGCAGTACCCATTCAGTGGCTAAGGGCTAGGTTAGAACTGAGACAAAAGATGGCCTAGTTTGCCATCACAAAAGACTCAAACTGTAAGGGAAGATCTTCACAGTTTCTGGCCAGAACAGAAAATAATTCCTGCTTACACTCACTTTGAGTCATCAAAACCCAAACAACCAGCAAGAGAGGCTTGGACTGGGACTATTATTGGCTCAGGGATGAAAACTGGAATGATTTGGGTTTAAAGGCATATTCCACTAGCTCCATTTGGATCACAGTGGACTTTTTCAAAGCCTGTTTTTTCAGAGCTATGTTTCAAGAAATCATAAAAACTGTACAAGACAAAGAGTTAATTAACCTAGATTAAAAAAAAAGATGAAATAAATAGGAAATTTAAGAAATCTTACCCCCAAACCCCAAAATGTCTTACAAAATATAAGCAACCAAACATTATATACCTTTGGACGGAATACCCACATGTAAGGGTATGGCTCCCTATGTAGACAAAGGGACCACATGTCATGAAGGAGAAAGAAAAAGAAGAGAAACAGCAGGAGAAGGAGGAGAAGAAGAAGTTGAAGAAGAAATAGCATGGCCCAGCTCATGCTGGCATTTCGAATAAATGTATCCTAAATGTACTGGATTCATTATTCTGATCACTTTTCTGAACTCTCTCAAAGGCATTAGAGGCAGGGTGGTGCAGTGTATAGAGAGATGGCCTAAAAGCCATGTGTCAGGTCCTGTCTCTAACACTTATTGATTATACTGATCCTGGATATGTAATTTTTAACTCTCAGGATCCCATGCCATTCTCTAAAGCTATAATTTGCAGAGCTGATGCTGATCTGAACCAGCAGAAGGAATTTCCTCAATGGGAGTTCCCAAACCATTAGAATGACAGGTTCAATTTAAAATAGCATCAGAAGCATGTAAGCTTCTACAACCTAGACTGGCCCATGTCCATTTCACTGTTTTCCTCAGCATTCCTTCTGACTCCCACCACTCCCTACAAATACAATGGAGTTTCACAGATATTTTTTTTCATTCCTACTCATGCCAACCCCATAATTGAGTTATTTTCTCCCAATTTCTTACAGTAGATAGATTAGGAAAAAAATAGGGCCATGTAAGTAAGTAGGAGAAAAAGGTTAGTGAAGAAAAATTTTTGTGGTCTACAAAGTAAAAGGTTCAATTTTTTCTCTTTAATTTCTCTTTTACACAGAATATGGGCTGACCTTTCCCCAGTGAGGAATATTTCTGCATCTTCACCTGATAAACTGAAAACCTCCCCTCTTTTTTTCAGTAAATATCTGTGGGGAAGGGTCATGCTTACCTGTAGGATATGCTATCATACTCCACCTATTTATGTACAGTGAATCTTTTTTATAACCTAAGGAAAGCTCCAAAGGACAGGACTAGGCTAAACTGGGTAGAATTCAGTTTAGGAAAAGACAAATGAGACATAGTCTCTTCCCTCAAGGAATTTAAAATCTACTAGAGTACATAAGGCATACACAAATATATACAAGATTGAATGGGATGGTACTATTGTATCAATACAAGCAAAGTACTATGGGAACCTAGTTGGGGGGAGAGATTAGGATCCTAAGATGTGAAGCTGGAAGGGCTTACTGATCATCTGGTCCATTACTACTTCTAGTTGGAAGGATTCAGGGAGGAGGTGGCATTGGAGCTGGGTTGAATAAGGTTGGATTAGGTTTCCATAGGCAGAAATGGACAGGAAGGACATTTTAGGTAGAGGGAATGGGGTGAACCACAACCTGTAAATGTAAAGAACAGATTTAAACTCAATCTAAAGAACTTCCCAGGAAACAATAGAATTGTCTGACTATGGAATGGGCAGTTTTTCATTTTTGACAGTATTAGATTCATAACAGCCTAAGGTCTATCTGGGACTGTCAGTTGCAAGACTATGGATTCCAGAGTCTTCCTAGAAAAGAGGTCCAGGGAACTAGAGAGATTAAATTAAAAGGGGGAAAATCTGATTCTACTTTGACTTTTTCTGAATGAATAGCTGGTTTGGATCCCTTGATTTAGATTCAAATATTGATAATGTAAGTGTCTTTGGAGATAGTCTTAGAAATAAAAATAAAACAAGTGTAAACACTATTATCTGATATGATATGAAGTGCCATTTTTACAATGGTTCAAAGTCTTTCTAGGCCTGAGAATAAATACACTGTAGCAGCAGGCTACCCCACTTAAAAATCAACACAGTGTCATTGTTCTTCATCCTCAGAGATGACGCAATGTTCATACACTCTAGGAAAGGTCACTGCTGTGTGAACGTTTAAAACCCCTGAGCAGGAGAATTCGGACAACTGCAAAAGAACCAGGCTAAGGTATCTTTGAATAACCTCTTCTCCTCCAGATTGTTTTTTTTACAAAAGACTTTTCCAAGTACAGCAATATAAGACAATTGATACTAAGGGGAAAAAATACCACCACCACCAACTCTTGAGATTACCTGTGCCAGAGCTTGTGGAAGATCCATCTCAGGTGAGACCTTATTTCTTTCAAGTCCATCGTCCATGAAACTAACTCCACTGGGTCAGTTGGGATGATCAGGAGAAATGTCAGAATCCAGAAGGGACCTTAAAAATCATCTTCTGGACCAGTCTTTATTTTATAGAGGAGGAATCTTGTAGTTCTTTTCAGACAGCAATATCAGTTTGGAAAACAGAAATATTCCTTTTCAGCATCTCACTGTTCAGTTCAATTTTTATGAAAGCTGTGTACGTCCTAGAGATTTCTTACCTATAGGCAGATAGGACAAAGCTCTTCATGCTGTCATATAGTCCTGCAGAAGTGGACTGCAGAAAGTACCTCTTTTCAGGGTGCTTTACTGGGTGACAAGCTTGAGGTCTGTTCTCATAGGCTTTTTGGGACTCCTTTGCCTAAATATGCTTTTACATTGTCATTTTCTGCTTTGTACTAAAGCATAAAGACTATCATTATGGGTAGGTGGCAAGCTTCTGGAGACAAACTGGAGTTATGTCTGTGATCTCTACCTTAAGTAGAGATAAGTCCCTGTTTGCATAGATGCTACTTTCAGCCATGGGTACATCTCTGGAAATGAGGGCAGTTGAAACTTCCAGGCTTCATTGGGATTGTAGCCACCAGGTCATGGTGCAGGGTTTGTGGAAAGAGACAGGAGGAATCTGCAAGTACTCTCCTTCTCAACTTTCTAGTTGGTGGCATGAGCAATGGGGGATGATGTACAGCACATGAGCAGGACAGGCGCTGTGATTGTAGGCTATAAATGGGTGCAAAGTGTATTTAAAGGAGAGGGTTAAGAGGAGAGTATCATTGGATGTGTGTGCAAGGAGCAGGAGGCTAAATGTGGAGCCCCAAAACAAGGTTTGGAAGGGACATGAAAGGGGTATATGGAGGAATCACTGCCCCTCAGTCAGAGCCAGAAGCAGTGGTCCCTGAGGTCTTCCTCCTTCCCATTAGCTCATTCCCCCCCTCCCCACCCCACCTAGTTGAGGAATGCTGGGTAAACCCAGTGGATCAGGTGTTAAATGACCTTCCCAAGGTCATTTAACCTAGTTTTAGAAGTGGGATTTGAACCCAGAATAAGAAGGTGAGCAGGGTAAGCTGCAGATATCATTAGTGACCTAATCCTCCAAGGTCAAGATTAAACCAGTAAAGGCTTGTAGGCTTCCATGTCTTTCTATGAGCATCCCTGATCAATAGTCTTAGTTCTATAGGAGAACCACTTTACAAAGTAGGAATTAGAAGGGTTAAAGGCTCATATATGATTTTGGAAGTCAGGGGTAAGAGACCAGGCAAAAGCCGGGAAATACAAAACAATGTTTTGATTAAGCCATATAGCTCTTACAGTGGACACAGTGGTTCTTTAGCTGATGTAGTATCATAGATTTAGACAAAAGAGATCTTAAATATCTAGTCCAATTGCCTCATTTTACAGATAAGGAAACTGAGACCCAGGAAGTTGAAAGAACTAGTCCAAGAGGTCAAGAAGGCCCAGATAGTAAGTAGCAGAGTTAGGTTCAAACCCAAGTAGTTCTGATTCTCAATCCAACATCCTTTCCGCTATATTACATTCCATCAAAAGCCTTTTTGTCTGTGTTCTCTTTTTATGTTCTCTTTCTTGATCTGGTAGTAAAACAGAACATCAATTCTTTTATAGTCATTGATTATGCTCACAATCAGTTCCTATGAATGTTGGTAGAAATTACATAGTGGAAGTACCAGGAACCTTAATTTTTCCCTTTGGACTTAAGAAAGACATAAAAAAAATCTCAGGAGGAGAAAAGGGCCTTTCTCCACCCCCAGCCCCCCACTTTAATGGAAGATTCCTAGACAAATAGCACCTAGGCTGGACTCCTATCTGATGAGAAGGTTTTAAGGGTCTGTTAAGTTTAAAGCCCATAACTTTGAAAAAATGTAAGAACTCTGTTCATTGCAAAGACTATCCATGATTCTACAGGACTGATGATGAAGCATACTGTCTACCTCCTGACAGAGAAATGGACTCAAGGTGCAGGAAGAGACATATTTTTTGGACAGAGCCAATAAGGGAATTTGTTTAGCTTGACTCTGCATGTGTTACAAGGAGTTTCTTTTTTTTTTTTTCTCAATGGAATGGAGAGTGGGGAAGGATGTGAGGAAGAAAAAACAGATTTCTGTTAATTAAAAAAAAGTTCAAAATCTAATTCTTGAGCTTGACAACTAAGGTGGACAGCATCTCTCTTTATAGAATCAGCTAAGATTTAAAAATTCACTAAGCAGTTCTCTACAGTTTCGATACAGTATTCATTGAATAAATAATATGTCAACTCACCTGATCCTCCTGAGGTTGGTGCTGTTATTATCCAAGTTTTACAGATGAGGAAACTGAGGCACAGAAAGGTGGCCTTCTTGGGGTCACTTTAAGCCAGCATTCAAACTCAGATCTTCAGAATGAATACCCTGGGACTGGTGAGTCCAATCTGTGTGGGTCCAATGGTAGAATCAGCCCTCCCATATTTTTCTCCTCTTCCATATCTCACCTGTGCTATTGCTACTCCTCAGTTTGTACTTTGAGCCCAAAGTTGGTATCTGGGAGTCACCATCACTAATTATTGACTCCTCTAGGTGATGACCACTATGAAGCTAATAGCATCACTCCTCTCCCTGGCTTCTCTGCTGCAAGTGGTTCTGTGCCTGAGAATTGCCTCTTTCAACATCAGGACCTTTGGTGAGACCAAGATGTCTAATAACACTGTCTCTGACTATATTGTGACGGTAAGTCCTGAGTGACCCAGGTGACCAGTTACCATAACTGATCTTGATTTTAGGAAGACTTGGGGCATAGTCATGGGTGTGCTAGAGCCTGCTCTGAATTGATTGCTAAATTTTTGTTGTGAACATTTGCACCTTGGAAATGGTCAAATTCTACAAATCGGGGCTTAATTTATTTTTTTGTTGACTATCTAGACTTCAGAAAAGTGATGGAGATAAAGTTAATAATGCATATTAAACTTGAAAGTGAGTCATGCATATGTTTTTCTCCTGAGAACGAGTTGTTAAACATTTACTAACACATTTCTTTAGTGTATTTTGAAAGTAATCATGAGACTTCCATCTAAGATGGTTGTCTGAAGGAGGGGATGGAAGGGTAGCAGACCACCCAACTCTCTTATACCTACTCTAACAAAATCCTGAAGTTTGCATCAGACCAATTATAAAGAAATCTAAGAAGAAACTACAGTGACTTGTTCTCTCCAAAAATTGCATAAGGAAGCAATTTTCCTGAGGGAAATAAAGGCAGATGCTATCTAAGTCTGGTAAGGTAGCCTCCCAGTGCAGTCAGAGAGGCCAGGGGCTTAATGTGTCCCAAGGCAGCAAGACTGGAGGGCCACCATGTCTCCAGAGGATCTCTGAAGAAGCCTGCCACCCACCTCCTGACAGAGCGGGCATGAGCACAAGGGGCAGAAAGAGATTTCCATTTTTAGACACGACCACAGTGTTTGTTTTGCTCTTTCACATGGATCTATCACAAAGAGTTCTTCCCACTCCCTTATTCCCCCATTAACTTAGAAGGGAGTTTTTTTAGGAAGGAAGATTAATAAGAATCTTAGAAAAAAAAGTCACAGAAACATTTTTTAAATTGTATAGAAGAAAACAGAAGGAAGTTTAGAAGGAAGCACAGAAAAAGAAAACAGTTTTGAAAGATATATACTGAAAAAAAGTGGTATGAAACAGAGATTTACTATTTAACATAGAATTCATTCTGGCAGATGGAAGTTTAAGGATTGAAATAAAAATAGAGAAGTAGCCCTGCTTACTGGTTTTGTACTGACTTTGACATTTTCACTAGCATGCTCACTGGAATTGAGGAGTTTAATAGATAGGATTCTGCTTGCAGGCTTACAAAGTAAAAATCTGACTCCAGTTTTGTCATTGTGGGGAACCTGGGGAGCATGAGAAGTCTTGGGGAAGAATGCTGTAGGTATGAATGGAGGGAACAGTTGGGCTGGTGGGATTTGGGGATGCCACCCCGCAGTCCAGAAGTATATCAGCTTCTCCTTATTCAGAAATTCTCTCTTCCGTGTATTGAGACTTTCCCCACTTGCAGATCCTGAATCAGTATGATGTTGCCCTCATCCAGGAGGTGAGAGACACCTATCTGACAGCTGTGGGGAAACTGATGGATAAACTCAATAGGTAGGTCTCTGAGCTGTGCTGCCAAATACAAAAAGGAGATGGTAACTAGTCATCCCAAGATGTGGGAGAGGAGGGCTGCTCAGGAGAGATCCTGGGTTTAAAACCCAGACCACAATGAGGTTGGGAAAGGGTTTGATGTGGGGGGTTAAGAAAGGCTTATAGTGAAAACATAAATCTTCAGGATCAGTCCAAGGATATTTAGGCTTAGAACAAGCTCTTTTTCCATGAATCAGAGATACAATGACCACCATACCCTCCAGCACCAGGTAAACATCTAGAAAGAAAATATAGAGAGTAGAAGGTATAGTTATGTGAGATAGGGCATCATTGGTCCCATCTTCGTATAGTTCCTCTAATTACAGGAATAAAATGTTTAATTTTTCATTTCTTTTCAGAGATTCACCAAATGCCTATCATTTTGTGGTCAGTGAGCCTCTAGGGCGCAGTACTTATAAAGAACGCTATCTCTTTGTATTCAGGTAATGCCCCCAAATTGGGAGAGGAAACAAAGATGGCTTCTCTTGGAAAGAAAAATAAAGGACTTTGAGATCCTTAATCACAAGCATTTACCCCTCTAAGGGTAGAAGGGTAATAGCAGTTGTGTCAGGTGGAATTCTACCTATAAACTGGATGAAAGGGACCCTGCTACCCTCTCCCCCACTCTCACCCCACCCTACTCCCCACCTAGTATTCTACTGATCTACCAAGACTTTATTAGGGTTTCAGCATCTCTGTCAGCAGAAGCTGGGAGAAGCTAGGGGACCCATTTCACATGAAGACAGGATCCGGAACTAAGAACAATGAAGAATCAGATTAAGGACATGCCGGAGTCAGAAATAGATGACATACATCATCAGCAGGGTCAGTCTCAGAATCCAGAGACCAGCAGATGCAGGGTTACTGAGATCTGAACCTAAAACCCAAAGCCAGGATGAGAAAGTGAGCAGGGGAAGCTGCAGACATCATTAGTGGCCTAACCCTCCAAGGCCAGGATTGAAACAGTAAAGGTTTGTAGGCTTCCATGTCCTTCTATGAGCATGCCCCATCAATAGTCTTGGTTCTATAGGAGAGTCACTTTAGAAAGTAGGAGTCAGAAGGGCTCATTGCTCATATCTGACTTTGGAAGTCAGGAGAAAGTGACCAGGCAAAAGCTGAGAAATTCAGCTCTTTACCCATTCTCTCCTTTCCTTCATCCTTTCCCCAGCGTCCACCCTGGGGACTATATATCAGCTAGGGAAGAGAACATGTACCACTCCCTAAGCTCATTCTCTGCCTGAATTCTCCCCCTGCAGACCTGACAAAGTGTCTGTCCTAGACAGTTATCATTACGATGATGGCTGTGAACCCTGTGGAAATGACACCTTCAGCCGGGAGCCTGCCGTTGTCAAATTCTCGTCTCCAACTACAGGCAAGAAGCATTCAAAGGAAAAGACTTACCTGGCCTCCCCAAAGCCAACCTCCTCTAGGCTGTCCCTGGATCCTCCCCCAGCCTGATAAGAGCACCTTGTTTTCAGGGCTCTCCCCCATTACTCCTTACCTACACTTCTACCCTCTCAGGAGGGTGGGGCTCAGCATGCTGGTACCCCAGGCTGGGAAGGGGCAGGGGTGGTGGGAAAAGGGGACAGGGAGCATGCAGACATGGAAAGTGGGCCTGGGACGCTACAGCAGAGACAAGCACTGACCGTAGATGCTGCTGCTTCTTCCTCAGAGGTGAAAGAGTTCGTCATCGTGCCTCTGCATGCAGCCCCAGATGACGCTGTTGCTGAGATCGATGCTCTCTATGATGTCTACCTAGATGTCCGCCAAAAATGGGACACAGAGGTACGAGCCAGAGGAGCCCAACACAGACCTCACACACCTCACTCTTCCTAGGCCAGACAGGGGGTTAGGGGAGCTGAGGAAGGGATGGTGTCCCCTCCCATTTTTTCTATTATCCCACCTGAGAGTATTTGAACCTGGATTTCCCTTGCTTGGAGGCCAGATATCTATCCATTATGCCACCCTGGGCAAGTCCCTTAAATTCTCAATGCCCAAGGCAACTATGTAAAATTATAAGTTGCACTGGTGGAGTGAGTTTCCTTTCTTGGGAGTTTCCTATACAGGGATTACAGGTCCACTGTTGGTCCCTACATCTATCCCACTTAGCATCCTGAGGTATGCTAATGCAGGTAGTGCAGTGAATAGAGAGCACCAGCCCTGGAGTCAGGAGGACCTGAGTTCAAATCCGACCTCAGACACTTAACACTTACTAGCTGTGAGACCTTGGGCAAGTCACAACCCCAATTGCCTTGCCCTCTCCTTTCAAAAAAAAGAAAGAAACAGAGCTCTCCTGTCTAACAATGGGACTGTACTTAACAGGACATTCTGTTCATGGGAGACTTCAATGCTGGTTGCACCTACGTCACCCCTTCCCATTGGTCATCTATCCGTCTTCGCACTGACCCAGCATTCCAGTGGCTAATTCCTGACACTGCGGACACCACTGTGACGACTACTGACTGTGCTTATGACAGGTAGAGTTAGTTCCTGGGCTGCCTGCTTGGCTGTGTTTGAGATCACCTCGAAAAGCTTCCGAACAGTGGCATTCTGGCCGTTTCATGCTGATACAGGAATTCATTGCTAACAAGTACTGGAAGTCCTTCCTACCTGCATTTAGCTCCCCTGTGCTGTAGCCCCGACTTTGGCACTAACTACTGTGGAATCTTCAGCAGATCAGTTTCCCTCCTGAGCATTTACCTCACTTGTCAAATGAGATGGTCAGGCTCTGTGATCTCTAAAGTGCCTTTCAGCTCGAATGTTATATGCTCAAAATAAAGATGGGCTACATGATTCAGGAGAGATAGCACCTAGTTTCAGCTTCACAGATTATGGGCCGTGAGACCTTGGCTAAGCCACTGCCTTTGTCCCTTAACTTCCTGACTCTCTGTTAAGTCCCATACTCTTGGAACATGAATCGTACAGTAAGCAAAAAGCATGCAACATACAGGAAAAGACATATTGGGGATTAAAAGGCATGCAAGTGCATTTTTTAGATGGCATCAAACTGTAACTTTGAGTGAATAGCAAATACACAAAAATAGTAAAATGAACAAGACAGTCTCTAAGATCTCTTCCATTTTTAACATTCATAACTGAGGCTAAAAAACCCCAAACAACCAAACAACTCGATCATTGATCAGAATGAATCTAGGGTTTTGATTTTTCAGACTTTCTTGAGTCACTTCATTTCACCACTGCCCTCTGAGGCAGTAAGGCTGCTTCCTTGCCTGCCTCAGGTCCAACATTACAAAGTACAGAAAGCTGGAGAGCATTATCTAACATTCTACACAAAGTGTCAGGAAGTGGGGGTGACAAGCTCAAAGTCCTCTTAAAAACTCCTTTACAGGGGCTGCTAGGTGGTGCAGTGAATAGAGCACTGGCCCTGGAGTCAGGACGACCTGAGTAAAAATTCGAACTCAGACACTTGACACTTACTAGCTGTGTTACCTTAGGGCAAGTCACTTAACCCCAATTGCCCTGCCTTCCCCCCTCCAAAAAGACAAAAAACAACAAACACAAAAACCAACAAAATTCCTTTTCAAGAACGAGTTTTCAGGGTGGAAAAGTCTTCAGCTGCCTTCTCCTTCCTTAACTAATTAGCTCCTGTAATCACAAGAATTCAGCTTCAAAGTGCTGTCTAACCCAGACTAATCCAGATGAAGCAAAAGCAGAAGTGAGGACAGTTGCCAAGTTCCTAGGCATCCTTTCTGGACTAGTAACAATTTATGAATACGCTTGACCTGTCAGGACAGGGTTACACTATGCCTCTGGTTGATTCTCCAATGCTAGACTTTATCCCTTGCTTTCAGCAGATCTGGGGCTCCAGGATCCTGAAAGTTGCTTTTTCAGTCTCATCTTCAATTGATACTATATACACTGTTTTCCGACTTTGTGGTTCCCATTTCAACCCTCTTCAATGTCTATACATTCCCCTGAAGATATGGAAACCAGCCTTGGTCCCAATCCAATGTTCCAGTACTGGTCCACCCTGGGTATAATAGGACGATGGTTTCTGAGTTTTACAGGCTATGCGCCTGTCAAAGCACTATACCACTTAGCCTTGCAGGTCCATTTCCTCTCAGTATGACTGAGGCATGAGTGGCAATGATTTCTCCAGGTATGTTGATCCTGAAATTCAAGGGGAGGTTTGATCTTTGTACCTTGGTGTATGTTACAGGATTGTGGCCTCTGGAACTAAGCTACAAAGTGCCATTGTGCCTGGATCAGCCACCACATTTGATTTCCAGGAAGCATACAATTTGAGTTATGAAATGGTAAGTTTTTCTCATTCACTTTTTATCCTGTTTTGAAGTTTAATTGAACGTGAGCCTGTGATGTTACAGTTACTGTATTTTAAAGCAGTTTGGATATAGTTTCAGCTAAGACCTATACTATCTGGCTCAAGATAAACTTATCTTATGCATGTACTATAAAGGCCCTTCCTCAAAGACTGGCATTGATCAAAAGTGAAACAAATCTTTCAACTGCTGATCAACTAATGCTAAGCCCAGACAATATACAGCTTTTTACTTCCACTTTGGAATCGGAGACACACTTTAGTGCTTGTGTTCACATCCCTGCATCTTCCATTGAGACAAAAGCCTCCTTTAGGACCATGTAGCATTGTACCAAAGGACTTAAGAATGTCTGGCTCCTTTCTTTCTTCATTGTTCCTCAGCCCCCCAATTATGATGTTCCCAAAAATCAGGATCTTTTTTCTACAATCTCTTCCAAGGAAATCTGGTCTACTCTGTCTTCCCAGTCACCCAGGCTTGAAATATGCCTGGATATGGAGTCTGCAGCCTGGGCTCAAGTGGCAGCTGTTACCCACCTAACCTTGGACAAATTAGGTGGTCTCCTTTCTCAGCTGTCAAATGAGAAGGTTGGACTAGGTGATCTTAAGGTCCCTTCTAGAACTAAAACCCTGATCTCTGGTTACCTCTGTAAATTGCCATCCATATAAATTTATAATCTTTCCTCTCTTTATAATCAATCCCTATCAATACTTCCAAATGTTTTCCACATCTGTCCCTTTATTTACTTTTCTTATTGTCACCACCCTAGTCTCAGTCCCTACCTTCTCATACATAAATTAAAAGTATTCATCTCCTCCCTCCAAAATTCTTTCATGTGACACCATGGTAATTTCCCCCAAATAAGGACTTAATGTTACTCTGCATTTCACCTCAGAAAACTTCAATAGCAACCTACAGCTGCAGGATCAAGTCCAAACTTGTCCTGCTATTTCATGGTCTGCTACATCACGTTCCCCATCACTCCCATGCATACCTTCTACTTTTGTCTAACTCATCATAGGTCCCCAAACCACACTTTCCCACTTAAAAAAAAATTCTATTTAGTATTTTATTCCACCCCCCAGTTATGTGTAAAAAAAATTTTAACATTCATTTAAAAAACTGAGGATAGCTAAGTCATTCACAGCTGATAATCTTACAATATTGCTATTACTTTGTACACAGTACATTTCACTTTGCATCACCTCACGCAAGGCTCACCAGGCTTTTCTGAGAGCATCCTGCTCATCATTTCTCATAATAGCATATCCCATCACAATCACATAACACAACTTGTTCAGCCATTCCCCAACTAATGGGCATCCCCTGAATTTTTAATTCTTTGCCACAAGAAAAGAGCTGCTACAAATATTTTTGTACATATAGGTCCTTGTCTTTTTTTTTTAATCTCTTTTGGGATACACCCCTAGAATTGGTATTGCTAGATCAAAGGTTTTACATGGTTTTTATAGCCTTTTGGGTATAATTCCAAATTGCTCTACAGAATGGTTGAATCAGTTCACAATTCTACTAACAGTGTAGAATTTTTCCCACACCCCCTCTATGATTTGTCATTTTCCCTTTCTGTCCTATTAGCCAACCTAATAGGTATGAGGTAGTACCATAGAATTCTCTAATCTGTAGTGAGTTAGAACATTTTTTTCATGACTATAGATAGCTTTGGTTAATTCATCTGAAAACTGACCATATATTTTGATCATTTATCATTGGGGAATGGCTCCTATTTTTATAAATTTGACTCAGTTCTCTATGTTTAAGAAATGAGGCCTTTATCAGAAAAACTTGCTTCAAAAATTTTTTTCAGTTACTATGGCTAACTGTATTTCCCTCTGCCCTACCCTGCCCTCCCCATTTATTCTACCCTTTCCTTTCACCCTTTCCCTCCTGAAAAATGTTTTGCTTTTGACTATCCCCTCCCCCAATCTACCCTCCTTTCTATCACTCCACCCACCTCTCTTATCCCTTTTCCCTATTTTCCTGTAGGGTAAGAGATTTCTAAACCCAATTGAATGTGTTATTCCCTCTTTGAGCCAATTCATAAGAGAGTAAGGTGCACTCACTCCCCTCCCCCCCTTCCCCTCCATTGTAAAAGCTTTTTCTTATCTCTTTTATGAGATCATTTATCCCATTCTACTTCTCCCTTTCCCTTTCTCCCAGTACATTTCTCTCTCCTTAATTTTACTTTTTTTAGTTATCATCCTTTCATATTCAACTCACACCTCTGCCCTCTGTCTATATGTACTCATTGTATCTGCTCTAATAATGAGAAAGTTCTTATAAGTTACAAGTATCATCTTCCTATATAGGAATGTAAGCAGTTTGACCTTAAGTCCCTTATGATTTCCCTTTCCTCTTTACCTTTTTATACTTGTCTTGTATTTGAAAATCAAATTTTCTATTCAGCTCTGGTCTTTTCATCAAGAATGCTCAAAACTGGGGCAGCTAGGTGGTGCAGTGAGTAAAGCACCAGCCCCGGAGTCAGGAGGACCTGAGTTCAGTTCCGGCCTCAGACACTTAACACCCACCCACACACACACACAAAAGTAGCCGTGTGACCTTGGGCAAGTTACTTAACCCCAATTGCCCTCGAAAAAAAAAGAAAAAAAAGAATGCTCTAAAGTCCTTTATTTCATTAAAAATCCATCTCCCCCCCCCCCCCCCCCGAAAGATTAAACTTAGTTTTGGTGGGTAGGTGTTTCTTGGTTATAATCCTAGCTCCTTTGTCCTCTGGAATATCATATTCTAAGCTCTCCGATCCTTTAATGCTAAATCTTGTGTTATCCTGATTGTGGCTCCATGAAATCTGAAGTGTTTCTGGATGCTTGCAATATTTTCTCCTTGACCTGGGAGCTCTGGAATTTGGCTATAATATTCCTGAAGCTTTCATTTTGGGATCTCTTTCAGGAGGTGATCAGTGGATTCTTTCAATTTCTATTTCACCCTCTGGTTCTAGAACACCAGGGCAGTTTTCCTTGATAATTTCTTGAAAGATGATGTCTAGGCTCTTTTTTTGATCATAGCTTCCAGGTAGTCCAATAGTTTTAAAATTCTCTCTACTGGATCTATTTTCCAGGTCAGTTGTTTTTCCAATGAGATATTTCACATTGTCTTCTATTTTTTCATCCTTTTGGAGGTTTTTTTGTTGTTGTTTCTTAATTTCTCATAAAGCCATTAGCCTCAATTTTTTCCATTCTAATTTTTAAGGAATTATTTTCTTCAGTGAACTTTTGGACCTCCTTTTCCAGTTGGCCAATTCTGCTTGCATTCTTATCATCATTGGCTTTTTGGACCTCTTTTACCATGTGGCCTAGTCTTTTTTTTAAAGTGTTTTCTTTTTTTTGGTGTGGCTGTTGATTTATTTTTCATTATTTTCTTGCATTACTCTCATTTCTCTTCCTCACTTTCCCTCCACCTCTTACTTAGCTTTCAAAATCCTTTTTGAACTTTTCCATGACCTGTGACCAATTCACATTTTTTCTTGGAGGTTTTGGATGTAGGAGCTTTGATTCTGTTATCTTCTTCAGAGTGTGTTTTGATCTTCCTTGTCAACATAGTAGTTTTCTATGGTCAGAATTTTTTTTGCTTACTCATATGCCCAGAGTATTACTTGACCTCTACTCTTTTTAAAAGTAGAGCTCTGCTTCTAGGGTGTGATCTCTTTCTCACCAATTGTTTGACCCCCTTACCGTCCATGGACTGAAAGCTCTAGAAGCAGCTGCTGCCACTGATGATTCAGTGGCTCCCAAGGCTTACTCTTGGTTTGCTGGGGCTGTGCTGGTGCAGCCTGCACTCCTCTCATCCTGATGCAACAGACATTTCCTGCTGACCTTCTAAGTTGCCTTTGGCATCTGTGGACTGAGAAGTCTGGAAACCACTGCTGCTTCAGTTGCCCTGAGGCCTGCTCCTGGTTTGCTGGGGTCCTGCTGATCTAAGTTGTCTTGAGCTGGGAAATTTTTTCACTCCATCTTTTTGTGGGTTCTGCTGCTCTAGAATTTGTTGAATCATTATTTAAAGGTATTTTGAAGGGTTTGAGAGCTCAGGCAAATCCCTGCCTTCACCATCTTCACTCTGCCTCCACTGTCCCACTTTTGATCCTATTGAATCATGCCCGGAATACTCCCTTCTCTCTGTACAGACAAGTGTTATAGTTCATTTGACCCTTATCAAAATTATTCATACCATTAGTTATCTTTCCCAAGTTTACGTCTCATTTCCCTAACAAGATAGAAGTTTGAGGACAAGACTCACATCTTTCCTCCCCAGTGCCCCCAAAACTAAGTATACTTGCCTTGAAAAGTGGTGTTCCATGTTTGTTAATGTATTCCTATCCATGTTGCATGGCCCTAATCACAAGGTTTTTCTTTTGTTTAGGCTCTAGCCATCAGTGATCATTATCCTGTGGAAGTGACACTGAAGAGAGTCTGAATCTCCACCACGGCCTTATTCATCTAACTTCCTTATTTCATCTACTTCCCTAACTGCCTCTCTACTTATGACCATCCATAGTCAAAGTCACCAAAAGAAATGAAAATGATGGCTGATGCCTTTATTTGCCTCCATCCCTCTCATGTGGCTCCTAAATATCAATATGCAAAGTATTTTATCGTTAGATTTGGGCAAACTGCTTATAGGATCTGCTGAAGATACAAGATGTATCTCTGATTTAGCTAAAAAAAAAAAACAACCCAATAGCTACTACCTTCATAGGACTGAAAGAGATAACTGAGCTGATTAGGCTTTAAAACTTAGATCCCAGAGCCAGGGTCCTGAAACCACCCATTCCTGGATTGTTACAGAATTAAAACACAAGTAATTAAAAAGACCTTCAATGGAATCGAGGAAAGCCTTTGATCAAAGTCAACACTCGTTGTTCCTAGAAGGAATAACAACATATCCTATGGCCCTACTCACCCATCAATATTAAAGACCCTGGTCCTGGGCACCCCTTATTTATGTACGTTGTCTTCCCCTTCTATATTAGAATATAAGCTCTGTAAGGGCAGGGATGTCTTTGCTTGTTAATACTTAGCATAGTGCTTGACATACAGTAAATGTTTAATAAATGTGTTTCTGTTCATTATTTGCTATTCTTTAGCACATATTAAAGTGATTTAGATTGCAAGTACATAGTAGATTCTACTACTATTTGTTGATGTTCCAAGTGTTCACTACAAAATGTGTGCTCTACTCATCTCCATAAATGACTGTCATGGTCCTGATCCGTATTATACTTTGTGTGTCAGTTAACATACATTTGTATATGTCTCAATGCAATGTAATCATAAGTGATTATAGAATCATCTAATAAAGCTTTTTAGATCAGAAATAGTCCTTTAATTTCTGATTTTTTACAGCTTTCAACAAAGGAGTTTTCTAGTCTCTCTCTTTTTACCTTGTTTGGATGAAACTCATTTGTGATTAGAGCTTTAACCAGCACAGAATCACTAGGGTTTTGCCATAGAGGGTTAAAGGGGGAGTAAAGAGAGACTGTCCTGTGACTACACATATTTTCTCCTAAAACAACCCTCAATGCTTGCCTTAGTGTCTTCACGTGGCAGGCATAGCACACTGAGATACAACTGACCATGGGTCTACCCCCATCAGCATCCTTTCTCCCTCCTAACTGGGGTATGAACTGCCTCCCAAATCAAATGAACTTGTCCCAGGCAAAGGATTCTAAGTTATAACTCTGGCTGTGACCTGGACAAAGCCTGACTCCGCCTAACAAAGGAGTTAATGGAAGGATTATACCAAGGAAAAAATAAGGCTAAACCTTTCCATGCCCTCAAAAACTTTCTTAGAAAACTGATTTCTTACTCTGGCAAGCTTTGTATAGAAGCTAGAGATGTTCCTATATGCAACCTGTAACAGTGTTGGCTTTTTGTGTCCCAGAGGTGGAGAGAGGAGGTCTCACAAACTCAAAGAGATTTAATGTATTAGAGTAAGGAAGTTTTTAAAAAGGTAGACATTCAGATTACCAAAAATATATAACCATAGTTATACTTGTGTTTGTAGATACATATACACACAAATATGTACATAAACATGCACACACATATATATATACATATATATATAAAATCACAAATTTATTTATAGGCAATTGGATTTATTAGATTTTTATAACTATAGATTGTACATATTAAATCCCTGAAGGACAGCTCACAAATATGCTAAAAGTTAGAAAGGGGTTTGGATAAGAGTATAGGGGTGACCCAATATAAATTCCATTCCCATTTCCAGGAAAACTCAAACCATTTTCTTTCTTTCTTTTTTTTGGAGGGGTGAGGAAGAGAACAAGGAGGAACACTGGGTAGACTGGAAGTACAGTGGCCACTCATGGGTATGATCCCACTATTAACTGGCATGGGAGTTTTGACCTTCTCTGTTTCTGACCTGGGTTGGTCTGCCCCTCCTTAAGCAGTCTGGTGCCCCACCCCCACCTGCCATTGCTAGGGGCTCACCATATTGTTACTCAGCCATTTCAGTCATGTCCAATTCTTTGTGACCCCATTTGGGGTTTTCTTGGCAGAGTTACTGGAGTTGTCATTTCCTTTTCTAGGTCATTTTACTGATGAGGTCAACTGAGGCAAACAGGGTTAAAAGACTTGCCCAGGATCACACAGCTAGTTAAATGTCTGAGGCCAGATTTGAACTTAGGAAGATATGTCTTCCTGACTCCAGGCTACGCTCTATCCATTGCATCACCTACCTGCCAGTATCTATATATCTATATAGAGTAAGTACCAAATGTGTATTAGCATATACATGTATCAAAGTTAATTTGGGGCAAAGCAAAAGAATAACATTTCAGTCTCTCATCCTTCTGAAAGAACAAGAACAGAGGCTTTAAGAAACACTTTAATTTCCTTGAATAAGACAAAAGAGGTTTATCTCTGATATTTCCCTTTGTGTAAGTCAGTCCTTCACAGTTCAAGTTTGCTTTTGTGTAATAGGAAGATTTCTTGTTACTTTTTACTACAGAAGATCAGAGGGACTATGATTGTACATTTTTCCATTCTTCACCCCCTCTACAATAAGAGTACATCTTCTGATGCTCCATAAATTCAAAATGAATTCAATTCAATCCCTTAAAAGACCATTAGAATTTGCCAGAAAGAGATGTCCATCCTTTGAATATAGCTGCAGTCAGTGTTTTTCAAGAGCTTTGGTGAGAAGCTCATTCAAACGGCTCACCATTGGTCTCGGGTCATCATTCAGTCCTGCTGCTATCATAGCATTCTCATAGATCTGCAAAGCAAAGGGAAAAAGAAAAAATATACATCAATGTGTATCAGGAAAAAGAGATAAAAAGCCACATTCGGGGAATCCCTAACCTTTATAGAGTTCAGGGCTCTGGTTCAGATGTTAACAAAAGTGGGCTAGGTTTTTCTGAACCAGCAGGGCAACAAGGGAGTGTCTCTCATTTCTATTCTAATGCATGGCACTAATACAAACAAAAACATCAAGAAAGACTTTCCTCCTCTAGATTGATGAAAGATATGAGTGGATGCTTTCTCAAAATGGGATTTAAGGGGAAAATACAAATGTCTCAGTAGCAGCCATAACTCCTTGAACATAATCAGCTTTCCTTTTAGGTATCTGTATTTTCTACAACAAGCTAGAAAAGCTCCAGAACCATCAGAAAAGAGGAGTAATATGGGGTTCCTTTCTTGAAAGCAGGAGCCATGGACACTGAAGACCATTTTCCCCCAGAAACACATTCTCATACTCACCTGATCAATCAATAGCTGGGCCAGGTCAGGTTGACTCTCCCTCAACTGATTCAGCTTCCTGATCAGAGGATGCCTGCAATGTAGGCCAATATGCTAAGAATGTTTCCAAGATCAGTTATTATTGTGACAGTGCTTGGATTATATCTCAGACACCCAGAGCATATTGCCCTGATACTGGTGCACCTTAAATAATGACATGGAGAAAGAATTCTAACAACTGTACTAAAGGAGCTCACTATTTAAAACAATCCTACCCATAAATCCTTTGTTGAGAAGTTCATTCAAACGGTTCAAGAATCCTTTTGTAAAACTTTGAAAACATGGATTTTCCTATATGATTTATTTAAAGTGGAATACTCCTACATACATCAATTAAGGTGATTATCAGTTTTCCAAAAATTTTCAGAAGTTCTCGGTGAATTTCTTTGTGAACCACCATTACTTTCTTCCAAAAACTTCCTGACGGATAGAGATGCTCCAGAGAGAGGGAAGGATAAATATGCAAAATGAACCTAAAAGCAATTCGAGTACCCAGTGAGATACACAACTGGGAAACACAATGTATGATGGGCTAGACCTATAAGCTCATGAATTTGTGGAAACAACTAGTACTTTACAGCCAGCAGTGTCTGGATGAGAGATGATAAGAACAAAGGAATATGGAATAAAAGCAAAAAAATAAAATCCCATTAGTGAATTCAAGAAAAACAATTACATCAAATAGTCCTTAAAGAACAGGAAAAGACTTCAGTTAAGATTTCCCTCCCTAAGTTTTACACTCCTCTCCTAATCAAGGCTAGACAGAGGAAAAATTATTTAGTCTTTGTTCCTTTCTTACTGTTCCTGGTACCCACTAAAACCATACCTCTTTCTTTTTCTTCTTTCTTTGCTTTTTGGAGGGAGGAAGGTAGAGCAATTGGGGTTAAGTTACTTGCCCAAGGTCACATGGCTAGTTTTTGTGTTAAGTGTCTGAGACTGTTTTTGGACTCTGGTCCTCCTAACTCCAGGGCTGGTGCTCTATTCACTGCGCCACCTAGCTGCCCCAAACATACCTCTTTCAACTGTCCCCTGTATGGTGAGGTCAAGTAGTTGCCAAATAATCCCTACTAAAGTTTTAACTGACAATGGTTTGAGATCTTACCTTTCTAGGGTTTTTCTCATTCAGTGGAAAACTCCTGAAGACTGAAAAGTCTTCAAAACCAAAATGTATTCTAAATCCCTAGTAGTGGGATTTCAGGCACTGTGATGTACAGTGGGGGACAGAAAGGCCGTCCTCAGCACCATTCATGCTACACAGCACATATATGAGTATTCATGTACACTTGTAAGGCCAGACATGAAAAATCTAATAAAAATGGCTTTAAAGGACAGGAGGGGGGGAACTGTCAATATATATCCACTGTCAGATACCATAAAACAGTAGCTATGATGAAAGAACAGCGGCTGAGACAAGCAGAAGTTCTTGAGACACAAAATTCAAGAAAAGGAACCAGAAATAAAACTCAAGGCCTTAAATCCACTTTGTCTAGACACAGATGGCCAAAGCTTATGCAACAAGAAAAATGAGCTAGAGGTCCTAGTGCAAGAAAGCAAATTTGACCTCCCAGGTGTCACAGAATTGGTGGCGGTGAAACCTAGGACAAGAATTTGGGTACATCTTACTCAGAAGAAAATGAATACATAAAAGTGGGGTAAATGGAATAAAAACATGTAGATGTTAATATCTTTAACATGTCATCTTAAACAATGGCATAATTAATTATTATCTTTGTATCTAATTATAGTACAGTAGTCAAAATTATTTTATTGTCAAAATTATCATCTATAGTTTCCTCAATCTTGCTAACTAAGCACACCAAATAACCCATCAGTACACTTTTAAGGGGGCTTTTGGAGGAAGGTCATTATGCAGGACAATACCTAAAATCAATTCCTGTGTCCAAAGAAAGATTTAACTGGTTATAGAATTCCAGTGTCTCACAATACATACTGTCTACCTTTTATCCTAATCCAGGGTTGGAGAACCTGTATCCTTGAGGTCACATAAGGCCTTCTAGATACTTGGGTATGGCCTTTTGACTGAGTCCAAGTTTTATAGAACAAATACTTTTATTAAGGGAAGAAACAACGAGACTAAACCTTTTCATGCCCTCAAAAACTTTCTGAGGAAACTGGTTTCTTATTGTAGCAAACTTTGTATAGATTCTAGAGATGTTCACATCTGTAACAGTCTCGCTGTTTCTGGTCCTAATCCCTGCTTACACCTAAAAAAAGAAACTATTAAAAGGCAATATTTCAAGAGAAAGTTGTTATAAATATATTAATTCAGCGACTTCTCATTATTGAGTTATGATGAACAATTTGAGCTTCCACTTATGAAACATGAAAAAAATATTTTAAATTAGCAACAAGAGAGAATTAAAATAAATTATGAGGAAAATAACTGGATTACCTATAGGTCAGAAAGTTCTAATAGATATATACTATAAAATTCCACTGAGAATAGTTTTAATTTCCTCAGGGCTTTCTACAAGACCTTGGTATAGTGATTAGTTTCTTTTTCTTCTGATTTATATGTACTCAGGGTAAGTCATTCTGCTTTGCACCCTTGCAGATGACACTTTCATGCTATGGTGATGAGGAAGCAAGAACATATTTTATCTGGTCACTGTGACTTCTTGATTATGAACATTAATTTCTATTATAACATATATTCCATTTCCAACTTCTCGATTATTCAGAGAATTAAATTTTTTGTATGAATTTTCTATACTACTCCTCATACTCTGTCCCAGGGCTCTGAGTAATGCTAGCTATACATACATTCCAGTAAGTATTTATTATAAGCCTTGTGGATTACAAAAGTCAAGTTTAAAATTCTGTAACCTACTAGGAAGAGGAAGTGGTGTCAGACTCCAGACTCATGGCAGCACTGCTGCTGGGGTACACCCTGGTCTGGGCCTCTTTGCTGGATCCACATCCCCAGTGACTACAGACCCCGATCACTCCAGATACTGTTTCACCTCTTCTCCTCCTCAATCTTAGGCCTCTCTTCTTAACAAATATGACAATCTTTCTTGCTTCATCATGGTACAAAGGAAGATATGTCATTAACTAAGAATTAGCCTGAGAGTTGACTCATTCGTCTATTACAGGGAAAATGACTCTGAATGGAGTCAGATGGTAACTGAATCCCTAGGCATAGTCAGTTGTACCTGGTATTGATTTCAAGGGTAGGCTGCAGAATCTGAGCACGCTCCTCATTGGTTTTGGCCAATTGCTGCATGCGCAGGAAGTGCCTGGCAGCCCCCATCTCCAACACAGTGATCATGGCAGGGTGGGTGTCCAGGCGAAGAGTCACCTAAAGACCAAGTGTGATGAGAAGGCACAGAAAGAAATGCCAGGATTTTGAAAAGGTCAGTGTTCAAATTCCTCTTAAACAACAAGACATGATTAACCATTAACTGTTCTTCTGAGGAAATATATTTTCACAAATCTTAATTAGCTACTTTTCTAATTAAGGTTTCCCTTTCAACTATTCACCAACTGTGAGGGCAACACTTGAGAACCTGAGTAGTTCCCCTTATGAGAAGAGGCACATGTTTAGAGAATTCCATGTGTGCTAGGAGGGAGATATTGTTACAAAATCCCGATTGGGAATTATTCCCCCTTCCATTGTCCACAGTTCAGCCATTCCTCTGATTTCCCCAACTTCAAAGGTAAGTCATTCTAAACTGTCCTCTGTCATACTCTCTCATCCTGCCACTCTTCAACACAAGTAGTCCGGCTCCAAGGTCTCCTGACTGCAATATTTTCTCCTTTTCTATAGCTCCTCCCTCACTCTCAATGGGCTGCTATTACCTTGCACTGGTGTTTGCATCAGTCTTTTATTTGATTCCTTTGCCTTAAATTCTCTTTTCTCATCATCTCATGCTAAACACATCGCTAGAATAATTTTACATGACTGCTAAAATAATCAAGTGCCATTTTCATCATATTCATTCCTTGTTCAAGAATGCATAATGGACAATTATGGCCACCATTACATCAGATCCAAAATCAGACTAGTATTCAGGGTTCTTCATCAAACTCTGGTACTCTTTGCCTACTCTACAAATTTCACTTGTCCTTGATTTACTTAAGAGACATAGTTTGAGACAAGTTAATTTAATTATCTTTTCCTACAAGACTGATGTTTTCATCTGCATGCCTTTGTTTCTGTCATTGCCCCTGCCAAGCATACCCCTTTACTCACTGATCAATCCATGGCCCTTATCATTCTCCAAAACCTGGCTCAATACAGACTCCTTTTGGATTCTACCTTCCTTTCCTCTGTAACCCTTCAACACTTAATTATGCCTTTATTTGGCCCCACTCTACATTAATTTTTATTTACATTCCTTGGTAAATGTTCTTAGATTCCTGTGTTTATTAAGTTCTGCATTTACAGTTACACTCTTAAGGAGCTTTAAGCGTCTGAAAAACAGGGTTTGCATCTTAATTCTTCTCTACCTTCCCACAGTAGCTCATGCTTCATTTAGTTTACCAACTCAAATATCATAGGTTAACACGATTCCTTTTTCATCATTTTTCACGGTCCACCAAGAATTCTTACACTGCTAATTTACTACGCTGCTTAGATCCCCACCTTCTCTACAAAGCTTTTTTTCACTAAATAGGAAGAAAAGGTGGAGATCCAAGCTTATTCACTCCCTTTCCTTTGAAGACAATCATACATAACCTGAGAAACATATGAGACAAAATTAAATGTTCTGTGAACAGCCAGCTATTTACTGCAATTTGTACATAACTGTCACACTGTGTATTCAGTGTGTTTGACTATGTAGAGGTTATTTGTTTTAGTATATGAACTGAAAGGAAAGCCTATTTAACTTTTCCCTGAATATTGACAAGGCACAGTACCATGAACACACAGACACATACATTCACTTAGTCTGTGTCTAAGAACTATTCATCACAATTTAATTTTGTACCTTCAGCCTCAAACACCAAGGGCAGCCTCACCTTGACATTGATGACCCGAGTACCCAGTGCATTTCTTATCCAGGCTGTTAGATCCTCTGCTTCCTTCTCTGAAAGACGTTCAGCAGCTAGAACAGAAAGAAAACTAGAAACTAAGCTTTCTCTTCAAATGACATTTTCCTACCAATCCCTGTATATCTGGGTTATATCCATGTACTGCCTCCCAAAGGAAATCAAAATGACAAATTTTACTGCAAAATACCAATGGGCCTGAGACTTGAACTGGCTCTGTAACCACAGAAGAAAAAAATGCATTGGCTAAGTAAAAGACTTCTTTCTTTAAAACTCAGAAAGACAAATAGAAAGCATATTTTCTTGTCACCTAGGATCTTGAAAAGGGTCCACACCATCTTATCTGGAATAGTGAAAGTATTATTACCTTTTAAATAAACAGACTAGGAAGCATGATTAATTTCAAGGAGCTAAGACTCGGCTATCTGAAAAATCTCCAGGTTCTTGATGATTAATCATTAGCCATTAATGCATCTTTAGTGAATCAATTTCTATCTTAATAACCACTGTGAACATTATACAAATATTTTTAAAATATGCTAAATTCACTAATATGTAAGACAGTAAAGAAACCTAAGTAAAAGATTGCACACTGTGGCCAGTTTGATGCCTTCTGTATCTCAACCATGGTTTATTTTAACATCTACCCTCCACCTCTCCGGAATTTAAACAAAAACTAGGATTAAGTAATTAGGAGACACAGGTTGCCATGGAAGTATATACTCTGATGCTACTAGCATAGCATAGTGGGAGAACGGGGACCTGTAAATATGTAAGACACCAACCTTGAGAACCTTCCTCAAACTTCTCCTCTTTGTAGTGATCGACAACAATATCAGTTTCCACAGAAATCAACTTCTTCTTGTCAAACTCTCGGAGATGCAGTAAGGTCAGTTCATCAAACTGCTCATAGCAGTAGAGTACCTGTGAAGAGTCAGACCCAAGGCTACCAGAAGCTACTCATGGTGGTAGAATAACAATGAGTATAGTGAATAAAAAAATTGCTTCTTTTATTCCATTGAATTTCCGAGTCAGGGGCAGCCAAATAATACACTAGGGAGAAGTTGAAGATTGTTTGGAATTATTTTTAGAAATGGTTTATAACACGGAAAGCATCTGGCTGTGCTAAGGTGTTAGGACCTAGATGGAAAATCCCTATCACTAGAAATGTAGTTAGGAAATGGACCAGGCGACCTCTTATACCTTTCAGTTCTTAAAGTCTGCATAAATTCTATTAAAATATTTTAACAGTTTCTTTTTTATGAAGACTAAATGAGCAAAGATAAAGTATTAACTAAAGCAAGTCCTTATTCAGGCCTCTTTTGTATCAATCATTCATTTATCTTTCAACATTCAAACACAGTAGCAGCAAAACTATAATTAACTCGGAGCCTACAGAGTATGAAATATCTCTCCTGGAATATAGACATTGAATATATAATTTGTTAATAATATAGACACAATTTCATTTCCATACACATTCTTATATACATTCCCAAAACATACACATTCTTAGAAACTTCATTTCATGTCACTCTATAGACTGGATGGCTGGGAGAAGGTACAGAGGAGCATAGGTAACCAGAAAACTGAGGCAACTCAGAAGTAGCCAAAATCAAGGGGGAAGATAAAGGTGATGAATCAGCACAGGTGGACCATGGGAGGCAGGGGGACACAGAAGAAAAGTATTGCACTTGGAGTCAGAAAGACCCTGGTTCAGATCCCCCCTCACACCTGTTAGTCTTAAGGCTCTGGGGAAGCTGCTTAACATTTCTGTGCCGCATTTTCCACATCTGTTAAATGAAGGAGCTGGACTCAATTGCCTTTAAGGTACCTTATAGCTCCAATCTTACAAGTGATAAGGGTTGTTAAGTGATGAGTGAGTGACCTTGCTGCGTGTTCTAGATCCTATTCTGCCAACTTTAATTATATTTGTAATAAGGTGCATTGCAGGCTTCTCTCAGTTGCTATTCAGTTGAACCCACATGACTCTGACAGTTCACCTACCTCCATATTTTTCTGTTTCATGGCCTCATAGTATGGTGAGTTTTCAGCCAAGTGTCGGTTGGGGGCACACAGGTAGTAGATGTTCCTGGTACCAGCCTGCATTCGACTGGCATATTCCATAAGGCTGGTCAACTGGCCAGGAGGTAGAGCTGAAGATTCATAACGCAAGAGCTTTGCAATATCCTCCTGGCAATGGAGGTAAGGACATATTTCAGTGATTAGCTCCAAGATGAACTGGGCTAGATTTCTCAGAGGACTAGAGAGTGACCCACACAAGCTACTCATTAAAGAGGATATTTTGCTCTAGTCTGCTCCATTCCCATACAGCATGTCTCTCTAAGCATGGCACCCCTCAACCTTTAATTAGAAAAAGAAAAAAATCAAGCCAGGAGGGGAAGACCCTCAGGGTTGCTGCTCCAAAGAGAAACAGTTGCCATTGACATTCACTCTAAGCCAGGAGGGCCTAAAATACAGCCCTTAAGTGGAGCCTGGGCAAGGATCTATTGTGCTTCAGAGTGAAATGGGAGAAAAGAAGAGAGAAAAGAAGGAAGGAAGAAAGAGAGAGAGTAAGAAAAGAGAGAAAGAAAAGAAAGGAAGAAAGAGAAGGAAGAAAAGAAAGAGAGAGAAGGGGCGGCCAGGTGGCTCATCGAGTAAGAGCATCAGCTCCAGTGTCGGGATGACCTGGGGTTAAAATCCGGGCTCAGATACTTAGCACCACACCCAGAAATAACTGGCTGTGTAACCTTGAGCAAGTTACTTAACCCTGATTGCTTTAAAAAAAAAAAAAAGAAAAGAGAGAGAGAAGGAAGGAAGAAAGGAAGGAACCTAGTTAGTAAAGCCCAAGTTAAGTGGGCAGCTCCTTTCTGGTCATCAAATTTTACCTGCCTTTGGAGAAGAGAAGGAGAAGCAGAGGAGGAGATGAGTCACCCAACTAGCTGGGTCCCCATCCAAGCAGCTCATTCTACTCACAGGTTGTGCTTGTCCTTCGTTTTCGAAGAGGACCACGGCATCAGGGAGATGATGATATGACTTGTAGTTGACTTTGATTTGGGTGAGAGAGGGCTATACAAGGTCACCAGTCTTACTTTCTCCCCCAGAGCCATCTGAATCCAGTGACCAGATATTCATCAGGATGACTGGAGATAACTCAGAATGTAATGGGAGACCCTGGCCCTTTTAAGCTAAGGCTTTTTCATGTACTAACTTAGAGTCCATTCAGTGAATAGACCTCTTTAAGAAGTGATTCAAAGGATGGCCCCTTTAATTAGATAGCCCCTAGCTAGGAGGGGAAGACCATCAGGGTTGCTGTTCCAAAGAGAGGTTCCCCTAGACTAAATGAAAATTACTGCCTTGCAATCCAGCCTGGAGTTCTTGGTCCCGAGCACTGATTTCTCAATATTTCTTCCCCAGACCTGTCCTGCCTCAACGATGCCTCATGATCTAAGGCAGCCAAAAGGAGACCTAAAAACACAAAACTCTTACCTTGACTTCCTGCTCGGCAATAGTGACAATTCCCTCCCTCATAAACAACCCATAATCTTCAAAGAACTTGGCATACTTCTCAGGGTCTTTTTTGCTCTGGTCAATGAAAAATTTTATCAGCCTCTGTTGTAAAACATCTCTGAGTTTTCTGCAGAATGAAATTTTTAAAATTAAGATATTAATTTTAAACATTTCCCTACTGAAATGTTCAACTCTTTGAGAGCAGAGGTTAAAACATTTTTCATCCCTGTATCTCCAATGCCTAGTGCAATGTTCTGTACAGAGAAAATATTTAATAATGAACAAATCTCTAAAATTAAATTATGAATAACCTCCAGAAAGAAACGTTAAAAATAAGTAATAATCAGAGAAATGCAAATTAACACAATCTTAAGAGGATTTACCTGACATCTACCAAACCAGCAATGATGCTAAAAAATGGAAAAACTCAGGGCATCGAGGTGGCTAGTAAGTATTAAGTGTCTGAGACCAGATTTGAACTCAGGTCCTCCTGACTCCAGGTCCAATGCTCTATTCACTGCACTACCTAGCCATCCCATGCACCCCTCCTTTCTGTTAAAAGTGATTAACTGACTTTTAGGCATTTACTGGAAAAGTTTGTTGTACCAAAACAATACGGATCAACAAAATTAAAAACAAAAAAATATAAAAGGAAAAAAAAGGAACTGATGAAGCCCAAGTCTACCCTATACATCAGTTCTCTGTTACACTGTCTGTCTTTTACCCATTTTCCCCCTTATATTTTACTAATAGCCAAAGCCGTTGGAAACAAGGGAATAAAAGATGCCAAGTTCTGCTCTGTCTCACAACAGTTCTCAGGGCTGTCAATCTATAAGAAGCTTTTCTCACTCTAACTCCTCACTGCCTTCAGAAGGAGTCATACTGGTCCAAAATCACACCATTAACCAAATATGCCACAAGATCTCAAACTTTCATAGTTCCCCTAACATTCTGGACCTAAGATCTTCCCTGCAACAGTTGACAATAAGAAGGTGAAAAGATTCAGTTGAGGGTGAACAAATTTATCTGATGTTTTTCTTCAAAGGACCAGGCTAACCTGAGATAGTCACAGAGCTTTTCAATGAAAAGGTAATGTTGGTGTATTTGAATTTTGTGATTTACTTGAGAATGTGACAATTAAATTCTTGTATTTCTGGAGCTCTTACTTTCTCAGCTGATAGCTCAGAACTTGATAACAGGAGGAAAACACTAGCTTGGAGTCCTCATTTTTAAATACAATGTTTCCTCCTCTAACACATGTGCTTACCGGATAAGGGCACTTTCTTGAAGAAGCTCCCGGCTGAGATTCAAGGGAATATCCTCACTGTCCACAACACCTTGTGTTGAAAAACAAACAAACAAACAAACACAAAAAACAAAGTCAACTCTCTCAGAGTTCACATTCACCCACTAAATTATTCTTATTATTGTCCACAAGGTCTCTCTGTAGGTGAGCCAAATTTATCACTTAACAGTACTCTTTAATAATACCATCCCCTCCATTTTCTCAGCTAATACTGAAAATGAGCTCAGCTGGGGGTGGAAGGGAAGTAAAAAAGAAGAAAACATAATGAGAGACAATTTTTCTGACTGTTCTTCCAAACACAGTTTTTGTGGGTTTTTGAGATTAAAACCTAAAAGGGATTTGGTACACTAAAGGTAGAGAACTTTCTGAAATTAAGTGTCTATAGTCACTTATCCTAACTGAATGTACATTTAAAATTATCTCAGTCACAAACACTGGCTGAACTGATTTTTAAAAGGAATTTTCTGAGGGTAATTTCAACATAGACCTTTCATACTAGGTATCATTCACACATGTGGTCAAGTTCCACCATTTCTGAGGATAGGAACAAAGAAGGCTAGCCCTCACACCTCGCAAGAAGCGAAGCCACTTGGGCAGAATGTCAGAAGCTTTGGTCCGGATCAGAACTTTTCGGCTATAGAGGGCAACGCTGAAGTTCAGCTCCCGGCTGACATCAAACATGGATGGCTTCTGCAAAATAGGGAGAAAGAATATTAAAAGCTAGTGGGAAGACAACTTCAATGTAAATGGAAAAGAACTACAAAAAAATTAAAGATGAATCTTGGAAAATTATAAAGAACAAGTCTGACCCCTCAAAAAAGAGGTAAGACATGAGAAGGCAATTCCTGGTGGAGTGGTGAGGAGTTTGGCAGGTATAGAACATCAAATGTCATATTTTTTCAATACAATGAGCAGTTTGCTGGGGTTTTTTCCCCCCAAAACAACTATTTGTTATAAGGAATGGCTCTGGGAGGGGATGGGGGAAAGACACAGAGGGAAATCAAGATGATGTAAAAATAAAAGATATCAATAAAAATCTGTTTTTTAAAAAAAGTCAACGGGAGTAATCAAGATACTGATTTTAACAGGAAAAAGAGATTGTATAAAATAAAACTAGGTATTCAGGGCCAGGCATGGACAAAACTGTGAAGGAAGCTATTTGTTCCTCCCACTTCCTCTTTTCTCCTTTCCTGTCATGTGCTCACCCTCATCAAATACAGGGAGGGTCCCATTCAGTTGGCTGTGAAATATCCCTTGCTAAATGTTAACTAAGCTTAACTAGGAACCTCTTGGGGATTTTTTTTTTTGCCTTTTGGAGGGCAATTGGGGTTAAGTAACTTGCCCAAGGTTACACGGCTAGTTTTTTGTGTGTTACCGTGTTTCCCCGATAATAAGACACTGTCTTATTAAATTTTTGGACAGAAAAACACCAGAGGGCTTATTTTCAGGGGAGGGCTTATTTTAATGAACATTGACAGCAATTTTAATAAACAGGTAAATGTGAACAAAAAAACGTACCTTTATTCAATAAGCAAATCACTGGGGAAGAACAGGATGACGCGCTCACTGCTGCAGCTCTGATTGGATGCAGCTCGGGAGCGCGGCGTGCGTTTCACCCGGGGAGAAGGAGGGGGATGGTGCATACAGAGGGTACCGTAATGTAGCATGTAGCGCAGGGGAGCACCTACACTACAGTAGCAATCTCAATAGGGCTTATTTTCGGGGGGGGGCTTATTTTAGAGGAATCTTACACAGTAAGGGGAGGGCTTATTTTCGGGATAGGTCTTATTAATGGGGAAACACGGTAAGTGTCTGAGGCCAGAACTGAACTCAGGGGAACAGGCCGGGCCGGTGCTTTACTCACTGCGCCACCTAGCCTCCCCTAAGGGGATTTTTATTTTTAAAAGCGAACTAAGCCTTCATAATAAAACAATGGCATCTTACAATATTTAATAGTATTTAGCCAATGAGATAGATATTTTTGGAATGAAAACCACTCAATCTTTTTACACTCCATTCCCACCCCTGCCCTCTCTGCTTTTATTATCTATCTGTTCTGCTGTCAGGAACTCTATATCTGCAGCATCTTTACAAAAAGCATTGGACTCCTGCACAGCAGCACCTGGAGAATAACCCATAGATGTGAAGAGCTGTGAACCACAAGGGGTACCCTTGAGTCACATTATTAGCCCAAAACAGGTTTAGGTTTAGAGTCCTGAATGGTTGGGTTTTTCTCTGTCTCTCCTGAAAAACATCATTTCAAAAGTCCCAAAATGCCTCTGACCCATATGTGGGAGTTTATCTGTATTCACAATTCATTCACAAACATATTTTTCTTTTAGATATGACTTCTAAGTTCTCTTTGTGGATATGGAATGATCTGTGTTATAATCTGATAAGGGAGCTAAGGTACTGCCATTGCTAGGAAATGTTTTAACTTCTTTTGGCCTTGTTATTTCTTTCAGTCACAGCTAGAAGACTCCAATTGAAAGCAACCGTAGAAGTTTATTGCTTAAGTAGAAGAAAGCACTTTGCGTTACTTTCTGTCTTATAGTCTCACCACATTCCCTAAGACCCAAAAATCAGAGTATGAGTATCTCACTGATTCTGGCACATAGAAAATACTCCGTATGTTCAGTGGTGCATCAGTCTTGTAGTGGAGAGTATAACGGGGCTTATCATAAGCTTGGGCGATGTAGCGGTAGAATTCCTCATGCTGCCATTCGCTAATGTCTTTAGAGTCCATCATCCAAAGTGCCTGCAAAAGGAGATAAATCGGAAAAGCAATCCATTTAAAATGCTTCTTTTCTATCAAGTAAATGCAGACAAGCATATCTAACTTAATGTTTTAGTGAATCAACATCTACAATGTTAGCTCCAGTCAACAAAATGGTGCTCAGGTCTGGATATCTTATAGTATTAGACTTAGCAAATCAATCAGAGGAGAGAGAGAGAGAAAGAGCCTATTTGTACAGAAGTATTTACAGCTGCTCTTTCTCTGGTAGCAAAGAATTGGAAATTGAGGGGATGTCCATCATTTGGGGAATGGCTGAATAAGTTGGGATATATGAATGTAATGGAATACTATTGAGCTACAAGAAATGATGAGCTGACAGACTTTAGGAAAACCTGGACTTACATGAATAGATTCAAAAAGAAGCGAGCAGAACAAGAACACTGTACATAGTAACAGCAATATTATATGATGATCAACTGTGAATGACTTGGCTATTCTCAGCAATACAACAATCCCAGACAATTCTGAAGAACTCATGGTAAAAAATGCTATTCATATTCAGATAAAGAACTGATGGAGTCTGAATGCAGACTGGCATACTATTTTTCACTTTGTTTTTTTTTTCTTTCTTCTATTTCTTCTTTCATAACATGAATAATATGGAAATAGGTTTTACATCACTGCACATATAAAATTTATATCAAACTGCTTACTGTCTTAGGAAGGGAAGAGATGAGGGAGAGAAGGAAAAATCTGGAACTCAAGATTTTTTAAAAACGAATTTTAAAACTGTCTTTATATATAATTGGGAAAAAATAAAATACTATTAAAAATAAAGACTATCACTGATTATAATTTGCCAAATCCTAACCCTGAATTATTCCCAACTTCTCTAGCACTGTCCTTGCCATCATAACTTTGCCCCCACCCCATTCTTCAATCTCTCCCTTATCTACTAATTCCTTCACTGTTGCCTACAAATATGACCATCTAACATCATTTTTAAAAAACAACCCTCACTAGATTATGAAAGATTTCCATCTTTCATACCACAGTTTTCTTCACTTTCTCAGCTACTCTTTTTTTTTTTTTAAACAATTGGGGTTAAGTAACTTGCTCAAGGTTACAAAGCCAATTATTTCTGGGTGTGGTGCTAAGTATCTGAGCCCGGATTCAATCCCAGGTCATCCCGACTCTGGGGCCGGTGTTCTTACTCATGGCTACCTGGCCGCCCCTCTCAGCTACTCTTAAGAAAGTCATCTACATTCGATGCGGGTACTTTCTTTTTTCCTTTAAGTTAATTTATTTATTTTTAGTTTTCAACATTCACTTCCACAAGTTTTAAATTTTCTCCCTGTCCCCAAAATGGCATGCAATCTGATATAGGCTCTACATACACATTCCTATTAAATATTCCTATTTTCACATTAGTCATGCTGTATAGAAGAATTATAATGAATGGGAGAAACCATGAGAAAGAAAACAAAACAAAAATAGAAAATAGTCTGCTTCACTCTGCATTCAGATTCCATAGTTCTTTCTCTGGATGTGGATGACATTTTCTATCATGAGTTCTTTGGAATTATTTTAGGTCTCTGAATTGCTGAGAAGGGCTAAGTCTATCAAAATCAGTCATCACACACTGTGGTTGCTACTCTGTACAATGTTCTCCTGGTTCTACTCATTTCACCCAGCATCACTTTATATAAGTCTCTCCAGGTTTCTCTGAAGCCTGCCTGTTCCTCATTTCTTATAGCACAATAGCATTCCATTACATTCATATGCCACAACTTGTTCAGCCACTCCCCAGTTGCTGGGCATCCCCCTGATTTCCAGTTCTTGGCCAGGTGCATCTACTTTCTCTCCTCTACTTCTAGTCACCAACATCTACAAGCTTGGTGTCATACTTTACTCCTCTTTCTTACTTACCACAGATCTAATCAGCTGCCAAAATATGTAATTTCTTTCTCTGTGATCTCTAACATACATCCCTTTCTATTTATGTGAGTCAAAGCCACATGCTAGTTCAGACCCTTATTATTTTTTGCCTAGACTACTGCAATAGCCTCCTTATTGGACCCTCTACACCTCAATTCTTTCCCAACTCTAATCTGTTCTCCATATAGCTACCAAAATGATTTTCTTAAAGATTAAGGCAAAGACCATAAAACTCTTTTTTTTTGTTTTCAATCTACTCCAGTGGTTCCTTAATGCCTCCAGGATTAAATTTAAAGTTTTTCTGTCAATTAAAGTGCTTTACAACCTTGTCACTTCCTATCTTTCTAGTTATACAGTCTACTCCCCTTAAAACACTCTAGGATTAAGCCCTAGAGTATATTTATTGCTCTTCAAACAGGACACTGCTTCTCTCATCTTCAGGTCTCTGCACCAGCTGCTACTCAGACCTGGAATGTCCTCATTCCCAACCTCTGGGGTTCAGAACCCTGAGCTTGCTTTAAAATTCAGTTCAAGTCAACTTGACTAGGATACCTTTGCTGTCCCCTTCTCTCCTCCCCCCCCCCATCCCCTACATGGTTACCTTCTATCAATTCTCTCTTATATGTTTTGATTTATATGTGCTGCTCTACGTCACCCCCAATTAGAATGTACATCCGCTGAGGACAACAGCTGTTTCTGTTTATCTTTGTTTTCTCCCGAATTTTCTATCATCAATAGCACAAACTAAGCATTTAGTAAGTACTTGTTGATGGACTGATTGCTGATTTCTGTCTTCAAATATAACCATTTCTGTCTTTAATATAACCATTTATTGAGGATTTTGAAGAGGGAATTTCTGTGTAGATGAGAGCAGGATTGGCTACTGGACTCACAGTTCCTGATACTAGCAATGATAATGGCTCCTTTCTGCTGCCCATTTGTTCCCAAGACTACATAAGGAATATCCTTCTGGGATCCTTGACTGAGTTTTACCTGTAAAGTATTGATGCGTTTTCCATTTAGGTAAAGCGGAAAGCTAACAAAGTTACTGTACTTTGTCACTACCTCTGGAAAAAAAACAAAAGCATTACACATTAATGATTAAAACTGAGAGTTAAAAAACAAGTTGTGTACCCTGCTGAATGAATTAACCAGTTAAAAGTAATGAGATTCATCACCAGAATGTTGGCCACAGCAATTCATGGGTTATAATCTAAATCTGTAGGGTTGAAACCATGGATCTTACGAAGGATTCAAATAAGTGGATTTAGAGGGCATGTCTGTGATGAGCAAGAGTAGAAAGAAACAACTGGCCGGACAAGGAAGATTTCAAATGGAATTAATTTCAAAATACTAAGATGTACTGAATACAGAAAGCTGTAAAGGGAATGAATGTGCATAAAAATCCTCTGCTTCCAAACAATCTTTCTCTTTTTATAAGGTCTAAGTGAAAACTCTGACCAAATTATAACCATGAAACTAGCCAGAAAGCTGTCTCAGACACAAGACAGTGTAGCAAAAAGGGCTATGGCCTTGAAATCAGAAGACTTGAGTTTGGAGTCCTTGCTCCATCACTTTTAACTATGGACACTGACCCTATGTACCTCCCGGAGTTATGATAAGAAAAATTCTTTTTAAAACTGCAAAATAAAAATGTAAACTTTTTACTATATTATGATTATTTATAGTATTATTTATAGTACCAATCCATTCACAAGGATTTTCCTCTTCATATACATGTTATTGGCCTGTACCTTTTCCCTGTATCTACCCTTCAAAAGGGTAGCTGTGATTTCCATCAACAGTCCCACAAAGAAAAGCACCATTACTCCTCACTCACTGCTACCCCAAGTAAAGTTTCTGTGGAACTACAATAGAAAGTGGATGGTCTAAGTTGCAGAGCAAGCGGTCTGTCCAAGGGCAAAGGGGCCTTCTTTCTCTGCTCACCTCGTACTCGGTCTTCATTGGCAAACTCTTTGCAATCTGATTTAAGATGGATGATTATTTTGGTTCCAGTTCTAACTCCTGAAGCTTCTGCAATTTCAAATACTCCAGAGCTAAGAGGAAAAGAAGGGGAAAAAAATGTCATGTAAGTAAATAAATCTTACAACAGAAAATAAGTTATTTTACCTTAGGACAGATCCTAAATGGTCAAAGAAACAACTATTTGCTTGATTGCAACTGTTTCTCCTATACCTTCAACGGTAACCAAGATGACAGCTTCTACTTCATGAAAACCACAGAGCCCCAGCAATATGCTGTCATGGAAAGAGCATTCATTCCACCTGGTGCTTGAAGTCCTGGCTCTGTCTCCTAACAGCTGGGAGGGTGTGTGTAAAACTAATCACTTCCCCTCTCCCAGCCCTGATTTCATATTCTGCAAAATGAGCACAATAATGCTTGCACTTACAGAAATGTTCAAGATTATTATTTACAGGCAATTGGTGGTACAATGGACAGAATGCTAGGCCTGGAGTCAGAAAGACCTGAGGTCAAATTCAGCCTCAGACACTTACTAGCTATGAAACCCTGAGCAAGCCATTTAACCTGTCTGCCTTAGCTTCCTCAACTGTAAAATGGGATTAATATTAACACCCACCTCCCAAGGTTATTGTCAGATATTATTTATAAAGCATTTAGTAGAGTGCCTGGTACACAGTAGACACTTAAATGTTTGTTCCCTTCCTCTTCTGCTTATTTATTAAAGAGAAATTTAGGGCTCCAACAACTGCTGCTCTGATCTAGGGAAGACTAGTTATTGCTTGCTGCTCTAACAAGCAGGAATTCTGGAAGAGTTCTAGAAGGCTATGAACATAATATTGAATACTCTGGAACTACAATACAAAGTGGAGACCATGGGAGAGGTAGATCTTGAGATTTAGCTGTCCACTGCTCACAGACCAGGTCTAGGTTGCAGAGCCAGAGGTCTGTCAAAGGGCAAAGGGTCCTTCCTTCTCTGCTCTAACAAGCAGAAATTCTGGAAGAGTTCTGGACTTCTAACTACTTTCCTGAGGCCTACCACCCAGGTATGTGCTGCTAAATGTTTAACCACTGACTTCATTCAGAATAAACAAATACACATGACATACTTTTAACTTTAATCTACATTACTGACACATTTTCTATCACTTTCTTTAAGTCTACACCAGCAGTATCAAACTCAGATAGAAAGAGGGCCACTAAACATTAGTTAAAGATCCCTGCAGGCAGCATATTGATTTGAAAAACCACATATTAACATTATGTTCTATTTTATTTTTATTTACTTTGTTATATGTTTTCCAAGTGCATTTTAATCTGGCTCAAGCTGTAATTGTTTGACACCTCTAGTCTAGACTATGAATAAAACAAGTCCTGATTTATAGCATTTGCTATTTTCCAAGGTGGAAATGTTCTCACTGAAAATTTAACAATTGACTCCCCTGGTATAATCTGGTTCCAGGACATCTCTGGTCCTATCTAGTGTTTTTTTTTTTTTTTATGCTCTTCCTTCCATGTCTTATGAACAGAAGAAAACCAAACAGAAAAGTATTCTGTAGAAACATAATAAGAATAGGGAGAACCAGAAAAGGGGGCCTTGATGGGATCTTGCCTAAGTATTAAGTTGGTTTTATTTTCATAAGATGAACACTGGAAATTTGTAGCAGTGGCAGTTTACAGAGTTATAAATAACTTAATAAATGTTTATTTAGTATTTCCTCTAAATTGTAGAGTTGCTGGTATTAGTGTCAGATATGATATAATGGAATAAAAAATAAGACAACATGCTTTAGAAAGTCAAAAGCAATGTGAAATTTGTTAAAGCTGTAGAAGCCATTTTGTTTAAACCAAGCTATGTTTTAGAAACATCTACACAACTTGTGAGAAATTCCATCCACCTATTATTATTTTGGGAGTAGGGAATAGAAACAAAAAACACTCCTTTATTAGAGAACATCTTTGGAAACTTATGAAAACAGTATCAAAGGGACAGCTAGATAGTGCAGTGAATAGAGCGCAGGCCCTGGAGTCAGGAGGACCTGAGTTCAAATCGGACCTCAGACACTTAACAAAAAAGCTAGCCATGTGACCTTGGGCAAGTCACTTAACACCAACTGCCCTTCAAAAAGCAAAAAAAAAAAAAAGTATCAAAATTGTTTGACACAGAGTTCACTAAAAATCAACCTCATGAGGGTAAAAGGCTGTGAAAAAGGTTCTGTGAATGCCAAAAAATTTATAGCAGCACTTTTGCTAAGCACTGGAAACAAAGTAGAGGCCCATACACTGGAGAATGGCCAAATAAAATGTGGGTACATGAATGTGATTGATATTATCATTGGGTTCTTAGAAATAATGAATAGAGAAGCATGGGAAAACTTAAGTGAAACAATGAAAAGTAAGCAGGCCTGGAAAAACATTATAACAAATGACTAAAACAATCCATAAATGGAAAGAACAGCAACAATAAAATGAATGAAGCAATCCAAAGTGAACGCTACAAATGAGAAAGCCTTTCTCCTTGCTTTGCACAGGTGAGAACTATAGTGGTAAAACCCTGCAGCTAATGTCAGACTTTTTTCATTATGTTTTGTTTTACCTACCTGTCTAAAAATATTTTTAAAACATTGACTGTTGGGGCGGCCTGGTGGCTCAGCGAGTAAGAGCACCGGCTCCAGTGTCGGGATGACCTGGAGATCAAATCCCGGGCTCAGATACTCAGCACCACACCCAGAAATAACTGGCCATGTAACCTTGAGCAAGTTACTTAACCCCAATTGCTTAAAAAAAAAAAGAAAGAAAGAAAACATTCACTGTTACGAGCTCAGTGGAAGATGGTGAGGGTGATTCAGTAGGGAATGTAATGAAAAAACACAAGATTCCAATGTAACTTTTTTTTTACAATGGTCAATATTTCAAGGAGGAGACACTGGAAGCTGATGAGAATGTGGCAGACTTGTTCTTTTCAAAACATACAAGAAAATATAAAGAGGATTATAATCTATGATAAGAATGAAAGAAGAAAACTAGGAGGCCATGAATACTAATAGAAAACGAAATCAGGAAGCTTAGGAAGAATAAAGTGCATATCCTTTGGAAGAAGGAAACTAGAGATGAGGCTTAAACTTAAAAAAAGATTTAACTTCTCATTTTACTATCAAGAAGTCCTCAGAAGACTAATCCAAGATGTTAGATGTTAGTTAGCTCAAAGAAACTAAGCTTCTCATGCTCCCCACCCCAGAAAATAGAGACTATTATGAGAAAAGATGATTAAAAACGAAAGGACAAACCTATCAAAATTTTAAAATAAGCAATGAAAAATGCTAATATATAACAAACAATTCTAGACAGCAACCTACACAAGAAAACTACTAGACAAGATCTCTCAAGAGACATCCTCAACTGAATAAATGACATTCAAAAAGATTACCCATGATTTAGTATTGCTTAAAAATAATCACAGAGCCACAGAAAAGAAAAATTTGATGTTAAAGAAATCAAGAAAAGAAATTAGCTGAGAATTAATTTAGAAATGCCCACAATCCAGAGCACAACTAGTAACTGAGAGTTAAAAAGAATTATCCAAATTATCAGAAAACACCAAAGACTTAAGTGACAAACCTGGAAATCACAACACAGAAATCTCAGGATTACTGACATCCCAGAAAATTTATGTAATACAAGAGGACTTCCCCTCTCCTCACTGCATATCATACGGATGGCTTTTGCTACTCTCTCCTTCTTCACCCATCTCATTTGAAGGGGTGGCCTTCCTCCCTACCAAGGCTAGGCCTTCTACCTATTCAACTGATCCCATTTCATCCCACCTCTAACAGACGACTCCTTCTCTTCCCCAATCCCCCACTTATCTTCATTCTGCACTCATCTACTCGCTCCTTCTCTACGGCCCACACACATGCCCGTGTCCATCCTACTATCCCTCATAAATCTCTTCTGCCCTTTATGGCTAAGCTCCTTGAGAAGGCCATATGCGATTCTTCTCTCCCTATGTTCTGGTTCTGAATTCATCATTCTGAAACATGAAATCAACTTTGCAACTCACACCTCCTCAGATCACTTCCCAAACCAGCTGCAGGGCTCCACACCACACACCCCATCCCATGTCAGTTTCTTTTTACATATTTCCCCATTAGATTGTAAACTCTTAGAGGGCGGGAAGTGTCTTGTGCCTTTCTTGGCATTCCCATCACTTAGCACAGTGCCAGTCACTCAGTAGACATTTAGGTATATATATATTTTATGAGCAATCAGGGTTAAGTAACTTGCTCAAGGTTACAGGGCCAGTTATTTCTGGGTGTGGTGCTAAGTGTCTGAGCCCAGATTCAATCCCCAGGTCATCCTGACACTGGAGCCGGTCCCTGCTCAGTAGACATTTAATAAAGTTACTGACTACTAAGTCATTTAGCCACAGACTATCACACAGATAGCAAATGTCAGGTGGGATCTGAATGCAGGATTTTCTCATTTCAAGGCAATCACACTATCTTCTACTTCATGCTACCCCTATTATACCTATAATTTCTTAAAGAACCATAAGACACGAACATTAGAATACCATAACTTATTCAACTATTCTCCAGATGGTTTCTAATTCTTTTTTCTATTACAAATAGAGTAGCTGTGAATGTTTTTTTTTTTAAATACATAGATCTTTCTTCCTCTTTTAGTGACTTTTGGATAGATTCCTTAGCAAAAGAATAACAGAGGTGAAAGTGTTGAAGAAAATTCTGTACTCTGTATTTTATGCACAAGGCTTCCAAAACAGTTTTTATTCATTTATGAATATTCTAAGGAAGAAATGCTTAAATATAAGAGTCTCCTCATACCTTAGGACACCTAAGTCATTTTGATGTCAGAGTAAATTTCAATCATCAGTCAAGAGCAAGCAAGGATCCACACTTTAATGATTGTTACATTCAGTGAACAGTTTGCTTCACAGTGGAATCTAGTAGGTCAAAAAATAATCCAAAATATTCTTCTATAGGCTTACATAATCAAAGAGGTTTCTTGTTTCTTTTAGGGGAATCATTAACCTAATTCCTCTAGGGAATGCTTCCAGATCCATCCATCCAGGTTCACCCCTTCCTCCCCAGCCTTTATAAGGTGACAGCCCTAATTAGTTTAGGAAGTCCTCCACAGACTTTCAAAAGAGAGGAGAGCAGGACATTGTTTTGGAATTGATAGTTAAAGAAAGACTATGAATAGCTTCTCTTTGAGATTAGTCCAAAGGCCTCCGGGTAGGTTAATCTTTAAATTCTTTCTTAAAATTTCTAAATGAAGGAGGGGAGGAGCATTTAGTCTAGCAGACTAAATACATTCACAAAATGTATGTTCAGTTCTATGTACCTTTACAGCATATTGCTATTTTGCTCCCTAAATAGCCAGACCATTCTCTCCAACAATGTATCAGAGTTCTCTGACAACACTTTTCTAGATATTTCTGACCTCTAGTTAAGTTGTTATTTGATAGAATTGTGAGGGAGATACTGGAGTCTGTTGAGTAGGAAGCGACAAGGTCAGACCTACACTTCAGGAAGTCACTTTGGTAGTTGGGAGGATGGATTAGCCTGGGGGACTAGGAGGATCTTGTAACAGGGAAGTTTGAAAGTGAGAAGATTTGAGGGGAAAGATGCTAAGTTCAGTTTTGGTCATGCTGAATTTAATGGACATCAGGAGGTTAATAGAGTTTGGGTCAGGATAAGCAGACTGGAGAATCATCTGCACAGAGATGGTAATTAAATCTACGGGAGTTTGTGAGATGAGGAACTGAAGTAGTATAGAAAGAGAAGGTTCAGACTGACCCTTGGGTGTGATTAATGGGTGTGCCATCCTACAAAGGAGACTGAGAAAGAGCAGTATGATATGTAAAAGGAGAACCTGGAGAGAATGGTGTCCTGAAAACCTAGAGAAGAGGGTGACTAGCAGTGTCAAAAGCTGCAGAGAAATCAAGAAAAATGAAAAAAGCCACTGGATTTGTCAATTAGGAAATCACTGGTAACTTTGGAGAGAGGATATTCAGTAGAATGAAGAGGCTGGAAGCTGGCTGACAGAGTTAAGACGAGAGGACAAAGTGAAGATACCTACTGTCATTAGATTTTCAATAAGTTTAGCTATAAAGGGAAAAAACAACAGTAGTAGAGATGGAAGGAGTTAGTGGTGAGGGAGGCAAGAGTAGCAAAAGGCATCTGCTGAGTGATATGAGATGAGGAGGGGAAAAGAGGGAGCTCTCAGCAAATTGCCATAATTTTTTCGATAAAATATGAGACAAAGTTCTCAACTGGGAGGGTGGGGGGAGAGGGAGCCATGGGAGGTTTGAAGAGGGATGAAAAGTTTTGGAAAAGCTAATGAGAAAGTTAATTAGAAGGTACAGAAGGTTTGCCTTCTATAACAAGTGAGGGTCATCTGAGGTTGTATAGTAAACTCATTGGGCTCACGGCAGTCGAGATTTTCTCCATCTTTATTCAGTAGCAAAGGCAGGGGATTATGAGAGTCATCCAAGACTGAGGTTTGACAGGAAAAGATCAGCAATATGATAAGGGGACTCAAAAGAAGAGGGCTGTGTAGATATGAACTGGTTCACTAAGGAGTCAAGATGGAGAAGAGAGAAAGGGTAGTATAAGGATGATGACCTGAAAGAGAGCTGAGGGATCAAGGCCTGCTATGGACAAAGAGAAGGGTTTGGTAAGGGAAGGAAGAAGGAGTGGTGGAAAACCTACATATTACGGTCAGTTAAAGAGATTCTGGACTTCTTGAACATGGGGATGGAGTATTTGTGGGTGATAGTAAAATCAAGGATATGACCATCTTTCTGGCTGAGGTGGGCAGAAGAGTAGGTCATGGGAGTGAGTAGGGTAAGTTAGGGTGTTTGAGGAAGAGTCAACATGTACAATAAGGTCACTTAGTCTAAGGAGAGGAGAGGGCAGAAGTTAGGGAAGAGAGAAAAATTATGAACCAGCTACTGAACTCAATGTGAAAGGAATGAGAGTGACCTTGAAGTCTGTAGAACAACAGTGGGGTCAAATCAAATAGAAATGTCCCTTGCAGGGTGTGTACTAACTTAGAATACTGCAAATTAGCATTATTTATATAGTATTATATTTTTATCTTATTTTTGTTGAACATTTCTCAATTACATTTTAATCTGATTCTGGAGCTATTAGTCTCACACCTCGACTATAAACAATTACCAGGATTTTCACTGAGTTGTAAATACTGATTACATGAACGTCAAAGGAAGGAGAGATTCCTCAATAGTGGGGGTATGAGGAGAACCTGGAAGTGACAACAGGGAGGAAGGAGTATTTTGACTCCCCTACCTCAACCAGTGAGTCAAGGGGAATGAGTGGAAAGGCATCTAGTACTGGAAAGAGTGTCCAGAGAGGCTGTTATCAGGAAAGAGCCAGGTCCTGGTGATTGCTAAAAAATGGTAAGAGTGGGAGAGTTCAAGATTTGGGATGAAAAAAAGTTTGTTGACTATGAAAAAGGCATTCCAAAGGACACTGCCGATGGAGCTGGTGGTATTTGGTTGAAACTTTGGGTTGAAGGGTTAAGAGGGAAGGAAATGATGAACCGGACCATATGTTCCTAAAGCGGGTGATACTGCCCCTGGGGGTTGCTGGAACAATCCAGGGGGCAGTAATAGCCTCAAGTGCAATTAAGGGGCACTGAATAATAATAATAATTAATAATAATAATAGTAATAAGGGGGCACTGGAAGTATTAAGGAAAGAAAACAAAATTTTGAAAAATCGTGTTCATACATGTTTCATCTGTTATATAACAGAGTTAAAGTCATAGTGATTACATTATTTTCCAAATAAACACACAAAATCCAAGTTATAACCAATTAGTGGTCAAGTCTGCCAACAGGTCTTAAGAAGCAGGTGTTGGCAGGTGAGCTTGTCACACCTCGTTGGGAAGTCCAGCATGCACTGGCAGGAAGAGCTATGTGTAATGACTTGTATACAACAATATGATATGGTTACACACATCATCAAAATGTCAATGCAGGCAAAAAAGCACAAATTTACAATAAAATATTAAATTTAAGATGTGTCATTTTTAAAAAATTATATTCTTTTGAAATAAAGCAAGTTTCAAAAAAAAAACATCAAAAAGTTAAAGAAAGCAGATTTTCAGGAGGGCACTGAGTAATTTTTTTTAAGGGAACAGTAGGCCATGTAAGTTTGGGAACCTCTGAATGAGGTAATAGGGGATGGGGACTGAGGTTTGATGATGCCCTACACAGGATCAGAATCATAGGATATATATGGTATACCATGTATATGGCATAACCAGGTGTGGTTGTGTTCATCAATGAACAGAAGATACCACTCAATGGCATCTGTGTGTTTCCATCTCTATCCTGTGAAGAGTGCAGCTGACTTTAGGAGAGGCCCTCAGGCCAGCAGGGTCTGGAATCTTGTTGGCATTTAAGTTAAATCGGAGTTATAGACCACTTGTAGGTCACTTGTTCTGCTACTGTCAGTAAATGGTGCTTCATGCTCTAAAAGAAATTCTCCCTTTGTGATATCCCAAGCTGTCTACTAGGCTATCAATACGTTACATGACAAGAGGATATTGGAGATAAGAAAGGAGACAAGTGTAGAACAAGATGGAAGAAATCCAGTCAGATGGGAGGCCCCAATTCCTTTCTCTTCCCTCCAAAGGCTGGAGAAGGCAGGAAAGGGAAAGCCTGCAGTCAGAGAGAAGGTTGATTCTCTTCTAGGGAGGTTCTCTGCATTACAGGAGGAGAGAGATCAGGGCAGGAGGAGATGGAAGTTGCCTTTTTATGGGGCAGACAGAGGTTGTATCAGCTGGTCCCAGCAGCATTCCCTCAGGAGACACACATAGCAGGAGATGAGAGGCCCAGAGGCAGAGAAAGGTCTTGCCCCTCCTTCACTTGAGGCTGGAGATCAGATGAGGATAACTATTAAGTGGAAGTCTAGAGAATCATGGTCACATAGATGAAAGTTGGTTTGGCTCCTTGTTGCCTTCTCTTAGGAGACATGTGCAGCAGGAGATAGAAGATGGGTGGTCAGAAGAAAGTCTTGATACTCAACAAATGTTAAACAAATCTAGTACTTGAAATCCTGAAATACTTCAAGAAATCAAAACTGCATCAGTCTCCACATGTAGAATGAAACCCTCCACTAGTCAGTGAACAGTTTCATGATTGCAGAGGTCAAAAATTGAATTACCTGATGTCCAAACCTCTGATGATGAGGTAAGCTGAGTAAAATGTTCAATTTGTTATCTTAGATTTTCAACTTAATCACTTAAAAAATACTGAAAGCACCTACTTACTATGTGAAAGGAACTGACAGAAATATCTTAATTCTGTAAATAAAAGCTTGCAAAAAGTCTCCACATTTCACATAGCTGATAACTCACCATTTACCACAGCAAGTACCAATGGCTTATCAGAAACCGATATATAGATGTCACCTAAAAATACACACAGATTCTTTCCATTCCAGGGCTTTTAAGTAGTTTCTTTCCATATTAGTGATTTTTCAACATGGGTTTCATTTGCAAACAGAAGATACTTGTCCACATAGGGAAATACAATCATGAACCCTCCCTTTGTGATATTCTCAAGCAGTCTACCGGGTTGTCAATACATTACCTGCCGAGTGCTAGTCCTTAGGGTCTAGCCTTCCTTCAGACACTCACCCATCTGACAGCCACTGGTAAGCTGGGCTCCCAGACTCTGCTGACTGTGAATAAACTTCGACCTTGTCAGCTACCATGAAAGCAGAGTAAAAACCCACTCCAAACTGCCCGATGATCTTGCTGCTTGCCTCACTCTGGTTCTGCAGGGCATCCAGAAATGCCTGTGGTGAAAAGGAGGAGTCAGAGTGGTAAGAGTTTACCATGCTGGGGTACCCACTATTCTACAGGGAGGAAACTGGCAGATGTGTTCACTGTACAATCTTCCTAAAAGACCCCCAAGCTCAGCCCAAATGAGTCCCTAATGGTGACATACACATTTGGGGTAAGGTGTTTCTCATGAATAATCCTTGGCAATCTCCATAAAGCCTCTCTGGGCAGTTAACAAAGTTTTGTGGAGACCTTTAGTATGTGGGCTATGGTTATTTTCCTGCTAGTATTATCTACATCTATGTCTCCGCCTTAAAGGAAAATAGTAAAAGATTGGAGAAGCACATCTCTACTATTTGGGGGAGAGTAGAACCAGAGAGAACACATGATTCTTTGAAAGAAATGGAAAGCGATTAAAAGCTGTAAATGAGGGGACAGCTAGGTGACTCAATGAATAGAGCACTGGCCCTGGAGTCAGGAGGACCTGAATTCAAATCCCGCCTCAGACACAACACAAAAACTAGCAATGTGACCTTGAGCAAGTCACTTAGCTCCAAATGCTCAACCTTCCCCCCTGCAAAAAAACAAAAAAAAAAAGAATAAAGCTGTAAATGATGACAAAAAACACAAAGAAGGATGGGAAAAGGTCTATAGACCATTTAGAGTTATGTAATATATACTGGGCTCTTCCTGTAGATGGGAGAAGCCAAACTATCTCTTGAGGAAGTCCTACCTTATGTTGCAAGAAATAATGATTTAGATCTACAGGTGATATCAAATGAAAAGTCATCCAATAGTGGTCAGAAAGTGAAAGAGAAATGATTGCTAAAGACTTCTTGAAAAATGTAGAGACTGCTATCAATTAACCTGACATATAAACCAGAGGTTTACTGTCTTCCTGAGACTTACATCTAGGTTGAGAGCCTCCAGAAAATTATCAAGTCTGATGACCATTACTCACTCTGGAGATTAATATGGGGATAAATGATACCAGCAGAAGAAACTAAAAAGCACTTTTATTTTTTTTTAAATTTTTTAAAATTAATTTGTTTCCTTTTAGTTTACAGGATTTCAATTCCACAATTCCTTGAGTTTCACATTTTATCCCCCTCTCTCCCCTCCCCACCCTGGCAGCATATAGTCAAGTATAGGATCTGTAAATACTTTCACATTATACATTAGTCAGGTTATAAAGATGGATTGTATCAGATGGAATGATAAATGGTAAAGAGGACATAAAACCAAACAAGAGAAGGAAAAAGATCAGGTATTTTGCTTCCACCTATATATAAACTCAGTTCTTTCTAGTTCTTTCTCTGGATGCACACATTTCTCTCCATCATGGGTCTTTTGGGATTGACTTATATCACTGCATTGGTGGGAAGAGTCCAGTCTATCAAAGATGGTCATCACACATACTTTGTGACTGTAATTGTGTACAAATTTCTCCCAGTTCTACTCTTCTCACTCAGCATCAGTTTGTATAAGCCTCTCCAGGTAAATATGAAGACCGTCTGCTCCTTGTTTCTTATAGCACAATAGTATTCCACAATATGCATATACCACAACTTGTTCAGCCATTCCCCAATTGATGGGCAACCCCTTAATTTCCAATTCTTTGCCACCACAAAAAGAGCTGCTATAAACATTTTTGTACATATGGGTCTTCCTCCCACTTCTATGATCTCTTTGGGATATAACCCTAGGAGTGGTATTGCTGGGTCAAAGGATATGAAAGTATTTATAGCCCTTTGGGCATAATTCCAGATTGCTCTCCAGAAAGGCTGGATCAGTTCACAACTCCACCAGCAATGCATTAGCGTTCCAATTTGCCCACATCCTCTCCAGCATTTGTCATTTTCCTGTTTTGTCATCTTAGCCAATCTGACTGGTGAGATGTGGTATCTCAGAGTTGTTTTGATTTGCATTTCTCTAATCAATAGTGATTTAGAGCATTTCTTCATGTGTTTATAGATATGTTTAATTTCTTTCTCTGAAAATTGCCTGTTCATATCCTTTGACCATTTATCAATTGGGGAATGACTTGTATTCTTATAAATTTGACTCAATTCTCTGTATATTTTAAAAATGAGTCCTTTGTCAGAGACATAGGTTGTAAAAGATTCTAAAAAGCACTTTTAAAAAAACATTTTAAGTTTTGAATTCCAAATTCTATCCCTCCTCCCCTCTCCCTGAGGCAGAAAGCAATCAGATATAGGTTATACATGTGTAATTATGTAAAAATAGCATGCTCCAGTCTGTATTCAATCAATATCAGTTCTTTCTCTGGAGGCAGATAGTGTGCTTCATCATCAGTCTTTTGGGATTGTCCTGAATCACTGTATTCCTAAGAATAACTAAGTTATGGACAGCTGATCATTTTACAATATTGTTGCTGCTGTGTACTACGTTCTCCTAATTCTGTTCACTTCACTAAGCATCAGTTCGTGTAGGTCTTTCCAGGTTTTTCTGAAGTCACTGCTTTTCATTTTTTGTAGCACAGAATATCCCATTACATTCATTTGCTACGGCTCATCTAGTCATCCCCAACTGATGGGCATCCTTTTGGTTACCACTCTTAGAAAGCACTTCTAAGGATCACAAAAATCTGAGTAAAACTGGAGATCCTGGGGACAGAGGCGAGCTGAACAACCAGCGAAGAAGTTACTGTCTAAGAAAAAAATCTGCATTTCTATACCACTGGACAACTACAGCAACGATAGGCATTTTGGCAAGAGATGGAAAGCTTCTCTTCATTTAAAAAAAAAATGTCATAGAATTTTGTAAATCCAGAAAGGAAGCAGGAGGAGAAAAGCTTTCCACATAGCTCTGACAAGCCTGGCACCAAAGAGGTACTATATACAACAACAGAGGAAGAACAGCAGAAGACAGGATCAGTAATTCATCAGAGACTACATTCAACAGGAGCCATCAAAAAAAAAACCCCATAGACCTGGGATGTATGTATGTATGAATGTATGTGTGTATATATATATAATACACACACACACACACGTACAAAGTACAAGAAATACACAAGTAAAACACAAGGTTTTAATGGCAAAGAAGTTTTGGTTAAAAAAAAAATCAACTTTATAAAAACAGGATGGTAGAGAGACATGGCTAGACAAATTTTTTGTGAAACTATCTGGAGGTTTTAGTGAACTACTGGCTTAATATAAGTCAACTGTTGTATGATAAAACACTGAAAAACCTAATGCTATCCTAAGCTGCATTAAGGAAGGCAAAGTGTCTAGAATGAAAGAGATACTATTTTTGCTAAACCCAGTCTGTGGCACTACATTTCAGAAAAGACAAAGATAACCTAGAATAAGCCCAAAGTGCAAGGGCTGGAGAACGTGACATATGTGATTTGGTTGAAGACTGGGAGTGCTTAGCCTAGAGAAGATTTAGGAAAGAGATGATGGCTGTCTCTAAGAATTTGCAGGGCTGTAATGAAGGAATTAAATAGACTTGTTCTGTTTGGTACTAGAGAACAGAACTAGGAGAAATAAGAAGTTGTTGCAAAAAAATAAATTCTGCTGATTTTAAGGAAAAACTTTAATAGTTAAGTTATACAGAAGTGGAATGGACCACACTCCTCTTCACTGCACTCTTTTTAAGAACATACAAGTTGATCTGGATGGCTTCTGAGGTCCAATCTCTCTTAAGGGTCTCTGTGATTCTGCAAAGTAACTAAACACCCTCAGAAATAAGTAGCCTGCCTTCAACATGAGCTGTTTCTCCCTTTATATTACCCTTATTTGCTGTCCCTCCTTGTATCTTCAGACTAGCCCATTGTCCTTCTTATTTATGCCTGACTGGCTATTCCTTGAGAATTTCTTGAAGGATGATTTCTAGGCTCTTTTTTTCATCATGGCTTTCAGGTAGTCCAATAATTTTTAAATGATCTCTCCCAGATCTATTTTCCAGGTCAGTGGTTTTTCCAATGAGATATTTCACATTGCCTTTTATTCTTTCATTTGTTTGGATCTGTTTAACAGCATCTTGATTTCTCATAAAGTCATTAGCTTTCATTTCCTCTAATCTAACTCTGAAGGAATGATTCTCCTCAGTGAGCTTTTGAGATTCTTTTTCCATCTGGCAAATTTGGCTTTTTAAGGCATTCTTCTCCTCATTGGCTTTTTGAGCCTCTTTTGCCATTTGAGTTAGTCTATTTTTTAAGGTGTTATTTTCCTCAGTCAGGCTATTGACTCTTATTTCCTAATTTTCTTGCATCATTCTATTTCTCTTCCCAATTTTTCCTCCACTTCTCTTATCTGCTTCTTAAGGTCCTCTATGGCCTATAGCCAGCTCATATTTTTCTTGGAAGCTTTTGGTGCAGGAGTTCTGACTTCACTGTCTTCCTCCTGTTCCATGCTTTGATCCTTTTTGTCACCAAAATAGGAGTGTAAAGTTGGGGTACTCTGTATATTTTGCTTCCTTTGCCTGTTCATGTCGCCACTCAGTCACTTGACCCCTGGGCTTTTTGCCACAGTAGGACTCTGCCATCAGACAGGGAAGCTTTTGTACTAAATGCTGGGGTTTTCTCAGCTGCTGAAGGTATTAATTGGGTGCCCTCTCTGAAGCTTCAACACTCTCTGGCAAGCTGGTCGCACACCCCAGGACCTCCACCCTAGACTGCAATCCAGATCCAAGAAGGTTAAAGCAAGAGCGATTACCCCTCAGACTGGTTGCTTGGTGCCCCTATACTCTGCAGGCCAGGAGCTGAAGCTGCCACGTGGGGGTGGCTGCACAGCCGTGGCTCCTCAGTGGCTTCTGAGAAACCGACGCACTCCCAACTACTGGATCCCAAAGTCCACATTGCACTGACCTTTGACTCTGTCCTTGGCATCTATGTGTTGATAATTCTGGAAACCGTCACAGCTGCGGGTGATCTGTAGTCCCTCCAGCTGGTGGTTGGTCAGGCCCGCCCTGGGGCTAAAACCTCGGGCTTGTGTGGGCCTGGGCTCGGTTCCCAGAGCACTGTGCTGGCCGATTCCTGCCAGCATGCCGGGCTGTCCTCAGCGGGAGGTTAGCTTCTCTGTGTCATTTTGTGGGTTCTGTAGCTCCAAAGTTTGTTCAGAGTCCCCTTTTACATTAATTGGGGGAAGTAGAAACCAGAGCCCCGTGGAAGTCTACTCTGCCATCCTGACTCCCACCTTCTGGATCTATTTTCCATGTCAGTGGTTTTTCCAATGAGATATTTCACATTGCCTTCTACTTTTTCATTTGTTTGGATCTGTTTTATAGTATCTTGATTTCTCATAAGGACATTAGCTCCTATTTGCTCCACTCTCATTCTGAAGGAATTATTCTTTTCAGTGAGTTTTTAAAATTCCTTTTCCATGTGGGCAATTCATCTTTTTAAGGCATTCTTCTCCTCATTGGCTTTTTGGGCCTCTTGCCATTTGAGTTAGTCTATTTTTTAAGGAGTTATTTTCTTCAGCATTTTTTTGGGTCTCCTTTAGCAAGCTGTTGACTCGTTTTTTCATGATTTTCTTGCATCATTCTCATTTCTCTTCCAAATTTTTCCTCCACTTCTCTTCCTTGATTTTCAAAATACTTCTTGAGCTCCTCCATGGCCTATAGCCAGTTCATATTTTTCTTGGAAGCTTTTGATGCAAGAGTTTTGCCTTTGTTGACTTCTTCTGGTTCCATGTTTCGATCCTTTTTGTCCCTAAAAAAGGATTCTATGGTCTGACTGCGCTTCCTCTGCTTGCTCATCTTGCCAGTCAATTACTTCACTTTTGAGCTCTTTGCCACCGTAGAACTCTGCCTCCAGAGTGGAGAGAGCTGTGTCCTAAATTGCTGGGGTTTTTGCAAATGTTGCCAGAAGTATGAGGAAGCTACCGTCTCTACAGCCATCACAGGCTCTGCCACACTGGCCACACAACCCCAGGACCACCACCCAAGACCGCTGTTCAGATCCAAGCAGGTCAAAGCAAGAGCAATTGCCTTAGGAATGGTCGCTTGGTCCCCCTACAATCTGCAGGCCAGGAGCTCTGGAGGCAGCCACACTGAGCCGCCACGCTTTTGCCACCTCTTGCCCTGGTGACAGGGGCCTGACCACACTTTTCTGTCACTCAGTTCCAACAGAGTTCCCCAATGACCTTTTACTTTGTCTTTGGTATTTATGGGTTGAGAAGTCTGGAAACCACCACAGCTGCTGGTGATTCACTCTCCTGAAGCCTACTCTGGCCAGTCTGTCCTGCTGGTCGGGGTGCCCTGGGTCTGGGACTACGCAGCTCATGCCAGACTGCTTGGCTCCCATCTGGTGTGATAGACCCTTCCTGTCGGCCTGTCAGGCTGCCTTCAGCAGGAGATTGTTTTTCTCTCTGTCACTTTGTGGGTTCTGTCACTCTAAAACTTGTTTAGATTGTTTTTCTCTCTGTCACTTTGTGGGTTCTGTCACTCTAAAACTTGTTTAGAGTCATATTTTACAGGTGTTGGAGGTGGATGGAGTGGGAGCTCAGACAAGTTCCTGCTTTTACTCTGCCATACTGGCTCCGCCTTCCTCCCCCCCCCACAAGCCACTGGCTTTTCCATTTGCATCCTGCTGTCCTCAGTTTACTTATTTCTCTTGATGGTTTTACCATCCTCTGAGGAAGCCAAGTACTTGGATTTCATCTTTGGTCTGTTGCTCTTTCTTACCCACATATCCAAGTAGTTGCCAAACTCTACCTATATATGTAGGGTGGAGCCAAGATGGCAGAGCAGAAGCAGGACTTCCCCACAGCTCTACCTTCCACCTCCTCCAATACATGTTAAAAAATGACTCTACCTATATATGTAATACTTCTTGTATCCATTTTTTCCTTTCCAAATTCATTTCACAATTACCTTATTTAGGTCATCCTTTAACTCCAAAACTGGATAACAGCCTATTAACTTGTCTTCCTCTGTCCACCAGCCTGTCCTTTTTCCAATCTATCTTTCACACTGTTGTCTGTATAGCTATCGTAATGTACCATTCAGATAATATTAAAACCTTAATAAACCTTGAACCCTTCAGCAGGTTCCTGTTACCCACTGAATAAATTGTATAAACATGACATCTTTCCATTCAAGGTCCTCTATAATCTAGCATCAATCTACCTTTCTAGTCTTATTTCACAATACTTGATGTATCCCATGTTATAGTCAAATTTGATTATTCTCTGCTCCCTGTTTTTGTCTTGATTTCTCACACTCTGCTTAAGCAGGCTCTCATCCCTTTCCACCTCCTTTCCAAAGCCTTATCTATGACCATCTTTGTTTACTGAAATCTCTCTTACTTAAAGGCTCAACTATGGTATTAGCCCCTCTACAAAGTCTGAAAATAATCTCACTCTGTTTACATTCCTCAGAGTATTCTATCTGGACCAGTAATTTATTTACATGCTATATATCAGTTCCTTTTCACCCTAATCCCCCAAATAGACAATAAACTCCCTGAAGATGGAAATATTTTATTTCATCACTGTAAACCTGTTTCCCAAGTGACCATCACATTACAAACAGTTAAGATATTTGTTGTGCTGATTCCCGAAAATTCTAACCCTACCCCCAAAAAGAATGATAAAAAGTTGCCCCCTTCCAAGTAGCAAAACTATTAAAAAGTCATTAGAGTATTTGTTAACATCCTCCCTATTACCTTTTGTTTAAAAAAAAAAAAAGCCTTTTATTTTAGTTTTTCCACTAGATTCTATATTCTTCAGAGATAAGGGCATATATTTCAAGTCTACATTGACTTCATTATTATAATCTAACATAATCAAACAATCACTGCAATAACAACAGAAAGAAAAATGAAAATAACACTGGGACTTAATAATACAGCTGTTAAACTTATAGGGATCTTTCTGTAGTTAGTTTCAAAGTCAAAACTGGTCCTAGAGGTCACAATAATTGGTTTGCCTAAAATGAGCTAGGGAGCCAAGATGGTAGAGTAAAAGCAGGAATTTGCTTGAGCTCGTTCCCCCAATCATCTCCAATACCAGTAAAAAAGAGATTTTAGACCTACAGAACCTACAAAATGAAAGAGTGAAATACATCTTCAGTTGATCACACTGGGCTAGGAGCAGAACACAGTCCTGTGTGGGCTGTGCAGGCATAGACCGGCCAGATCATACCTCAGGGAACTAAATCACTGGCAGCTGTGGCGATTTTCAGACTTTCAACCCACAAACTCCAAAGAGAAGGTAAAAGATCAGTGGAAAAACCCTGTTGGACCTCAGTGAGAGAAGAGCTCGGTCTGTCCCCTGACCCTGGGGCAGCAGAGGTGGCAGTAGCTGTGGCAGCAGCAATAGCAGCAGCAATGGCTGCTTCCTGAGGTCCAGGCCCACAGATGGTGGGGGAACCAAGCAGCTGATCGGAGGGCAATTGCAGAAATCTCTTTGCTGGCACTGAGGTAGGATTCTCTCGCTTTGCCCTGCTTATATCTGGGTTGCAATCTTAGGTGGTGGTCCTGGGGTGAGAAGGAGGGCTGGCATGGCAGAGCTTGTGGCAGCTGTAGACAGGAAGTCCTTCTCACAGTTTTGAGGCAGGTGCCTAGAAGTAGCTTGGACAACAGCTATGCAAAACCCCAGAAATTTGGGACACGGTACACTCCACTCTGGAAACAGAGATCTACTGTGGCAAAGAGCTCAAAAGTCAAGTAATTGGCTGGAAAATGAGCAAACACAGGAAGAAAAATCAGACTATAGAAACAAAAATCAGACACAGAACCAGAAGAAGACAATAAAGTCAAAACTCCTGCATTAAAAGCCTCCAAGAAAAATATGAATTGGTCACAGGTCATGGAGGAACTCAAAAAGGATTTTGAAAATCAAGTAAGAGAAGTAGAGGAGAAATTGGGAAGAGAAATGAAAGTGATACAAGAAAATCATGAAAAACAAGTCAACAGCTTCCTAAAGGAGACCCAAAAAAATACTGAAGAAAATAACACCTTAAAAAATATACTAACTCAAATGGCAAAAGAGGTCCAAAAAGCCAATGAGGAGAAGATTTAAAAAAAAAAAAAAAGCAGAATTAATGTCTTAAAAAGCAGAATTGACCAAATGGAAAAGAAAGTCCAAAAGCTCACTGAAGAAAATAATTCCTTCATAATTACAATGGAGCAAATGGGAGCTAATGACTTTATGATAAAACAGATCCAAAAGAATGAAAAAATATAAGACAATGTAAAATATCTCACTGGAAAAACCACTGACCTGGAAAATATATCCAAAAGAGATAATTTAAAAATAACTGGACTACCTGAAAGCCATGATCAAAAAAAGAACCTAGACAACATCTTTCAAGAAATTATCAAGGAAAACTGCCTTGATATTCTAGAATGAGAGAGTAAAATAGAAATTGAAAGAATCCACTGATTGCCTCTTCAAAAAGATCCCAAAAAGAAAACTCCTAGGAATATTATAGACAAATTCCAAAGTTCCCAGGTCAAGGAGAAAATATTGCAAGACGTCAGAAAGAAACAATTTGAGTACTGTGAAAACACAATCAGGATAACACAAGATTTAGGGGTTGAAGGGCTTGGAAGTATATTCTGGAGGTCAAAGGAGCTAGGATTAAAACTAACAATTATCTATCCAGCAAAACTGAATATAATACTTCAGAGAAAAATATGGATATTCACTGAAATAGAGGACTTTCAAGCATTCTTGATGAAAAGAACAGAGCTGATTTCAATTACAAGAATCAAGAGAAGCATGAAAAGGTAAACAGGAAAGAGAAATCATAATAAAGTTGAATTGTATACATTCCTACATGGAAAGACGATATTTGTAACTCATGAGACTTTTTTTAGTATTATGATAGTTGAAGGGAATATGTGTATGTGTGTGTGTATGTACACATAGAGGGTACAAGGTGAGTTGAATATGAAGGGATATCTAAAAAGTAAAATTAAGAGGTGAGAGAGGAATATATTGGGAGAAGGAGAAAGGAAGAGATAGAATAGGATAAATTATCTCACATAAAAGAGGCAAGAGAAAGCTGTTACAATGGAGGGGAAGAGCAAGGAGGTAAAAAGGAATGAGTCAACCTTACTCTCATTGGATTTAGCTTAAGGAAGGAATAACATACACACTCAATTATGTACCTTACCCCACAGTAAAGTAGGGGGGAAGGGGATAAGAGGAGGGAATGATAGAAGGGAGGGAAGATTGGGGGGGGGTAGTCAGAAGCAAACACTTTTGAAAAGAGACAGGGTCAAAGGAGAAAACAGAATACGTGGGGTGGGGCAGGATAGGATGGAGGGAATTATAGTTAGTCTTTGACAATATGACTACTATGGAAATGTTTTGCATAACTACACATATAAAACCTGTACTGAATTGCTTGTCTTCTCAATGCAGGTGGGTGAGGAGGAAAGAAGGGAGAGAATCTGGAAGTCAAAGTTTTAAAAACAAATGTTAAAAAATTGTTTTTACATGCAACTTGGAGATAAGATATGCAGGCGATGGGGTATAGAAATCCATCTTGCCCTATAAGAAAATAAGGGTGAAGGGAGTAAGGGAGGATGAGGAGAGATATGAGAGGACAGACTGGGGGGAAGGGGTATTCAGTACGCTTGCCATCTTGGGACAGTTGTTTGGGAGAGATGGGGAGAAAATTTTTAATTCAAAATCGTGGAAATGAATGCTGAAAATGAAAAATAAATAAATTCTGGAGGAAAAAATTAAAAATAACACTTCAAAGAAAAACAAAACAAAACAAAAAACAGTATGACTACTGTGGAAATGTTATGTATAACCTACACTGAATTGCTTGTCTTCTCAATGGGGGTGGATAAGGAGATTAACTTAATTAAGGGAGAGAATCTGGAACTCAAAAGTTTTAAAAACAAATGTTAAAAAAATTGTTTTTATGGGCGGCTAGGTAGTACAGTGAGTAGAGCACTGGTCCTAGAGTCAAGGGGACCTGCATTCAAATCCGGCCTCAGACACACTTATGTGTGACCTTGGGCAAGTCATTTAACCCCAATTGCCCTGCCTTCCCTCCTCCAAAAAGCAAAAAAAAAAAAAAAAATTGTTTTTACATGCAACTGGGAGATAAGATATACAGGCAATGGGGTATATAAATCCATCTTGCCCTACAAGAAAGTAAGGGGGAAGAGGGGTTAGGGGGACAGAAGAGAGGGCAGACTCGAAGAATGGATAATCAGTACACTTGCTATCTTGGGGTGTGGATAGGGGAGAGCTGGGGAGAAAATTTGGAACTCAAAATCTTGTGGAAATGAATGTTGAAAACTAAAACTAAATAAATAATTGAAAAAAATTTGGTTTGCCTCTATGAGATACATTAGAAAAAGGATCCAGGCCATCAAGCTGTTCGCCCTCCGCACTACCTATGTTCCCCTGGACTCAGATGAATCCGAATTTCAACTATGAACAAGAAAAAGTGGGGAGTAAAGTGTCCACCAGGAATTATACATCAAAGCCCCCTCCCAGTCGCACCCTGCAAGAAGGGGCCCCTACCAGAGACCCTGGAAACCACCTGTCAGGCCATAGTAGTTAGGGGACTTTCCACCTGTGTTGCTAGAAACGGCTCAAAGCTTTGTTTGTAACCAGGGCTTTGCTAGGTAATCAAGGTTTCGCTAGAAATGGTATCACACCCCCCTGGAATCACACTTTGTTGTTAGCAACATCCCGTTCTATAAAAATTTGCTCTGCAGAAGGCTCGAGGCTGTCTTCCCTACCTGGGAGGCAGTCAACAGCTAATAAATACTCCTATTAAACTGCGGTCAAACAGATCCAAACAAATAAAAGAATAGAAGGCAATGTGAAATATCTCATGGGAAAAACCACTGACCTGGAAAATAGATCCAGGAGAGATAATTTAAAAATTATTGGACTGCCTGAGAGCCATGACCAAAGTAAGAGCCTGGAAAGCATCCTCCAGGAAGTTCTCAAAGAAAACTGCCCTGATGTTTTAGAACGAGAGGGCAAAATAGAGATTGAAAGAATCCACCGATCACCTCCTGAAAAAGATCCCAAAAAGAAAACTCCTAGGAATATTATAGCCAGGTTCCGGAATTCCCAGATTAAAGAGAGAATATTACAAGCAGCCAGGAAGAAACAATTTGAATATTGTGGAAACACAATCAGGATAACCCAGGATCTGGCAGCCTCTACACTGAGGGATCGAAGGGCCTGGAATGTGATATTCCAGAGGTCAAGGGAGCTGGGATTAAAACCAAGAGTCACCTACCCAGCAAAACTGAGTATCATGTTTCAGGGGAAAATATGGTCATTCATTGGAATAGAGGACTTTCAAGCATTCTTGCTGAAAAAACCAGAGTTGAATAGAAAATTTGACATTCAGATACAAGAAGCAAGAGAAGCATGAGAAGGTAAACAGGCAAAAGAAATCATAAGGAACTTATCAAAGTTGAACTATTTTTTTGTTTGAAGTAATCGGGGTTGAGTGGCTTGTTCGGGTTGCATGGCCAGTTGTTGTTTCTGGGTGTGGTGCTGGGTCTCTGGGCCCGGATTTGATCCGGGTCATCCCGGCACTGGAGCCGGTGCTTTTGCTCGCTGAGCCACCTGGCCAAAGTTGAACTATTAACATTCCTACATGGAAAAACAATAATTGTAACCTATGAAACTTTTCTCAGTAGTTGAAGGGATTAGAAATATATATATATATGTCTTTATATGAGTGTATGCGGGCATATGAATACATATGTGAATGTGTATATATACGTTTACAGGTATACATAGATAGAGGGCACGGGACCAATTTAACAGGAAGGGATGATACTTAAAAGGTGAAATTAAGAGGTGAGAGGAATATAATGGGAGGAGATGGGGAGAGACAGAGTGGGGCAAACTATCTCATACAGAAGAGGCAAGGGAAAATGGTTACAATGGAGGGGAAGAATAGGAAGGCAAAAGGGAATAGGTCAACCTTATTCCTATTGAATCTGGCTTGAGAAGGGAGGGAAATACACACTAAATAGGGGATCTCACCCTCCAGGAGAATAGGGGGGGAAGGGGATGTGAGGGGGGATGATGGAAGGGAGGGCAGGCTGGGGGGGAGGGAAGTTGGAAGCACCCACTTTTGAAAAGGGACAGGATCAAAGTAGAGAATAGAACAAGTGGGAGGTGGGATAGGAGGGAGGGAAAAATAGTCAGTCTTTTACAATACATCTACTATGTTATTGTTTTGCATTAGCCACACATGTACAACCTACACTGAATTGCTTGTCCCCCCAGTGGGGGTGGGTGGCAGGGGGGGGAAGGGAATGAATATGGAACTGAAAGTTTTAAAATCAAATATTCAAATATTAAAAAAAAAAAAAGGAAATACCCAAGAACCGCTCTGGCCCAAACATACACTATGCAAAAGAAACTTGAAAATTTTTAAAACAGTAGTCTTAGGAAAACAATTTACATGTAACTTCGCAATGAATGTATTGCTTAAATAGCAACTTGTCAAGCAGACTCCAAAGGAGACTAAGGATTGCTTCCAAAGAGGTTTATTTTGGAGGTAATTGCTCTAAGAAGAAAGGACCCTTGGTTGGTAAAGCTGAGAGCCAAAAACCCTTACAAAAAACTAAAGAACAGACAATAAGGAATTTACTTGCCTTTGAGCCTGATCTAGCAATAGTTCCCAGGTTGGACACCAACTCTTCTTGTGTCATGCCAATGCCAGTGTCCTGAAGGAGAAAGTCAAGCAATATTAATAATACCAATAAAGACAATTTGCTAGATCTTCCCATATTAAACTATTTAACTTTACGAATGTCCTACAATAAATAGGCACAGTGAACATCCATGACAATAAATTTTTTTGAAAAGCACCAGAGGGATATGATAATATGGGGAAAGTGATACTATTGTGGTTTAGTGCAGGATACTAGGCAGGCAGCCAGAAAGTCCGAATTCTAGTCTCAGCTCTTTCATTAACTTAATTAAATCCCAGAATTTCAGAGTTGAAAAAGACCTCAGAAAACAACTAATCCAACCAAGGATTCAACAACCGGTCATTTAACCTTCCACTGAAGATCTCTAGTATGGAAAAAATCCACTGCCTCTGAGGCAGTTCATTTCACTTTTGGGGAACCCTAACTGTTAAAAAGATTTTCTTTACATTGAACCAAAGTCTGCAAAAGCAGAAAACTACAATTTCTACCTCTTGCTCCTAGATCTGCCTTCTGGGGCCAAATAAAACCATTTGTTTCTTCTCCTTTGTAGATCTGAGTCTTCTAATCTGTAGAACAAGTGGATTAGACTAAATTACCTCCAAGATCACTTCTAGCTCTAACATCCTATAATTTCATGATTCTAATCCTATCTATTCATTCATTAGAAAAAACAAGGACCAGAAAAAATAACCTTCTTCTTATGGAATAAGATGGGGAAAGAAGTAGTAGAAAGGAGAACTGGATAGCTGTCCACTGACTAATTTAAATTTCACTAAACTAAGAGAGGACTTCCAAAAGGTCTTTTAAAAAAATCTGACCTCTGTAGTTTATTAAGCAGCATCACTTCCACTCATTTGGATTTTGTATACTCTTTTCATTTATTCAAACGTCTTTATCATCATATATGGTACTATACCTAGTAATGGCAAAAAAAAATAACAAGAAGAAATGGCTATTATCATATCAATTTTCAGTCAGTTTAGGTTTTACATTTTCCATTATAGATATGGGAATTCTTTTATTGGTTCTTTGTTGACCAATCACTCAAAAATTTACTAAAGATTTCATTACAAGTTCTTTTAAATAGTAAGCTTCCCTAGTACATTCCTTAGCCACATTCATGGAATCCATCTGAAATCCTAATTTTCAATTAAGAACCTGTAGCAGAAAACTGAAAGGCCCACAAAGGGTAAAGAAACAGTATAATATAGTGTAAAAAATGAAGGAACAGAATTTGAAAGACCTGAGTTCAAGTCTAAGCTGATAATATTAACATGCTATGTGACTCTGAATAAGCCACTTACCTCTCCTGGGCCTTGGATTCCTCAACTGTAAAATGAACCAGGTAATTTCTAATTTCCTTCTAGCTCTAATATACTATGCTTTTATGATTTTTTTAAAAAGTAAAAACACAACTAGAAATGCTATTATGTCATATTTAAGTTAAAATTGACAACAGCTTTCAGGACAAACATTTATTTGGATGGATGGTGACAACCAGAAATCACTGTTATCAAATAAATGACTCCTCCCTGACTTTAGTGCCTAATGTCATTTTGTCCTCCTTTGGATTTTAAATTCACTAGAAAAAAGATATATAAAAGTGCTATTTAAGGAATACGCTAATATATATTTTTGGTATTCAAAAATCCATTTTTATATGTGAAAAGGAGAGGTACAACCCAGTTAAAGACAGCATTTCTAACAAAGCAATTTGAATATTACTTTGGACATTAAATCCCTATTATTTTGTCCTAAAGGTCACATAGCAGGTTAATGTTAATATATGTATATGAAAAAGGAACAATGATAATGAAAACAAACCTAACAACTGTCTCTGGCCATAACACTATATGGGCATGCAGATGTCTATTCTGAGAGCTTCACTTTTAACTTCAGTATTTGACCAACAGCTCCCATACTATTGAATGAAGAACAAGTTAAGTCAAGTATTTGTTGTAAGTATTTAATAATTTATGAATAGGGAGACAAAAATCCTTTGAAATCAATACAAACTTTAAAACCTTCCTTTGAAATTGTACTCTTCTTTAAATGTATTCAATCCTACATGGCTGCCATCACATTAGAAAAACTACTGCACTTCCCATCTGAAACTACCAGATGGCACTGTTCCTTACTACCAGTCATTTTTCTCAAGAAAAACCCCTAGAGCAAACCCCAAAAGAACGAGCCTCAACAAAGAGTCAGGCATTTTCTTTCACACAGGTGGCCCCCCTACAGATAAGGAGGAAGCACGCCTGGTCAAGAAAATGCAGATGTATAATGCAAAATTAAGAGGGTAAAAAATATTAATGAAAAACAGTATCTTCCTGACCAGAATGAACCTTTTCATTTATTTCTTTAAGAAGAGAACAAGTTTTAGTTTTTCTTAACAATTTCTTTAGTGCTTTTACTACAGAATCTTTTGATATGCTTAAGTAATATTTATGGGAATTTATGTATAATAACTCGGAAAATAGATAATTTTGCCTTTATTACTAGTTTATATCTGTAAAGTATTTAGAGGAAACTAAGTATACAGAGGGGAAACGATATACCCAGATCCAAGAGCTACGGAGTCAGTAATTCGTGGCTCTAGAACCCTACACCACCCAGGACACAGCTCAGCTCAAGCACAGCACCTTGAGCATGCTGGCTCACTAAGTGTTTGCTGAAGTTCTAAAGAGGAAGAAAAATGGAAGAATTTCCCTCAAAACAATCCAAAGGAGAACAGGAATGACCCATAGAGGAACAAATAATTCAGTAATCACTTCTTGCTCTAGAGACCTTAACATAGAAGAGTGTCAAAGATAAATGTACCAAAGCTGAAGGTAAACTCAGAATGACAGGTCCTGTTCTGAAGATCTGTAGAAGGAACTGAGGAACAGAAGAAGGAGCTGCAGCAGCCTGGATATCCTTTAAGACACGGATAAACTTATTTGGGATCTGGGTGTTTTGAGCTGGAGTATACAAATAATTACTTTTGTGACTTAAAGGACAGAATGAGTCTCTACCTTATAGATGCTGTATGAAACCAATAATACTATCAGACAAATACAGAAATTCCCAAGTTGCAGATGAATTCCATTCAATCAGTACAAAAAAACAATAAAAGGGTTCTGCGCATGAAAGTTGACTCAAGACAGAACCATATTCCCTCTATGATCTATGCCTAACTTGTACCAAACTCACTAGAACAGGATTGAAATGATCTGGGTTCAAGCCCTCCCTCTCCACTTACTAGTTATGTGCTCTTGGCAAAGTTCTTTCCCCTCTCTGGTCCTCAACTACAAAATAACAGAGTTAGAGCTCTAAAATAACTTTCAGCTATAAAATTGTATGAAATCACTCTCCTTTACTTCCACATCCAATCAGCTGCCAAGTCTGGTTGTTTCTACCTCCATAACATTTCTAACATCTATTCACACTCTACTTTAAGTCTTTATCATCACTCCCTTGGACTACTCCAAGACTGAGAAGATGCATTTAGACAGGCAAGCAGGGAAACTGTATTAATCAGGAGAGGGTAAACAACAGTGTGAAATGGAGGTTTCAAGGTCAGGAAAACAGAGGGGCAGGTAGGTGGCACAGTGGACAGCACACCTGCAGTCAGAAGCAGAGCTGAGGCCTGAGAAAAGGCCACTGGATTTGGCAATTAAAAGATTACCTTGGAGTAAACAGGAAAGTGATGAAGTTGTGGAAATGAGACCGAATGGCGCTAAGAATGTAGTAGGGGTGAGAAAACAGAAGCAAGAAGTGTAGCTTTTTCTTTTTTTCTTGGGGGGGGGGGGGGCAATTGGGGTTAAGTGACTTGCCCAAGGTCACACACGGCTAGTTTTTTTTTGTGTTAAGTGTCTGAGGCTGGTTTTGAACTCAGGTTCTCCTGACTCCAAGGCCAGTGCTCGACTCACTGCACCACCTAGCCGCCCCCCAAAGTGTAGCTTTTTCCAGAAGTTTAGCTAAGCACAGGAAGTCAAATGTAGAATAAGAGGGGACAGAAGGACCAATTGGAGGTTTTTTAAAGATGGGCTAAATCTAGGCATGTCTGTGACCAATAGAAGAGGAGACAAAAAGGAGATGGGATGATTAAATGGGCAAGCTCTTCCTCTGAGTCTGCATCAAGATGCGAGTGGGAGGATGACCTGAAGCATCAAGCTGAAGAGAAGAATGAGCTCATGACAGATGGCCTCTAAGAAGTAGGGACTGAGGTTTTCTGATGAGACGAAGAAGAGGCTGAGGTTGGCATGAGGAATAGAAGGTTTGAACAGATGCTGAGAGGAATATGAAAGTTAATCAGAGAAGAGCATTAAGGACTGGCATACAAACAGGGAAGGACCAATTGAGATAAAAGTATAAATTTATAATGAACCGGCAAGCACAGTTGCATGATTTCTTTGGCATTCAGCAATCTATGGATAATAAATAGCACAGAAGGTAGATGGCAATAATCTAGGAATACAGTTTAGAAAGGTATCAATGGCAATAGGACAAAAGGGCAAGAGACTCAGGGATAACGGATGAAGCAGAATTAAACTTGTTGATGGTGGAGTCAAGACTGGGAAGAGAGGAAAACAGGCCTAAGCAAGAATGATGATCTGGGAAAGCTGAGAGAGGTGAAAAGACTGGAGGCCGCAGGGAAGATAAAGTTGGAGAAATCGTGACATTCCATCAAAACCCTAAGGAATTACTGTTGTTGTTGTTCAGTTATTTCAGTCATATCCAACTCTTTGTGACCGTTTGGGGTTTTCTTGGCAAAGATACTGGTGCACTTTGCTATTTCCTTCTCCAGCTCATTTTACAGATGAGGAAACTGAAGCCAACAGGGCTAACTGACTTGCCCAGTGTCACACAGCTAGTAAGTGTCTGAGGCCAGATTTGCACTCTGGAAAATGAGTCTTCCTGACTCAAGGCCCAGCACTCTATCCACTGTGGCACCTAGCTGCCCCTCCCTAAGGAGACAAAGTTAGAAATGAGCTGTGCCAGGAAAAGGAGATATTAAAGAGGGTCATCAGCTCTACAGGCATCTCCAAAGAAAAGATCCAGGCTAACGAAAGTCCCAAGCAAAGATAGGCTTTTTCAACAACATCCCCTCTTGGTACCTGCCTATTCACAGACACTCTAATATAATGTTTTGTTATCCAAATGTTTTTAGTAAACTGAATTCTGCCTTAAACAACAGTAGAGGGGTAAGCTCCAGAGATAAGTCATCAACTTAAAGTTAAGCAGAGATCCTGCCCCCTGCCTAAATATAATTAATTTTCCTAACTAGGGTTCAGAGAGACTGTGATTGAACTCTTAACTTTTTGTCTAAAATAAACTTGCTAAGGGAGAACAATATGGATTTTAGAAGTCATTATATTTCCCTCTAAGCATAAAATGAATTAATATTATAGTTGGGTGTTATAAATTGAAGACAGATAGTAGATTTAGAAGAGGTGAGAAACAGGGCAAGATGGGACTAAGAGGAATAATGAGATAGAGAAATTTCAGCGTTATGGAAAATAGAAGTTAGCTCACTTGTAAGGAGATGAAGTCTATCCCTGTTATTGATAATGTTGGCATTAGGTTTTAGATACTACTTATGGTATTAAAGACCCATTTATTCCTGTTTTCTAGTATTTTTTCTAACAGAAATAGGTGTTGTATCTCATCAAAAGTTTTGCCTTCAACTAAATAATCATATAATTTTAAAATTCTTTTTATTAATGTAGTCTGCTATTAGTACAAATCTAACCTGGTCATAATGTATAATGTTTTTTGGTGTTACATTCTCTCAAGAGAAACAAATGAAAATATGAGAAAAAGGAAAGGGGTCTAACAATATCAGTTCTCAAACTATATTGCAAAGCATTAATCATAAAAACAATTTGGTACCAGTTAAGAAATAGAAAAGTCAATCAGTGAACAGATTTGGTACATAACATACAGAAGCCTAGTGTTTGATTACACAAAAACTCAAGTTACTGAGGTAAGAACTCAATATTAAACAAAAACGGCTTAAAAAATGACAGTCTGGCAAAAATTAGGCATAGATCAACAACTCCGACCATACCCCAAGATTAGCTCCAAATATATGCAGGACTGAGAAACTCATAAACAAACTGGAGGAACAAGGATGAAACTACCTTTCAGAGCTATGGTTATGGAAATACTTCAGGACCAAACAAGGGACACAGGTAATCACAAAAGAGAAAATGGACAATTTTATTTACATAAAATTTAAAAGTTTTTACAAACAAAACCAGTGCAGTCAAAATTATAAGAGAAAAGGGTAACTAGGGAAAAAAATCTTTGCAGTGAGTTTGTCTGATAATTTTTAGGGATGCCTAGGTAGCACAGTGAATAGAGCACTGGCCTTGGAGTCAGGAGGACCTGAGTTTAAATCTGACCTCTGACACTTAACACTAGCCGTGAGACCTTGGGCAAGTAACTTAACCCCAAATGCCCTGCCTTCCTCCCTCCAAAATGCAAAAAAAAACCCAAACCGACAAAGATTTAATCATCAAAATATGTATGGAACTGATTCAAATTTATAAAAATAAGAGTCATTCCCCAACTGATAGTTAAGAGTCATTTCCCAACTGATAGTCAAAGGATATGAGCAGGAAATTTTTAAAGAAAGAAATCCAACCTATCAATAGCCATATAAAAATGTTTCTAATCGCAAACAATTAGAGAAATTAAAATTATAACAACTATGAAGTTCCACCTCAAAGATAAGATTGGCAAAGATTACAATAAAAACCCAGAAAATGGCAGGCATAGGCAGGGTTGTAGAAAAACAGGGACACTGATGCACTGTTTGTGGATCTATAAATTGGTCCAGCCACTCTGAAAAGCATGTCCCCAAAGTTACTAAACTGTGAATACACTTCAACTTGGCAATAGTACTATTAGGTCTTTAACCAAAGAGATCAAAGACTCATGTACAAAAATACCTGCTGTAATGGCAAAGAATCATATGTACAAAAATATCTTGTAGTGGCAAGCAACTGGAAACTAAAGGGGGTACCCATCAATTAGGAAATGGCTGAATAAATTATGGCATATGAATATGTCTAATGAAACCTGGGGAGATGAATATGAAATGGTGCAGAATGAAGTAAGAACTAGAACAATATGTACAATAAAAACATTGTAAAGACAAACACCTCCGAAACACTTAACAACTCTGATCAGTGAAATAACCAACCACAATTCTAGTAGACTTACAAGGCATTCTATCTACCTCCTTAAGAAAGGATTATTAGTACTTGGAGTTTAAGACATATAAGTGTGTGTATGTGTGTGTGTGTGTGTGTGTGTGTGTGTGTGTGTGTGTGTGCATTCTTCTTCTTTTCTTGGGGGGGGGGGAGAAGTGGGAAGAAGAGAAAATAAGAGTTTTGTTTACGGGAAAAAACTAATTTAATTTTTAAAAAGAAAGATTATCAGAACTCAGATCAATGCAGTGACCAATACTCCGGAGTAGTGGTGGTAAAACATGTTATCAGTCACAGTCAACCAGTTGGTTTGTTTTGCTTAATTATATGTGTTTGCTATAAGAAAACATTCTAATTGGAGTTGAGAGAAAGGGTTATTAGGAAGTAACAATGAGAAGTTAAGACAAAGTCATCAATATGTCTGGTTAAAGTGGAAACATGAAAAGTCCCAGTCAGTCCAGGTGTTCCCAAAAAAACACTGTAGCAAAAATATAAAAGGGCACTAGATGAAAAGTGACCAATAAAATCAAAAAGGAACTACCATTAAGATTTCCCATTCAGTCCACAACTACACAAGACAGCCAAAAGTTTTCTAGAGCTCTAAGCAGTATGGCAACGAAACAAGAGTATAAAACCAGTCCAATCAAGAGCCTGGGGGAATTAATTACCAATGCTTCTAGTCCAGTGCCCTCAGACTTTATTCTAAGAAGCAATTCTTGTGGAGATGAAGCCTAGCAATTGTTCTTGCAGGAGCTGCTGCCACAGTTACTAAAGAACCAGAAAAGAAAGTTCTTGCCACTAAAGTCTTCAGCACTGTCGAACGATTTATTAACATAAGAAACTGATATAATTTTATCAGTGCAGCTAATAGTATGGAAGAAGCATTAACATCTGCTTTTTCACTACACCCTAAGGACCATAGGACTTTGCCATCTGACTTGCAACTGAAAACTTCAAGTTGCAAACTTGAATGTTATCTCCCCACGTTAGATGATTCCCTTGAGAGCAGGGATTTCTCTTACTTTTTTATTTGTATTCCCAGTACTTTGCAAAGAATAAGCACTTATGGAGCAGTGAGTAAATCGCCCTGCCAGGAGTCAGGAGGACCCAAGTTCGGTTCTGGACTCATACACTTAACACCCACACCCCCCCCCACACACACACACACACACAAAAACTAGCTGTGTAACCTTGGGCAAGTTAGTTAACCTCAACTGCCCTCCAAAATGCAAAAAAAAAAAAGGGGGCGGGGGGCGGCTAGGTGGTGCAGTGAATAGAGCACCAGCCCTGGAGTCAGGAGGACCTGGGTTTGGATCTGGCCTCAGACACTTAACACACACACACACACACACACAGAAAACCTACCCATGTGACCTTGGACAAGTCACTTAACCCCAAATGCCCTCCAAAAAAAAGCAAAAAAAAAAAAGAATAAGCACTTATATCTTTCATTAACTCATTCATTCACTGAATCACTGATAAAGAGAGACTATAGCTTATAGCACCTCCAACATGATCTGTCAGAGCTAAGGTAGAGATTAGAAGGCTGGCAGGCCACTGTTGTAGGGAGACAAGGCCAAAAAGTGCATTCAAGCCTTTTGCTCTCCCCAAACTCCTAAGTCAGCACTATTCTGTGAGCCTCAGTTTGAGGGTGTCTGCCCACCCTGGAGGAGAATGCACAGTTCCTGGGCAGGTACATCAAGGGACCTTCCAAGAAGTTTTAAAACAGTGTAGTCTTCCTTATGTGGCTGGGAGCCCGTCAGGGTCACAGAAGATAATAAAATTCCTGGTTGAGATTGCCCAAGAAGTCAGAGACAAGACAGAGGCTTGTACCTTGTACCTAGCATGGACCAACCTGACAAGGAAGCAGAAGTCAGAGACTACAGCACAGGGCAAGACCTAGTTCCAGTCACCTTATTTAGATAAGACTTGCAGCACAGTAACCAGACTAGAGAAGAAAGGATCTGGAAGGGACTTAGATTAGCATAAAATTTCAATCCAAAACTATGTCATAGAGAAAAGTAAACAAAAGAAAACTCTGAATACAATGAGGCAATACTATGGGATATAAAAAGCCCAAGGAATGGAAATATATGCAGTGGGAATAAGTAAGTTAATAAGTTACTTTAGGATGAGCAACTCCACTTAGTTTTAAAGTCTTTATTCTGTGACTAAGTATTTGTTATATTAGCTATTTTTCTGCAATAAGTACTTCAGTGATAGTTTTAAAATGATGCCAGACATATGGGTCTGGTCTTTAGCCAGAACCACAAATATCCACCAGAGTGCCAGATATCAGTCAGCTCCTAGTTCATAAGTAGTACAGAAACCTTGCTCCCCACATTTGGAAATTTGACTATCTGTGTTCACTCAAGAAGCAGTGCTGATTGACAGACCTTGCCACCTCAGACAGAGACATGGATAGCTTCTGGCTGTGCAGAGACCTTGTTGTGAGAACCTAGTAGGAGACACTTACTGAGACCTTGAGGAACAAGGGTGGTGGTCTGTTCTGAGATGGGTTCATACTTAGACTGTTGAATAGTCTAAATAAAGTTTGAACGTGTTCACTGATGATGGTGTTTTACTGGCCTACCATCTGCCCTAATAAGCATATGTAACAGTAAATCAGTTTTACATGAGCACCATGTGTTAGAACATTAAAAATCTACTTGGCAGTTTCTCTATAAATATTAGGAAACATTCTCTAGCCTAAAAACCCTTTCTAGGCTCATCTCCTCAGGTGAGTCCAGGGACAAAAATCAGAAAGGAAATAAGTGTTTACACAGTACCTACTATGTGCCAGGCACTGTACTAAATACTTATACAAATATTATCTTACTAGATTCTTTTAACAACCCTGGGTGGAAACTGAGGGAAAAAAAAGCTTAAATGACTTGCTCAGGAAACGTCACACAACTAGGAAGTGTCTGAGACCAGATCTGAACTATGGTTTTCCCGCCTCCGGGGACAGTTTTCTATTTATTGTGCCAGCATCGGCCTGGCAGAACAAGGGGAAAAAAGGTTTGTTAAGGAAATGGAGTAAGAATGGAAGCCAAACTTTAAACAGAATACAGCTTGTCTTGGTAAGAGTCTGGCCTCCCTCATTCCCTGAAGCAATTTAGGCTATATGACTTACCAAGAAGCACAGTCTTTTTCTCAATTCAGAAAGGATTAAATTAATGATCAGAGGAAAGAGGTCCCTTTGATTACTCAGTAGAACAGGAGAGTAGATAAGGAAGGAGAATAAAGTGGTGATTATTATTCTGGAATGTTAAACCCCAAACTGTATTTTAAGCTATTATTACCTTTTATTCAAGATTCTCATAAATGTTACCTCAGATAATCTTGTGGTAGAAAGACAGGATTAAGGGCATTGAAGGGGACAGACTATGCTGGTTTAGACATCTCTATGTTAGAAATACATGAATACTAGATTGATGTTAAATAAAATTGTTTGTGGAAAACTTGTGCTTCTTCTACAGAGGTAACCTATCCAAAAGAAGATAGTAACTACCCTAATAAATACAAGAACAGTCTCAGGAGAAAAAAAAAAAAAAGAATGGCCACATGGACCTGAAGCATAGATAAAAGAAACTCCAAACTGATAACTGGGAGCATCATAGAATAAATACAGAACTTCTAGGTTAAAGATAAAAATACTGTGAACAAAGGAAAAAAGAAATTCATTTCTCAAGGACATGTAATCAGGATCATATAAGACTTGCAACTATTAAAAAGCAGAGGACTCGGAATACAATATTGTGTGCATGCACGCACACACACACACACACACACACACATATACACACATATACCCCATCCCAAAAAAGGTTTATAACCAAAAATTGTATATTCTGAAAAAACGAGTATAATTCCATAGAGGGAAAATAATGTAGCTTTAAAAGGAGTGATTTTTTTAGATACTTCAGATGAAAAGACTAGAGCTACATAAATGCTGTGAAGTGCAAACAATGCAGACAACATAGGGCTAGAAAGGTAAATACATTTAATAGCAAAAGAACAGATGTGTCAATTGATGCAAAGATTTTTTATTTTGAAATAAAAATTTTCAGACTGCTATCTCTTTTCTTTGTGTTATGGATATAAAAAAATGCACTGTGGTGAGGTATTGTGATCTTTTGAAATATTCTTAAATTGGGCTTTCTAGTGTTAAGCAATTGGAAAAAGTTATATTTAAATGGGAACGAGAAACATCCCTTCAAAAATCCACAGCCTTCATGGGAATAAAGACAACTTAGGGCTTGGGGGTACATTTGTTCTGTTTTAAAAAGAAAAAAATGAAAGGGAAAAAGAATACACTAGGGAGGAAACTAGGAAAAAGTGTGTGTGTGTGTGTGTGTGTGTGTGTGTGCGCGCACGTGCGCGCGCGTTAAGTGTCTGAGGATGGATTTGAACTCAGGTCCTCCTGACTCCAGGGCCAGTGCTCTATTCACTGTGCCACCTAGCCACCCCTGGTAGTTTTCTTCTAACTTCAGATTTTGATTCTCTGCAGGTCTTTGCTTTCATAAATATGTTTCTAGTAAGCAAGAGATTGTGGCTTTTATTTTTGTATTCATTCCATTACTCCCTTTTGTTTTATTGGACAGCTTAATCCAATCACATTTAAAGTTTAAAAATTGGGCGACTAGGTGGTGCAGTGAATAGAGCACCAGCCCTGGAATCAGGAGGACGTGAGTTCAAATCCGGCCTCAGACACTTGACACAAAAACTAGCCATGTGACCTTGGGCAAGTCAACCCCAATTGCCCTCCAAAAAGCAAAAAATAATATAAATTATTTAATAATTTAAATAAATAAATAACGTTAAAAAGTTGAATTTATGTTTTCTTCAAACTGTTTAGTATTTAAATTTTTTATCTTCTTTCTTTTAAGTCAATAATTATTCTCTGCAATTATTTTTGCTTAAACTATTTTGATACAATTCTTACACCCCAGCAGTAGTAGCACAGTACCACTTTCTCCATCTTGACTATACACTTTCTAGTTGGGGTGTTTGTTAGGGTTTCTTTTTCCTGTGCCTTTTTCTAAGCGGTCTTTCTTCACTAATATGTTGTTTATTAAAAAATACACCTGAAACAATTTATGGAACTAGAATAGAATTATGCATGCTTCGGGCAAATTAAGAAAACAAAGGAATGGCAATCATGATTTCTGGCAAGGCAACAGTAAAAACAAATATAGTTAAGAGATAAGCAGCTAAATCACATTATATTTAAAGGCACCAGATACAATGAAATATTATACAAATCCAAAATACATGCACGAGTGGAACTGTTTCTAAGTCAAGGGTTCTTAACCTGGGGTATTCAGACCCCAAAAGCATACATGGATAGATTTCAGGAGGCCTGTGAACTTGGATGGGAAAAAAATCACTTTGTTTCAATATAATTGGTCTCCTTTGTAATCCTATTTATTTTATTTTAAGCATTTAAAAATATTACTGATAGAGGTGGCTAGGTGGCGCAGTGAATAGAGCATTGGTCCTAGTCAGGAGGACCTGAGTTCAAATCCAGCCTCAGACGCTTAACACTTACTAGCTGTGGGACCTTGGGCAAGTCACTTAACCCCAATTGCCCTGCCCTCCCCCCTCCAAAAAAAAACAAAACAAAAAAATATTACTGAGAAGGGGTTCATCAGCCAGTGGGCTCCATGACACAAAAGGTTTAAGAACCTCAAAGATCTAAGTACAAGATGGAAAAATCTAATCAAATTATAGAAGAAAGATTCTAATAGTTGTGATTTTCAATGATTGTGATTTTCCATGAAACCTAAGTAAATCTTAAAAAAAAAAAGAAAAAAGTTAAAGACCTGAATAAATTTAAGAAAAGCTATAGATTTCTAGGGTTAGAAAGGGAATAAAAAATGGTATATCTTTTCAAAAATTGACCATGTGTGTTTTGACATAAAAACCTCATAAAACAAATGATAAAAAGCACAAATATTAAACACATCTTTTACTAACCACAAAACAATAAAAATTATAATCAAGGATATTTGAATAAAAAGTACAACCTTAAACAGAAATTAAATAACATCATTCTAAATATCATGGGTCAAATAAATCATAGAAACAATAGATAATTTCATTTAAAAAAATAAAAAGACAATATACCACAACTTTTGAGATACAGCCAAATTAGTCATGAGGAGAAATTTTATATCTGTAAATAATTTCATTAAAAAAGATAGAAAGAAAATATAAAAAAAAGAAATTATGATAATCAGAGGTAAACAAAATTTAAAACCAAAAAATTAACTGATAAAAACTTTCTTTGAAAACAAAAATTAGGGGCAGCTAGGTGGCACAGTGAATAGAACACCGACCCTGGAGTCAGGAGGACCTGAATTCAAATCCAGCCTCTAACACTTAACACTTACTAGCTGTGTGACCTTGGGCAAGTCACTTAACCCCAATTCCCCTGCCCTCCAAAAAATAGCAAAAAAACAATAATTAAAAGACTAACTTTAGATAACTTGATTCAAAAAGGGGGGGAAAAATACTTCAATATAACAATTAAAAATACCACAATGACCACCCACCAAAAAATCACTTCATAGATGATTCTTGAGAATTACTATGACTAAAAACTCATTATCCTGTGACCAAAGCAGTGAAGAAACTCAAGAGTTTAGGCTGGTGTTCAAATGACAAACATCTGGTCTCTTATTAGACTTATACTCCTTCCTAAAGCATCAGTATCAGAACCTTCAATCCCTCTATCCTTCAGTGCTTTCACAGTAATTAACTTTGCTCTAAATTCACTTTCTTCCCTTCCCAATTTGAATCCCATAGTTGTTCAAACCTACATTATCCTTTAATGTCAAATCCCTTGCTCTTTTGTTCTTTATCAACACTTATGCCTTGTCAAGCTCCCACTATGAATTCAATGACACCATGTTATTGTTCTACTCCTACTTACATGGAACTGAACAGAGACAGAGGAAATCACATAAGAAAAACAACTATGAAAAATTTGTGAACTCTAATCAATGAAATGACAAACCATGATTCCATGGTATCAAAGATGAAACATAGTATTCACCTCCTGACAAAGAGAACGCAGATAAGACCAACATAGGAATTTGTTTTTCTAGGATATACTTATTTATTATAAGGATTTTCCTTAAAAGGAAGTTTAATAAGGGGAGCAGGGAGATAAATGTTTATAAAAATTTTATTAAAGAGGAGAAAGAACAGAATAAAAGGAACACACTAAAAATCAGAAAGAAGGAAAGAAGTGGTGAACTTGCTAGTTCTCATAAGGGAGTTACATAAGTATACAAACACAGGAGGAAGGAGTAGGGAAAGCAGGCATCAAATTAACTTCATTCTTATCTGAAAAGGACAAAGAATGACTGAACACACACGAAAAGTTTGGTATAGAACTACATCAAACTCAACAGGGAAACAATCAGGGGTGAAGATGTTGGGGGTATTAAGAAAAAGGATAAAAGCAGGAAGGCAAAAACAAAACAAAACAAGCATCCCGATCTTGACAGTGGTATTAAAAGGGGGGAAGGAGAGGAATAAAACAGAGCCAAGAACTAGAATCTAAGGGGGTGCTTGTCAGTTGAGAAAGGGCTGAACAAACTGTAGTAAACAAACGTAATGGAGCATTACTAAACTGTAAAATATGATGAAAGAGATTTTTTCACAGATTTATGGATAGTATAAAGCAACACAGAGGGAAGTGAGCAGAATCATGAGAAAAATTTATACAAGAAAAACTATATTATAAGGAAAGACAGTTTTGAAATTTTGATGAATGCAAATAATCAATGATATTCTCTATGATGAAGCATATTATACTTCTGAAAGAGAGGTGATGGACTTAGGGTATAGAAAGGCATACATGTTTGGATATAGTCACTATGTGGATTCATTTTGTTTAACTACATGTTTTCACTGTAAGAGGTTTTTTGTTGTTCATTTCTGTTTTTTAAAAGGTGGGGGGAGGATTAGAAATGCTGATGACTCCAAAAAGGGGCCATTTTTTTAAATGCACAGAAGAGAACAGAAAGAAACATGGCAGTTTCGAAAGTAATGTGTATAATTTATTAAGTGCTTTTTTTTTTTTTGGAGGACAATTGAGGTTAAGTAACTTGCCCTAAGTTACATGGCTAGTATTTTTTGTGTGCATATACTATGCCACCTAGCTGCCCCTAATTAAGTGCTTTTGAAAAAAGCTAATAGTCTGAAATGGAGATACATAGTTTTGTATATAGTCCATCTCCTTTTATATTCTGCTATGTATATGGAAATGCTCCTTTATTTCTATTTAAATTCAAAAAGAGGGGCAGCTAAGTGGCTAGTTGTGTGACCTTGGGCAAGTCGCTTAACCCCAATTGTCCTCCAAAAAGCTAAATAAATAAATAAAATGAATGAATGAATGAATGAACAAATAAGTAAATTCAAAAAGAAATTTTTTTTGGAGGAAAGGGGAAGGCAGGGTTAAGTGACTTGCCTAAAGTCACACGGTTAGTGTTAAGTATCTGAGGCCAAATTTGAACTCAGATCCTCCAGATTCCAGGGCCAGTGCTCTAGTCACTGTGCCACCTAGCCGCCATCAAAAATAAAAAAAAATCAACTTGACAAATTTAAGGTGAGTGACAAAAAGCTAAGACAGCAGTTTGTAGAGGTGTACCAGTTTGTATCAGCTCTGAAAGCTTATTATTATATTTTCTGTGAGCATTTACACCTTAGCAGTCAGAGCTTGATTTATTGTTTCGTTGACTGAACAGACTTCAGAAAGAGATGGAGAAAATGTTAATATAATGCAAATTAAACTAAAAATGTGCAGAGGACCAGTTGTCTTCTAACAATTAGGGATATACAAAAGAGGAAAAGGTATTGGGTACTCCTGCACTGGATTAAACAAATGCTAGATGACCAACTTATAGAGGTATCCTTATTCAATTACATATAAACTAGATCTCCTCTAAGATCTATTCTATCTCAATTGCTGTTTCATTATTACATATCTAAACAAATCATTACTTCTGTCCCTCCAACACTAAGACAAGAAGTTCTTATCGATGTCACAACTTTAACAGAGTCAAAATGGAAAGGAATTTACAAAACTGGACAAAATATAACTGGAGGATCAAGAATTTCAAGTGATTAGCCAGGAACTGGTAGGAATGAAGAAGGAATATTACATTCTTAAACCTCAAATTATATTACAAAGGAGTAATCATCAAATTATCTGGTACTGCTTAAAAATAGAAATGTAGGATCTGTGGAACAGACAAAATTAGCAAGCACTAAAAACAATTCAACAATGACCCGATGTTTGAGAAAAGCCTTTGATTTAGGAATGGCTAAACAAATTGTGGTACGTGAATGTAAAAGAATATTACTAGGCCAGAAGAAATAATGAATATGAAAAAGTATGAGAAATCTTAATGAACTGATACAAAGTGAAGTAATCGAAACCAGCAAAACAATATAAGCAATGAATATACAAATGAGTTTCAGAAAGGCAGTGCCTCCTAGCTGCCTGCACTGTGCTAAGCAAGCATTTTGCCATCACTGATGGAATCTACATGAGTCACGATATAAATCATCTTTAAAATGCAAAAAGACACAGAGAAATGCTTCTCTGGAGGGTCTATGAGAGAACATGAACAAGAATCACACAGGCAGAGATGATTTAGATCTATAATGATGAAGGGAATGCCCAGAAATTCAGGGATGAGGAACCTGTGGCCTCAAGGCCACATGTGGCCCTCTAGGTCAAGTGAGATCCTTTGAGTTAAAACTTCAAAGAACAAATCACCTTAATAAAAGGATTTGTTCTATAAAACTTAGACTCAGTCAAAAGGCTGCATCCAAGAATCTAGAAGGCTACATGTGGCCTCAAGGCCGCAGGTTCCCCACCCCTGGCCCAGATCAATGGACAATCAAATTTAAAAAACAAGTGGGTTTTTTAAGAGTTACAGTTCTATCACTAACTAGCTGTGCCATCTTGAACAGGTCAGTTAACCTTTCTAAGTCTGTTTCTTCATCTGAAACTAAGAAAGGTGGAACTGACTCAATTTAGTTTAGGTAACATTATTTGATACCTACTATGTCCAAGATACCATGCTTGGATTCTAAGATCCTATATTCCTACAAATCTATCAACTTAAAACAAGAAAGTAGGATGCCTACTTTCTGAAATTAATAAGTAAAATGTGTCCACTGGCTATAATGTACCATGTGTCCCTCCAAAATATTTTTATAGATATTACCCATTAGAAGTGCTGAAAGGGAAGAAGAAATGATGTCTCTAATTATACAAGATTAGGTAAAGGAGATACCTGGATTGTGATGGTGCCTTTTTCTGTGTCTGTCTGCAAGTGGATCTCCATTTCTGGCAACGTCTGGCCCTCTGAAATCAACTTATGGCGCAATTTTTCCAAGGCATCACTACTATTGGAGATCAGTTCTCGTATAAATACCTATTGAAAGGAAGATAAAATGGAAATAATCTGTAGTGAACACTGCAATACTTAGTTAACTATAATTAAAACCACTACAAGATTGGAAATAATCCCAGCATGCTTTGGTTCTTTGAACACATGGGTTTTTCTGACTTTTTAACTACAAAGAGGTTTCTCAAGGCAGTTCCACAAACCCTTTCTTCAGGAGAGATAGAGTCATGACATGGAATCTGAATCTATAAATCTAAAAGTTATGGAACAGTTGTGCAAAATTCTAAAATCAAAGGTAAATGCTATCACAAAATTTTTTTTTCTATACCATATCTCTTCTATTGCATAAAGGAAGAAATATTTACTGCTTCTTTTTCAAATAGGGAGTTTCAATTAAGTATCTATAAAATTGAAATCAACAGTATTTTACAAACATATGTAGGACCCATTATAATAAATTCATCATCAGGGACAACTGAAAACAAGTCAATGACAGACTTCACTTTACAAATATAATGGGATATAAAGTTACATAAAGTACTCAGAGGGTAAAATTTAACTTCAAATCAACTTAATCTGGGGTAAATTGAGGTACTTAAAACAGTGCTTTACACATTATTTCTTTTAAGGTCCCCTCCTTTTTACCATACATATATCTTACCCTTCCATTTTACTCCTCTCTGTAACCCAATGCTCAATGATGTATCTCTGTACAGCAGTAACTGACTATATATACACATATATTTATGACTCTTCTAGTCTTCATTTCTTAAGTATTCTGTCTCCTCTGTGAGAATTCTAAACTCCTCAGAGAGCTTGTTACTTGGTAATGTAGCACATAAATAGGTCCTCCATAAAAATGGCTCATTGGCCAATTTTTAAGCAATCACCTCAAAAATCTCCAAAACTTAGGATAGCTAAGGTAGGCACCATATTTACTAACCATAATGTATGCCAAGAACTCATCCATAATTGAATTTTAGTTACTTTAGACTTAAATAAGCACAACTCCTAATCACCTCAATTCGTGACGTGTATCAAGGGGATTTATTGATTTAAACCTATGCAAAAGACCATCTGAGTGTAATTATCTATGAAACTAGAAACAGTTTCTGTTTAAAGGACTGTCTTGGGGCAGCCAGGTGGCTCAGCGAGCAAGAGCACCGGCCCCAGTGTCAGGATGACCTGGGGATTGAATCTGGGCTCAGACACTCAGCACCAACACCCAGAAATAACTGGCCGTGTAACCTTGAGCAAGTTACTTAACCCCAATTGCTTTAAAATAAATAAATAAATAAATGAAGGACTGTCTGATAGCTTAGAACAGAACCTGCCAAGAGTTCAGAACATTTTCATAACTAATATACTATCTGGCATTTGTCAGAATTGTATAAAAAATACAGCTTTGCCAATAGAAATAATGGCAGCATTGGGAATGATTAACAAATACTATACCTCCTTCTCTGAGTACAAGGACCGAGCAACAATGTCCAAAAGCTTCTTTGTCTCAGCCTGGAACTCGTGTTTGGAGATGGAACCTAGTAAGTAATCACATACACAGCCACTAAGGTCTAATTTCTATTTGCTGAAAGGACATGTAAAAATGACTAGGGAAGGGGTTACTTTTTATGATTTTTACTATCCTTTTTTTAAACAGTGAATGGTATGAAGGGAGTCAATGTACATTTCAGGAACGTAACTTCTGGGTGAGTCTTACTGGTAAGGAAGTCTAAAAAAATTTTCAGTGGACTTGGGCTTTCTGGGGTTCCTTTTTACAACTGAGTGAAAAAGAAACTTAGTCTATAGCTATGTCCCAATTAATGCAAATAACTCACTCCCCTGAAGTCATTCCATTATTTGAGGACACATTGCATATTATCACTGGGTGGCTTGGTACCAAGTAACACATTTTACATAATGAAAACTTAAAATAGCAAGAAATAAATCTTGTATCTATCTTGTACAAAATCACTAATATGGAAATGTTTTACCTGATTGCACATACATAACCTATTCCTGATTGCTTACTATCTCAGGGAGTAAGGAGAGAAAGAAGGGAGGTAGGAATTTAGAACTCAAAACTTAAAAAAAAAGTTTAAAAACTGTTTTAACAAGTAATTGGTGGAATACCAGATTTTAATCTGTATTATAAAGCAGCAGTCATCAAAACTACTTGGTACTGGCTGAGGAACTGATTGGGTACATGAGACTCAGCAGCCAATGACTATAGTAATCTACTGTTTGATAAACCCAAAGACCCCAGCATGGGAGATAAGAACTCACTATTTGACAAAAAATGCTGGGAAAATTGGAACATAGTATGGCCAAAATTGGACATAGACCAATAGCTAACACCATACACCAAAATAAAGTCAAAATGGGTGCATGATCTAGGTATAAAGGCTGATACTGTAATCAATCTGGGAGAGCAAGGGATAGTTTACCTGTCAGATCTATGTAGAGGGGAAGAGTTTACGATGAAATAAGAGTTAGAGAGCATTATAAAATACAAAATGGATAATTTTGATTACATTAAATTGAAATGCTTCTGTACAAATAAAGCCAATGTTACCAAGATTAAGAGGGAAGTGGAAAATTGGGAGAGAATTTTTACAACCAGTATGTCTGATAAAGGCCTCAATTATAAAATATACAAAGAACTGAGTCAAATCTATAAGAATACAAGCCACTCCCCCATTGAAAAATGGTCAAAGGATATGAACAGGCAATTCTCAGAAGATGAAATTAAAGATATCTTTAAGCATATGAAAAAATGTTCTAAATCATTATTGATTAGAGAAATGCAAATCAAAACAACTCTGAGGTGTCCCATCTCACCAGCGAGATTGGCTAAGATGACAAAACAGGGAAATGATAAATGCTGGAGAGGATATGGAAAAATTGAAGCACTAATACATTATTGGTGGAGCTGTGAAGTGATCCAACCATTCTGGAGAGCAATCTGGAACTATGCCCAAAGGGCTATAAATAAGTGCATACCCTTTGACCCAGCAATACCACTTCTAGGGTTATATCCCAAAGAGATCAGAGAAGTAGGATGAGGGCCCGTATGTACAAAAATATTTACAGCAGCTCTTTTTGTGGTGGCAAAGAATTGGAAATCAGGGGGATGCCCATCACTTGGGGAATGGCTGAACAAGTTGTGGTATATGAATGTAATGGAATACTACTGTGCTATAAGAAATGAGGAGCAGACAGACTTCATAATAACCTGGAGAGACTTATATAAACTGATACTGAGAGAGAAGAGAAGAACCAGGAGAAATCTGTATACAATCACAGACACAATATATGTGTGACAACTAACTTCAATAGACTGGGCTCCTCTCAGCAATGTAAGGTTATAAGACAACTCCAAAAGACTCATGATTGAAAGAGATATACACATCCAGAGATTGAGATGCGGAATCTGAATGTGGATTGAAACAAACTACTTGCTGTGTTTCTTTTTCTTGTTTTATTTTGTTCCCTCTTTCCCACTGATCACTCCATCAGTTATAATCCTTCTTCACAACCTGACTAATGATTAATGTGAAGATATTTGTAGATCTTATATTAGAGTGCATGCCACCATGATGGGGGGGAGGGGAGAGATGGAGGGGGAGAAAATATGATAATCAAGGGACTGTGGAATTGAATGTTGTAAATAAACAAATCAATTTAATTTTTAAAAAACCAAGTAATTGGTGGAAAAAAATAAAAATTACAGATGAGAGAAAAAATAAATATATAAAAATGACTGCATCACTGGACTCATGTTTAAAAAAAAGATACCATTAGTATAAATTTGGCAAGTATTTTCAGACTGTAGAATTGGTCTTAGATATTCCTTTTATAGGCTAGTCAGCTCAATTATCTGGCAATCTCTAGGATAAATTTTTTTTATACTTGATTATCAGCCCCTAGAGACTATATTATATCCAAGAAATTCAATCTATCTTTATCCATTTCTATCTCACACCCTCTGTTTCTGCCTGAACACTGAAAACTAGAAATGACTTGACTTGACAAATGGTTATAAAGTTAATCTTTATAAAGTTTCTTAAACTCTTGAAGAATAAAAGATACAATTCAAGAAACAAATCCTTGGAGAAGCTCAGCCAGTAATCTCAAATTTACTTCTTACCTCTGATGATCACTATTAAAATCATCATTTAAGGGGTTGGTACCACATCCCCTGGTTTTATAGGCAGCCACCAGAGGGTGTGAGATACATTAGGATTAAAGCCAGAAGTCCTTGTTGTACAGAGATGACACATTATTTTGGGGGGAAAGTGAGACATCCCATGTGTCTGAGGTCTGCTATATTCAAAGTTAACAGACAGCTGTATCACATAATTGCTTCCATCATCTCAACTATTTCCTATTATTGAACCCAATAGCAATCCCCAAACCAAGTCCTGTTAATACCCTGAACAGTCTCTGTACTGCTGATGATGGTGTGCAGTGGTTCCTCTTTTTTATCTTCAGCTGCTTGTGTACTGTATTTCCGTCCACCATAGATGCTAGAAACAGCCAGGTTTCGCATAGGGCTTATAATCTCAACATTTCTCCATCGACATGGGGACAGTCTTCCTGGGGAAAAAAAATTCAAAATGGTTGGAATATAATAATAATAATATTCACATAGTACATTAAAGTTTTCAAGGTGATTTACATGCTAAATCATCTTATTCCCACAAAAACCCTATGAGGTAGGTGCTATTTTTATTCCCATTTTACAGATGAGGAACCTAAAGCATAAAGAGGTAGTAACTTGCCCAGGGTCACATGGCTAAGTAAATGTCTGAGGCAGAATTCAAACTCAAGTCTTCCTGACTCCAAGTCCTAAGTTCTATCCAAGGCTCCACCTGGCTGCCTAATAATAGATGTGAACAGGTTAGTGTACTTTAACTAGGACTCTAGCAGAAAAGGGTATGAATCTTTCTAAAGCTACCAATTTTTCAAAAATGCCCACAATTCCCCACAAGAAATGAATGCAGTACTTGAACTTAATTCAAAGTTTTCCCATGTTTTCTTTAACTGTATCATTCTGATCATCCTCCCTTACACATCTCAAAAAGCCAATGTAGTCTAGGACAATACAGAAATTCACAAAACATAATTCATTTAATCCTTAGGTCTCCAGACTTCTAGTGGAACCTGTCACTGAACTGCTACACTGATTTACCCCCCATCCATCCAACAATCCTTTCAATTCAACACACATTTATTAAATGCATACTAGCATATAAAAGTGCTAGGTGCTAGGGCTACAAAGACAAAAACAACCTATAAGAAAGAAGTTTGCTTTCTGCTAGAAGAGAAACGTGTATGCATATAAGTAAATACAAAGTAATTTTAAGGCAGAGAAAGTAGTAACAGCATGGTAAAGGCAAGGAGGTTGAGAAAAAAGGATGTGTCATATGAGTTCCTTGAGGACGTTAAGGATCCTTTGAGGCAGAGATAAGGAGTGCATATACACAGTGGTGAATGACCCATGCAAAGACATGAAGGAGGGAAATAGAATATCCTGTACAAGAAAAAGTTATCAGGGAAGTCTAACTGAAAAAGTACACATGAAAGTGATGAGTGACATGAAATAAGATTGGAAAGGCAAATGGAAGCCATATTATAGAGGGTCCTAAATGTCCCTTATTAAACAATCACTATGTGGAGGGCAATGTTTATCTCACTAAAGGAGATTATAAATGAATGAATGAAGTGTGGTTTGAAGAAGGAGCAAAGGAAAAGAGAGAGGGGAAGAGGAGATAGATAGCACAGTGTCCCTACCTTCCTGGAGCTGAACATTTAGCAAAGACAAGACAGACATACACAGATAATAAAAATTAAAACATGTGTATTAGATACCAAGAAGTTCTACTTCATTTGCTGGCAGTATGAATAATATCCTTTTTTTGGTGTTTTTGCTTTCTAAATTAAATCATTTATTCCAATTTTCAAAGAACTTTTTCTCCCTCCCACTCCTCTACACCCGGAAAAAAACAAACAAAGCCCTTAAACAAATAATCATGCCAAGAAAAATAAATTCATATCCAAAAATGTGTGTCAAATTCCTCAGATTAATTCATCGTCTCTCTGTCAGGAGTTGGGTAGAAATCTCAATCGTCAGTCTTCGAGAATCAAAACTAATCATTGTATTCATCCTAAGTTCCTGAATCTTTAAAATGAAATGATTTGCATATGTTGATATCATAGTATAAATTATTCCCCTGTATTGTACACAGTAACAAAAACACTGTGTAATGATCAACTATGACAGACTTAGCTCTTTTCAGTAACACAATGATCCAAGACAATTCCAAAAGACTCAGGATGGAAAATATGCTATCCATATCAAGAGAAAAAACTATGGAATCTGAATACAGATCAAAGCATACTATTTTTACTTTTTTTTTCTTTCTTGTGATTTTTACCTTTTGTTCTCATTCTTCTTTCACAACATCATTAATGTGGAAATATATATAACATGATTATACGTGTATAAACCATGTCAGACTGCTTACAAAATATGGGGGGGGGAGGAAGAAAAATTTATAAATCAAAATTTTATAAAAATGAATATTGAAAACTATCTTTACACATAATTGGAAAAAAAAGAAAATAGCATTAAGTGGGGAAATAAATTGTTCTCCTGGTTCTACTCATTTCATTTGACATCAATTCATACAGATCCGTTTCCTCTGAAATCATCTTTTTCTTGATTTCTTAAAACATAATAGGATTCCATTATATTAATATACCATTATTTGTTTACCAATTTCCTAAATGATGTGCACTCCCTTAGTTTCCAGTTTTTTTGCTACCAGAAGAAGGACTGCTATATTTTTTGTACATGAAGAATCTTTACCTCTTTTTTTTTTTTTTAATCTCCTGGGGTGTTCTTTCTGGGTGAAAGAGAATCTGGGCACTAACCTTTAAAGATCCAATACCATCCCAACCAGTTGGTTTGAATCAACATTTTTCTGATGTATTTCATTCCTACTTGAAAGGTTATGATTACAAAGTAAATCAGGGCTAAATTTCAATGGATTACTTCAGAAAAAAAAAAAAAGTTGTACTGGAAGAACACCACAGCAAAAAGATCAATGAATGATCTGCTGATCTGAGGTGCCAGGTTAGAATTTCTGAACTGCACAGGCTAAAAGATGGCCAAGAAAACATTCAATTTAACAAGTATTTATTAAGAATCTACTATGTAAAGACACAAGGTAGGTCCTGGGCATATAAAAATAAAAAATAAAACAGTCCTTCATCTCAAGGAGTTAACATTCTACTCGAAATGAAGGAACTGTAACTTTTAAGTGCTTCAAAATCTGACAGTTTCAATTATATTCATACAGACTATCCTAACTTGTTTTCCCATCATCTCACATCAACCTATCTTATATATTAATGACACATGAGTCTTCCAACATTACTTTCATTGTCAATATCTGACTTATTAAGAAACTAATACGGTTGGTTTCCCTACTGTTTCTCAGACTAAATCTAAATACTTCATTCTGACACAGAAAGCCCTTCAACAATTGGTCCCACCCTTATCTAGTCTTTCCATACCAATCCAATTTATCTATTTACTGTTCCTCAGAAATTCGATGCTTATCCTCCCCTGTTCACAAACTATCTGCCCTGGAAGCCAGGAATGCTCATCTTGACCACTCCCCCAAAAGCACTACTACAGTGTTAGACACAGAACAGGTACTTCATCAATGCCTGTTGATTTACAGGCCCATAAAGGGTTTAAACAGTAAAAAGGGAAAAGGTTGCCAGTTTTTCACTTTAGTAAATCCTACCACACTTCATTTCCACTGAACATTTGGTACACTGTTTCTTCAAAGCTTTATTCTCTCCAGTTTCACTCTTCTTCTAATTTTTGCTCCCTTAAAAAGAACCATGAACTATTTCAGGGCCCTTCATCTTTCCTTAACTAAGACTATCCCATTCTCTTCCTCTTAGCATTCCGCCCCCCCCACCCCCCACTTCCCCTTCCCCCTGCCAAATAAAGTCAGAAGGGAACAAATATATGAGCTCCACAAGAAATAGAAAAATCCAACAAACAAGACTCCAATATTTTGGGGCTCCCCTTTCCATCAAGTACAAATTCATAGCAGACCCTGGAACTGAGAAAAGGAAAGAGGTGAAGAATATGATCCATAATGGTTTCCAAAAGAGACTTCAATATTTCTCAGTAGAATTCTGAGGTTATAATAATTAGAAACATGACTAGTGACCAACTAGCTTTCAGGTGAATGAGGACATACAGAATTAAGTCTCAGATAATGTAGTACTATAAAAACCAGACACCAAACATATTATCTACAGTGCTTCTTTCTTTGCCTCTTTTCCCCAACACCCCAAAGGAAAAACCACAAACCTCAATGACAGACTATAATGTTCTAGTGTTAAATTATTTGGTGGTTTAGGTCACACAAAATAGGAAGCATTAAGAGACAGAATATGCCACAAAAACAAAAAAGGCCTAGGGCAGGACAACACTACAGATTTCATCCCAACCAAAATTCTACCTATCCTGTAAAAGCTCAGCTCAAAACCGTTCTTCTTCCATGAAGTCTACCTACACTGACCAAGGGGTCAGCTCACATGGCTTCACATACCTCTTAATTTACTTCATGCATCTGAAAACTGGCCCTTGTTTTAGTTCTTTTATTACTATTATTTGACTTTTCACATATTCATGAACTTTGTCTTCCCAAGCAGATGGGAAACTCCTGAAATTGCTCTCCAGTCATCAATGGTTTAATTGCCAAATCTGATGACCCTTTCATAGTCCTCATCCTACTTGAACTCAGCTACAGTTGAGAGTTCTCTCTCTCTCTCTCTCTCTCTCTCTCTCTCTCCACACACACACACACACACACACACACACACACACCCCTCTCATCAGTTCCCATGAGTTTAATTATCATCTCTATGCCAGATAACTCACATATCTAAACAGCCAACTCATCTCTTTCTTCTAAGTTTATGTCCTATGGACATTTCCAACTGGATGTTTCTCATACTTATCATGCCCAAAACAGAATTATCTTTCCCATCAAATTCACCTCTTTACCAAACTCTACTATTTCTGTTGATAGCACCACCATTTGTAGAGTCTCTCAGGCTCTGTATCACATAATCATTGCTAAACTTTGTCACTGAAAACTTTCATGTTCCTGAACTGAGCTGTGAAAGTAGCAAAAGGACATAAAAGGACATAAATTCAAGTCAGACATCTCCATACAGAAGTGAGCAGAGCCCAGCACTAACACAAAATCCAAAGTCAAGTTGCAGTCCGGAAAAATGAGCAAAGTGAAAAAGAACCTGACCATAAAAAGCTACTCTATGATGACAAGGGAGCTCAAGACTGAAACACAGAAGAGAATGACTTGAAAATCTCTGCAAAGCTTTGCTTGTAGAGAAAAATGTAGATCAGACACAAACCTAAAAAGAATTCCTAGAATGAAAGAAAAGTATAAACGGTGGAAAATAAGATGGAGGGAAATACAAAGTAATCATAACTATGAATGGGACTGGGATAAACTCTCCTATAAAAGGGAAGCAGATAGCAAAGTGGATTAAAAACCGAAATAGTACAATGTGTTGTTTACAAGAAACACATTTGACATGGAGACACACACAGAGTAAAGGTGAAAGGTTGGAGCAGAATCTATTATAATTCAGCTTAAGTAAAAAAAAAAAAAGGCAGGAGTAGCTTTCATAATCTCAAAGCAAAAATAGATCTAATTAAAAGAGACATGCTAAAAGGTACAATAGACCAGCATTTCTTAAACTGTGGATCCCAAAAAATTTGGCAACAGTAAAAGGTTTCTGAAGGTACAACAACCAAAAATTAATTAAAAATCAAATGCATAATGAATCTAAGGAGTTTCTGGCAGCACTTGCCCATATTTCACGGCACAACTTCACTGCAACCTTGCTTCTGAACACAAAGCATGGGCACTTTCCACTACACATGACCCCCCCATCATGCAATGCCAACAAATGCAGCCAAAATGCAAAAAATTTCATGGATGAAAAAAGTTTAAGAAGCCCTGCCACAGATAATGAAGTAATATCATTACTAAAAATAGATGCACCAAATAGTACAGCATCCAAATCTTTTTTGTTCTTTATAGCATATTTTTCAATTACATGTAAAGATAGTTTTCAATATTCATTTTTTTTCTTTATAAGCAATTGGGGTTAAGTAACTTGCTCAAGGTTACACGGCCAGTTATCTTTGGGTGTGGTGCTAAGTATCTGAGGCCAGATTCGATCCCCCAGGTCATTCCAACACTGGGCACTGGGGCCAGTGCTCTTACTCGCTGAGCCACCTGGCTGCCCCTAAGCAATTGGGGTTAAGTAGCGTGCTCAAGGTTACATGGCCAGGTGTTTCTGGGTGGATGTTACAATATTCATTTTTGTAAGATTTTGAGTTCCAAATTTTTCTCCCTCCCTCATCCCCCACAACTTGTTTACCCGTTCCCCAGTTGATGGGCATCCACTCAAATTCCAATTCTTTGTCACCACAAAAAGATCGGTATAAATATATAAATATTTATAGTAGTTCTTTTTGTGGGGGTAAAGAATCAGAAATTGAGACTATGCTCATCAACTGGGTAATGGCAGAACACGTCACGGTATATGACTATGATGGAATATTATCGTGCTATAAATATCTTAATACATATAGGTCCTTTTTCTTTTTCTATGCTCTCTTTAGGATACAGACCTTGTAGTGATATTACTGGATCAAAGGGTATGCAGAGTTTAATTGCCCTTTGGGAGTAGCTACAAATTGCTCTCCAGAATGGTTGGATCAGTTCACAACTCCACCAAAAATGCATTAGTGTCCCAATTTTCCCACATCTCCAACATTTTATCATTTTCCTTTTCTGTCATATTAGCCAATCTGAGAGGTGTGAGGTGGTACCTCAGAGTTATTTTAATTTGCATTTCTCTCATCAATAGTGATTTTTACCATTTTTCACGACCAGAGATAGTTTTAATTTCTTTATCCGAAAGCTACCTGTTCATAACTTTTGACCATTTATCAATTGGGGGGAGGGAAGCAGCTAGGTGGTTCGGTGAATAGAGCACCAGTCCTGGAGTCAGGAGGACTTGAGTTCAAATTTGACCTCAGACACTTAACACTTACTAACTTAACACTTAAGTGACTTTGGGCAAGTCACTTAACCCAAATTACCCCCTGCCTTCAAACCTCCAAAAAAAAAACAAACAAAGCATTTATCAATTGGGGAATGACTTGTATTCTTATAAATTTGACTCAATTCTCTATATATTTGAAAAATGAATCCTTTATCAGACACACTGGTGTAAAGATTGTTTCCCAGATTTCTGCTTTCCTTCTAATCTTGTTTGCATTGGTTTTGTTTGTGCAAAAGCTTTTTAATGTAATGTAATCAAAACTATCCATTTTGCATTTCATAATGTTCTCTATCTTGTTTGGTCAGAATTCCCTCCTTTTTCCATAGATCTGACAGATAAAGTATTCCTTGCTCTCTTAATTTGCCTGTGGTATCACCAGTTATGTCTAAATCATGTACCCATTTTGACCTTATCTTGGTACAAGGTGTGAGATGTTGGTCTATGCCTAGTTTCTGCCATACTATGTGCCAGTTTTCCCAGCAGATTTTCTCAAAGAGTGAGTTCTTATTTACAGAACCTGGACTCTGAGTTTATCAAACAGCAGATTGCTATAGTCACTGACTACTGTGTTTTATTCCACTGATCCACCACTTTATTTGTTAGTCATTACCAAATAGTTTTGATGATTGCCACTTTATAATGTAATTTAGATTTGGTACAGTTAGGCCATCTTCCATTGAATTTTTTTTTTTTTATTAATTCCCTTGATAATCTTTACCTTTTGTTCTTCCAGATGAATTTTGTTATTATTTTTTTATAAATCATTTTTGGTAGTTTGGTATGGCATTGATTTAAATTAATTTAGGCAGAATTGTCATTTTTATTATTAGTTTGGCCTACCCCTGAGAAACTGATGTTTTTCCAATTTCTATTGTTTAGTAAACCCAAAGAACATCTCTAACCCTGTACCCAGATAAGGCCAAAAAGGGCTCATGATTTAGACATAAAGGGTGATACCATAAGCAAATTAGGAGAGCAAAAAATACTTTACCTGTCAGATCTATGGAAAAAGGATTTTATGACCAAAAGAGATATAGAAAGCATTATGAAATCCAAAATGGATACTTTTGATTACATTACATTAAAGTTTTTACACAAACAAAATCAATGCAACTAAGATTAGAATGAAAACAGAAAACTGGGAAACAACTTTTACAGCCAATGTATCTGATACAGGCCTCATTTCTCAAAAATATAGAGAGCTGAGCCAAATTTATAAGAATACAAGTCATTCCCCAATTGATAAATGATCAAAGGATATGAACAGGTAGCTTTTAGATGAAGAAATTAAAGTTATCTAGAGTCACATACAAAATTATCAAGATCACTAATGATGAGAGAAATGCAAATTAAAACAACTCTAAGACACTACCTCACACATCTCAGATTGACTAATATGACAGAAAAGGAAAATGATAAATGTTGGAGATGTGGTAAAATTGGGACACTAATGCACTGTTGGTGGAGTTGTGAACTGATCCAACCATTCTGGAGAGCAAGTTGGAGCTACACTCAAAGGGCAATTAAACTCTGCATACCCTTTGATCTAATAATACCACTACAAGGTCTGTATCCCAAAGAGAGCATAAAAAAAGAAAAAGAATCCACATGCACAAAAATATTTTAGTAGCTCTTTTTGTGAGGGCAAAGAATCAGATATTGAGACTATGCTCATCAACTGGGTAATGGCAGAACACATCACGGTATATGACTATAATGGAATATTATTGTGCTATAAGAAATGATGAAAAGGATGCTTTCAGAAAAACCTGGAAAGACTTTCATGAACTGATGCAAGAGGAAATGAGCAGAACCAGGAGAACACTGTACACAATAACATTAATGTTTTAAGGATGATCGACTCTGAATGACTTAGCTATTCTCAGCAATAAAATGATCCAAGACTTCAAAAAGATTCATGTTGGAAAATGCTATCCCCATCCAGAGAAAGAACTATTGGACTTTGAATGCAGATCGAAGCACATGACTTTCACTTTCCTTCTTGTTTTGTATGTATGTGTGCTTTTCCTTTTATTCTGTTTCTTCTTCCACAACATGAATAAATATATTTTAAAATTTTAATTGAGGGGCAGGTAGGTGGCAAAGTGAATAAAGCACTGGCCCAAGAATCAGGAGAACATGAGTTCAAATCCAGCCTCAGACACTTAACACTTACTAGCCATGTAACCCTGGGCAAGTCACTTAACCCCAATTGCCCTGCCTTGCCCCCTCCAAAAAGCGAAAAAAAAAAAATTAATTGAAAAGTAAATACCATAGCGCTGAACTTCTTGGTCCCCTGAGCAACAAGACGGTGGACTAGACATATATTCAGATCCCCATGACCTCTCAGATCTTTCCAAAACAGAAATCATTCACCAAATATAAAGCACCTTCAGTTGTTTCTACAGTCTAGGACATCCAGAATCCAAAAGAGGTAAAACAAAACAAAACAAAACCCAGTAACTGATGCTTACTAACCCTAACTCACTCAGCACTCCTCTCATAGCTCCCATGCTAATGACAGGGTGGCCACTCTAGCAGACATAGGCTTACATTAAAACTCACCTTTGTTCCTTGCTCCCTCTTTCTAGTGCCATAGAGATTCTGGCTCCTGGTTGTGGAAAATTTTTCATGCCTTGACAGCCATGTGTATAACCCTTTAGGAGGCAAAGCCTGCCAGGGGCTGCAATACAGAAGCAACAGTGCTGCAAAGCTCTGAACTGCAAGTGGCAGACTCTGAATTTATGGTGCCATGCAAGAGAACTAAGAAAGAGAGGGCATAGGACAGGTCACCATGACAGGGCACAATGTGTATAGGTAGCGGTACACCACTCCACAAAGCCTATCCAGCTGGGGCCAGTTCTGATCACCCAAAGGTCAGCTGGAGGCAGTTCACCTAGTGCGGTGAACTGTGAATTTCCCAGTGTAGCAGAGTCTAATGCTCAAGGAAACCACAATCAGAGAGGGAGGGAGTCAGGAAGTGAGTAATAGGGAAAGTAAAGGGGAAAGTAAATAACCTAATCCTAAAGAATGAGCAGGTCAAAAAACAAATCATAAAACAATCAATAATTTCATTAAACTCAATGACAAAAATGAGACAACATACCAAACCTTGTGAGATGTATCAAAAGCATTACTTAGGAGAAAATTTATACCTCTAAATGCTTATATCAATAAAAGAGAAAGCAAAAAAAAAACAAAAAACTGGGAATGCAATTTAAAAAACAAGGAAAACATCAAATTAAAAACACTCAAACACCAAAATAAAAATCCTAAAAACTCAAAGGAGATTAATAAAACTGAAAATAAAAACAATAAAAAGGTGAATTAATAAATAAAACTAAGAGCTTTTTAAAAACAATGAAACAGATGAAACATTGACTAATTTGTTTAAAGAAAGAAGAAAGCTCAATTACCAGTATTAAAAATAAATTGGGTGAATTCACAAACAATAAAGATGAAATAAAAACAATTACTAGGAGCTATTTTGCCCAATTATATACCAATATATCTGACAATCTAAATAAAATGGATGAATACATAAAAAAAAATTAGTTGCTCAGATTATCAGAACAGGAAATAGAATACTTAAATGCCCTTTTTTTTTGCTTTTTGGAGGGGGGAGGGCAGGGCAATTGGGGTTAAGTGACTTGTCCAAGGTCACATGGCTAGTAAATGTTAAGTGTCTGAGGCCAGATTTGAACTCAGGTCCTTCAGACTCCAGGGCCGATGCTCTATTTACTATGCCACCTAGCTGCCCCTAAATGATATTATCTTGGAAAAAGAAATGGAACAAGCCATAAATGGACCCCCTAAGGGGGAAAAAAAACAAAAGGGATGGATTTACAAGAGAATTCTCCCTAATATCTAAAGAACAACTGATCCCAATACTTTTGTAAAACTTTTAAAAAAATAGGTACAGGAGGAATTCTATGACATAAATTTGGTCTTCATACAAAACATTTCCATAATGGATATACTGTGAAAGACATTGACTATATTTCCCTCCATCCTATAGCACCCCCCACTTGTTTTATTTTCTACTTTGACCCCATCCCTTTTCAAAAATGTGTACTTCTAACTACTCTCCCCCACAATCTGCCCTCCCTTCTATAAGCCCCCCTTTTATCCCGTTCCCCCTTACTTTCCTGTAGGGTAAGATACCCAATTGAGAGTGTATGTCATTCCCTCCTTAAGCCAAATTCAATCAGAGTAAGGATGACCCATCCCCTTTTGCGTTCCTGTTCTTCCCCTACATTATAACAGTTTTCCCTTGCCTCTTTTATATGAGATAATTTACCCTATTCTGTCTCTCCCTATCTCCTATTATATTTCTCTCTCACCTCTTAATTTTTTTTAAGTATCATCCCTTTCTATTCAATTGATCGCATGCCCTCTGTCTATATTTCCCTGTACACATATAAACACACACTCATATTATGTATTCATATGCACATATACACTTCCTAGACAGACATATAAATGTATGTTTACATATATATATATATGCATTTATATTCCCTTCAACTATCCTCATACTGAGAAAAGTTTCTCAAGTTATAATTATAGTTTTTCCATGTAGGAATGTGAATAGTTGGACTTTGAGAAGTTCCTTATGATTTCTTTTCCCTGTTTACCTTCTCAAGCTTCTCTTGCTTCTTGTATCTGAATGTCAAATTTTCTATTCAACTCTGGTTTTTTCATCAAGAATGCTTGAAAGTCCTCTATTCCACTGAATGACCATATTTTCCCCTGAAACATGATACTCAGTTTTGTTGGGTAGGTGATTCTTGGTTTTAATTCTAGCTCCTTTGACCTCCAGAATATCATATTCCAAGCCCTGCGATCCCTTAATGTAGAAGCTGCTAGATCTTGTGTTATCTTGATTGTGTTTCCACAATATTCAAATTGTTTCTTCTTGGTTGCTTATAATATTTTCTCCTTGATCTGGGAACTCTGGAACCTGGCTATAACATTCCTAGGAGTTTTCTTTTGGGGATCTTTTTCAAGAGGTGATCAGTGAATTCTTTCAATTTCTATTTTGCCCTCTGATTCTAAAATATCAGGGCAATTTTTATTGAGAATTTCTTGAAGGATGATTTCTAGGTTCTTTTTTTGATCATGGCTTTCAAGTAGTCCAATAATTTTTAAATTATCTCTCCTGGATCTATTTTCTAGGTCAGTGGTTTTTCCAATGAGATATTTTGCATTGCCTTCTATTTTTTCATTTGTTTGGATCTGTTTAATAGCATCTTGATTTCTCATAAAGTCACTAGCTTCCATTTGCTCCAATCTAATTTCTGAAGGAATGACTCTCCTCAGTGAGCTTTTGAGATTCTTTTTCCATCTGGCAAATTCGACTTTTTAAGGCATTCTTCTCCTCATTGGCTTTTTGAGCCTCTTTTGCCATTTGAGTTAGTCTATTTTTTAAGGTGTTATTTTCTCCAGTCAGGTTGTTGACTCACTTTTCATGATTTTCTTGCATCATTCTCATTTCTCTTCCCAATTTTTCCTTCACTTCCCTTACTTGGTTTTCAAAATCCTTCTTGAGCTTCTCTATGGCCTGTAATCAATTCATATTTTTCTTGGAAGCTTTTGGTACAGGAGTTCTGACTTCATTTTCTTCCTCCCATTCCAAGCTTTGATCCCTTTTGTACCCAAAATAGGAATCTAAGGTTTGACTGCTGTGCTTGCTTTTCTTCCATTGCTTGCTCATGTTGCCACTCAATTACTTGACTTTTGAGCTTTTTTCACAGTAGAACTCTGATACCAGCGGGAGGAGCTTTGTCCCAAATCTCTGGGGTTTTCTCAGCTGCTGGAGGTATTAGTTAGGTGCTCTGTCTGAAGCTTCCATTGGCTCTGGCAACTGGTCACACATCCCAGGACCTCTACCCAAGATAGAGATCCAGATCCAAGCATGTTAAAGCAGGAGTGATTACCCCCCAGACTGGCTGCTTGGCCACCCTATGATCTGCAGGCCAGGAGCTCCTAAGCAGCCATGCAGCTGCACCGCTGCCACTTCTCGCCCCACGGGGCTGAGGCCAGACCGTGCTGTGCTCCCCAGTTCCAACAGAGTTCTACACTGACCTTTTACTTTGTCCTCGGCATTTTTGGTGTGGTAATTCTGGAAACTACCACACCTGCTGGTGATCTACCCTCCCAAAGTCCACTCTAGCCACTGCTGGTTGGGACCACCCTGGCGCTAAAACCGAGGCTCAGGAGGGACTGCCCTCAGCTCCCAACGTACTGCGATGGTCCTTTCCTGCCAGCCTGCCGGGCTTCCTTCAGTGGGAGATTTGTTTCTCTGTCACTTTGTGGGTTTTGTAGCTCTAAAATTTGTTTAGAGTCATATTCTATAGGTATTTGAGGTGGTTATGAGGGGAGCTCAGGTAGTTTTCCTGCTTCTGTGCCACCATCTTGGCTCCACCCCCCTGACTACTTTTCTATGAACACCTCCCAACCCATCCACCCCAGCTTAATGAACGCTATTAAACCATGGTGGAGAGAACTCCAGATAAAATCTGATAAGAACAAGATATAGTAGATTACTTCTTTATTTTTGGAAGATATTGCTTTCTTAATGTAGCCTAAGATAGCACTGGCTTTTTTGGCTGCCACATTACTCTGGCATACATATAAGTATTATAAATGTAATAGTCTACTAAAACCTCCATAGTGTTTTTCAGAACACTAACAATACCTCCCAAATCTTGTACCAGTGAAACTGATTTTTTTTTGGTACCCAATTATAAAACTTTACATTTTTCCTCACTGAATATCATGTTATTAAGCTCTGACCCAATATTTTAGCCTATCAAGATACTTCTGAATCTTCACTGTCATTTAGTATATTAACTGTTTCTCCCAGTCTAGTGTTACCTGCAAATTTGTTGAGCATGCTATGTATGCTTTTATCCAGTCAAATTGTTTTGATATGTGTTAAATAGTCCAAGGCTATTTAAATCCCTATGGCACAACACAAATAGACTGAACCATTAACAATTACTCTTTGAGGCCCACAATCTAACCACTTCTGAATCTATTTGATTATGTTTTTCTGTAATCCATATCTCTCCATCTTCTCCACAGAAATAATATAAAATACTTTAATGAAAGCTTTGCTAAAATCTAGATAAACCAGCATTTTAAATTAGCATTCAGCACCCCTCTCATCTGGCATGATCTGTTCTTGACAAAAGCCATGTTGGCTCTTTGTAATCACTACTTCCCTATCACCAGGGATAGGAGTAATGAGTTCTTGAAAATGAAAATCCTTCAGTTTGGCTCCAAAATGCCTTTCCAACCTTGTTCATATCACAAACCTTCTAGTACTCTTCATTACAGGCAAAGTGAATTATTCTTCACCCTACTCTACATCCTATCTCTCACCTCCATGTCTATTACAAACTGTCCTTCAGGGTAGAAAGGTACTTCCTCTACTCCTCCACTAGGAATTCCTAGTTTCCTTCAAGGCTAGGGTTGGTAGTAATCTCTTCTTTGAACACTATTGATTCTTCCATTTATAAGTACTGCCTCTCTCAGAAAATCTTAGTGGATTTACTTATCTGTTTATATATAAACATGTATTGTCTCTATCCCTCCTGAGTTCCCTAAAAACATTTTTGGATTTGTATCCCCAGCCTAGCATAATACCTTACACTTAGTAGGTATTTAAGAAACTTACTGAATCTAAATCGCCTTTTCTCAACTTTGGTCCTTCTTGACTAATATTCAGCACTTGACATACATATTACTTTTTTTTTTTAAAGCAATCGGGGTTAAGTAACTTGCTCAAGGTTACATGGCCAGTTATTTCTAGGTGTGGTGCTAAGTATCTGAGCCCAGATTTGATTCCCAGGTCATTCCAACACTGGAGCCGGTGCTCTTACTCACTGAGCCACCTGGCCACCCCTCATATTACTTTCTCCTCTTGGATCTTCTTTCCTCTCTAGATTTTCTTGACAATGATCTCTCTAGGTTCTCTTTCTATTTGTCCAACTAATCCAGCAGTCTCCTTTGCTTGCTCTTCATTCATTTAACATTCACTAATAGCGTCCCTCACAAAGGAAAGCATCTCACCTCCTTTTGTTCTTTTGCAGAGGCAAAGAGTGCATAGCTAAGGAATACTACAGATGTCAGATTTATTAGATTTGGTGAATTTTTCTCTTATTTTTTTTTTTTAAGCAATTGGGGTTAAGTAACTTGCTCAAGGTTACATGGCCAGTTATTTCTGGGTGTGGTGCTGAGTATCTGAGCCCAGATTTGGTCTCCAGGTCATCCCGACACTGGAGCCGGTGCTCTTACTCGCTATGCTACCTGGCCGCCCCTGTTTTTCTCTTATTTTAAAAAATATTGTCATAAGGAATGGCTCTCTCCAGGAGGGAAAGACGGCAGGGCAAGAGACAAAAGGGAAAATCTCAGTGATGTAAAAACAAAAGATCAAAAGCAAACCATTTTTAAAAGTTTTTTTTTAAGTAGTTAAATATTTTAATATTCTTTGAAGGCAGAGCAAGCTGTAATTCAAGATACCACATTTTACACAATTTCTTAACATTCCAAAACATCTGGCTTAGAAATTGCACCCATGGGGCAGCTAGATGGCGCAGTGAGTAATACGCTGGCCCTGAAGTCAGGAGGACCTGAGTTCGGTTCTGGCCTCAGACACTTAACACCCACACAAAAAACTAGCTGTGTAACCTTGGGCAAGTTACTTAACACCAATTGCCCTCCAAAAGGCAAAAAAAAAAAAAAAAAGAAATTATACCCACAAAAAGGTGCTGAAGTCACCTTCCAAGATGCAATTGGCTCAGGTCTTTGACATCATTTTGTGATCACCTACATATACAAGATACAAGAGAGCCTCTGCCTCTCTCTGGTGTTTGGCTAGTGAACTAATATGGTGGGCAACTCAGAAACAGGGGAGCTCTATTTAGCTCCATCAGCGTATGATGTCATATCCTCTCACTGCTATATTAACTACTGAATGATATACAAATGTCTCCCTTCATTCCAGTATCAGATCTAAACTATCAAAGGAGTGAGACCCAGGGTAGAAGTTACATATATAGAATCCTCCACAAACAATGTTTTCCTTAATATTCATTTCCACTTACTCACATTTACAGATTCATTTAAATATATTACTTCTATAATATACACTCCCCAACCCCTTCCTCATTTGTAGACTTCTCTTTGTGGCTCCCAATTAAATAAGTTTCCCTCCCCTATTCCTCCTTAAACTATTCCTTTAGCCTTCATTTTCCCTTATTTTAAGATCATCAAAACATAGTAATACCACACATACACCCCCCCCCCACTTCTGTGTTACTTAATTTTGTCATTAAAATTCTGAGATTACTTCTATCAGGGGCAGCTAGGTGGTGCAGCACAGGCCCTGAGTTCAAATTCAGCCTTAGACACTTGACACACTTACTAGGTGTGTGATCTTGGGCAAGTCACTTAACCACAACAAATTGCCTTGCCTTTCCCTCTCTCCCCCACATAATTGATTACTTCTATTACCTCCACATTAGAATGCAAATATTTCACCTTATAAAATCTCTTCCAAATGCTCATTTACACATTATCATTTTACACTTATACTTCTCTTTACTGTCTTTGTATTTCAAAGCTTCTAAGTTGCAATCTTTTCATTATTGATGCCTGTAAGACCTTTATTTCATTAAAGGTCCATTTCCCCTCCCGCAGTATTAATATTCAGTTTTGCTGGACACATTAATAGTTGCAAGTCTTTATCTTTTATGTTTTGGCTATTATATTTCAAGCTCTCCACTCTTTCACATTAGTAGGTTCTAAAATCTTGTGTGAGTCTCACTGTAGTTTCTTGGTACTTGAATTCACCTGGAAGCTCTGGATTTTGGTCAAGATGGTTCCTAGGAGTTTTCACTTGGGGGTTTCTTTCACGAAATGATTATTTTCACTTTGCTATCTGGTTCAAATAGATCTGGGTACCTTTCTTTTATGATTTCTCGAAAAATGATATCTAGGCTTTTTTTTGGTGATGGCTTTCAGCTAGTCCAATAATTCTGAAATTACCTCCTTGGTATGTTTTCTAGTCAACTGTTTTTGCTAAAAGATACCTTATGTTTCCTTCAATTTTTTTCTTCTTTTGATTTTAATATTTTTTATTAGCTTAGTCGATAAATTTTATTTAAGTTTTATTTTTTATTTTTTCAATTACATATAAACAAAAATTTTTACCATTTGCTTTAAAAAAAATGTTCAGTTCCAAATTCTCTCCCCCTCCCTCTTCTTGAGAAGGAAAGCAATTTGACATAGATTATACCCATGAAGTCATGTAAAACACTTCCATGTTAGCCCTGTTGCAAAAGAAAACACAATTTCCTCCCCTCTCCCCACAAAAAAGGAATAAAGAAGGAAAAAAAAGCATGCTTCAATTTGCATTTAGACTCCATCAGTTCTTTCTCTGGAGGTGGAAAGCATTTTTCATCATAAGTCCTTCAGAAATGGCTTGGATCACTGTATTGATCAGAACAGCTAAGTGATTCACAGTCACTTAGCATCATACAACTCCTGATACTCAAAGTGCAGAATGCCCAGCCATTTTCAGGGAACCACTCTGAACCATCTCTGTCAAAATTTTGTCTTAACTATGCAAAAGAGGGTTTTTTGTTGTTTCTGTATCAATGGAAGTAAAGGTGGGGAGTGGGAGGAAGAAAGGAAATGGCTATTGGGGCTGTCAAAAGAAAAATGTCACTGAAATATTTTTAAATACAAAAGAGACAGAAAGCAAGCCAGAGGTAAACAAGCAGGACATAAAACTATGTTGAATTTATTACATACATACTAGGTACAACATATGGAAATGTCATTTGGTACTTAAATTCAGAATTTAAATTTTTTTTAATCTACGGGTTCTGTTTTGGGTAAATCTTGGAAAAAAATCGATTATCAAAGGTAAGCTTAAATGTCAAACATGCTCAAAGTATGATTTCATGATGAATTAAAGAAAATGTCAAAATCTTCCACACTCATGATCAAATCAAGTAAAGCAAGTGACTGCAGCAAGGTGAAATGTTGCATATTAAAAAGTTCTTTAAAAGAGTAAAAGTTGTAATGTTTATTGTGTGTTAATAAATTTGTTTTAATTTGTCCCAGTTAATTCACACACCACTGTACTATTGTGGTATTGCCCAATCTTCCTCCTGTTTTCACAATTTCTGTCAATGATTTGACTTTCCCCACTCTCTCCTACCCAATCATCTCATTTGTCCCTCCCCATCCTCCTCTCTTTCCCTCACTGCCTCCACTCTCATGGAGACAATTATCAACTACCTAATCTATTGCATCAGTCTCCTAAAAGGCCTTGCCATCTCCACTCCCCTCAGCCAAAGGATTCTTCATGACAAACTAATTTTATGCACAATTTAGTTGTTCTCAAAACTTTTAAAAGTCTCCCTATTGCCTACTAGGTAAATTTCAAATTCCTTAATCTGGCATTCAAGGCTCTCCACAATCAGATACCACCTTAGTTTTCCTGCCTTATTTCCCATTCCTCACCTCAATACAATCTACTACGCTCAAACTAATCCATACTGACCCTTCAAGTCATTCAAGTTATTTTGAGACCCTTCAAGTATTCTCTTCACCCGAGTTTCCTTGACGCTATCTTTTCTCTTAATTCCTCCCTTTGATAATTCCAACTCAAAGCCACTTTTAACAAGTATCTTCCCCTAACACTCTTCTTGCACCCCTCTAATACATGCATATCATACTACAGCTCCTGCTGGTGTCCTCCTCTATTAGACATGAAGTCCCACGAAAGCAGGAGCTGGGTCTTAAGTTTTTTATATCCTTCGAAGTCTACTACAGAGCTTTCCACATAGACCGAGTCTAACTCGTCGGTTACTTGAGTTACATTTTTTTTTTAAGCGCCCGCTAATCAATAATCGGGCCAAATCCCAAGACCGAAAACAACATAAGGAAACGAAAACGAAAACATTAGTTGCTCTCAATTATCGTCATTCCCCGGGGCCAGCCCCGCTTCTCAAGTCCCACGTGGGCTGCATCCGCGCCGGTGTCCGAGCTCCTCCGCAGCCGGCCGCACATCCTCCCCAGCCCAACTCCCCCAGCGCCGGTCAGCGCCTCACTTTTTCCTCCGGAGCGGCCCCGAGGAAGCTGCGGGGGGCGGGGGTCGCCACCCCTGCCGGCTCCTTACCTCGGGCGATAGTTCGCAGCCCCGGCTCTCGTGGCCCGAGCAAAGGCCGTAGGTGTCGGCCCCCGAGAAGCAACAGTGCGCGGAGCTCCCGCGCCATGTCTTACTCCCGGGAAAAGGCTTCACCACAGCTGACCAGGGTAGAAGTGAGGGGCGGAAACGAGCAGGGTCGGGGAGAGAACTGAAGACTGAGAGCGAGGCAGCAACCGGGGCCTTGGCGAAGCGAGCGGCGGGGACTGTTGACGTCACCTGCCGCGCGACTAGACTGTCACGCCATTTGCCTGCACCGAGGCTGCCCTCCGTTCCGCTCTGCGTCCTCTCCTTCTCAAGTGACCCTCAGAGACTTTCTCATCGAGCCACCGATAGCCTTTGAATCTCGTTCTGGACCAGGGAGGGAGGCGAGAGAAGAAAAAGCGTCCCTGAGCAGAGATTGGAACTCCGCCGGCCAGGCTTAGGCGAAGACATACCTGCGGCAGTATGATCCCGGAAGGGGACCTCGGTGACCTTCTGTCTGGTCGTCAAGGGCAACGCTCCGCTTCCCTTCCAAGACACTTCGGTGAGGTAGGAAGAAGACGGATGTGAAGTGTGACCTGTAACGCGCTAAAGTAGAGGACGGAGACCTGTCCATTTGATCGTGTCGAAGTCGCGAGTGCACGAAACTTATTGCAAATCGCGTCTCGTCCTGTTTCCACATCTATAAAAAGAAGGATTTGAATCAGCTGCTTTTGCTGCTGGTGTTAATGATGTGACACTTAGGTAGTGCGTTAAAATCTGCCAAGTCCTGGACTGTCTCGAACTTCTAAAGTACTTTCCCCTCTCCCCTGTTCAGACAAACCCTCGCTGAATCCAAGTTAGGAGAGAGGTCTTCTAGTCCAGCCCCTACCTGATCAAGAACCCTTCTACAATAACCCCGGCAAGTGGTCATCTGGCCTTCGTTTCAAGACCGGTGGTGAGATGGAAACCCACTCCCTCCTGAGTGCAGTCCTCTCTGCCTTTGGCTAGCTCTAATTTTTAGGAAATGTCTCTTTGACTGAGCCTCAAATGTGCCTCTCTGCAACTTCCACCCTTTGCTCCAGATTCTGCCTTCTGGAGTCAAACAGAACTAATCCACTTCTCCAGGAAAGACTTTGGGATGCTTGAAAACAGTTCCCATAAGTCAGACAAATGTTACCCAGCACTCTTAATAAAATTTCACCCAGTTCATTCCTTTTGTGGCATGCTCTTGGGGGCTTGCACCATTCTAGTCGCCCTCCTCTCCAGACTTTCTAGCTTAGGAATGTCTCCTAAAATGGGATGCCTAAATCTGAACCCAATACTCCTTAGGTAATCCCATCAGAGCAAACAACATCATCTACTGAGTGCTTTCATTGTATAGGGTGGCTATAGAGAGACAAAAATGAAATAATCCCTGCCTTCAAGGGACTTAACATTCTATCTGAGGGAGATAACATGTACATATATAAAAATGTCCAAAATAAATACAAGTTAGAAGAGAAAGCACTAGTCATTGATAGATCAGAAAAGGTTTCATGTGCTTGAGCTAAGCTTTGAAAGAAATTAGGACTTTTAAGAGGCAGAGGTGATGACGAAGTATAGTGCTTTTCACGCATGGGGACCAATCAGGCACTGAGATTGGAAATTCAGTGGGTGGTATATGGCAAAAATCGTTTTTGCTTTTCTTTGCATTTCTGGAGCATGAGCTGATGTAACTGATGCTGTAACTCAGCTATTCTCAAGATTAATTTTTGTGCTTGTCCCTCAAGTAGTCTCTACCCACTTGGAACAAATGAACAGACAATAGCCACATTGGAAACAGGCTTATCTTACTCTTTTATTAATTTTCTCCCAATGTATTTTATTTCATTAAATATTTCTGATTTATAGGTAAAAAGAATTTTTAACATTTTAAAAAAATTTTGAGTCCCAAATTCTTTCCCATTCTTTCTCCTTTCCCCCTTCCTTGAGCAGGCAACAACTTTGATATAGATTACATATGTGAAGTCATACAAACCATATTTCCATAGTAGGCCTATTGCAAAAAAAAACCCAACATAAAGAAATCCAAAAAAGCGTGCTTTGATTTTTATTCAGATTGCATCAGTTCTTTCTCTGGAAATAGACAACACTTTTTCATCATAAGTTCTTTGGAATTGTCTTTGATCATTGTATTGATCAGAATAGCTAAGTCATTCATAGTTGATGATCATATACCATTGCTATTTCTATGTACAATGTTCTCCTGGTTCTGCTCATTTCACTTTGTATCAGTTCACATAAGTCTTCCCAGATTTTTCTGAAACTATTCTGCTCATCATTTTTTGTAGCACAATAATATTCCATCACAATTATGTACCACAACTTGTTCAGTCATTCCTCAATTGATGAGCACCCCCACAATTTCTAATTCTTTGCCACCACAAAAAAGAGCTGCCAACATGACTAATGTGGAAATATGTTTAACATGATTGTACATGTATAACCTATATCAGATTGCTTGCTGTCTTGAGAGGGGAAGAGAGAAAAATTTGGAACTCAAATTTTTACAAAAATGAATGTTGAAAGCTATCTTTACATGTAATTGGAAAAAAAAATACTATTCAGGGGGGGAAAAGAGTTACTATAAATATTTTTGTACCTACAGATCCCTTTACTTTTTCTTTTATCTTTTTGGGATACAAACCTAGTAGCAGTATTGCTGGGTCAAAGGGTATGCACAGTTTTATAGCCCTTTGGGCATAGTTGGAGATTGCTCTCCAGAATGGTTGGATCAGTTTACAACTCTACCAAAAGTGTACTAGTGTCCCAATTTTTCCACATCCTCTCCAACATTTGTCATTTTCTTTTTCTGTCTTATCAGCCAATCTCATGGGTGTTAGGTAGTACCACAGAGTTGTTTTGATTTTTATTTCTCTAACCAATAGTGGTTTGGAGCATTTTTTCATAGCACTATAGAGAGCTTTGATTTCTTTTTCTGAAAACTGCCTGTTCATACCCTTTGACCATTTATCAATTGGAGATCTGCTACTAATTTCTGACCATAAAATTTCATCTATTTGTTTTTCCTATGTATTTCCTTTTTTTTCTTTCCAAACTGTCATTGTCACAGGAAACTTCCTCCTGGTCCTATGAAATGACTTATGACAACCTAATTTAGCTACTGAGCCACCTATCCCATTTTTGTTGTTGTTCAGTGCTTTCACTCATTTCATGACCCTGTTTTGGGTTTTCTTGGCAAAGATACTGGAGTGGTTTGCTGTTTCCTTCTGCAGCTCATTTTACAGATGAGGAAACTGAGTCAAATAGGGTTAAATGACTTACCCAGGGTCACATAGCCAGTGAGTATCTGAGATCAGATATAAACTTAGGAAGATGATTCTTCATGACTCCAGGCCCAGTACTCTATCCACTTTGCTATGTAGCTTCCCTCTATCACATACTAGGATTCTTTTTAGTGCTTGAAGCCAGGATTGGGGGAATATTTTTCTCTATACATTCCAGGTTCCCTTGTATGCCAAATATTTTCAGAGATGTGCTCAGGAGAGCCAATTATAAAATTTTCAGTGTGACCATTTATACCATGGAAATTGACAAATGCTACAAATAAGGACTTGATTAATTATTTTGTTGATTGTGTAGATTTAAAGAAAGTGATGGAGAAAATGTTAATTGAGTAAATTAGATTAAACAGATCAAAAATGAGTCTTTTGTACTGTTTTTTGGTGAGCCTACTGTTAAACATTTACTCCTGCATATTCCCCACAGGAATGGTAGGTTCAGCTCCTGTATCCTACTCTTGGCATCTATTTGTTCTTACCTGATGGAGAAGTTTAAATTAAGCTTTGCACCAAATATCCATACAAGAGACTTAGAATTATGGAATGAAGTGAAGATTACTGGAAGTATATATGGAAATAAGGTATCATTCTGAAAACCCTTTCACTAGGAAGCCAGCTACCACAAATTTTGTGATAGCAACTCAATTAGGAATACATCATTATGGATTTCAGAGACCTGATTACTAGGGACTTGACAAGCCCTTTAAAAAAAAAACTTGGAAAGCATGAGTGATAGTTGAGATTGTACCCATAAAATGAGTAACTCAATGCCTCTTGGGGCAGAGTAAATTTTAAAGCCTCAGAGAGAATTGTATGGAAGTACAGTGGCAGAGTAGAACCCGGAGTCAGGAAGAACTGAGTTCAAATTCAGTCTTAGACACATAGTATGTGACCTTGGGCAAGTTCATTGGTTTCTGCCTGCCTCAGTTTCCTCATCTGTAAAATGGGAATAATAATACCGGTAGTACCTACCTTCCAAGGTTGTGGTGAGGTTAAAATGAAGTGATATTTGTGAAAGGGCTTTGCAAACATTAAATACCATATCAATGCTAGATATTATTATTATATAACACGTAATAGTCTTGCCTAGGCCATCACAAAGGAAAGCAGAAGGCTAGAAGGAACTTAAGAGAAGAAAGATGTAACAACCCTGGGATAGGATTGTAGAAGCCAAAAGAGGCAATAATAATTTATGCAGAAACCAGGAAATAAGATATACAGGCAATGGGGTATGGTATGCCCTACAAGAAAGGAAGGGGAGGGATGGGGCACAATATATGAGAGGACAGATTGGGGGAAGGAGTAATCAGAATGCTTGCCATCTTGGGGTGGAGGGTAGGGGAGTGATGGGGAGAAAATTTGGAACTCAAAATCTTGTGGAAATGAATGTTGAAAACTAAAAATAAATAAATTATGAAAAATATAATTTGTGCAGAAACATATGCCTATTTTAAGGTAATTACTAGTCCAATAATATAAAGAGCACTGGGTTTAGAGAAGGATGACTTGAATTTGAATCATTTTACTCTGTGACTTGATAGCAATGGGGCCTCAGGCAGGTAACTTAAACTCTGAGCCTCGGTTTTCTCATATGTAAAGTAGGGAGAGAAAAGTGAAATAAATTATTTTTAAGGCAACTTCCAATCTTAAATTATGATTCATGCTGGTTAATAGTGATTTGAGCTTCCTTATTGAGATGTTGACTATCTAGTCAAGTAGGAATATGTTTGAGAAAAACAAATAATAAAAAATAGTACATTTTTGAATTTTGCTATTAACAAAAATAAAATTTGCTTAGTTTGCAGACACCTTTCCCTTTTTTGAAATTCAGGAAAACATTTACACCTCTCAAGACCTGTAAGCATCTTCCTGATCCCCAAAATCTTTCATGGATCATTGACAATCACATCTACTAGTTTTTTGAGTACCCTGGGATGTAATTGTCCTGAATCTGATGACTTAACATTCATTAAGGAGCACAAGAGGGTCTTTTACTTTCTTCCTGCTTATTTGGGATTTCAAATTCTTATGGCCCATTTTTGTTTTATGCTTTGCAGTTCAAATATTTTTCTCCTTAGCAGAGGAAAAAGAAGCAAAATCCAAGTTGAGAGTGTCTGCCTTTTCTCCATCGTCTGCTATCATTGTTCCATCCACGCTGAGCAGTAGTCCCAACCCTTCTTTGATAGTCCTTTTTTTCCTTTAATATAGCTAAAACAACAACAAATTAAAAAACAACTGTTTGTTAAACTTGTGATCCTAAATATGGGAAGGAAATTTTAAATTATATAAAGTAATTAATCATAACCTAATTAATAACATCAAGATGCAACATCCCCTCATAGACTACTCTCTCAATTAGCACTTGCACTTTGTAGCTAGTTTTGCACTTCACCATTTTAGTAAAAGCCTTTGCCAAGATCTAATCCTGTAAGCTGGCTGACTATTAAAAGGAAGCACACTGGTTAGAACTTGTAGATTTTAGTAGTAGGAACTCAAACCCACAGGATTCCCCAAAACCTATGGCAGCAGGAGCTGCCCTCTAGGGACCTTACCCATGATTATAAGACAGGGTTATGGCTACAAGAGGGAGTGCCATATAGATTTAATTCATATTAGAATTTTTAAAAATCTCAGTCCATCTACATCACCACTAAAAGATGCTACTAGGTTTTTGATATAAGAAACACAATTTCAGAATGTGAAAAAATCAAGTAAATTACTTTGACTTTATACAGGCCTCCTAGTAGACATAGGGAGTGGGTGTGGGAGGGGGAAGACAGACACAGAGACAAGAGAGGATTATTGAACCTTTTTTTTAATCTACAGAAGAGAACAGAAAAGACCAGAAAGAATCACAGATAAATGGGGCAGCTCTAAAAGTTATAAGTTGAATTTATTGCATTTTAAAATTTAATTTAAAAGAAAATTAAAGGGAAAAGGTCCTATTTGTACAAAAATATTTACAGCAGCTCTTTATGTGGTAGCAAAGCATTGGAAATTGAGGGAATGTCTATAAATTGAAGAATGGCTAAACAAGTTGTTGTGTGTGATTCTGATGACATGGAAAGACTCACACAAACTGATCCAAAGTGAAGTGAGAACCACAAGAACACTGTACATAGGATGACCAACTGTGAATGACTTAGCTATTCTCAGCAATGCAACAATACAAAACAATTCCAAAGGATTCATGATGAAAAATGCTATCCACCTCCAGAGAAACAACTGATGGAGTCTGAATGCAGACTGAAGCATACTGCTTTTTACTTTCTTTATTTTTTGCATACTTTTTAGACCATGTCTTCTTTCAAAACATGAGAGATATGAATATATGTTTTGCATGATTGCACGTGTATAACTATATAAAATTGATTATCATCTCAGGGATTGAGGAGGGGAAGGAGAGAATTTGGAACCCAAAATTTAAAAAAAATGAATGTTGAAAATTGTTTTACATGTAATTGTGAAAAAATAAAATATTCAGAAAATTGTAAATACTGATGTTAAAATTATTTTTAAATGTAAGTAGAAAAAAAGAAAATAGTATAAAAAAATAAATTTTAATTGAAAAGAAAAGGAAGTAGCATATAATAAAGATTTTCAGTTTCATATATAATATTCCTGCTCTACTACATATTTACTAACGTTTACTTTATATGGTGTTTGTTGAGTAGAAGTAACCATTTGGCTGCTACCGTGTTTCCCCGATAATAAGACACTGTCTTATTATTTTTTTTGGACAGAAAAACACCAGAGGGCTTATTTTCAGGGGAGGGCTTATTTTAATGAACATTGACAGCAATTTTAATAAACAGGTAAATGTGAACAAAAAAATGTACCTTTATTCAATAATGAATTCAATAAAGAACAGGATGACGCGCTCACTGCTGCAGCTCTGATTGGATGCAGCTCGGAGCGCGGCGTGCGTTTCACGGGGGGGGGTGCATACAGAGGGTACCGTAATGTAGCTAGCGTGTAGCGCAGGGGATCACCTTCACTACAGTAGCAATCTCAATAGGGCTTATTTTAGAGGAATCTTACACAGTAAGGGGAGGGCTTATTTTCAGGATAGGTCTTATTATCGGGGAAACATGGTACTACTTTTAGATTTCTTAGAGTATACTTGTAAATGGCTATCATCCTAATGCTAGCTCATAAGCCCCCACCAGTGTGTTTCCTCTTAACAATCAACCAGTAGACTCAGTTATTTAACCAAAGGCATTTACTTAAGTGGAATAGCAAGAATAGCGGTTACAAAACATTTCCTTCAATGTCAGGAAAACACTATTTTACATGGAGGAGATAGACACAGAGTCCTTGGGGAAAAAAGTAGACATGATATTAATATATAGTGGTAGTGAGACATACTTGTAAAGAACACACATGGCAAAGGCAACTCATGTCTCCAGAAATGTGGGATATCCATGTCCCTTTTCTCTCTGGAGGGTCCTCATGGTGTTTGTAAAAGTGCTCAGCTGAACTGGTTCTTCAAAGACCATGATGTCTCAGCTAGATAGATGACTCAGTTGAGACTATTGCTTGTGGGGTTCGGTGTCTTGGCTACGTAGGCCAGTCTGATGCTCCACTGGATCAAACAGTTTACCTAGTAACTGTGTTGGGTCCACACCAGGCCGGTTTGCTGCTGAGCTACATCCAGCAGGCTGGGCCTCCACTGGGAAATGGCTGTTGGATGAGGTAAGATAGGATGCTCTGCCTCTGAAAAGCTATTGACTTTGTACTTTTAGCCCTGACTTGTTGGATGGTACTGCATTTGTCATCTGGGGTGTAGTGGTGTTTCTTTTCAGCTAGAGCAATGACCCTTAGTTTAGGATTAAAAGAAACCTCTTCTCTTATACTCCCTCAGAGCTGAGGCTATAAGGCTATTAAGGTCATTACCTCTGGGCAAAAGTTTTGCCTCTCCTATTCAAAAACCCTTCCTAGTTTCAAAAGCTCTTTTCTTCAGTATGCCATTCTAACTTGTCTTAGGGAGATTCATTTCAATATAAACCGTTCCTCTCCTATACTCCCTTGAAAATCTCACAGAGATAAGTAGTTGGGGGCAGTCTTATGTAGATGAATAGTTAGGGCAACTAAGTGACATAGTGAATAGAGTGCAGGACCTGGAGTCTAGAATATTTATAACCTTACATTCAGAGGACACTTCTTTGATTCTGTCTGAGATTCAGGAACCTTGAAGCAATCCTTCTACCATACTTAGCTTTTCTAAACTAGCTGATTCTGACCTATCTTCCTCAGATGCCACCTATCCAATGCATTGATTTTAAGAAAAGCCCAGAAATACTGGCAAGGATTTATAACAGGAGAAAGAATAACGTATTAGAAAGGAAAGTGTATGAGAAAAAGCTAAAGGAGGGTCAAACTCATTTGTCCTCCAGACTTCTAAGTAAAGAAGGATTTGTACTTTATGAAGTTTTTACTCCAACAGATGACAGGAATTTCAGCCTCCATTGATGACAGAACAAAGGAAGTATACTGAAAGGACTGTGTAAAGAATTTAACAAAAACGAAAAAAATTTTCTTCTTTATTGTAAAAGTTGTTCAATACAGGATTAGGCCAATGAAGGAGTTTGTGTGATTTCCTTTTCTGGATATTCATTAAAGTAGGCAAATTCTCTTCATTCTAAAGTTAAAAAGATTTGGTCCTACCAAAATCACAGTATCATAGAAGCTTAGGGCTGTAAGAGGCCTCATAGATTGCCTAGTAATACCAAAAACTGACATTTTTATATAGGGCTTTAAATTTTGCAAAGTTCTTTATCACAAGGTTCTGGACAAACTCAAGCTATACGTTATTTACCTTGGGTTTAAAGATTTGGAAAGTCTATGAGAGAACCTAATCCTTCCCTTTAGAGGCCAATGATCCCCAGGACTGAATCTGGTTCCTCTGTGTGTGTGTGTGTGTCTAAAGCTGAGAAGGGCCCTTTAGTGGAAAGTGAAAGGGCAAGTTCCCCAAAACCCTTGGGGTTATCAGTGTTTTTTTATACATAGACATTCTCCACATTTTACAGATGAGGAAACTGAGGCTGAAAAAAGTTGAGGGACTTACCCAGAGTCACACAGTTAATGTGTCAGACCATCCTGACTCCAAGTACAGCATCCACTACATCATTCTCCTTCTTCTTCTTCTTTTTCTTCTCCTCCTCCTTCTCTTTCTTTTCTTCTCCTTCTTTTCTTCTTCTTCTCCTCTTCCTTCTCCACCTTCTTCTTTTCCTTCTCTTCCTCCTCCTGCTCTCTTTATCTTTCTCATTCTCTCCCTCCTTCTCCCTCCCCCTTTTCTCTCTCTCTCTCTCTCTCTCTCTCTCTCTCTCTCTCTCTCTCTCTCTCTCTCTCTCTCTCTCTCACAGACACAGACACACACACACACACACATACAATGATCTCTTAATTGACCAACATCTTGATGAAGAAGCTGAGGCCCAGTGGGATACAGTGATATGCACAAGGTCATTTAGCAAATTAGTAGCAAAGTTGTACCTAAAACCCAGGTCTTCTGACTCAGCTCAGTGTTTTTCCAATCTTTCCATCATGTTACTATGTAATATGGGTTGAGTGGTCTAGATTGTAAGCGTCATAGAAAATGGACTGTGTGAGGCATACTCTATATGCCCCTACAAATACCAGCATTATATTAGATACACCAATAATTGCTCAAACTAGATACATCAGTAGGTATTCACTTGAGACTTAGCCTATGCTTTCTACACTAAGTTAGTGACCTCTTTAGCCACCAGAGGGGCCAATTGATGTCTAGGACTACACAGTCAGGGAAGGGTAAAAAGAAAAAGGTAGAGAAGAGACATTAGACACACAACAGATACTTAATAAACCTTTGCTGAATTGTACTAAATCAGAAAAAAGGCTGCATGCAGCAGGCTGGGCTGGTTCTGGGAAATGGCTATTGAATGAGGTAAGATAGGGTGCTCTGCCTCTGAACACAGAAAGAGAAAGACAAGCAGGCGCAGAGTTGGGAGCTAAAGAAAAAGGGTGACTAATATCCATAGCCACCTCTGTGCTGTCCGTGGTTTCTCAACCAGCCCCTTTGCTAGGCAGGATGTGCAAAATTCCTGCTGATGAGGGAAACTAAACTCTGACTCATTCCTTTTTCTTTAGCTTTTGTTGATTTAGGCTACAATTTTTGGATAAATTTCTACCTGAGTCACAGCCACTTCCTCTCAGGTTTGTAAGAACTTGTTAAAAATCTCTTCTATCAATAAAAAAAAATCCAGTCCAAAATTTGGGGGAGGGGAGAGTAGTAGGAGGTGTTTTATTTTTTGTTAAGATCATGTAGTTTCTAGATTTTGAGGTGAAGAGGAAGAAAAGAAAAACCTCCCCAAAGAAAATGAGTTGTGAATGCTTGGCATTTCAGATTTTAAGGCCTCAGGGCTAAATTTATCTGTGTAAGACAAAATAGTCAGACTGAAGTATGGCATTTCTAAGAGAAAGGACTTGTAAGCCTTTGACCTGCCCAGCCTAGAAGGAATGGTAAGTCTTCTATAGGACTCAATGCTTCATCTGGAATACTCTTATTTAATCCTAGCATTTACATGGCACCTTAGATCCTTAAAACATTTTCATGTTCATCTTCTAATTTGATCCTTACAACCATCTTATCACTTTACAAGCTATGGGTTTATCCCCATTTTATAGAGAAGAAAATTGAGGTCTAGGGAAGGTCAATATTATTAAATAAGCATTTACTAAATGCCTACTTTCTAACAGGTACTTTAATATAAAAACAAAAACCAAACAACACAATCCCCTATATCAAGGATCTGCTGGAAGCAGAATACACGCATATGTATATATGCATATATACCTAGGTAAATACAGAAAGTGAATATAATAAATATGAAGTATATAAAAATATGTAGTAAATAAATACAATAAATATAAAGTAATTGGGGAGGGCATGGACTAGCCAGGGGTGGACCAAGAAAGGCTTTTTACACATGAGCTAAGCCTTGTAGAGAGCCAGGGATTCAAAGAGGAAGGGGTGAGGACAGAGCAGCATTCTAGGAGAGAATTGGGAGAGGGAAGAAAGCCTGTGGAAAAGCATGGAGATGGGAATGTGCGCAGGGAAGAGTACAAGGACCATTTTAGCTGAAATATAAAATAAGGGAAGTGATATGAAATCAATCTGGAGAAACAAGTCGGAGCCCAGATTGTGAAGGAATTTAAATGATAAATGGAGGAGTTTGTGTTCCATTCTAGAGACAATAGGGAGCTCTTGTAACTTATTGAGTGGGGGAATTAGTGACACGGTTAAATGCATGCTTTAGGAAAGTCACTTGGAAGTTATGTGGAGGATAGATTGAATTGGGGATATACTAGAGGTAGAGAGAGGCTAATATGAAGTCTAGTTCAATGAACTGAGAGAGGTAATGAGCATCTGAACTAGGGTGCTGGTCATGTGAGTGATGATAAGGGGATGGACAAGAGAGATGTGGAGACAATGCAACAAAACTTGGCATCTGACTGGATAAAAGGAAAGGAGAGAAAGATGGAAGAATTGGAAATGAGATTGTGAACTAGAAGAATAGCGGTATCCTTGAGAGAAGTAAGGAGGTTTAGGAAAAATAGGTTTGGGGATAGTGGGGAAAATGAGTTCCATTGTAAATATGTTAAATTTTCATTGATGTTCATTTGATATCTCTGGGATGTCCTAGAAGAGATGTCCAGGATGATGCTGATGTATGACTCAAGAAAAAGAAAAGGGCTGGGTCTGTGGATCCGGGAGTTATCCCTGCATGGAAATAATTGAACCAGTGGGAGTTGATGAAATCATCAAGGGACTCCAAAAAGAAAGGAGGGCCAAAATAGAGCCCTCAGGGATCACTAAACACAGGAGGTAGGATATGGATAATTATCAAGCAAAGGAAATTTAGGAGAAGCTGTCAGACATGTACAAGGAGGACCAGAAAGGAGCAATGTTTCACAAAGGTAAGGGAGGGAACTTCCTGAAGGAAGGGATAGCCAATAGTATCAAATACTGGAAAGAGGTCACAAAGCATGACGACTGAGAAAAAGGCAATGGATATAACAATAAAAGGATCGTGGTAACCTTGTAAGAACAGCTCCAGAAGAGTTTTGGGGTAAAAAAAAAAACAGATTGCAAGGGGTTGAGAAGTAAGTGGTAGGTTAGGAAATGGGGGAAATAAATGTTGGCAGCAGGAAGATCTTTGTAGTAGGAATCAGGGAGGGAATCAAGGAATAAAGAAGGCTTAGAGATCATAGACAGGGCATAATCAAAAAGGTGACAGGAGGGAATGGGATCGAGAGTACAAGTAAAGGAATGGGCAAAGGCCTCTACTTCTGAGACTAGAGCAAGGAAGGAGAGAATGAATGACAATGGGATGGAGATCTGAAGTTTAAGAAAAGTAGAAGCAGGAATTCTCAATAGATGGACTCAGATTTCTTTTTTTTTTTGAGGGGGGAGGGTAGGGCAATTGGGGGTAAGTGACTTGCCCAAGGTCACACGGCTAGGCAGTGTTAAGTGGCTGAGGTCGCATTTGAACTCAGGTCCTCCTGACTCCAGGGCCAGTGTTCTATTCACTGCGCCACCTAACCACCCCTAGGTTTCTTTTTTTATTTAATAAGTTTTCATTTTTATATCACTATAATTTCCAAATGTATTCTTCCTTGTCTTTCCCAAGAAATTATTAGAGTAAAATTTTTTTTAAAAGGGGGGAAAGTTCAGTAAAACTAATGAAGATATTTTAGAGTGGCATTTTATTCAGTATCCCACATCCATAATCTGCACCTTTGCAAAGGAGGATATATCTTCTCATGCCTCTTCTTTAGAATCAACCTTGCTCATTACAATTTTACCGCATTCAATTTTGATTACCTTGTTGCTTTTTCCATTTACATTGTTGTACTTAACTGTGTATATTATTTTCACAATTATTTTCATAACAGTTCTTCTTTTATTAGTTCATTTAAATCTTCCCATACTTCCCTGTATTTATCATATTCATTATTTCTTATATTACTATAATATATAAAAATATATTTTAAAATACAAAAAACAGCCAAGGAAACAAAGAGTATGGCTATTTTACATAATTCTAAATTGCTTTCCAGAATGGCTAGATCAATTCACAGCTCCATCAAGGGTGAATTAGTGCTCTGTCTTTCCACAATCCCTCCAATAGCAACTGTTCCCATTAGGCAGCTAGTAGCACAGTGGAGAGTGCTGGGTCTTCAGTCAGGAAGACCTGAGTCCAAATATATACTCAGACACTTACTAGCTGTGTGACTTTGGTCAAGTCACTTAACTTCTATTTGCCTCAGTTTCCTCAATTGTTAAATAGAGGTAAAATAGCACCTATCTCATAGGATTGTTGTGAGGGTCAATTGAGATAATACTTATATAAAGCAATTGGCTTTATATAAATTTACATTCGTATTATAAATAAATGTATAATATATTAAATTTATAATAATATAGATAAATTTATATTATATACTGCCTACATAATAGGCACCATATAAATCCTTATTTTCCTGCCTTCTTTTGTCATCTTTGTCAATTTGCTGTGTATGAGGGGAAATCAAAGAGTTGTTTTGATTTATATTCCTCTTTTTATTAGTTATTGAGAGCAGTATTTCACATGGTTGTTACTAGTTGGCAATTACTCTTGAGAAAAGTTTGTTCATATACTTTGAACAGTTTTTTAATGGGGTATGGCTTTTGGTTTTTCAAATAACATCCTAGGTTTTTCTGAAACTGTCCTTTTCATCATTCCTAATAACATATTAATATTCAGCCTTCATTTGAAAGCTGTAATTTGCTCTACCATTCCCCAACTGATAAGCAACTTCTTACTTTTCAATTCTTTGCCATTATGAAAAGAGTTGCTTTCTTTTCTTTTCCTTTCCTTTCTTTTCTTTTCTATTCTCTTCTTTTTTCCCATTCTTTCTTTCTTTTTGGACATTTGGGTCCCTTTCCTCTTTCTTTGATCTCTTTATAGGATAGGTTGGCAGTGGTATCTCTAGGTCAAAGGATATGCATATATTAGTGACTTTGGGGGACATAGTTCCAAATTATTTTCCAGAATGGCTGAACCAATTCACAGCCCCATCAACAATGCATTAATGTGCCTATTTTCCCATAGTTTTTCCTTCATTTGTCATTTTCCCTTTTTGTCATCTTTACCAATGTAATGGATTTGAAGTGGAACCTCAGTGGTTGTTTCAATTTTCATTTATCTTATTACTAGAGATGTAGAGTATTTTTTCATGTGACTATTGATAGCCTGAATTTCTTCTTCTGTAAGCCTGTTTTTCCCCAGCAATTACTGTCAAATAGTTCTTTCCTTGGTAAATTATGTTTTCAGGCTTGTTGAGCACTGAGGTTACTGAGTTCAGATAATTCTGATTCTTCTTTGTCTAAACTGTTCCATTAATTAAATTTCTATTTTTAAATACTACCAAATAATTTTGATTATTAAAATTTTGTAATAAAATTGGTACTGTGGAAATGCAATTTGCCTTTATTCCTACTTTTAAAAAAATTATTTTCCTTAATCTTCTAGACCTTTTGTTCCTTTAAATAAATTTTTTTATGATTTTGTCACATCTATTTATAATTAAATTTTATGTTTATTTTTAGTTTACATCATTCATTTCCACAATATTTTGAGTTACAAATTTTCTCCCCATCTTTCCCCTACCCACCACCCCAAAAGAGCGATCCCACTGTATACCCCTTCTCCCAATCTGCTCTCTCTTATATCCTCTCCTATCCCCCCTCTGACTTTCCAGTAGGGCAAAATGATCTCTATACCCCAGTGCCTGTATATCTTATTTCCCAGTTGCATGTAATAATAATAATAATAATAATAATTTTTTTAAACATTTGATTTTAAAACTTGGAATTCCAGATTCTTTCTTTTCCTCCATCGTCACTCACCCTTACTGGGAAGATAAACTATTCAATATAGGTTGTATATGCATAGCTCTGCAAAACATTTCCTTAGTGGATATATTGTGAAAGACTAACTATATTTTCCTCCATCCTATCCTACCCCCCACTTGTTCTGTTCTCTACTTTGACCCTGTCCTTTTTCAAAAGTGTGTGCTTCCAACTTCCCTCACCCAACCTGCCCTCCCCTCCATCATCCCCCCTCTCATCCCCTTGCCCCCTACTCTCCTGTAGGGTGAGATACCCTATTTAGTGCATATGTCATTCCCTCCCTAAGCCAAATACATTGAGAGTAAGGTTCACTCATTCCCTTTTGCCTTCTTGTTCTTCCAGTCCACTGTAACAGTTTTCCCTTGCCTATTCTATATGAGATAATTTACCCCATTCTGTCTCTCCCCATCTCCTCTCATTATAGTCCTCTCTCACCTCTCAATTTCACCTTTTAAGTATCATCCCTTCCTATTCGATTGGTCCTGTGCCCTCTGTCTATGTATACCTATACACATATATACACACACTCATATATGTATTCATATACCCATATACCCTCCTATATAGGCATATATATGTATGTATACATGTATATATATATGTACATTTATATTCCCTTCAACTATTCTCATAATGAGAAAAGTTTCTAAAGTTATAATTATAGTTTTTCCATGTAGGAATGTGAATAGTTGGACTTTGAGAAGTTCCTTATGATTTCTTTTCCCTGTTTATCTTCTCATGCTTCTCTTGCTTCTTGTATCTGAATGTCATATTTTCTATTCAACTCTGGTTTTTTCATCAATAAGGCTTGAAAATCCTCTGTTTCATTGAATGACCATATTTTCTCCTGAAACATGATACTCAGTTTGGCTGGGTGGGTGATTCTTGGTTTTGATCCTAGCTCCTTTGACCTCCAGAATATCATATTCCAAGCCCTACGATCCCTTAATGTAGAAGCTGCCAGATCCTGTTTCAAATATTCAAATTGTTTCTTCTTGGCTGCTTGTAACATTTTCTCCTTGATCTGGGAACTCTGGAACCTGGCTATGACATTCCTAGGAGTTTTCTTTTGGGGATCTTTTTTGAGAGGTGATCAGTCAATTCTTTCTATTTCTATTTTGACTCTGATTCTAAAATATCAGGCCAATTTTCCTTGAGAATTTCTTGAAGGATGATTTCTAGGTTCTTTTTTTGAGCATGGCTTTCAGGTAGTCCAATAATTTTAAAATTATCTCTCCTGGATCTATTTTCCAGGTTAGTGGTTCTTCCAATGAGCTATTTCACATTGCCTTCTATTTTTTCATTTGTTTGGATGTGTTTAATAGCATCTTGATTTCTCATAAAGTCACTAGCTTCCATTTGTTTCAATCTAATTCTGAAGGAATGATTCTCTTCAGTGAGCTTTTGAGATTCTTTTTCCATCTGACAAATTCAGCTTTTTAAGGCATTCTTCTCCTCATTGGCTTTTTGAGCCTCTTTTGCCATTTGAGTTAGTCTATTTTTTTAAGGTGCTATCCAGTCAGGTTGTTGACTCTCATTTCATAATTTTCTTGCATCATTCTCATTTCTCTTCCCAATTTTTCCTCCACTTCTCTTATTTGGTTTTCAAAATCCTTCTTAACCTCCTCTATGGCCTGTAACCACCTCATATTTTTCTTGGAAGATTTTGGTACAGGAGTTCTGACTTTGTTGTCTTCCTCCTGTTCCATGCTTTGATCCTTTTTGTCCCTAAAAAAGGAATCTAAAGTCGGATTGCTGTGCTTGCTTTTCTTCCTTTACTTGCTCATGTTGCCACTCAATTACTTGACTTTTGAGCTTTTTGCCACAGTAGAACTCTGCTTCCAGAGAGGACAGCTTTGTCCCAAATCTCTGGGGTTTTCTCAGCTGCCAGAGTTTTTAGTTGGCTGCCCTCTCAGAAGCCTCCATTGGCTCTGGCACACTGGTCACACATCCCAGGACCTCCACTCTAGACAGCAATCCAGATCCAAGCAGGTTAAAGCAAGAGTGATTACCCCTCAGACTGGTTGCTTAGCCCCTACAATCTGCAGGCCAAGAGCTCTGAAGCATCCACACAGCAGCTGCAGCTGCACCTCAGACGCTTCTCCCGCGGGGGGGGGGGGCGGGGCAGAGGCTGGACTGAACTCCCAGACCCCCTGTTCTCACAAAGTCCACACTGACTTCACACTTTGTCTTTGGCATTTATGGGTTGATAATTCTAGAAACCGCCACAGCTGCTGGTGATCCACTCTCCCAAAGTCCCTCCAGCTGGTGACTGGTAGGCCGCCCTGAGACTAAAACCACAGACTCAGGTGGAGCTGGGTGCTGCTCCCAGCTCACTGCAAGGGACCCTTCCTGTTTGCTTGCTGGACTGCCTTCAGTGAGAGGTTTCTCTCCGTCACTTTGTGGGTTCTGTAGCCCTAAAGTTTGTTTAGAGTAATTTTTTATAGGTATTTGAAGTGGTTATGGAGGGAGCATAGGGAGTTTTCCTGCTTTAATGCCACCATCTTGGCTCTGCCCTCAGAAATAATATTTTTAAAAATTAAACTTGGCCCATGTGGCTTATTTTCTCTCTTTCTTTTTCTTCTTTTTTTTTTTTGGCAAGGCAGTCAGGGTTAAGTGACTTGCACAGGGTCACATAGCTAGTAAGTGTCCAGTGCCTAAGGCTGAATTTGAATTCATCCTCTTGATGCCAGGACCTGTGCTCTTCACATCTATTTTTTACTGTAGTAAAATATGGTATAAAATGTTGGTCTGAGCCTAATTTATTTCTTTTTTTGGTGTTGACTTTTTTAATAATTACTTGTAAAGACAATTTTTTTTTTTTAAATTCACAGTTCCAAATTCTTTCCTTCCATACTTCCTTTCCCCCCTTGTTGAGAAGACAAGAACTTTGATATAGGTTTTTTTAAATATATGTGCAGTCATGCAAAATGTATTTCTATATTAGTCATGTTGTAAAATAAAACACATAAATTTTTTTTAAAAGAAAGTAAAAATAGTATGCTTTAGTTTGTATTCAGACTCCATCAGTTTTTTCTTTGGAGGTGGATAGCATTTTTCAATATAAGTCCTTCAGAATTGTCTTGGAACTTTGTATTGCTGAAAATAGCTAAGTTATTCAAGTTGATCATCCTTAAAATATTGCTGTTACTGTGTACAGTGTTCTGGTTCTTCTCATTTCACCTTGCAACAGCTCATGAAAATCTTTCCAGGTTTTTCTGAAAGCATCCTGCTCATCATTTCTTATAGCACAATAGTATTCCATAACATGCATATACCACAACTCGTTCAGCCATTCCCCAATTGATGGGCACCCCCTTAATTTCCAATTCTTTGCCACCACAAAGAGAGCTGCTATAAACATTTTTGTACATGTGGGTCTTTTTTCTTTTCTTTTTTAATCTCTTTGGCATTACTGTTGTTGTTCATCCTTCATTTTTGAAGAAGCCTAACAACATTACATGGGTGATGTCTTGACTTTCATGTGACAGGACTTAAGTGAAACATAGGTTTTTTTTTCACTTAATTGTATTTTTTTTCCAATTACATGTAAAGATAGTTTTCAATGTTCTTTTTTTTTTTTTTTTTGCTTTTTGGAAGGCAATTGGTGTTAAGTGATTTGCCCAAGGTCACACGGCTAGTTTTTGTGTTAAATGTCTGAGGCCAGATTTGAACTCAGGTCCTCCTGACTCCAAGGCCAGTGCTCTATTCACTGTGCCACCTATCCACCCCTCAATATTCATTTTTGTAAGATTTTGAGTTCCAAATTTTTCTCCCTCCCTTGTGAGGCAGAGTTTTACAATTGTCAGTTTCACTCTCTTCCAGAGTTATTCCAGAGTCTGGTGGCAAGACAAAAGTCAGGATGATTGGAGATGGCCTGAGATGCAGTGGACAACCTTGGCATCTTCCATGTTTTACCAGGTTCTACATACTGCACAGCACTTGTTTTAGCTGCCTTCATGACTGTTGGAACAAACTGTTTTTGTATATCCATTCTGCCAGGAGAAGTCTTCACATATTTGGGGTAGGCGTCCCCCTAACTCACAAGCAGGTCTGAAGCTTGTTGGCTACACTTATCCTTGTTTGGCTCATCTGGTGACAATTTATCAGGTTGTGGCTATTGTGTATGCTACAGCTTCTTGAAGTCACAGGTGAGAGTTGGGTAGCAAGTGGACACCAAAGTTGGGTGAGCAGCTCTCTCACCAGAGGTGCTGGTCCCCATTTGTGACACATCTCTTTAGGATACTGTAATGGGAATGTAAATTTTTAAGATCTTGCCTGTCCCTAGGCTTAAGTGCACCTGGAGCCTGTGGTGGGAGGCTTGTTTTTCAGGAGATACTTTGTGATTGGGCAGTGGGTAAAGAAGGTTGTTACATTCTCTGAGCCGGGAGAAGGCTATATAAGCCCTGATGGAAATCTGTCTGCTTGATCTGTTTCTCTGTCTTGATAATTCTATCTGAAATTAGGGGTGCTGACCTTTTCCCCCTGAACTAGGTAAACGATATATGTTTGATTGATTAAAGTAAGCTTGTTAACCCATTTTGAGTTGCTTTTCTTTAGCAAAGCAGATCTAAGAACCTATGTTGGCAGCCACACTGGATACCCTGGGGTGCTTGCTGCTACGTAGATACAGACCTAGAGGTGGTATTGCTAGGTCAAAGGATATGCACAGTTTTATAACCCTTTAGGCATAGTTCCAAGTTGCTCTCCTGAATGGTTGGATCAATTTGCAACTCCACCAACAATGAATTAGTGTCTCAATTTTCCTACATCTCCTCCAACATTTGTCATTTTCCTTTTTTTTGGTCATATTAGCCAATTTAATAGGTGTGAGGTGGCACCTCAGAGTTGTTTTAATTTGAATTTCTCTAATCAATAGCGATTTAGAATATTTTTTCCCAGCCCAATTTCTTTCAGACTACTTTTTAGTTTTCCAGAAAAATATCAAATATATCAAATAGGGGGTTCCTTCCTAGATAATTTGGTTCAGGGTTTATTGAATGCTGATATTGAGTTCATTTTGTGTTTATATTGAATGGGGTTTCACTTTGTTTTATTCTATCATAGATTTTGTTTTTGCTGTATGGTCAGCAATCAATTAGTCAAACTGACCACTTACTGTGTGTGAGACACTATGCTAAGTGCTGGCGACATGAGACAAAGAAAGTCCCTGCCCTCAAAGGGTTTAATAGGGGAAGACAATATGCAAAAAGAAGTTGAAAAGAGGGGAGCATCAGAAAATCCCCTGTACGGGACTGTGATGTTCTTGAGCTGAAACTAAGCAGAGCAGTTGATTGTAAATGAAGTTAGTTGGTAGTTACTTTTCAATTAATTTTTTAAAATGTATTTCCACATTAGTCATGTTGTGAAAGAAGAAACAGAACAAAGGATAAAGCACAAAAAAAACCCCAAAGTGAAAATAGTATGCTTTGATCTGCACCCAGACTCCATAGTTCTTTCTCTGGAAGTGGACAGTATTTTCCAACATGAGTCTTTTGGAATTGTCTTGGATCATAGTATTGCTGGAAAAGAGGTAAGCCAAACAAAAGCTCAAGACTATATATATATACACATATATATATTTATAGATAGATAGAATTTTTCTGGGTAATACCCAATTTTCAACCTTCCTACTTGAAATTTTCTATCTCTAAATGGAATTTCCATTTCTCTCCTAAATATTAATTAATCTCAATTAATTAATCTCTTGGACTCTGAATTTCAGACTAAATGTCTTGCCCCTAACAAATCTTTCCAATTAAAAGCCCCTCATTTGATGAGTCCCTTTTCCATAAATAAAAACCTGGAGTGAGAAAGCTAAAAGAACACCAAAAATAGGAAGCCTATGGCAGAAGAAGCCTACTAGGAGAATAGTGATCTCATTGACCAAAGGTAGGGCTCACAGACCTGAGGGAAGAGAGAAGGCTCAAGGACATGTGGTGGCTAAGGATTGACAGAACAGAAATACATGGGGGGTGGAGACAAACATGCTGGGGCCAAGGACAGACATATGTAGGCTGGGAGGACACGTGGCGATCCAGGATAGAAGAGCAGATATCTCTTTCTCTTTCTCTCTCTCTCTGAGATTTTTTTTTTAAAGAGAAATTTCCCAGATCCTTTTCAGTCAGTTCCCTTTTATCTTCAGGAGTATTTTTTAGAGGAGAGAGACAGAGACAGAGACAGAGATCTGATGGCTTGCTCTCCTGAGCTTTCAGAGCTAACAAAGTCATAGGTAAATTCAGTCTCCCTACTTAAAATAGGAATGAATTCAGATAAAGGGAAAAAGAGCAGAGGCCTGTATTTACAAACCCCATGTTGGCTTCAGATGGTGTCTGTCTTTTTACCAAAGTGCAGGAGTACAGGAAGGAGTCAGAGCATGGGACTAGGCCTGACTGAATAGTACCTTTTGAACGCACCCCAGTTCAGAATGTATAACCAATTAATAGTCTAACACTGCATCATATAGTTAGCAGAGGAGATCCAGTTACATAATACTGTGCATGCTGCATGTAGCGGCAAGCACCCTAGCATCCCTAGGGTGGCTGCCAATACAGGTTCTTGGATCTGCTTTGATAAAGGAAAGCAACTCAAAATGGGTTAACAAGCTTACTTTAATCAGTCAAATATGTATTGTTTACCTAGTTCAGGGGAAAAAGGTCAGCACCCCGAACTTCAGAATACACAGACAGAATTATCAAGACAGAGAAACAGATCAAGTAGACAGTTTCCAAATTGTCCAACCATTACATCCAAACCAAATCAACATCTGGGTTTCAACATCTGGGTTTTTCAAAGCTGGGGGACTCTCAACAACAGCTTCCCAGAGTTTCATCTGATCAAATCACAGAACACTTCTCAAAGTGAGTCCCAAAACAAAGCTACACATCAGGGCTTATATAGCCTTCTCCTGGCTCAGAGAATGTAACAACCTTATTGACCCACTGCCCAATCAAAAAGTATCTACTGAAAAACAAGCCTCCTACCCCAGGCTCCAGGTGCACTTTAGCAGGGAAGATCTTTAAAATTTACATTCCCATTACACTGCAAAGTCCATGAACTCAGCATTAGCTGAGCATTCTATTCAAGCTCATCAGGAATGGACTCCTAGGCCAGCCCCCCATTATATTTTATCCTTGTATTTGGTTAAGCCTAAGCTATGTAATGTATTGCACTGTGTTGCCACAGGTTCCTTTCCCCTCCTTCCCTTCCTGCCTGCTCCCATTTGCCTACCTTTTCTCTAGTTTAGGAGATTTACGTAACTTTTTTTTTTACAGGCATACCTCATTTTATTGCCCTTTGCTTTATTGCACTTCACAGATATTACATTTTTGTTTGTTTTTCCAACAGCACATACTCACATCATATCTCTGTGTCACATTTCGGTAATTCTCATGATATTACAAAAATTTTTCATTATTATTGTATCTGTTATGGTGATCTTTGATCAGTGTGAGCTTTGATGTTGCTATGGTAATTCTTTTGAGGCACTACTAACCTCTCCTATAGAGGTCAGAGAACTTAATTGTAAATGTTGGACTGCCATTCCTTTCTTTCTCCCTCTCCTCAGGCCTCCTTATTTCCCAAGACAACACAATATTGAAATGAGGCCAATTAATAACCCTACAATGGCCTGTAAGTGTTCAAGTGAAAGGAAGAGACAAATTTCATTGTTGAATTATTTTAAGAAATCACCACAGCCACCCCCAAAACTTCAGCAACCATCCTGATCAGTCAGAAAGTCATCATCGAGGCAAGACCCTCCAGCAAAAAATTTATAACTAGTAAAAGGCTTAGATGATAGTTAGCATTTTTTAGCAATAAAGTATTTTTTAATTAGGGTATGTACATTTTTTAGACATGATACTCTTGCACACTTAATAGACTGTAGTATGGTATAAACATAACTTTTATATGCCCTGGGAAACCAAAAAATTCATGACTCGCTTTATTACAACATTTGCTTTATTGCAGTGATGTGAAACCAAACCTACATCTCCAAGGTATGCCTGCATTTCTTCAGTTATTTGTTTTTTCCTCTCTTTTGTTTCTTCTCTTTCACCTCTTCTTTCAAAATCTCCCTTTTCCTTTCCAGCTTCCTATGTTTCTTAGTTTTCTTTTTGCCATGCCCTTTTCTAATAGGCTTTATTTTGTTCTCTTCATGAATTCACTTTTCTTCATCTAGTCTGAATTTTTTTTCCTATAATCCATGGGCTATAACCTTATTTATTGCTTCTTCAATCTCTCTCTAATGTTCATGGGATTAAATTTTGGAATAAAAGGATCTGAGCTCCTTTTTCTAAGCAAATTTTATGTTATTGCCTTTATTGTTCTTGCCCCATCATCTCTTCCCCTGCCCAAAGTCTCATGCGGCCCTGCCCCCTGCTGTTACATAGAGGAAACCCTGTGTGGTAGAAATTTCTTAGTATTATCAGACTGTAGAATCTTAATTTACCCCTGATCATTCTCTTTCCCAATAGTTGTGCCATCTTGTCTCTGTGCCCATCCATATATCTACTTCTACTTTTCTGGGTGTCAGCTACCCCTAAGATCTCACACATCTCTTCTCTTGGGCTATCCTTTGACGTATAATACTCTCTTGGAGAAGGCAGCCTCCCAATGCACCATTTTCCCCCAAATCAAACTTATCTTGAGTTCTCCAGATTTCTAGGAGGACCTCACACCCACTATTATTTTGAGAATGACCTCCCAGTTTAGTCCCTGGGCTCAACCCTTTCATTCTTTCACCTCTGTCACTCTCCCGTAGTGCTGTATGACCAAGGCAGAATCCAAATAGGACTTTGTTCTTTCTGAACACCATGCTCTTTTTTTTTTTTTGGAGGGGGGAAGGCAGGGCAATTGGGGTTAAGTGACTTGCCTAGGGTCATATGGCTTTTTATGTTAAGTGTCTGAGGCCAGATTTAAACTCAAGTCCTCCTGACTCCAGAGCCGGTGCTCTATTCACTGCTCCACCTAGCAGCCCTCCACCATGCTCTTTCTAATGCAATGCGAGCCTCTTATGGGTGACATGGAACACTATTAGTCACCTCTCTTTTCCCCTGTCTGATGAGAGAATGTGAGTACATTTCGTTTATTTTCCCCTGTTTCTTGTGAACTTCTGGGCTTCTTAGCTAATTCTTCTTGTGTTAGAAAGTTTACTTTCTAACTTGGTAGACATTGTATCTAAGGACATTTTTTTTCTCCTTACTTTTTATTTGAAAAGAGCCCTTTGATTATACTTGCTGGTGTCCCAAGCAAATACGTTTTTACTAGCACTTTATGAGGCACGCCTACCCTTAGCCTAAAGTCCATCATTATCATACTCTCAGTGGAGGCCTAGAATTTTAAATCCTCTCTTGGACACCAACTTCTTCACCCAGAAGGAGTTCTACCTTGTCTAAAACCCTTGTCTTTCATAGTTAACAGGGATGAAAACATTAACCGCTTTATTTTCTTGCCCAAGATTTCATAATTCTTAGCAATACTTCCTAAATGTCTTCTGGCAGTTTGTTTATGCTCATACCAGTCAGAAGTCACAAGTTTTGAAGGTCACAGGGCTAGGGAACCTATAGCCTCAAGGCCACATGTGGCCCTCTAAGTCCTCAAGTGTGGCCTTTTGTAAAGGCCTCAAGGCTGCAGGTTCCCCACCCCTGAACTAGGAGCTTCACAACCATGCTGCATACATTCCCTGAGAAGACAGCTGCTCACTATGGTTTTATTATCAGGTAAATATATAGCTTAGTACCCCTTAGCAGAGAGTTATAGCCAACCCTATTCATGTCTTACTTTGACCCTTACTGGATGATCTTTTACCTCACAGTAGAGAGAGTTATGTGGCACAGACTACAGAGTGTTGGGCATGGAATCAGGGAGACCTGAGTTCAAGTTCAGCTTTAGGCACTTGGACAAGTCATTGAATTTCTATTTTCCCCAACTACAAAATGGGGATAATAACATCACCTACCTCCCCAGGGTTGTTGTGAAGACTGAATAAAATATTATTGGTTTTTTTGGTTTGGTTTTTTTTTTGCTTTTTGTAGGGGGAAAGGTAAGGCAATTGGGGTTAAGTGACTTGCCTAAGGTCACACGGCTAGGTTTTTTTTTTTTTTTTTGGTGTGTGTGTTAAGTGTCTAAGGCCAGATTTGAACTCAGGTCCTCCTGACTCCAGGGCTGGTGCTCTATTCATTGCATCACCTAGCCGCCCCATGAAATATTATTTGTAAAGTACAGAGCCTGAAACATTGTAAGGGCGTCATAAAGACTTGTTTCCTTCTTCCATGGCCCCCGTGGATCCACATCATTATTCCCTTGCATACAAGTAACTGCTTCCTCCTCGGAGGGTCCAGTTCCCTTCTCCTTGGGAAGAGCCTCATCTCTATTTCCTTATTCCCTTTCTTCTCTTTATCTTATTGTTCTATTTTCCAACCTCCTGATCCTTGCACCTTCCAATCTCCTTTATTTTTTTCTTTTTACATTGAAACCTTTCTGCCATTTTTAAAGAAACACTTTAACTTTGAAAGTGGAGAGATGTTTATTATGCTCCTTTACCTTCTCTCCTAAGAGGCAGATCAGGCCGCATTTTGCGGGTTCATTCAGCAGTTACTTGGCTGTGGGACAAAACACAATGCATCCTATATCCAGGGCCTTTCCTCTGAGATTGCTTCCAATTTTCCTTGTATATATCTTTTCTGTACATAATTCTTTGCATATTGTATCTCCCATTAAAATGTGAATATCTTGAAGGGACAGGAATATTTTTTTTCTCCTTTCTTGCGCCACGAGCACTTAACAGTGCCTGTTTACAGTAAGCACTTAATAAATGCTTGTTGATTTGACACTGCCCAATTCCCTCTTCTTTCCTTACTTTCTCGAATAAAGCTTCTCAGTCCTTTGTCATTTTTGTTAGTAACTTTCTTCATTCCTCTGTTGTTCTTTCTTTGGCTAACTCTTGGAAAAAAGGAGTTCTTGACTCTTCAGTTTCCTTACTTTGAAGTCTGAGACAGCAACAAAGGTCCACTACGTACCAAAATATTCATAGCAGCCTTTTTTTGCAGCAGCGAAGAAGTGGAAACAAAATTGGTTTCCATAGACTAGGAAACAGCTGAAAGAACTATGACATATGAACTTAATGGAATATTAATGTGCAATTTAAAAAATGATGGATGCAAAGATATCTGGGAAACCTTCATTGAAGTGCCACAGAGGAAAATAAGTAGGATAAAGAGAATTCTGTATATACAGAAAAGTAATGAAAAAGGCCCTAATTTGCTGGACTGTGGTACCTATCATGGAATTTGTCCTGGTCACTATGTGAGCTGGTCTGCAACCCCCTGTGACTAGACGTTGGGAAGGACAGGATCTTGTTAGAGAAACTTCCTCCTTCCTCCTTTCATAGCCTATGAGGAGAGCTAAGGAGAAATGGACCATTTTGTTTTATAATACTTTTCCAGATCTTTCTCTTCTTTGGAATTCCAGGAAGTTGGGGGGGGGGGGAGAGGAGAAGAGATAGCTCTCCTCTGTCTTCCAGCAATGGTTGTTTGCAGCAGAAGAATATGGCAAGAGGAGATATATGCTTGTTTAAGAGAGTTTGAGATTGGACCTCAAGTTTCTTGCTGCCTTGATCTACTTGTATTATGTCTTTTTCTTAGTGTATTGGGAGAAAAAGAGAACCACTATGAAGGTCGTTCTACACTTGAAGGACTAAAGAAAGATATGCATTGACTGACTAGGACATCTGGACATTGCAAACTGTCCATTATATTTGCTGTATCACTCAGATAACACAGGCCTAGGGCGAATATGAAATATCTGTTCAGCAGGACCCCAAAAGAGTTGTACTTTCTGGAGGGGAAGTGGGAATATAATGAGTGTAATTGGTGTTAAGTTTTCTGTATTTGTTCATATGTATTTTTGAATCTTGTATATTTTCTATGGGGTGAAATAAAGGCTATCTCTTACTTAATACCCACACATTGTATTCTAAGTATCTTCGAGGGAGTAGACAGACTCTAGAAGGAATCTACCTAAGCTTATAAAAAGGATTTTCTTGGAGGAATTCAGTCAGGGGTTTGGGACAGAGAGAGAAACAAGAACTCCAGTGGGATCGTTCTAGGATGAACTTGGGCCTATGTGAGCCCAGATCTTTCTCTTTGGTGACATGTGTAGAGTGAGCATGCTCTCCCGGAGCCAGGGGTTCAGGGGTACCCTAATAAATTGAGGTTTCTCCTTCTCTCCTGCCTCAGCTCAAGACCCCTTCCCTCACAGTTGTGTCCCTGCACTCTTGGGTACCAGTGACCAATGTCACAGTTCCATTTAACCATTAAACATCAATCAACTTCTAGAAAGAGATATTAACTTTGAAGATGTAGCACAAATAAAGGTACAGACATTTTCCCCCAACACTTTGGGGTCCAACTTCCCAGTCTTTGGGGACAGTGGGCTCAAACTTCTCCCAGTTACTCGCATTAGTCCCATCAAATTCCCTTCTAAATGCATCACCACTGTCAAATGAGTTCTTGTCTTAGCTACTGATGGGCTAAGTCTCAAGGCCACTATCAAAGGTTACTCCTTGTTATGTGAAGTATAAATGCTGACCTGGCTACAAAAGTTAGATACTGAGATTCTGGTACACTGATCTTTCTTCACTTAAAATAAAGGAACAAATGGCAGAGCAAGCAAAGAGCTCAGGCCTATATTTTCAAGGCTAGGTGGTGGCTTTAGCAGGGAAGACCAAGGCAGCCATCCTTGGTCTTAACAAAATTGTCTCTCACTAGATGCTATCTATCAGCAAAGGAATCTAATGGGTACACCAAGAATGTGTCCAATGAAAAAATTCCCAAAGAGGCTAGGCCAGGGTTGACTCAGGGCTTTTGCAGTGCCTCACAGCCAATCAAAGGGCACCAGATTGGTTAGATGACCAGATGTAGTTATAGAATGGTCTACACATATTCCACAGTCTCTCCAAGACATTTCCATCACACATCATCACAAGGATCCTAGGTACAGACTCTTTGGCCTGTTCATAGGGGGAGATGCAGTCAGAGGTACCCTACACATGTGTAGACCTCTACAATGATTATAACAAAGTAAATGAAAAGTGAGCCAAAAGGAAGTTGGACTCTGAGGAATGGGAAGCCCAATCCAAGTCCTAGAGAAGAGATAATACAGCATGCATCGTCAGATAAGGATTTTGTAGAGGATATTTTTGCTCAATTGTTTTTCTCAAAGGGGAAAGTTTGATCCAGGGATGAATAGGAAGGGACTATGATATAAAGATATCACCAAAAAAATTTTTAAATCCTCAAATGCATTGAAGAAAAATAAAATAAAAAGCTGTCATTCTCCTCACTTCATTAACTCACAGACAGATATGTCCAGCTTCCTTTCCCTTTTCTAACACCAAGTTTTTCCTCTTCTTCTTCCTCCTCCTTCTCCATCTTTAATCCTGTTCTTGTAGCTAGGTCAACAACACAAGGCTCAGACTCTCAGCCCGACTCTCCTTCCTCCACACCATTACAGCATGTGGAACGTTTCAAAAACTCAAAACTGAATTCAGAACTACAGAGAACCAGAGAAGGAAATGGGGATGGATATCGTCTCTGGCACTGGTCCCCACTTGGCAGGGATCAATGGTCTTCTTTAGGAGGGAGTAGAATCATGGGCCCATAAGGAGGTTTTTAATGGGGCAAAATCACAGCCTTGGTCTCACTGGAACAGTTTGGATTTCACTGGAAGACCTGGGGGGCTCTTTCACCAAATGGTTTTCTTTTAATATGTCAGCAGCTTTTCATTTTTAATTCAAACCTTATACTCATAGCTTTGGGAATGTCACAAAACAATACTCTGCATCCAAGAAAAATTCCTAAGATTCTTTTCCCCCATTCAGGGCAATTTCACCATCATGGATCCAGTGGGTTGGTGTGGCCTGCCTGTTAACAAAGACTCCAGAAAATTATTCCACTTTTCAGAGAAACATGCTCTCAAAAGGGCCCTCACAAGATTCTCTGTTAGTCACCTGCAGTGGATTCTTGCCTCTTTTAGTCTGAAATAGTTTTGAGAACAATGCACCATAGAGTACCCTCCATAAGGACATGTGTTTCTTACATTGGGTGGGTAGCTGGACTAAGGTGTGTTGTAAACCAAGATTCCTTTCGATTCTGAGAGCAAACTTTGAGACTTTTTTGCTTGTTTAACAATTTTTACTCTCAAGAAATTCTGCTTATAATTATCTCTCTGAACTTTCGTTTTCTCATTGGTTTGATGAGGTGGTTAGATTACATGGTTTATAAGCACCAATATTTTACAATTCTTCAGTCTAAATTTCTTCTGTCCCCGTTCACATCCGTTTGCCTCTGCTCTGCTTGCCATGTTTAGCATGGCACTGATTAGCCTGGCACTGACTGACTGAGTCCCTAATGCCCTAGTAGTCTGTCCCGGGCTCATTGCTCTGAGGTTGCCTTTACTGTACTAATATAGTTAGATTCCCCAGTACAATTCCACTGCTACCTTGGATTCCCAAGGAACAATTCTATTTTTGGTCTTAGTCAAATGGTTCTCCCCAGAAAGAGGGGAAAGGAAAAATGGTACCCAGAATACAAACATGAATCAGATTTGGGAAAGGTGGTTTGATTACCCTACAGAAAAAAAAAAGAAAGCAAAACAATCCAGAGTCATAGGATCATTAAAAACAAATCTAGTAACATCATACTAGTACCATTGGTTGAGGTTAATATTCAAACTTTGTTGGAACATTTGCAAGTGTTTTCTGTGCAAGGGCAAGTAATTGGCCTTTTACATATCACCTCCACCTGAGTATAGCCTGATCAATACAAAATGAATTCTTTCTTTTTTCCAGTCTTTCTTTCTTTCTTTTGATCAGTCTGTCTTTGCAGTCTGGTTGTGATTGCTCTGATAACAGCTACCCTGTCCTTTTACAGCACCCAAATAACACCCAGACTGGGGAAAATGCTGGTTGCCATTTGGTTCACAAACCAAAGGTGAACCTGTTGAGGTTTAGGGGTGTGCAAGGCCCCAAAATACCAACACACCGGGTCCTGCCAAATGAATTTGACTCAAGCCTTCTGTCAGCCAAAATAAAACAAAGTTTATTAAAGATTCACCATAATGGGTAGACTCTTAAGGAGCCTAAGTATAGGTGAAGCTTATATTGACAAGCAGGCCAGAGTAATCTGACACAAAGTGAGTTTGCCCTACATTGAATTACCTACTTGGAGGCAAGATGGATCTTATATACAGAAAGATTGTGGGAGGATTTAGGGGTGGTCTAGAGGAGGAGTTTGGGGAGGGTCTTGAGGAGAAGTCTAAGGAAGATCTTGAGGGGACTGAGGTCAGACTCTAGGAATGGGATTAAGGGTGGGAAATAGCTGAAGGCTACCTGGAGATGACAGACAATGGAGGGCTGAGCTAGTTTAAGGGTAACAGACTTGGGTATAGATAGTTTGATAGGATCAAGGGTGGGAAGTAGCTGGACAATGGAGGGCTAAACTAGGTTAAGAGTAACAGAGATTCCGGCCTAGGATAATGAAAGGCTTATGGCCTCAGGCAAATGCCTCATCAAGTGGGAAGATTCAGTCAGAGTTCAAGGGGGTTCCCAGAGCCTGTACTCCATCAAACTCCAGAGTCTCAGAGGGTCAGTAAGAAAAAAAGAGGCCTGAGGGGAATCACACAGATGAAACCCTGAGTTAATATGACTGACAGGAAGCATTTAGAGGATATGGGAGCCTGTTGTCCTGTGTGTGTGTACACTGCCCCACTTACAACAGGCCCTTGTGTATGAAAAAGGAGCAAGAAAACCCCACCCCTCACCATCTCCTTCACATAAGCCTGGAAGCCTAGTACCGTATGAGTATGCTGGAGTCAACTTGAAGAGGTTAGGGAACTATAAAATGTGGAGGTATAAGGTTAGGGGCACGAGGCCCCAAAATACCAACACGCCAGGTCCTGCTGAATGAATTCGACTCAAGCCTTCTCTCAGCCAAAGAAAAGCAAAGTTTATTAAAGGTTCGCCATAATGGGTAGACTCTTATGGAGCCTAAGTGTCTGTGAAGCTTGCATTGGACAAGCAGGCTGGAATGATCTGACACAGAGCGAGTGTGAACCAGAAGATTCTCTGGCTTTTTTTTCATGGAGATGGGGTCTTATATACAGAAAGAATGTGGGAGGATTCTGGGGTGGTCTGGAGGGGGAGTTTGGGGAGGGTCTTGAGGAGGAGTCTAAGGAGGGACTGAGATCAGACACCAGGAATGGGATTAAGGGTGGAAAATAGCTGGAGGCTACCATGAGAAGACAGACAATGGAGGGCTAGGCTAGGAGGGTAACAAGATTTGGGTGTATATTTCGGGAGGATCAAGGGTGGGGCCTAGCTGGACAATGGAGGGCTAGGCTAGTAACAGAGATTTGGGCAGAGCTGTAATGAGAGGCCTCAGGCAAGTGCCTCATCAAATGGGAAGATTCAGGGTTCAAGGGGGTTCCCAGAGCCTGTACCTTATCAAACTCACATAAGATCTTGAGAAATGATTGTTAAATTTTCAGTGTCAATTTGCATTTTCACCTTGAAAAGTTACTAATTCTACAAATCAGGGCTTGATTTATTGTTTTATTGATTTTTAGACTTAAGAAAGTGATAGATCAAATGTTAATAATGCAAATAAAAGTTAGAAGTATGCCTTTCTCACATTTCTCCACTCACCTCCCATCCCAAGCCAAGCTTGTTGTTAAATATTTACTAGTACATCCTTGAAGTAGGCCTGATGGGGTTTAGACTCTGGGAACCTCCTTGAATCTTCCCACTTGATGAGACATTTGCCTGAGGCCATAAGCCTTTCATTATTTAGGAACTAACCTAGCCTAGCCCTCCATTGTCTGGCTACTTCCACCCTTGATCCTATCAAAATATACCCAAATATGCTACCCTTTAGCCTAGCCCTCCATTGTCTATCATCACTAGGGAGCCTTCAGCTATTTCTCACCCTTAATCCCATTCCTGGAGTCTGACCTCAGTGCCCTCAGATCCTCCTTAGACTCCTCCTCAAGACCCTCCCCAAACCCCTTCTCTAGACCATCCCAAAATCCTCCTACAATCTTTCTGTATATAAGATCCATCTTACCTCCATGAAGGTGCTAAGAATTCAATTTAGGGCAGATTATTCTGACCTGCTGGTCAATACAAATGTCACACATACAACGGCTCCTTCGAATCTCTAATAAACTTTGTTTTACTTTGAGAGAAACTTGAGTTGAATTCATTTGGCAGGACTCAGCGTGTTGGTATTTTGGGGTCTTGAATACCCCTAAACCCTAAACCTCAACATATGGTTCCTCGAACCTCAACAACAAGGGAGGGTTTTTATTTTATTGGGGGAGAGGGCTGTGAGAGGAGGAACAGGTAAGTTGTGAAAGTGATGCCAAAAATAAAGAAGAAATATTTTTTAGAATATAGAAAAGAGGAACAGCTAGGTGGTATAGTGAATAGAGCACCAGCCCTGGAGTCAGGAGGACCTAAGTTCAAATTTGACTTCAGACACTTAACCCTAATTCTGTGTGACCTTGGGAAAGTCACTTAACCCCAAATGCCGCTCCAAAAAATAAAAATTAAAAAAATAAAAAACGTGTTTGCTATATCTGTCTTTTGACATGTTTGCAATATCTCTGTGCCCTAATTTATGGTCAATTTTTGTAAAACTTGTATATATGGTCCTTCTTTACAAGTTGACTAATGTTTAATGTGAAGGTATTTGTAGATTCTATATTTGATTGCATGCCACCATGAGGGGGAAGGGGGAGGAGAGAGAGGGGGAGAAAATTTGAAACTCAAGGGATTGTGAAAATGAATATTATAAACCAAAAGTAAATAAATACATTTTAAAAAAGTAAATTTAAAAAATTAATATTAACTTCACATGCAGGGCAAATATTACTACCATGTAAAATTAAATGTATATTAAAAGAAAAAACTTGTATATGGTTATAATATGCATATTCTTTAGTTGTCCCAATTACTATAAGTCTTTTAGCTCTGATTTCTCCAGAAATGAGTTAAGATCTGTTTTACCTTTTTTTTAAAAATTAATCTTTCTTATAAAGTTATCCAAAACTGAGAGGGACTTGCTACTATTGTATTACTCTTTATATCTCTTTATAGTTAAGTTCATTTTTCCTTTATTAATTTAGATGCTAAGGCAGTTGAATTATATAAATTAATATTGTTTTTTTTTTTTTGTCTATGGTTCCTTTTAGAATAATTTAGTTTTCTTGTTTAGGGCAGTTAGATAGAACAATGGACAGAGTGCTGGGCCTGGAGTCAGGAAGACTACCTTTTCCGAATTGAAATCCTTTTTCAGACACTAGCTGTGTGACCCTAGGCATGTCACTTAACCCTATTTGCCTCAGTTTCTTCATCTGTAAAATGAGTTGGAGAAGGAAATGTCAAACCATTCCAGTATCTTTGTGGAGTCATGAAGAGCTGGAAATGACTGAAAAAAAATGACCAAACAACAAGTTTTCTTGTTTATCCTTTTTTAATGTTGTGAATATTTTTGCTTTGTTGGATAGCATGATTACAATTCCTGCTTACTTGTATTCACCAGATACATAATAATTTTTTTTCCAGCCTCTTTTTTTATTCTGCATATCTCTTTGTTTGTTTAATGTGTTTCTTATAAGGAACAGATTCTTATCCAATCTATCACTCTAATTAAAATGAGAGTGATAGATTGGAGAAGAAAATAAAATTCAGATGTATTAAAAGTTATTAGAGTTAGGTTTATTTTTTCTGTGATTTATCTCAAATATTGGTTTTTGGTTTTTATCCCAAATTAGCATTTTTTTTTCTTCCTTTGTAAACACATTAGATCTCTTTAGTTTGTATTTCCCAGTCAAGATTTTATCTGGCATGTTTTTTAGATTTGGTAGAGACAGCGGGAAGTTACTAACAGAATATCTTCCTATTACTTCACCAATTTAGGATCCTTTCTTTTTCTATTTTTATGGCTTGTGTATTATTGGAATTAACTATTCCATTAATCTTTGATAGAATTCACTTATAAATCCATTTAGTACAAATGGGTTTTTCCACTAAGTCCTTAAATCCAAACTTTTTTCTTTAGAAGTTCACTTATAGCTTTCATTTTTTCTAAAATTGTATTATTTACACTCTGTTTCTTGTTCTGTTAATCTGAGTATTTTATTTGCATATCTATTCATCTACTTTATTTGTTAGTTTTACTGTCATGTAGTTGTAAAAAATTTTCTAATAATTTTATTTCCTCTTCATTTGTTGTGAAATTTTTTTCATTTGTGATGTTGGTAATTTGGTTTTCCTCCTGTTAAAAATCAAATTAGCTAATGAGTTATCTACTTTTTTAAAAAAGCTACTAATTGTCAGAGATCAAACATATCTAAGTTTTCCAAAATCATATGTGAATCTTTATTAGCATAGGTCTAAAAGGGGTACATTGAGGTCTTCCTCTATTAGAGTTTTACTATTTATTTCTCATTTAGCTTTTCCCTTAAGTATTTAGATATTTCATCTAAATGATGCATTTGATATACATATGTTAAGTATTGACATTAATTCATTGTTTATGGTACCTTTCAGCATAAAGTAGTTTCCCTGTTTATCTCTTTTAACGAAGTCTATATTTCTGTCACCTTCTCTACGATCATGATTGCTACCCCTTGCTAAATTCAGCTAAAGTATAAGGGATTTAGCTACTGCCTCTTATTTTAACTTTGTCTCCTTATGCTTCTTCAGTGAATTTTTATATATATTTTTTTCCATTTCACCAATTCTGCTTTTTTAAATTTAATTTTTAATTTAATTATTTTATTTTTTAAATTTTTACCCAGTTTTATGTAAAAATAATTTTTAGCACTTGTCTTTAAAACTGTTCATTCCAAATTCTCTCCCTCTTTCCATCCCTCCCCACCCACCACCCCTCATTGAGAAGGCAGTTTGATATAGTTTGTAGAAGTGTTAGTCATGCAAAACATATCCATAATAGTTATGTTGTGAAAGAAAACACAGAAAAAAACCTCAAGAGAAATAAAGTAAAAAAAATGTATGCTTCAATCTGTAACACCATTAGTTGTTTCTCTGGGAATGGATAGCATTTTTCCTTCTGAGTTGTCTTGGATTATTGTATTGCTGAGAATAGCTAAATCATTCATAGTTGATCATTACAATATTGCTGTTACTTTGTACATGGTACATTTCACTTTGCATCAGCCCATGAAAGTCTTTCCAGGTTTTTCTGAGAGCATCCTGCTCATCATTTCTTTTTTTTTTTTTAAAGCAATCGGGGTTAAGTAACTTGCTCAAGGTTACATAGCCAGTTATTTCTGGGTGTGGTGCTAAGTATCTGAGCCCGGATTTGATCCCCAGGTCATCCTGACACTGGGGCCAGTGCTCTTACTCGATGAGCCACCTGGCCGCCCCTAAGCAATTGGGGTTAAGTAACAAGCACTCTTTTCTGCCCTAGAACTGTCACTAGGGTCTTTACTCCCCTGCTGCCCCAAGCTTTGGTGTGTTAATGCTCTTCCTTGTCCTGAGGCTGTGACTCAGGACTGTCACCTAAGTAATGCCACAGAGTCCTGCATCCAGTGCCAGCAAGGAGACCCCTGTAATTGCTTTCTGACCAGTTGTCTTATCCCCTTACCATCTGTGGGCTATTTCCAGAAACAGTTGCTGCCTCTGCTGATTCAGTCACCCCTAAGGTCTGCTGCTGTGTCAAGGCCTGTGCTTATGCAGCCTGCACTGGACTGTGCTCCTCTCTCACTTCAGTGATAAACCTTTCCTGCTGACCTAAATTATCTTAGGCTAGAAAATTGTTTCACTCTGTCCTTTTTGGTGTTCTATTGCTCCAGAATTTGTTTTGATGTATTATTTAAAGTTGTTTGGAGAAGAATTTGCCTTCTTATGTTTCAAGTGTGTTTCTTGTAAACAACATATTATTGGATTCTCTTTTCTAATCCATTCTGCTATCCTTCTCTTTTATGGGTGATTTCATCCCACTTATAATGAAACTGATGATTTTTAATTGTATATTTCCCTACATCCTATTCTCATACTTTCCCTTCCTTGATCTCTCTCTCTTCATAATAAAGAGGATTGTGAGTGAAAAGGATGGTCAGCACCAGTGCTCTGTGCTTGATTCAATCAATTTCTGCTCCACCACCCCTTATCTCTTCTCCTTGTTCAGACCCCATTCAGAGGTTCTTATTATTTCTTTCCCTCTAAAGCCCTTTAAAAAAAGCCCTTTTCACAACCCACCCTCTGAGCTTGAAGTTGGTTTTAATTACGATTGATTCCTCCCTGAATGTACCTTCTTTCTTATTTTAGCCTTCTTTACACTAGTGCGATACCAATAACAGCTGCTATGAATATGCATACGTATTTCCAGGGTAGATTTGCAAAATATAATAAACTCTCTTCCTCAAAGGTAAAACCAAAATATTTATTTGAAACATCACTTTTAGGACACCAAGAAGAAAGATTTAGTAAGGTACTCATTACCAATTCAGGGAGCACTAACATCTCAAGCATTCTATTTGTTAGGCCTCCCCACCAACATGTTCCCCTAGGCAAATTCCTCCCTCTGTCCACTCACACTTGCTTTCTCTCTGTTCTTTCTCATTCTCATTCTCTTTCCCTTGGGCAAGCTCCTCCCATAATGTGACTCAACCTCCATGTGACTCAGATTGTATCACAGCTATGAGCTGGGTCAGAGCTCAAAGTAGGTCACATAGGCCTATTAGTGGGTAGGGAAGAGCTTCCTGTTCCATTAACATTACACCCTCTTCACATTTTCTTAATATTTTCCTATTGGGTTGAAAGCATTTCTACTTGACTCTCTATCCTTCAATCCCAATTCTTATCTTATTCTTTCTATCTTATCTTCTTTTGACTGGTTCAGGTGAAAGTGATATTCTAGTTAAGTTCAATTCTCCCACCTCTTTCTTCTTGTCGTATAATTTTCTACTTGCATATTCAAATTTTGTGAGATAGATATATTCTCCCATCCTTACTCTTTTTTTCTTCCCCAAGGTATTACTTTCCTTCTCCCTTTCTCTTCGTCTTCTAAGATTATTAAAACACAATAAAATCACTTCCCATACTTCTATGTGAACTTCCTCCATAAACTCTAATGACATTAGAGTCCTGAGGAGATATTTGTTGCATCTTCTTTTATTAAAATATAGTCATTTAATCCTTGTTTAGTCCTTTCTGATTACTCATTTGTATTTTACTTTTTTCTCTTGACTCCTGTGTTTGTATTTCAGGGTTTCACCTCAGTTCTGATTTTTCATCATGAATACTTAGAAGCCCTCTATTTCTATTTTCTAATTAATTAATTAATTTTTGGTTTTCAACATTCACTTTAACAAGATTGTGAGTCCTAAATTTTCCCCCTCCTTTTTCTCCCTCCTCCCCAAGATGGCATGCAATTTGATATAGGTTATACATGTACAATCATACTAAACATATTTCCACATGAGTCATGTTGTGAAAGAAGAATCAGAACAAAAGGGGAAAACCATGAGAAGAAAAAAGAGAAAATAGTATTTTTCAGTCTGTATTCAGACTCCATAGCATTTTCCATCATGAGTCTTTTGGAATTGTCTCAGATTATTGCATTGCTGAGAAGAGCTAAGTCTATCAAAATTGGTCAATGCATAATGATGCTGTTACTGTGTACAATGTTCTCCTGGTTCTGCTCTCTTTATTCAGCATCAGTTCATGTAAGTCTTTCCAGTTTTTTCTGAAATCTGCCTACTCATTATTTCTTATGGAGCAATAGTATTCCATTACAGTAAAATATGGCAACTTGCTCAGCCATTCCCCAATTGATGAGCATCCCCTCAATTTCTAATTCTTTTTCATCACAAAAAGCATTGCTATAAATAGGAAGCCCTCTATTTCTTTAAAGATTTATTTCTTCTCTCTCTCTCTTTTTTTTTTTTTGCTTTTTGGAGGGCAGTTGGGGTTAAGTGACTTGCCCAAGGACACACAGCTAGTTTTTGTGTTAAGTGTCTGAGGCCAGATTTGAACTCAGGTCTGCCTGACTCCAGAGCCCGTGCTCTATTCATTGCACCACCTAGCCACCCCAAGGTGATATTTCTTCTCTTGTAGGATTATACTCAGTTTCACTGGGCAAGCTACTGTTGACTGAAGTTCTCTATCTTTAACATTTTGGGTATTGCATTCCTAGCTCTCCACTTGTTTAAAGTAGTACCTACTAAATCTTATTTGATCCTGACTGTGGCTCTTCATTACTTGAACTCTTTCTGGCCTGCTTGCAGTGGTTTGTATCAGCAATGCCATATTCACAATGCCTATAGAGATTACAAATATGCTGATATAATTATCCATCACAAAATACGTCAGGTTTGACATTTGGGGAAATAAACTAGAAAATTTATTAAGATACCAAAAGACTGAGTCCCAAAACCAGAAAGTGAAAGCCATCAGAGTAGTTATGACATTGGCACAGGTAGATAAAGTAGAAAGCACCCACATTCTCAAGCCTTTAAAACAGAACAGGCTACCTCAGGCAAAGGTCCTCCTCTCCCCACTCACAGCAACCACCCAGCGCACTCCCAGCAGCTCCGGCCCCTGGCAGTGCTCAGCAGGGGTCCTTAGCAGAAAAGTCCTGCTCCCAGCAGCTCTGGCCCCTGGCAGTGCTCAGCAGGAGTCCTAACTCAAAAAAAAAAAAAAAGGCAACCGCAACCGCTGCCAACCGCCAACCGCAGGACCGTTAGCTTGGCTTTCACTTTTTCTCTCTTTCCGCTTTCTCTTGCTCTGCTATGTCAGCACGTCCATGGGGCATGGAAGATCTTTAAATCCCATAACCCTTACATGGTTTTTCTTTAAATAGGAAGTTCTGGATTTTAGCTGTGATGTTCCTGGGAGTTTTCATTTTGGGGTTTCTTTCAGGAGGTGTCTGGTTGATTCTTTCTAATTTCATGTTTTCCTCAAGTTCTCATAGGTCTGGGAAGTTTTTTTTCATGATTGCTTGAAATATGATACTCAGGTTCTTTTTATGGTCATGGCTTTAAGACACTCCACTGATTCTTAAATTCTTTCTCCTTTTTTTTTTTTCAGGTCAATTGTTTTTGCTCTAAGATGTCTTACCTTACATTTCCTTAAATTTTTTTTTCACTCTTTTGACTTTGTTTTGATATTTTTGTCTCAGTCATTAATATATGTTTGAGCCATTCTAATTTTCAAGGAATCTTACTTGCCTAAGTTTTTGTAATTTGTTCTTGTGCTAATTTTTAAATTCTCTTTCCATGTTTTTCCTCCAAAGTTCTCATTTAAAAAAATTAATATCATTTTAACTCTTTAAAAAACTTCATTTCTTCTAGGAATTCTAGATGACTTTGTGACAGATCTGTGTTTTTGAGACTTTGCTTGTAAGTATTGGAATTATTCTCATCTGAGTTTGTTTTTTGGACATCCCTGGCATTAGAATAGCTATTCATTTATTTATTTTGTTTACTTATTTTTCTAGCATCGTTTCCCAGACTGAGGTTTTGTATTAAGATCCAGCTCTATGAACTTTTAGTTCTATGAACTTCTGGTGGTAATGTGTCCCTGTATGATCCTGATCTGTCTTGTATTTTTGTCACTTCATTCCCCTTAGCAGGGTCCTTAGCCATCTGATCTAGGGCATGGTCTGATTGTTACCTTACTAAACTGAGCTTTCTAGGCCTCAGACTCCAGTTTGGGTGTAACACAACTGAAAGCGTGCCCCTGGGTACGACTATAGTAGACAGTTGTTGACTCTAGGTCATCAGCTAACTCTGCAGATTCAGAACAACAGAGATGTAGTTTGGTCCTTGATCCTATAACCGCTACCTAATTTGCCCCTGGTTTGCATCCTAGGATATAGTTCCAGGGTCAGAATAACAAAACTGCCAATCTATCCTTTGTCTATGCTTTTGGGCTGAATTCAAATCTGCTCTGGCATCAGAGCAACAAAACTGCAGCACCACCCCTGCTCTGAGCCCTGGAGTTGAATCTGTGACCCCACTCAGGGATGAGAGCAACAGAACTCTGGCCCACCCTATTCCATAGTTCCTGCCCTTTAACTATATATCCAGTCCTAATGTTTGCTGAAACAGTCACATATCTTTAACAGCTTATTAGATGGCTCAAACACATGTTCAAAACAGAACTCATTATCTTACCACCTGACTATTGTTCCTATATTACTACTAAGGCACCACTACCTCCTAGTCTCCCGGATTCATAACTTCACTGTCATCCTTGGCCACTCACTTATTCATCTCATATCTCCAATCTGTTGTCAAATCTTGCTGTTTCTACCTTTCTTACCATATCTTCTCTCTCTTCTTCTTGTCACCTAGAGCCACAGCTCTACTTTTGGCCATCATCCTCACCTAGACCACCATCATAGTCTTATAACTGGTCTGTCTCATCCTTTCCCAGTCCAATCAATCCTCCACTCACCTGGGATTTTTCCTAAACTGTGGGTCTGATCATATCAGCCCCTCCCTCCTTCTACCCACCTCAATTAGTGTATTCTCTCCAGGATAAAATATAAAATCTGTTTGGCATTTAAAATTCTTCATAATCTGGCCTTTTCCTACACCTTACTTTGCTATATTTATGCTATAATGCAGCTACCTTGGTCTTCTTGAACTTACTCAAACACAACACTGTGTACCTGATACCTGGAGTGTACTTTCCCCTCACTTTCACCTCCTAAGTTTCCTTGGCTTCCTTCAATATTCAGTTCAAATCTGTACTACTGTAGGGACACTTTCCTTGCCCACAGTTGCTAATGTCTCTCTTCGAAATTAAGTTCATCTCCTGCATATACTTTGCACAGTCCTAGTTATTTACATGTTAGACTGAGCTCCTTGAAAGCAGAGACTGTTATTTGATGGGGTGCAGGTTATGGGAAACCCCTTGAACTGATTGAATCTTCCCACTTGATGAAGCATTTACCTGAGGCCATAAGCCTTTGATTATTGCTAGGCCCAAATCTTTGTTACTCAGCCTAGCCTAGCCCTCCATTGTCCAGCTACTTCCAATCCTTGACCCTATCAAAATATCTATACCCAAATCTGTTACCCTTAAACTAGCCTTGCCCTCCATTGCCTTCATTGGTTTCCCACTCCTAATCTCATTACTGGAGTTCGACCTCTGTCCCTTCAAGATCCTCCTTAGACTCCTTTACAAGACCCTCCCCATACCCGTCCTCTAGACCACCCCTAAATCCTCCCACAATCTTTCTGTATATAAGATCCACCTTGACTCCATGAAGGTTCTGAGAATTCAATCTAGCACAGACTCACTCTATGTCAGATTGATTATTCTGGCCTGCTTGTCCAACACAAGCATCACAGATACTTAGGCTCCTTCACAGTCTAACCAATACAGCGAATCTTTTAAGAAACTTTGCTTTATTTTGACTGAGAGAAGACTTGAGTCAAATTCATTCAGCAGGACCTGGCGGGTTGCTATTTTGGGGTCTAATCCTAAACCTCAACATTTGGCCTTTCTTTGTAAATTCCATACTTAGTACATTGTGTGTCACATGGAAGGTACTTAAATGTTTAGTGAGCTCTTTGGGGATAAGGACTGGGTTGTTTTTGTTTTTTGTAACCTTTCTTTGCATTTCACTAGCTTAGCACAGATCCTGGCACATAGTGTTTAATAAATGTGTATTGATGAATTTAATGACTCACACGTATTTGGGTGAACCACTCACATGCAAAAAAATCCAAGTAGATAAATAATGCCTACTTGTTCAGATTATGACATGAACAACCTATAGATTATATCTGTCTGTGTGTGTATATGATACAAATGGACAAATTGCGCCAAGAATAAAAACAGGAGGAGCAGAATAAGCTGGACTGTTAGCTTTCAGCAACTTAAGCATCTCTCAAAAACAAAGGTCCTTCTTTTTCATACCAAATCTCCTGCAGGTTTCTTTCTTTCTTCCTTCTCCCTCTCTCTCCCTCCCTCTCTCCTTTCTGTATGGCTACACATTATGAAATACAATAGTCTCTGAAGAATAAAATATTACTATTGCAAGGAAATGGAGATATGGTGGGTATAAGCAGAATGCAACTTATAACAAACAAGAAACTACAAAGTAGTACCAAAAGAAAAGATATGATAAAGGAAATGTATGGTTTTAAAAGTTGGTTTGGTCACACATCAAGATTGAAGAATAGGTGGATAGTCTCTGAATCCACTGTTATTCTTAAGAGGTCAGGACAAAGTGGGGATGGCCCCCAGAATTTTGAGTGGATTTCTTGTGGTGAATAGTAGGATATGCACAAAAATTATGGAGTATGGCTAGACATGGATGGCAGATCCAGAAGATGAGACTGCAGATCCTTTTGAGTATAGGTAAGAGACAATGTATATGATATTGTTCAGAGACAGATGTCTCTTCAGGTGCTATAAGCCAGTGCCTAGTTTAATGTTGTCTTGAACTATTCCAACTTTTTCAGGCTCTAGTGATCTCTCCTAATTTGACTTTATTTGTACACTTACAGCACATTGTCTATGATGAAGTAATAGAATCCTAGAACTGGAAAGCATCTTAGAGGATCATCCAGTCCATTGTCCAGAAACATTTAAACAGAATGGTTGAGGAACAAGACTGTTCTGCTTGAGGAAAGATGGGGTTTGGTGCCATGGATCTCATGTTCTGGTATTAGCCCTGCCAATAATCAACATATAGTTTATATATATATATATATATATATATATATATATATATATATACACATATATACACACACACACACATATAGTTGATATATAACATATAGACTACACAAGCCATGACCTTCCTGAGCCCTAATTACTATCTGTGTAATAGAGATAATTTTCCTTACCTCTATCTCAGGGCATTTGTAAAGACAAATGCAATACTGGATATGAAAGTTCTTTAAAAAATTAAAGGTCCTATACAAAGTGAATATACTATTTTGTTCATTTAATTACCTACCACATTAGATAAACTATTAAATTTAAAATATTAGGACACAAAAAGAAAAGTTTACAGATCCAAACCACATAAACACAGATTAATCTTTTCTTTAGTGATTCAGAATGTACTTCAGCACCTTAAAGTGGTTCTCTGGGCATGAGCCATTGCAGACATGTCTTCTTTTCCCCTGCACCTCACCCCTTAATTCTTTTATTTGTATCTTTTGATTTTCTGCAATCACTTTTATTTCTGGGGGGGAAAAAACCTGTCCTTTATCCCATGTAATAAATTGGAAAACAAAAAAATCACATCAAAGTTCATCAAAGCAACAATATTTCAGCTCTAATAGTACATGTGATATTTAGGCTACAAAGCAGGAAAAGTGTGCTTTCTCAACTTTTTCCAAATCAAGTTTTCAGGAGGTTGGGGGAATGGACCCATGTATTTTCATTGCTGAGGACTACAGATACAGGTTGGGCTGAAACTGTACTGATCCTCTTACCATTCTCTGAAATTATTTCTGTGTTTCTCATTTGACAGGACTCCCTCATATAATCAATCAGTGAAAATTATGGGGTTAAACCAAACCAACAAATTTAATCTATAATGAAATTATTTTAATTTGTAACTCTGAATCTACAATTTCTAAATGGTCTGTAGATGATGCAGCTTTTGGATAAGGTTATTTGGGAGGGGACATGACAGCCTAGTTGTATAATTTCTATAGCGGGATGGCCTGAACCAGTTTTTTCAGCTGGTTACAAAACTGTTACATGGGAAAGAAAGAGAAGGATTATACTGAGAGAAATAATTATTACATAACCACTGAAAATATTGGGGAGATCTTGGATTTTTACCCTTCCTATTTCCTCATGTGAAGATCAGGTCAAAGCTTAGTTCTCTGAAGGCTGAGGAGGAGACAAAAATCTTAGATTAGGTTTACCCAACTGGGAAAGCTTAGATCTGATCTAGGTAAAGGTAAAGGGATTCTAGTCTTCAGTGAATTCCAGCCCTTTGTGCTCCTCAGGCAGGTCTGAGTAGAGGTGGACCCCTTTTGTCTAGATTGTCATAGGCAGGGTTGGTATGGGTAGAGATAAGTCTCTCCATTCAAGACTTAATGATCAGTCAAATCCCCCTGTCCATTAGAACAAGTCCACCCCCTTTTAGAATATTTATTCTCTTATTAACCAATCATAGTTGATTACCATCTGTTGGGAACATGCACTATTCTAATGGTATATAAGTACCAAGAGACCTCCAGGAGGGGTCTTTGGTTTATAACAGGCCTAATGACCATCCTTTTATTTGTTATGCATAATAAAATGATTACCCAGAAATTGTCTTATGCACTTTTATACATCACAATACCTATTGCTCCCTATAAAGCCTCTCTTACTTCCAAAAAGAAGTTAGATTGATAGGACAGTCTGGGTTCTGTGTTACAGGTGACTAGATTGCACATGAATTTAGGTTGTATTAACAAAGACATTTTTCTAATTCATTTATTTACTTCTATGTATTTAGGAAATAGTTTACATTCCTAGGAACACTGTCCTCTCCTTGTTAAGTGTAGGTGGTCATTTAAAAAAAAAAGTACCAAATTTCTCCAAAGGTGACCAATCTTCCAAGACTCAAGCAGCAGAGTAGCTTCTACCCCTCAGAGAGGAACATCACCATTTATTCTTCTTGGTGCTAAACCAATTTGTCCCCTCAGCTCTTGCTATAACATCAGCCTGGAGATTTATCATTTTATAACCATTATATGCTGCTTCCCTCTAAGGGGTCTCTCTAGCCCTTATTTCCCTCTACTCCCAATTGGAGAACGCATATACTATTTTCCTAAGTGTACTCAAAAGTTCTGCTGTCTTTCAGCATCCCTTAGGGTCAGATCTGAGAGCAACAGATGGTCAAAAATTTATGCCACTCCCCTACTAAAAAACCTACTTTCTTCATTTCTTTTAGGGTAGAATACAAACTTAGCTTTGCATTTAAGGCTTATCATATTCTGGTCCCAACCTACCGGCTCAGATTCACTTAATATTTCCTTTTCATGCATGCTGCATTCGAACTAAACTATTAGCTATTCCCTTAACTCAAATGTGCCAGCTGCTGCTTCATACATTTATTTACTCAAGCCATTCGCCATACTTAAATTCTTTCTCATATTTATCCTTCAGAATTTTTTTTCAAGGTCTACTTTCTGTGAAGCCTCATAACCCTAATTAATGTGCTCCTATGCCCAAGTGTGTGCATGCTGTATTCTTCCCAGAGGACCCTCAACTCCTGAGGGCAGATGTTTCATTTTGGCTCTTGCATCCCCAGTAATTCACAGGTACTGTTTATTGCATTTAGTACTTGAGATTCTCTCTCGGCCTTTGCATGGTGTAATAGACATGAGTCAAAATCATCTCACCTTTTTGAGACCTTTCCTCATGAGGAAAATGGTGATAAAGAACAAACAACAAACCTACCTGAGGCTCTTCAATATTCTCTGCATGGAACATCATCACTGAATTCTGAAGGAGCCATCCAACAAATGATTTTATATGCCTCCCCAAACCATCTCTCTATTCTCAGTGTACTCCCCCACCCCAACTGTCCCATTGATACCAGGGAGCTCTTTCCTTTAATATTCCACTTTCCTATAAAGCTGCCCTGTTGAGGTATGAATATCCTGATTTTTAATCTTCAACTTCCTTGGACTATCCTGGTAACTAGCACATGAAGCCTATAAACTAATAAATAGCATTGGTTAATGCAGAGAATGCAGATCAGAGGACTTAGACCTAAGTCCCACTTGGAACATTTACTGAATCATATAGCGATGGGGTAGTCACAATCCTAGACTGCTTCCACATCTGCAAACTGGGGATGAATAGTATGTGTGTCACTGGCCATATACTTGCATTAAGTCTAATGTTTTGGAAACCTAACAGGCTTATAGAAATGATATAATCACCATCTTTCACAATTATCCTTGGGTTCCCCTATGCAACTTGGCAAATGCTGTTAAATTCTGTTAAGTTCAGGCTGAGAAAATCTTTCATTCCATTTCAGCCCAAATTGGAGAGAATTCTCTGTGAAATTTGAGCATGGGGATTATAGATTGTTTTGTTTTGCTACAAATCAGTTACACCTATCTTTTGAACATCCTCCTACACTCTTATCAGTGCTCTGGATTGAAGCCCTCCTTATACTTTAAGCTAGGATCTTCTTAAAAACCTCTTCAAAAGCAGTTCTTAACCTGGAGTCCGTAAACCTTCTGTCCCCTTCCCCACTATTTTGGTCATTCTATTACAATATAATTGACTCCCTTAATACTATACAGTTGCATGTATTTAAAAACATCATTCTGAGAAGGGATGCATAGGTTTCACCAGGGTGCCAAAGGGCTCATCACACACAAAAAGATCAATACTACCTGCTGTAGGGTATCCTCATTTCCTTAGGCTCTATTTGACAAAAGCTAAATTGCTTCTTGCTTAGATTATTTGACCTCTGACAAAACTCTCATACCTTTTAAGCCTAAATCACAAGCTTTCTCATTTTAGGAGTAAGGAAAGACCTTTAAAAGGCATCTAGTCAATTTCTCTGCACGAAAATATCTCTTTACACAAGGGTTGTGCCTCAAATTAGGGGCATATTAACTAAATTAAATACACTAAGGCGCCCTGCTATTCAGATTATCATAAAGTAAAAAATCTATATTAAAACTGAAGACTTTTAAAGATTAGATTTTCAAGTTAGTCACTTTAGGTATATCTGCAGTAACATTCCAGAAAGATAATTCCATGACTTTCTAATGGTGCTCACACTGCAATTAAGTTCTTCCAAAATTTTACCTTGAGCACTTCTCTGTTGCAAACTTTAAGACCATTTATTCTTCATTGTTCATTTTAGCACCGTAATCCCACCAAGTACCACAATACAAAAAAGTTGCCCTGGCTAGAGAATCTGACATGGTGTACGCTTCTTGTCAGTAGAGATTATTTGTTACAGCTGACCAGAGGGTTTCTTCTGTTTTTCTGCTTCATTACTAATACACCTGCAACATTTTAAATTTAGGGATAGGGGAGGAAATAAGTTCCCTTATCCTTTAACAATTAAACAAGGTAACCTTGTCTTCTGGCTCAACTGCTACTTTGGGCTTTTAATTGGGATTCCTAGCCTGAGAGATTTGTACCTGAAAAATTTTTTTAAATAAATAAAACTTTATTTCAATATAATTGATTTCCTTTGTTAAGCTTATGTATTTTATTTTCTGCACTTACAAATGTTATTATGAGAAGGGTTCCATTGACTTCACCAGATTGCACAGGGGATATATAACACAAAAAAGTTTAAGAACTCCTGAAAGAGTGATGTAGAGAAATGATTAGGGAAGAAAAAAATGATAGAAACACCCAGAAAAGGGGGACATGTCAAGCAACATAGATAAACAAAGAGCCACAGATAGTAGTGTTTTATATGAAGGGAGGTCCATTTTAGTTCAACTCCCCACTTAATAGTTAAGGGAATGGAAGTCCAGGTAAGTAACCTACTCAGAGATATGGCTTGCCAATGGTAGGACTAGAACTAGATGGAGGTGTATTGACTTCCATCATATAAGATGTTCCAGAAGTCTTAAGTAGTTTCAAGCTTTAGTAGATTAAAACTGCACTAAGACTTCTAGGAAATCCATAACAATTCTAGCTAAATTTTAACAGATTTTTCTTTTCCTTTTATAATCTGGAAAAATTGAATTGCACCCTTTCCATAGAAAGTCTGTCAATGCTTAACATTCAGACTTCAAACCTAAACTGTTTCATCTGATAGAATCTAGTTGGGCAATAAATAAACTAAAGCAGCACCACATTTTAAATAGTTACATTTCTTTTTCTATTAAAATTCTGTAAAACCTGAAATGCTTTTTCTTGTCAAAAAATCTGTGAGAAAAAACTTTATCAGGTAAATGAAAGATAAATTAACAAATGAATGTCACACAAGATATCTCTTAAAAAACATTAAAAAATGCTTATGACATTCAGAAATTTTAAGAAAATATTTCTTTAAAAATTTAGCAACATCTTATTAATTCCAATCCTATTAATCTGCCATAATAGCTAAGAAAGGGATTGGACAAAATGTTATTTTTGTATTAGCTACGGAAAAATTTGCTAAGCGGAGAGAAATATTTGAACTACTTGAAACTAAATATTAAGAGCATCATTTGCACAAACTGATTAATTTTACAAATTCTTCTCATCCATATATTGACAGAATTCACTAACAAGCTTTAAAATCAACAGCCTGATTATTGCACACTTAAAGAGCTATAACTGTTTCTTAAAACTTCTAAAATTTAGATTTGCCTTCTTCATGGTATTTTATCATTTTGCCTCTACAAATAATATGTAAATATCCCTTTGCATGTTTCATACATACTAGGGCTTTATCCAAAGTGAGGATCTTGTTTGCTTCAAAAATGCTGCTGCTTGTTTCTATTAACTAAGTTAAAATGTTTTCAATGGATTTGCTCTGGTTCCAGAAGGAGCATTTAAGTGTTTTTCATGGAACCTCCTCAGATAGACTGTTCACCTTAATAACTGATTCTGAGATACAACAAAAAAGGCAAGTTTTGGCTCCAGTCATATTACATACTTTTATGGACAAGTGTTTTTCTAACTTAGATCTTAGTAGTAACTTAAGTTCCTCCAACTAATGCTTCTCAGGCAAATTCTTTATCCTACAGTCAACTTCAAAAATTCTAAACTACTTAGAAACAAAACAAAAAACCCCACCAAAACCCCATAGCCACCAAAAGAAACAAAATACCCCACCAATAAGTACACTGGAGAAACTCAACTGAGTTCCTTCAATCTTTTAACTCAATGGCTAAGCTAATTCTAAAGGTCACTAGCCAATTGGAACCATCCTTGAATCCAAGCAGTTTTACCAGCTTTTATTATAAACACCAGCACATTTCAAGTTTCCTCTTTTTGATCACAAATATAGGACTTTCCCCCTCCCCCCCTCCCCACTTTAAGTATACAGCATGAGACACAGCATTGGGGCTTTCCATCTTTCTTACAGCAATTTCCTTCTGACAAGCTCAGGGTTAGTGTCCACTGACCACACCCTCAGCCCCATTTTTTGACATCTTGATTGCTTAAGACAGTTTGCATGGGATGAGGAATCCAAAGATGTTGAAGTTGGTACAAAGAGTTTCGAATTGCAGAAAAACCTTTAACAGAAATGCTCTTCATTTAACAGGTTAGAAAGACTAAACAAGGTGGGAGTATGCCATATATTCACAGTATGGGGCCAATACCTCTCCAGTTTCACAAATCACCAGCTACAATTATCTTTGTTGTTTTAACATACTGTCCGATACTGTCCCACTAGTAAAAAGGTAATACTGGCAGGGGCTAATATATGCAAAAATTAAGCAAGCTAAGCACTGCTAATAAGCATTGTTTATATCAGTGGGGACCTGGGGTATGGGGGGGGTGTCTTGCATTCTTTTCTGATGCAAGTCTAGTTCAACTAATCTACATTATTAAAACTCAAATCATGGAACACTGTGCAAAAGTGGATCGTAAGGTTTAAGCTACTGGGAGTTTCCTCAGATTTAGATTCTGAAACAAAGCATTTTGAAAATATCTCCAGAAACAAGAGGGCCAAAAGGAGCATATTTGGGCCATGATCTTTATTCCACAGAAAACCCACTTGATCTAGGATTCCGATTTCATTTAGGGACTGGGGATACTAGGAGAAACAGAATTCAAGTCATTAGCAACCTATGGTGCAGCAGACTAAACAAAATTAGTCTAACTTGAAATCTCTCCATTGGTGATCCTTCTCTGAAGTGTACACAATTTTTACAGTAATCATGGAATTAAAATGATCAACCCACTCATTATAAGCATCTGAAAATTGGACCTAAGGGGGATCAACAGGGCCACTTGATGAGTACAGGGTGTTCCCACAGTACTGGGATGGCCATATTTAATCATATCATTGGCCTGGGACCAGTTATAGAATTATTGGTAGGAAGAAAGGTGAACTTCCATTAGCAAATTCCCTAACTAGAGAACCTTACTCCTTTGGCTCAGTTCTTAACAGATACTGAACACTTCCACAAGAATATGGGATTTAGCCTGGGCTAGATAAGCAAGAGCCAACTATGAGAATGGATCAGGGTAAGCTTTGGAAGTAGACAAGTCTGTATTACCACCTTTAATGCAGGTCATATTGTTTTAAGCCAAATGGTCAGATAGAACAGTTGGGAACCCAGAACAACACCTAAAGTAAACCTTCCTCCAGCTTTCTGGCTGTTCATGAAACCAGGCCTGGATCTTCTATTCAGGAATAATAACTGCCACCCATACGAAGCAACTGGACGAGGCTCTTCAGCCAGTATTTCATAAGGGCTAAGGAAAGTAGGTAGGATGGGTTAAAAAAAAAAGAAAAGAAAAGTTTTATCCAAGGCCCTTTTAAACAAATAGTTACTCATCTATTACATAACTTATGAATACCTGTAAGCATTAACTGTATGGGATATAGACTGACCTTGCTTCACTCATTCCCAAGAAGATATTCTAAATAGGCTGCTCTTCACTGGACATGTTACCTAAATATGCCATAAATCAGGCCACCACCATCAATGCCCCAGGCTGCTTCTATGAGTGAATAACCAGAATCATGTCTTACAAAGAACAGAATCCAAAAAAATATATAAATAAATAAAAACCTTAAACATTCTTACATGGATCTTAAAGAACAGAATACATGTTAAAAACTTCAGTAATTTATATCAATTTTAAGCAGTACTTTATATACAATGGGAAAAAAAGACATGCATAGTCCAAATACAATGTTGAAAACAGCATTTTCATAACAAAAACCCCAAACACTAAGAGTTAATACCATGTACATGAATTCAAGAAGGACCACCCTTTTTGTCTGTTGCACACAGTTTATTTAACAATATGATATAATAAGTAAGAAATGAGTTGGTATTTTACCATTCTATACAGTGATTGAATCTTCTTGGATTTTCTTATTTATAGTAATTATAGAGCTTGCATGATTTACACTAGAATTGCTTTTCCTCATTTCAAGTTTCACATAGAAGAAAGAAAAGAATGTTTCTTCTCTATTAAAATCAGCACGGTCTAAGAGTGATCATCCCTATTTTATCGTCTAAAACCAGTTTTATCAGAGAAACAAAGCAACAATTTCTACATCTGCAAGACAAGGATTTTGGCATAAGCCAGTATGTATAGGGTGTGTGTGTGTGTGTGTGAGAGTGTGTGTGTGTGTGTGTGTGTGTATGTGTGTGTGCACGCAAGAGTCAATTCCTATCTTCCAGGGGTAATACTTGGAACGCCCGCAGAGTTCACTATAGAAAAAAAATCTTCCCGGAACATGTCAGAAAGTTACCGGGACACATTATAAGCTTGCATTATTTCAGGAATCAGTTCTGAATATTATTTTTTCTTCTCACTTTTAAACACAAATGTTTAAAGTCTTGAAAATACAAATAAAAAATATGAATATAATGAACTTGTTTTCCCCATTAAAAAAAAGACATGAGTCACCATCAATGACAAAAAAAATCCAAACAAAACCACCCCCCACATCCCCCACCCCCCAAAAAACAAAACAAAAGGAAAAAAAAAACAAAAACAAAAAAGAGACCAGATATTTAATCAACTGGTTTTTAACAAAAAATATATTCTTTGTATTGTTTCTTTAAACAGCAATTCGTCCTTCCATGGCTTGGAAGTAGCAGTTCCATCTAGGATCAAAAACAACCTAGATGTCTGGATTTTCAGTACAAAATGTCCAAGAACATGAAAAGGAAAAAAAAAAAAAAAGGTGATGCTCCCATAATGCTACAAACCCTCCACAAATTTTTCTAGTGTGTCTCCTGTGGTATCACCAACCAGGGATAATTCATTGGACAACGCACTCCTGTTTGGGGTGTTTAGTTGTGGAAGCATTGCACTCTGTTCGGGGTTACCCAAATGTCCCTGATCCATGGAGCTAGCCATGGTAACTGCAAGTCCTGGGTGGGGGGAACCAGTCTGGGGTGAGACGTGATGTGGTGATGGCTGGGGTTGTATCCTTGGTGATGGGCTGGAATGTGGTGGCTGGGACTGGGGACGTGGAGACTGGACAGGGGCTGGAGACCGCACCTGGTTACTGAGGGAGGTGGCTATCTGTTGGCCAGGGAGATGAGATGCCTGTGGTTGTCCTGAGAGCATATGCTGCTGTGGGCTCATAGGATTAGGCTGGCCTGGGGACCCTATCTGCTGCTTCATTTGCTGCTGTTGCAGAATTCGCTGCTGTAGCGCTTGCTGAATATTGGAGGTGCCATCTGCCCCCAGGCCAGGCTGGCCCATTTGGCTCAGTTGTCCCATTTGAGCCATCTGGCCCATGGAGCCACCCTGGATGGATAAATGCTGTTGCATCCTCTGTTGCTGCATGGCTTGGGGATAACCCCCAGGTCCTTGAGGCTGCTGGAACTGGCTATGTCCTGTCATTGCACCAGCCATCCCAGCACCTCCTTGTTGTTGTTGTTGTTGTTGTTGCTGCTGCTGCTGCTGCTGCAGCAACTGCCTCCTAATCATTTCTCTGTACTGTGGATTCATACCTGCCATGCTGGGATTGTGCCCTGGGTTCATGATATTTATTGCCGCTCCCTGGGTATTCATGGCTCCCATTCCTGGCTGCTGAGGGGGGACATTGGGCCTCTGAACTCCTGCTTGCATTGCACTCATATTTTGTAAAGCAGGCTGTGTATGCATTATGGGCTGCTGCATTCCAGTTTGCTGCTGGATACTGGTTTGAGGCTGCATTCCAGGCTGGTTCGCCACATATTTCGCTGTTCGCTGCTTTATGAAAGCTGCCATTAGTTGAGGGTTTGCTTTGAGGATATTCAGCACTTGTTGTTGTTGCTGTGGTGAACTGGGGGATTTCAGTGTCCGTAACAAATCTTGCAAGGCATTGTGGGGCTGTATATTCCGTGGGGGCTGCACTCCTGGCATCCGTGGCCCAGCCACTGTCTGCTGTGCTGGCATAGGCATGACAGGTCTCTGTATTCCTGTCATGGGCTGCTGCTGGGGAATTGGAGCTGGCTGCCACTGGCCTGGCTGCATGTTAGACATTACTGGCCCACTCATTGGGTTTGGTCGGGGAACATTCATGCTAACTTGAGGCATCTGATTCACTGGCCCCACAGCTTGACTCACCATGCCTGTACGTCCTGGAGGCAGGCCATTGTTGATGCTGTTGACTCTATACAGATGTTGCTGCTGCTGAGCTTCTCGCTCAATCTGCCGAGCTGCTTCCACAGCAGCTGGAGGGGGTTGGGCAGGAGGAGGTGGTGCTGCCACCTGGCTGGCAGGTTTTCCAGTGGAGACTGTAGTTGGGGGTTGTGTTCTGGCCACATTGGGGAAGCCAGCTGGTGACATGCTTACAGGTGAAGGCTGAGGCTGGGGGGGAGGCTGAGGTGTCTGGGGGGTGCTTGGCTGCTGTGTAGGGGTACCAGGTGTTGCTGAGGTAGGAGAAGGCAAACTTTGCTGAGGCACATTGCGGGTGTTCATGGTGGCCATTCGTCGACGCATGAGTTGAGCCTGCTGCAGGCGATGCTGAATCTGCTGTTGTCGGAGCTTATGTTTGATATTGAGACAGAATGGCACAGGGCATTTGTTCTCTTGGCAGTGTTTGGCATGGTAGCAACAAAGGGCAATGAGCTGCTTGCACACTGGGCAGCCTCCATTGGTCTTGCGTTTGCAGCCCTTGGTATGCTGAACAACCCGCTTCATCTTCTGACAAGATGGCAGAGAGCAGTTTGCATTTCGGCACTGGCAGGCATGGACCAAGGACTGGATGCAGCGCTGGATGCTCAGACGCCGTGACTCCTGGGGGCTCTTGGACTGCTGTTCTCCTTGGCTATTGCTCTCATCATCTAAGCCCAAGCCCCATTTAACCATTTTATGGTCATGACTCTTAGTGTTGTAGCAGTTAATGCAAAGGTCATAATCCTTTAAATAAAGAAAAAGACCAAAAAAAAAAATCAGCCTCATAATGTGGTGCAACATATTAGACAAGAAAACAAAGCATATCACTACTATTGATAAATATAACCAACATTCATTCTTTACCTTTTTCCCCCCTTCCAAAATATGATTGTCTTATAATATATTTCAATTCCTATAAATATTAGTCAAAGATTTTTACTGTCTTTTGGACATTCTAATTTAACTAAAGTGATGCAATACCTCAAGCAAGAGAGGCCAGTTTAAATTTAGGAGAAATACACATTCCATGTTAGCATTACCTCATCACCTTGATCCAGTGGTCCTTAAACAGCTTGAGGATCTTCAGTGGGGCATAATCAATTGATCATCACAAATCTATCACCACACACTTACCCTAACTCTGTCCCATTAACTTGGTGGTAGCCTAAAAGTTCATCTATGCTCATCTCTTACATTTTACACAGAGGAAAATTTACACTAAGAGATGTGAAACTCACTGCACATTTATTAACACACAGACACACACAAACAAAGCACATTCCTAGGATTCATTTTTTCCTAAGAGAATGATGGGGAAACATGGGAAGATGGGCAGAAGGTACTACCAGGTTTAAAAAAAAAAAGACTGAGAGCTACTGTCTTACTATTATACTCAAAAATAATTAAATAAAAGAAATGTAAACTCAAATCATGTGAAAAGTATCACAGCTACAGAAAACTGGTAACAGTTAACAAGGTATTAATGACTATTTCGATCTACCTAGAGACTGCCCCCTGCTCTATACTTCTCAACAAGGAATCTGACAAGTTTAAGATGCCTTATAGACTCCTAGACCCGTCCTATCATTCTGTTTTGAAGAGTCCACAGTAAACTAATGTAAGATTTAATTGAACAATATTAGCAATAATGTAGTCAGCTCCCTCAACTTATCAGAAAACCACATAACAAGATAAAAGGGGGTTTATGGATCCATGGCAGAGGTGGGGAGTGAAGGGTGAAGCTTTTCCCTTCTAGTTTCTAAATTATTGTCTTAGGGATGGTGTGTCTATATGCCAATTTCATTAACTATAACATAAGCATGATGTGACTGGAAAAAAAAGACAGTTCTTTAAGTTATTAACAGTTCTCAAAACTGGAAGTGTAGGTAACTGAAAAATGAATTTTTGTCTTCTCTAACTTATGACAAAAACTACACTGAGGAATATCATCTAAAACAAGACAACCAATCGTATCAAAAGGTTTTCTCCTCCTTGATGAATCTAAATTGTGTCTATATTCAAAGTCTTCCTTATAATAGCACTTTTAAGGAAATTTATAGCCCAACAAATTTAAAATAAACTTTGAGATGTCTTTAGAGAAGATAACTTTTGGCACACTGATGTGGACAAAAGTTCAGTGACCTAATTATTTTTTTAATTATTTATTTATTTTTAAAGCAATTGGGGTTAAGTAACTTGCTCAAGGTTACACCGCCAGGTGTTTCTGGGTGGGTGCTAAGTGTCTGAGCCCGGATTCGATCCCCAGGTCATCCCAACACTGGGACCGGTGCTCTTACTTGCTGTGCTACTTGGCCGCCCTAAGTGACCTAATTCTATAGATTTAATAAACTTAAGTTGGAATGGCTAGACACAGACTTGAACTCTTTGATCCAACATCGTTTAGGTAAGTATTACCAAAAGCAAAGTTATGTTCTGTTTAGAAAGAAAGAAGCAAGAAAAAAAAAAAGGCAACCCATTCAGTAAAGAATCACTGCACAGATGAGAGGAAAAAAAGGTCTAATACTTACCTCACAGACTGTACAATGCCACCTGGTTTCTACATGGTGCTTACACTCATTGCAAGTGTAGACAAAACGATCTTGCCCTTGAGTGTGTAGCTCCACCAACATACACAACGTTGACCACTTGGATCGACGTAATGAGGAGAACTCCCAATGCTTGTCTCTGGCTAGGGTAAGGAATGCATCACGCCCATCCATTAGATCACAGCTGAGTAATGGATCAGGGTCCACAATGGGATGCAGAGTGTTTATTACAGGCCCAGCATGGAGATGAATCACAAAGAAGACCTATAGTTAAATGAGAATAGTAGTGTGAGTTAAACACCAGTATCAAATAGGATATGAGAGTGAAGGGAATGAAATTCAAGACTGGAAATGAGATAAAAGCTTTAATTAATGCTCTGCTATAGGAAATATTATTTATATGTTCTATATTCTGGTGTCTTCATTTGAAAAGGCAGCACTAGAGAACAGAACTAATCTAACATTCATCTTTACAGGTGACCAAGGGAAGATGGAAGTTTTCATTAGACTTAATTTTGGGAAGAAATTATTTTATCCATGATATACTGCATTGCTATTTGGTGACACCTGTCCAGGGTGAATGGATACTTTCGATCTGTAAGGCTAGTATGATGGTTTAAATCAGCATACGACTTCTGAGTTACACATTCTCATCACTCGACCAAGGAACAAAAGGCAAGTTTCAGAATCTCAGTAGCGAACAAAGCCTTGCGACATTTCTGTGCTTGCTATGACACAGCCTGGCCTAGCTGGGTTCTCCTGGTTTCCAATGACACACAGATAACCAGGACCTCCAGGGTCTGACTGGAGGAATACAGTCAGTAGGTGACACTGCTTTCCAAGCTGAGCTTGCAACGGTACCTCTTTGTGTTTCTCCATGGTGGCATAGAGCTTCTGAGACAAGTCATTGGACACATTTGGCATGCTGGGCTTCTTCTTGTTGGCTCTGCTGATGCTGCTTTTATTCTTGTTGGTTTTCTTGTTGTTCTTTTTCTTGGCATTCTTGCTGTCACCCTGGCTGCCCTAGGATGACATTGCAAAGTGTTAAACCAGTCCCTCCTCATACTGGGATAACCAAAAGGAATTTGTGGTCCATGGATGGCCTAGGAGAGCTAGGCACTTTCAGGTACTACAAATGCATAAAACCTCCTCCATTCTGATGGCTGAATTCATCCATTATGATGATAATAGATATAAAATTGTCAAGAAAGAAAAAAATGGATATTTAAGAGTATGAAAAGAGCAATAAAATACAAAGTAGCAAAATTTTCCAGTTTTATTCAATCTTCCAAAAACAAACACCCCCCCCCCCAACCCTATAACAGCTATTTAGGAATTTTCCCACTAAACTTTGGAAATGACAACTATATTGTTTTAATAGTTTATCCCTAAACCATCCACCAGAGTAATAGCTGATATAAGATACTGACAGTACAAGAGTTAGAAAATACAAAACCAGACACTTTCCCTATTTATTTCTTGTTGCTCCTTCTATGAACTATTGTGTAATAGGGTGGCAGCCTGAACTTGCTTCTAGACATAATTCACCAAGAGCCACTACTTACAGGGTAGCCGCTTCTCCCTTTATCTCCAGGCCTCTGGAACAGCTCCTGTGCTCTGCCTGCTTGGAACTGAACTTAAAACATACAACTTCTTCCTATGGTTTGTCAAGCGAGGATGTTGCCTCTTCTTAAATACCACCACTGCTTAGTAGTTAATGACACTGCCACATCTTCTTTACCTAACTCCAACTCTATCCCCTGCCTAAATTATGGAAAAATAATTTCAAAAGTATGTTGTACAAACATCTTTCTCTTGCCATAAACCCATTATATCTAACAAAGTGTGCTGTTTACACCGTTTGCTTACTTGTATATCCTTCTGGAAAGGGAGAAAGCAACTAAAAAAGTTTGTGAAACAGTTAAATTTACAAGGCTACTTTAAATACACTCGAACACTTCTAATATGAGAACTATTAGTTTTAGAACATGAAATGTTGAGTATTCTGTTTTTTTGATGAACCATTCAATAAAATGGCACAATAAGTGTGACACAATGTAAAGAGTGCTGAATCTGCATTCAGAAGACCTGAATTTAAATTCTGGCTCTGCCACTTAGTAAGTGAGGTTAACTATGTGACCTTAGCCTGTAAGTCCTAATCTCTTTTGGCCCTCAGTTCTTCATTTGTAAAATGAGGTCTAAATATATGGTATGGGGTGTCTAGGTGGCACAGTGAATAGACCACTGGCCCTGGATTCGGGAGGACCTGAGTTCAAATCTGGCCTCAGACACTTGAAACACTTACTAGCCGTGTGACTTTGGGCCAGTCACTTAACTCCCATTGCCCTCCAAAAAGCAAAAAAACAAACAAACAAATAAATATATGGTATGAAAAGAAAGAGCACTGAGCACTGAGACCTGTGGTTGTGTCACTAACTAGTTTTATGATTTTGGGAAAGTCACTTAATTTCTCTGGACCTCTAAGCCTCAGACTCCTCATCTGTAAAGTGAGAGAGGTACACTAGATTTTTCAAATTCTTCCCATTCTAAAATTCTGTGACCCTATAAAATCCAGTCTGAGTGATCTTATTAAAGTCTGGAAATATGGACATGATCCCTTCTTACAGTTTTCTTAATTGTTACCCTGGTTCAGTCAGTCAATAAACATTTCTTAAATACCCACCTATGTGCCAGGCACTATGTGAACCACTGGGGATACAGAAGGAAGCAAGAGACAATCTCTGCACTCAAAGAGATTACAATTTAATGGGGTAGAGATAGCACACGAATGAATGTGTACAAACAAGCTAAGTATAGAACAAACAGGAAATAATTAATAGAGAAAAGGTGCTGGAAGTCAGAGTTAAAGGTTTAGTGTAGAGGATGATATTTTTGTTGGGCCTTAGAAGGAAAACTAGGGAGCCAGTATGAGGAAAGGAAGGAGAATATTCCAGGGATGGAAAAAATACTTGGGGCTAGAGATGGAGTATCTTGTTCATGGAACAGCAAAGAGGTCAATGTCACTGGATCCGAGTATGTGGACAGAGACTGAAGTATGAGAAGAGGTAAAGTCTCAACTAGCCACAGCACTTTGGGACTTCTCTACCATGTCCTGGGAAGCTCATCATTCTCTAAGATGTCATCATCCTTTATATTCTACCTCATCACCAACTTCTAACTCTGTGGCTGGGGGGTGGTAAGGTACACTAAACCTCTATTTAAAGAGAGAACTGAGCTCCAACACCTCTCCATTTGTCACCTGACTATACCTCCTTTAGGACTTCACCATGTCCCAGTCTCTGGTACCTTTTCTTCCCCTTTACTGCTATCCTCCTGCCCACTCCCCACATTTTCGCTTCCTTTTTCATTCTGTCTTTCATGGTTAGATTGTAAACTCCTTGAGGGCAGGGACTGTCTTCCCTTTTTTAAAAATTTGTTTTCCCAGTGCATAGCACAATGTCTGGAAGATAAGTGCTTAATAAATACTACTGAGGGGGCTAGGTTACAAGGGGCTGTGTGTGTATGCCAATGAGAGGATTTTGCATTTGATTTTGGAGGTGATAGGGAGCTTACTGAATAAGGGTGACACATGGTGGGACCTGCCCTTTACATGGCAGGGGGTGGAAAAATAGAGGATAGATTGGAGTACTTGAGGCAGGCAGACCCATCAGCAGGCTACTGCAATAGGCAAGGAGGGAGATGGTGAGAACTGCATTAGAGTGTTGATAGTATTAGAGGAAGGGAGCAATATTCAAGAGAATTTCGTTGCAAAGATTAAATCGAAAGGTCTTAGCAACAGATTAGAAATGGGGGTGGGGCAGGGGTGGTGAGACATAGTGAGGAGTTGAGGAGGTTGTGAACCAAAGGGACAAAGGAGGATAATGTCATTATGAATAGGAACAGGCAAGTTAGGAGGGGAAAGGTTTTAGGGAAAAAAATAATGAACTCCATTTTGGATATGTTGAGCATAAGATGTCGACTGAAAATTCATTCTGAGATGCCAGAAAAGCAGCTAGAAAAGTGAGCCTAGAGGTCAGCAGAGGCAGATCTGAGTACCATTAGCACAGGGATAGTAACTAAATCCATCAGAGCTGATGAAGTCACCAAGTTTAGTATAGAGGGAGAAGAGGAGAGGGCCCAGGACAGAACTCTGAAGGACATCTTCAGTTAGAAGGCATGATTTGGAAGAGGATTCAGTAAAGGAGACAGACAGCAGTCTGAAGGAGAAGCAGGGGAGAATGGTGTCCCAAAGACTGGGGGGAGAGGGGGTTCCTTCTAACAGCTTTCAAACAATGCCATCATATAATCTTCCTAAAAACTACCCTATTCAAAAACCTTCAATGGTTCCTAAAATGCCAACAGAATAAGGTATATGTAAAGTCTGTCAATCTCACATTCAAGGATTCCATGACCTTTCCAACCCTATTATCACTGAACTCTGATCCAGCCAACCTGGACCACTGATCATTCTCTAAACATGCAGCAAGATTAATTACTTCTGAACCCATGCTCATAATACATTCTCTGTACCTGAAATAGCATGAAATGAACACATAGCTGGTACTTGTATTTCAAAAATTTACCTTAAATGTAGTGATATGTTCATCCTGGAACATGGCTTATCTGTATACTCTGATAGAATTTGATTTGTACCACTCATATGACACAACATATACTGCATTATATTTGTGCGTCTCATCTTTGACATTAGATTTAACCTCAAGAGCAGGGAGCATATCCTGTGTGATGCTATATCCCATAAGGCATTTGCATATAACATGAGTTTAAAAAGCACTTGTAGGTTGTATGGATAGTAAGAGTAGTAGCTGACCACTAACACTGAATGGGCATTTAATTAAGGATTGTAGTCATAAGACAAAAATTATCTGAGTCAAAACAAAAGAGGAGAAGAGACTATTTAAGTATCTCAATAATCTGGGCTATTCTAATGACTTTATGAGAAACCAAGATGCTGTTAAACAGATCCAAACAAATAAAAGAATAGAAGGCAATGCGAAATCTCATGGGAAAAACCACTGACCTGGAAAATAGATCCAGGAGAGATAATTAAAAAAAAATAATCTGGGCTATTCACCCACAGGAATTATTTGTAAACAACAGTCAACAGGCATTGATAACTCTATCTCCATTCCATCTATTCACTCCTCTCCTATGGTAGCTCATACCTTCAGCACCTTATGCCTGATTACCATAACAGACTTCTCTACTTCCAGTCTCTTTCCATTCTCCCATTCACCCTCCACACAGCTGACAAAGTCACATTTAAAGCAATTTTGATCATTTCCTTCTCTTGCTCAAAAACCTTCAATGAATACCTACTACAAAGCTTAACTTAGCTCAACATTTAATAAGGCCAATAACAATCTAGTTGGAAATGGCCAGCAGTAAAAATTAAGATCACAGGATACTTACCTCTGTGGTTTCACTAGCTGCAGTACTCTCTTCTTTTTTTCTTTCTTCTTCTTCCTGTTCAAGTTCCTTAATGCTCTCTTCCAAAACATTAGGCCAAAAATCACCTTCAAAATATGGTAGCTCCTTGGCACTTGTAAGTCTATCCTCTGTTGCTTGTTTGAAAATGTCCTAATGAGTGAAGCACAAAATATAATATGATCTCCACCACAAAACTATTCTATTTGCAACAGTGACAATTATTCAGATAGCATTTATTGATGATCATAAATAATATTTTAATGAGACAAACTATTTTATATTAACTAGACAACAAGGTTTAATTATTGACACATATACCAATGGTGTACAAACTCTAGAAATTGCAAGAGAAGTAATTTCCCATCAAAATTTTTAATCTATGATGAACTTATATTTAAATACATATTACATTTATCAACACACATTTCTGATCACTCATTAGACTGTAACCTCTTGAAGGAAACAGACCCATGACATGAAGGCACTGTGACGTAGTGCTAAAAAGCCCCACTACTGGGAGTCAGAATACCACAGGTGGAATTCCAGCATCAACCACTCACTACTTGGTAAGTGACTCCAGGTAAGGCCCTTTAGCCTCACTGGGCATTGGCTTCCCCATTTTCAAAATGCTGTAAGCAAAGTGCTTTTTATACTATAAAGAACTATACAAATATATGCTGTTGTTATATTATCTAACACTGTGTATATTATATTCACCCACATTATAGACATTATATAAGATTTCTTAAATGGACGAAAATATGAAAATGAGGACGGCACACACTACATGAGAATAAGCTACATAAAAGCAATGTCATTTAACACTAAGTACCTTGTAGTCATGAATGATGCGCTCAGCAAAGGCCTTGTCCAGCATCTTTTTGTACCATTCCTGTAGTCGTTTAGGTTTAGGGATTTTTTGATCAGGAGGGTGGCAATGAAAGATGTAATCATCTCCTTCACTTGGGGGACAGGCCCAGATATGTCCTGTGACATACCTGTAGGATATACAGACTCATCAACAGACCTGGAGTAATCCATTTAGTAATATAAAAATTCTCTCCTGGGCATATCTAATCAGTTCATAGCTTCCCTCAAGGGGGATGAAGTAAGAGTAAGTTTATAATCAGTTCTATTCATGAAATTCCTAGCTCTTAATTTTTAACTGGGTATACCAATCCTAGGTTTAGAGAAGGAGTGAGATACTACTACATAAAAAATATAAAAATAAGATGGAAACAGGGTAAGAGATTGCTAAAAGATACAACTTGAATATACTAAAGTATATATGGGTTATAAAATGCATACGATTTAAGTGTTGAGTAAACATGGTTCAAAGGAGGATAGGGGACATACTCTGGAGAGAAAAATTAGCATTTAGATCTAAAATAAGAAACAAATTAAATTGGTCCCCCCCACTCAACATTATAAAAAAAGTAAGTATAATGGAAATTAAGGGAAAATGAAAACTGCTTTCTTTTCTACACTTCTTTCAAATGAAACTCACCCCAATTTCTTCACATATTCCAGATACCCAATTAGGATTTCATGATATACAGCTGTCCGAAGGCAACGGGGCCGGAAGAAATGAATACTATCCAGATACGATATGTACACACGCCTGGGAGAAAGTGATTAATTTAAATTCAAGGTTTGCCTCAAAATTTTTGTCAGCATCCATACTGGGGTCAAAGTTGGAAATGCTGAAATTGTTACTTTATACTTTATAGTTGTCATTATTTGCTAATAAAAAAACAAGGATCAACATCATTTTAGTGTAGCTAAATTGAAAGAAGCAAAAAATAATGCAATTTTTCCAACTTATCTGTGGTCATAAGGATAAGAACAAAGTTTTCAGAAGAAGTGTAAATAACCATATGAAAAAAACCACATCAATGAAAAGAGAAATACAAATAATAGCAATTCTGAAGTTTACTTCACACCCATCAAATCAGCAAAAATATGGAAAAACAAAATCAGTCATGTTAAGAGTGGTTACGGGGATATATGTGTATATGTATTGTATGTGTGTGGTGTGTCTATATATATATAGGAAAATAAAATGTTGATAGTGCTGTAAGCTAGTCCAACTACTCTATAAACTGCTCATATACTCTGATTCAGTGATGTGAACCACAGGACACATACTACGCCTCCAAGGAAATCAATAACAGAAACAAGATATATGCAACATTTTTTGGAATAACAAAAACCAGAACAAAAAATGGGCAACCATCAAGTGAGAAGCAGCACAATAAATTAGGGTATATGAATACTGAAATCTTACTCTGCTTATGAAAAAAGCTATCTACCTCCAGAGAAATGAAATGATGAAGTGTGAATACAATCTGAAGCATACAAATTTTTTACTTGATTTCTTTTCATGATTTATTATTTTTTTTTGTGTTTTCTTTCTCACAACATGACTAATATGAAAATAATCTGCATGAGTGCATGTATAACCTTTATCAAATTGCTTACCATCTCAGGGAAGGGAGAAGAGATGGAGGGAGAGAATTTGGAACTTAAAATTCTAAAACATGAAATCTTAAAAACTTTTGACATTTAATTGGGAAAAAAACAAAATATTATTCAAAATAGAAAAAATGTTACAGTGCCACAAAAAATAATCAAATATGCAGATCATGGGAATATCTGTATGAAGTGATGTAAGGTGAAGAAAGCAGAATCAGAACAATATAAATAGTCCTAAAAAATAACACTAAAAGGTAGCTAAACTTAGATTAAGCACAACGAACAATCTTTGTACTTGAGAAAAAAGGGATGTAACTTATGCTTTCTTTGCCCATCATTTTTTTTAAACCAGTACATTTACATGTGTTTTATTTGTTTAAAAAACAAATAGGGGATGGCTAGGTGGCACTGTGAGTAGAGCGCCGGCCCTGGAGTCAGGTCCAGGACCTGGGTTCAGATCTGACCTCAGACACTTAGCGTGTGTGCGCGCACACACACACACACACACACACACACACACACACCCACCCACCATGTAACCTCGGGCAAGTTACTTAACCCCAACTGCCCTCCAAAAAGCAAAAAAATAAAAAATAAATAAATGAGTAACATCCTAGAACCTATTACCAACTGAACCCCACTCTTATAACAATAAAACAAAGGTGTTAAAAGAAAAACATCCCGGAACTTTCTGTTTTTTTTAACACTCCTTCTTACGTTTGTGTCATGATGAAAATATTTAAAATGGAAATGGCAGTAGGCAAAAATATTATTAGAGTCATAAGCTATGTTTAAAACTTCCCATTACAATTCTCATTTGCCCACAGTCTGATTTCATTAAACGATGGTTCCATTTCTTCCAACTCTGTTCTGATCTCCATTAGTCTAATCTTGAGCAGTTACTACATTAGCCTGTAAGAATATAAAAAAGAAATACCAAAAATGAAAATGAAAGACTACCTTGTGTTGGGAGGGGGGCAATCAGAGCCATATTCCTGTACATGCATTCCAAAGAAGCATACATCCACGCCATCAATTTCTTCAAAAGCAAAGAGTGCTTTGGTTCGATAAGGAAAAGATTCAGACATTTCACCAGAATCCACAAACCTGTAAGTTACATGTAAATTTAAAATCTAACATTGAATGTGATTATCTCCATTTAAAGCTTCACAAATATATTTTAAAATTTGGTGAAAAAAATTGAGGTGTAAGAATTTGGGGGTAAATAAAAACAACTTTTCCAAAAATCAGTACATGAAGAAAAAAATGACCAAAAAATACTCCATCCAGGGTTGTTTTTTTTTTCCTTTGGACAAGGAGAAAATTCAAGAAAATTGAGGTTATTTTTCCTTTTCTTTAAAGATAGTTCCAGTCAATGCAAACCAAACAAACCTTGACTTCATTCCAGGCTTGACTTCTACTGTTTTATCTGAACTAGCCACCACTCTGACAAAAACTTCACCAGCTTCAGGATGATTCTGACGCCGCAAAAATTTGTTAACTCTGTCTTCCAGATGGTTTCCTAATCGAGTTGTTTGCAGTCCTAGAGAGGAAAAAAAAATAACCAGGTAAGAGAGATGAATTATGAAGGACTGAGCAAAATACATATTTTTTAAACGAATGTCACTCCAAGCTGTTCTTTGAAAGCAGAAAACAAAAACCTATCAAGGCCTAAGAATTAATCAATCTTCTCAATGAATGAGTTTGATTAGATTATTTTTTATCACCCCTGATAGAACAGAAGTGACATGATAAAGTGTATTGGAAAATGAATAACTGTTTGTCATCATAATTTATCACCGTTCATAGGGAATTTTAGTTGTAAAGTGCTGACCAAAAGTTATCTTAAAAAGGGGAGGGGGAGGAGTTGAGGGGAATGGGAGACAGAAAATAAACTTTGGGCTCTCTCCCTCAGTGGGAGTTGGGTAAATGAAGACGTTTGGGATCATGTCTGTTCTTGCTGCCAACACGATTCCATTCCTGAGATCCAAGTCAAGAACGTGACCTTTTAACTATTCCTAGGTATGTCACTGACTACCAAAGACCTGCTGCTATGACTAACTCCTTTAGAGTTGAAGACACAACTGGGAAGTTTGTAGATTACAAAGTTGGGCACACAAGAATAAATAAATAGCTTGTGGAGATTCCTGAAGGCAGGTCTATATTGTGAAAATGTTACACAGAGCTTTGTGAAATTTATAGGGTTGTGGTCAAAGTGTTAAAACAGATGTGAATTCAGTCACTGGGCCAATTCCCTATACTCTTAATTCTTAAGATTATCAGTTTTCTAGGAAACAGAGGGGATAACAGATGGGACTCACTGGAAAAGACTATGATGTTAGGAAAGACTGAAAGAAAAAGGAAAAGGGTATAGCAGAGGATGAGAGGATAAACAGTATCACAGAAAATACAAACATAAACCTGGACAGATTTTGAGAGAGTAGTGGAGGATAGAGGAGGGCCTGGTATGATATAGTCAAAGGGGTCAAAAAGAGCTGGACATGATTGAATAACTCAATACCGCCTTCACTATAAGCCAGGTACCATACTAAGTGCTAGAAAAAGTGTAGTTATGTATCTGACACAACTCCAAGAATTTGATATGAAGGTGTGGGCAGGATCACTTGACTGTAGCCCCAGCTAGGTGGATAATGCCAGGACTGAAATCAGGAACACTCATCTTTCTGAGTTCAAATTCAGCCTCGGGGGGGGGGAGCTACACGGCGCTCTTCGTAGCGTTCTGGGCATAGAGTTAGGAGGTACTGAGTTCGAATGTGACCACAGGCACTCAACACACACACACACACACACACACACACACACACACACACACACACACACACACACTAGCAGTGTGACCTTGGGCACCCCAACTGCCCTCCAAAAAAGCAAAAAACAAAAACAAATTCAGCCTCAGACATTTACTAGCTGTGTGACCCTCACCAAGTCACTTATCCCAGTTTGCCTCAGTTTCATCATCTATAAAATGAGCTGGAGAAAGAAATGGCAAACCACTCCAGTATCTATCTTTGTGCCAAGAAAATTCCAAAGGGGGTCATGAAGAGTCAGATACATTATACATCCCTGAACAGGGAACAGAGAATGGAGTGGTACAATGTTAACAGTTCTCCTTGAGGAATAATGATAACTTAAGCTTGTGCATAAGTGCATAACTGTTTATAAAGAACTATTCTACCATGTTTCCCCGATAATAAGACACTGTCTTATTAAATTTTTTGGACAGAAAAACACCAGAGGGCTTATTTTCAGGGGAGGGCTTATTTTAATGAACATTGACAGCAATTTTAATAAACAGGTAAATGTGAACAAAAAAATGTACCTTTATTCAATAAGCAAATCACTGGGGAAGAACAGGATGACGCGCTCACTGCTTCATCTATTAGTGTGTGCAGCAGGGGGTGCGCTTTACTACAGTAGCAATCTCAATAGGGCTTATTTTCGGGGGAGGGCTTATTTTCGAGGAATCTTACACAGTAAGGGGAGGGCTTATTTTCGGGATAGGTCTTATTATCGGAGAAACACGGTAGTAACTACCCTATGAATAAGGTGTTTAAATTGTATACCATCACTTTACACAAGTAAACTAAGGGTCTGTGAAGCAGAATGACTGGCTCATGACTAAACATCTGTTAAGAGTCAGGGCTAGGGGCGGCTTGGTGGTGCAGTGAGTAAAGCGTCGGCCCCAGAGTCAGGAGGACCCAAGTTCGGTTCCGGCCTCAGACAGTTAACACCCACACAAAAAAACTCTCCAAAAGGAAAAAAAAAAAAGAGTCAGGGCTAGAATTCAAGGTCAGATCTTTTGACTCTAAAAAGCCAGAGTTATTTTAAGTATAGCAGGTAGCTCAACAAATATTAACTGATCAGTTATGCTTTCACCACAGTATATGAAATTCTAAAGAAAAACAATATATATTAAATACAAAGAAATTGAGCTGACCAAGGAAATGTTATAGGGACAATCTGGGAGAAATTCACTAGCTTTCAAATGTTATGATTAGGAAAATACACACTCATCCCCCCCCCCCCTTGCCGCCTTTCTTTTTGGAGGGGGGAGGGCAGGGCAATTGGGGTTAAGTGACTTGCCCAAGGTCACATGGCTAGCAAATGTGTCACGTGTCTGAGGCTGGATTTGAACTCAGGTCCTCCTGACTCCAGGGCCGGTGCTCTACTCACTGCACCACCTAGCCACCCCAACACACTCATTATATAACAGAAATGATACTTGCATACAAAATCTGGCTCCAAAGTCACACTATTTCAAATTGGTTTTTTTTTTTCTGTTTGTTTTTTTACCTTGAACTAAAAGACTAATATAACTTCTGCAGTTTTAGGAAAAATTAAGGAAATAAACAGGTCAGATGGCAGTATTTTAAGAACTAAAAAATTAATCCTTATTTAATTTTAACCTATTCTTAAATCTGTAACAGGGAAAACAGAATTCATGTCCTATATTGCAATTATGCAAGGAGTATAGTTTAGAGTTATTGTTCCTACATTTAGCATTTTCCACTTTCTACACTTTTATGTGAGATATATATATATATATATCACTGTAGATACACCATAGACTAAAACAAGGCCTTGAAATGCTATCTACTCTATCATGACATTAAGCCAAGGCTATATCAGTTTTGGAGCCCAGTTGTATAAATTCTACTACCAAGAGAGGAATAAATGTTTAATAAGGGATCCTGGGAACATGGCATAGGTAAATATTTTCCCATTGTGAAAATGAGACCATACACAGTTATATCAAGTCTAATGTTATTAATTAGTTCTTCACCCACAATATGGAGCAGAAAAACATTGTTCTGGTCAGGTACTTTAACAACAATGTTAATTATGCCAACCCTGGACAGCAATGGGAAGCCCAATGAAGCTAAGGGAAAATGATGGTAAAGTACTGGCTTGGACAATTGCTATCTCTCTGACTGTAGATTTTTACAAGTTATTGCAGAGCTCTGTATTATTCTGGTGGGATTTGGCCATATTCAGTATTAATGATGCTCCTGTGAATACTGTACATCATATACCTGTATCTGCTTTCAAGTGCTAAATGGAATGATCTTCTTCTCCCCAGGAGCACATGTTGTAAAATGGAAAGTATTGAGAAAAATAAAGACTATAGCTTAATTTAAATTGTTCAAGAGATTTTATAATTAGATCTTTACTTTTATCACTCAAACCACTTGAATTTTGCACCAAAAAAGCAGGAACTTTTAATAACAACTTTGTCTAAATAAAATAAATATCATACTGTAAGCTTTGAATGATCCTTGGAAAAACTACAGACATTCTTCCTAACCACTTTCACATACTGTGAAAATTATTCATACCTGAATAAGGTTAGAAATTTTATTTTTCATGTATATAATTATCCTATGCTCATAAAAAAAGCCAATGTGAAGTAGGGTGAGCAGGTAAGAGAACCACACAAACACTAGGTCGAAACAAGCTGAGACATTTGCACAAACATAAGTCTAATAAGAAGCACAAACATAAGTCTCTAATAAGAAACTAAACTAAGCAATAATTACTTTTCCTAAGTAGTTCTACTTTCAGTTACTAGGACCAGACTGGTAGTGCAAAAAATTAGACTGTACTCAAATAGACATTTTCAGTATAGCAAATAGTTTCTTTTAAGGTTATCAAGTTACTCAAGAAGCATCAGTTAGAAGTGCAGGTGAGGGGTGGCCAGGTAGCACAGCGAGTAAGAGCACCGGCTCCAGTGTTGAGAACACCTGGAGATCGAATCCCGGGCTCAGACACTTAGCACCCACCCAGAAACACCTGGAAGTGTAACCTTGAGCAAGTTACTTAACCCCAATTGCTTAGGGGCAGCCAGGTGGCTCAGCGAGTAAGAGCACCGGCTCCAGTGTCGGGATGACCTGGATCGAATCCGGGCTCAGATACTCAGCACCACACCCAAAAATAATAACTGGCCGTGTAACCTTGAGCAAGTTACTTAACCCCAATTGCTTAAAAAAAAAAAAAAGTGCAGGTGAGTAATGCTGTCCGCAATACCGATCCAAATATGAAACCCAAAAAGAAAATAAGATTTTCTCTTTTTGATTCCTTCTTGGTTATCACTTTCTGAATAGCACATAAGAGCAACTTGACTTATACAACCAAAATCCAAGAATGTCTGCTGAAATACAGCAATTGTTTCAGAATTAGTCTGCCTGAAAGTGGTGGTCTTGGTTAAACATTTACCAGGTAGTCTGTTGGAATGAATCTCACGGCTCCAATAGGTACCAGAAGTGGGACCCTAGATAGATTGTGTCATTTGACTTCTGGGTATTTCCTTTTCATAATCTTTAGTTAAAGATAACTAGACTTGCATGTTCACCTCTGAGAAGTATCAAATTAAAAGCATATTGATTGTAAAAGTGCTTCATAAAAGAATCTCTCCTTACTAGCTCCTTCTGGTGTCTACAAATAAACTCAGTATTTCTACATCCTTAAAAAAAAACTTCATTTTGATCATTCCCTCAAGCTGCCATCCTTGCCAAACCTCAAGAAAGTAGTGTACACTTATTGCCTTGATTGCCTTACTTCCCATTCACTTCTCAATCCCATGAAATCCTGAAGTTACCAACATTTTCCCATTTACTAAGTCTAGTTTAGGCATTTTCTCAGTCTTTATTATTCTTGACTTCTCCTGGGCTTTTGACATTATAAACTACACCTCCTTCCTCAACTTTCATGACACTGCTCTGTCCTAATTCTCTCTTACTACTGCTCAGTCTTTTTTGCTAGTCATAATCCTTTTAAACGTGGGTTAGGTTTGGTCCTGGGCTATATATTTGCCATATTCTTCTCTGTAAGTGTTCTCATTGGCTTCCATACCAAAGACCAATAATGGTCTTTATGCAGATGGTCCCCCCAACTGTACATTTAGCCCTAATTTCCCTCTTCTGAGATACTATCCTTTTTCACCATCTGCCACATGGCTGTCCCTAATCTGGGTGGATATCAAAGGGCATAGTAGACTCACTATTTCTAAAACATTAGTAGTCATCTCCCTATACCTACCTCTTCTTCCAAATTTTTATTTTTGTTGAAGGAATATTTCTGTTCAAGGTGTTGAATCCATCTAGTCAACACCTTGGAGTTATCTATGATTCACTTCTCTCCCCTAGATCAATATCCAATTAGTTATCAAGTCTAGTGGATTGTAACTTGATATTTTTTCCATCCATTCCCCCTTCTCCACCAACATGGCCACCACTCTAGTTTACAGTCGCAAAGGACACTTACCCTCTAATTGGTGTTTCTGCTTTCAGAATCTTCTGCTTCTCTCCAATCTATCATTTACACAACTACCAAAATCATCATATACAGGTTTGCTACATACTCCATTGTTTGGAACTCAAAGTCCTGAACAATCTGGCTCCAGTCTACCTTTTCACAACATCATTCACTTAACACTATCCATTGTACCAAACTAGCCTCAGTGACCATTCCAGAATGTAGTATTACATCTCTTACATCTGTGAATTGGCACAGGCTATTTTCCACACCTAGGACACACTCCCTTTTTCCTTTCTGACTCTTAAAACTTTTAGCTTCTGGAAAGATTCAGATCAAGTGGAATTGTTTTTAATCCTACTAGGCATTTGTGCCATTTCCTCACAACAAATTATTTTGTATTTATAAATCTGTATGCTCTGACAAGCTCTCTGAGGACAGAAACAATTTGTTTATTCTGTTGCATCTTTAGTTCCTGGAAAAGTACTTTGGCCATGGTAGGTACTTAATGATTGTTTAATTGAATTAAAAGTAGAGCCTTTAAAGTTACAGACTAAAGCAGTTAAAGAACCATCAACAGTGGTTTACCAACATTTCAACGGGTTTTTAACAATGCTCCAAATATTCACCAAAAAAAAAAATTCAAATGGTCCGCTTTTCCTTCTCTCTTATCTTTTTTCCTCCCTTCTTCTTTCTAATCCTATTCCTATTCCTGTCCCTTAAATTTTAACTAGCCACAACAGTGAAAAAAAAATTTAAGAACTTATCTTGGCTATATGTTCTTCATTTTTTAAAAAAAGATTTAACTGAATATTTTCTATTTCTTTCTATATAAAAAACAAATTAGTTTACTTACTATATATGACCTGTCAAACATAAATAAACACTTCAGAGGCAGTGAGAGGCACTATAAAAAACCAAACCAAACCTGAATTTGGCCTTGATTCAAACGTCATGGTTGTCACTTTTATAATCATAAGCAAGTCATTTCAACTCTCTAGGTCTCAGTTATCTTATCTGCAAATTGAAATAGGCAGACCATATCTAAGGTTGCTTTTAATTCAAAATCTATGATCCCAAGATCCTGGTGATACAACAGATTTGTGGAACAGAATTAAGTGCTTTCAGATGTATTTAGTTCTAGTCTGTCTTGACCTCAAGTAGTATATAGAAAACCAATTTCAGTCAACTTTTCAGTTATCTTCATTATTAGAAAGAAGCAGTTATATAAATGACTCAATATAGCAAGTGATTAAAAACTCATTTATGTAACATTTCCTGAAGGTCTTGATATAGTTCCAAGTTTTACTAAGTAAGCAAAGCTGCACTAAAGCTTTTGGTATATCCTGCATTTAGTTTTAGAACATAATCGTACCCTACCTCTTCTGAGATTTACTCTCTATTTCTTTTTTTTCCTCAAACTGATAATAAAATACTAAACTATTTTGCAGCTCTTTCGGTGCTGACAACATTGCCATTAAAATAAATGATGAAGCTAAAGGAATTACTGAAAGAAGTATTATGAGCACCAGCTCCATGAAGTGACAACAGAAGAGAAATATGCTACCAATATGCTAAAGAAAAAGATCCTACAAATTGAAACTAAGTGGCTACAGTTACAATCAAATAAAACCAATTCTCCAACTAATGGTTTGATGTGCTGTACAAAAAGATTCAATGTGCTAATTCCAAATGTTAATTTGAAGTTGCTGGTCATTAAGTGAAGCAAGAAATTTGAAATGGTAAGATAAAAGAAAAAAGGCCAGGTAATCCAGATATAGGTTTTATATGTTTTGCTTTATTATGAAAAAGTTATTTAAAAAGAACATTGCCAACTGCTTCAAATTATACAAGATTGAGTATAGATGATTTGTTTTTAATTCCTATATACACGTTTAGACTTAGATTTGGAATAGACTTTGGCAATCATTTGTCCAAGATCCTCATTTTATATATAAGGAAAGTAACAGCTGGATAAGGCTAGTGATTTAACTACAGTTACACAGCTGATCTGTGGCTGGGCCAGGTCTAAAACCCAGGCCAGTTTTTTTCCTACTGCATGATGCTGTCCCCACCTCATGTGCCATCTCCCACCCCTCCCCCACTTCTACATTTGGTATTAATGAAATTTTAGCATGAAAGAAATGATTCATAACAGAGATAAGAAAATAAAAATTGTTTGCAATTCTGTTCTTTCATAAAACATGTTCTAAAAACCAAGATAAGTTTTGTTCAGATGAACTTATATTTCCATTTTCTGGTGTCTTTTTTATTTTTTTAAAGCAATTGGGGTTAAGTAAATTGCTCAAGGTTACACAGCCAGTTATTTCTGGGTGTGGTGCTAAGTATCTGCGCCCGGATTTGATCCCCAGGTCATCCCGACACTGGAGCTGGTGCTCTTACTTGCTGAGCCACCTGGCCGCCCCCATTTTCTGGTGTCTTAATCATAGAATAAAAAACTCCTCACATTCACATAGTGTTTAAAGTATTGCTAAAAAGTTTTCTCACAATGCTTGAAGGTAGTTAATAGAATAATTATCCTTCTTTCCATTTTAAAGTTGAGGAAACAGAAGCCTTAAGAGATTAGTTGACTTGTCCATGAGCATACAGACACTAAAGAAATGAAAGAGAACTTGAACCAAGGATTCTTGACTCCAAATCCAGCTCCACTGTGCCCAGCAAAGCATTTTCCACCACAGGCACTGATAACATCTGCTGAATGAATGACTCTTATCCCAAACAGAATGAACATATATGGCATTCTGTCTCATAAATAGAATGATAATGATGGAAAAACATCAGTATTTGGTTATTTGCTTTTTTGGCTCCCTTAATGTGATCTTACACAAGCCCTCCTATGTCAAAAATTCAATCTCATTCAAAACTTACTAGAAGTCATGTTTGTTGTCATATAAAGATATAACAAATGATGAACCTAAGAAGGCAAGGTAAAGTATAACTATGGAAAAGCATAGGAATAAAAACTCAGAAAGAGTATTGTAACCTTTTGAGAACTAACTTTGGTTATGCTCACAATAAAAAAAGCATTCAAGAAGATGCATAAAAGAACACTGGGAAAACTAGGCAGCAATAAAATGTGTCCAAACAATTTTTAATAGGCATAAATCAGAAAAGAAAAAAAAATTTCCACAAACTTACTCTTAGCACTGAATTTGTTCTCTTTGCGAGTTCTACCAGTTTTCTTTAAGCAATTGTCACAGACAAAGCTGTAAATAAAATCAATGATAGGTATGATTAGCAGAATATTTATTCAGTGGAATATGTATTCGTCCAAGCATCAAACTAGAAAGCCTTTCCTTATCTACACGCATCTATGTATATTTCTTGACCACTGAAAATCAACATTAAAAACTCTTCAAATTATTTCTTGTGGTTACTACAAAAGTAAGTTGCTCTAAAATTTTGAGGGCTTTGCACTTTTAACAAAATTATATGTTAATTTAAATGAACATATTGGGATAAACACTTAAGAAAATAAAATTTAAAACAAGTTATATAGTCTTCATAATTGACAACATCAGAAACAGGCTCTACTTCTGGTTTGAAAAGCCCTTCATTAACTTTCCTATTGAATCCAAGTCCAAGAAGAGAAAAGAATGTCTTACCCTGAAGGCCAAATAATATCATAGTGCAGAACACAAATCTGATGCATCTTTCGGCCACATTCCTTACAATCAACAAAGCTGGAACAAAGAGAAAGCAAACATTCTTGCAAACAGAACCATGCAATAGTAGCTATTTTAATGTCCATTAAATAATAATTTAATTATTTTTAAATTTTAAATAATATTTTAATTCTGTAACCATTTACATACTTTTCATATATCTTACATAATTAATATTTATCAATGAGGTGATATATTGTGTACAAGGTCCTTCCAATACTTTTCATTCTCCTAATAATTCATGGATTAAAAAGAGTGGAAATAAGAAGTATTCTTTCTTTTTATTTGGCAAAGCAACACACATATGTGGAAAGAAAAAAGTTACCAAAAAAAAAAAAAAAAGAACATGAGAGAACACGTATGATTTTCAGGATCTTGTTTTTAGAAAAATGTTTTCAAGACCAATATTTATATATAAGTAGCTTCCACAGACTTAAAAATGATTAATAAAACACTACAAGGGAATTGTACCCTAAGGTTATTTATAAGTAAAAGTACCAAATCCAAGGATAATAGATAAGGAATCAAAAAAAAATGTGTAAGACCCCATTTGGAGTTATAATTCTAGGCTCAACACTATCTCTTTCCAGTGTGCCACCTCGCTGCCCCAAAGGAGGGACCTGCTAAGATGAGTTATTTTCATGATTAACTCATATTTCTAAAGAAATTAATAGTTAGCAAGGATTTTCTATTCTCATAACTACCCCTTGAAAAAAATAACACATATGAATCATTTTCAATTCTATTTTGAAAATAAGAAATTGAGGGAAGTTCAGAGAGATTAAAAATTAATAACCCACAATCATAAAAAGCAGTTAAGTGGAGGAACTAAGATTCAAATCAGTATCTCTTAATTCCAAATTTAGTGTTATCTCCATTAAGCATGCCATTCTTAATTAAGGACTCTCAGTTGAGGATTTAAAAGTAAAAAAAAAAAAATTTGTGATACCAAAAATACATATGGCATTTATTGCTCTAAGGAAGAAACTAACAACAACAAAAACCTTTCCTGACTAAGTAATACTATCTCATTTAAGGAACTGTTTATGTATATATTTTGCATGTACCTTGCATATACTTTTGCATAAAGCAAATTTCATTGCTACCAGGAGATATTATAACACTTTTGGGATTGTTGGAAAAGGCAAGGTTCTTTCTTAAAGAGATTTTATAATTTACTTGCCAGAAAATACTATCATTATTTATCAAAAGGTATTTAACAACTATATTTAACAAGTATATACATGGCATTATGTCACAATTTCCACAACGTCAGCACAATCTATTTAGAGTTAAGAATTAATCCCTTTCAAAATGTCCAATTTTGAAAAGTTGTACTTAAATTCCAAAAATTCTACCGTATAAAATAAAACAAAATAACACTTTAGAGATTTAATCAAAATTTTAAAACTGCCTATGTCAGAGTCACTTTTGTAGTCTTTTCTGTGAAAGGGCTGTATAGACTTTCATATTAGTATTGATACCCTAACAAAAATAGTTTCAATAAATAATCAGGTTGACTCTGGCTTTCAGGTTATCTTCTCTATGGATATGTGAAGACATTTTGTATGCAAAAAAAAAAATATCCAAGTAATGTGGGAGAGGCTTGCTAGGAAAAAAGAATCATCCTAAAAAATAAATACATGCTGATTTGAAGTCTACACAAAACACATAATATAGAAAAGAGGTAGAGATCTGGAAATTGAAATTTTCTGCAGAAAAAAAATGGAATTGGTATGTAGGAACCTGGCACTATATAATATAAAATTGTTGGTAGAGGGCCAGTGTGCAGCACTTTTTCCAAGTAAGCAACCAACTACTAATAAACAGATCATAAAGCTACAATATTCTGCGATGTTTTATTAAAGTACTTTTAAAGCAACATAACTAAGATATGGCTATAATTTTATTGAAAAGGAGCCCAGAATCATAGACAATTATAAATGCAAAAAAATCATAAGAGCTCATTAGTCAAAATTTCATATGTGAGTAAAATGAGATCCAGAGAAGGGAAGCAAGGGGACTGACAAGGTCAAATAAGGCAGGGGCAGGACAAGAACCAGAAGAGAGGCATTTAAAGTCCCAGGCCAAAGAGAAACTATACTGACTATATTCAACTGCCATTGCACACACAGAAAACAGGGCAGGAGGTTTTGAGAAACTGCAATGAAAAAAGGACAAGTTAGCTAACCTGTTTCTTATTCTCTTGGAAATTTTTGCTTTCCTAACCAGGTATCTTTTGTCAATCTTCTTCAAGTATCAATTACAATGCCCTGTCAAATACACATGTGATCTGAAACTACCAGAAGTAAAACTTTACATTCAAATAGAGGCAATGTCTTTAAGTTACATTCATTATTGCTTTTTGTTTTTTTGGAGAGGGCAGGGCAAATGGGGTTAAGTGACATGCCCAACATCACATGGCTAAGTGTTAAGTATCTGAGGCCAGATTTGAATTCAGGTCCTCCTGACTGCAGGGCTGGTGCTCTATTCACTGCGCCACCTAGCCACCCCTGTTACATTCATTATTGCCTCCAAAAGGTCAACACAAAATGGTTTCTTAATGTGAGGGGCTAGTCTTAGCCAGCTGCTATTTAAAAGATGTTCTACTGGTACTGAAAAACACATTCTTTGAGAACATTACAACAGTGCTTATTTTAAGAAATAATTCCACTGTACATTCAGGTTAGTGTTAAGAAAAATTTTAAAGAAATCTCCAACACAAAGATGATATTTCACACTTTCATAATGGGAGGAAAAGATTTTTCCAATATCATGAACAGTCTTCTCTCAATTATAAAATGAAATACCTAATCACAAGGAAATGGTTGTATACTCACGGCTCAGGATCTAGTGTATCATTTTTCTTCTTTTCAAACTGATCCTTTGAAATAGTCCTTTAAAAAATCCACCAAAGAAAGACAAGTCATTCTCATGAAATGTTACCTCAAGCCAAGTTTCTATTCCCCAAGTTAGGGAATAACAAATCAATAAAAGTAATAGCTAACATTTATACAGTGTGTTTACCCTATATAAATCACTTTCTTCCCAAAAATCCTTTGAAGCAAGTAGTGAATCCATTTTACAAAAGAGCAAAGTGAAGCTCAGTTGAATATATCTATATCTATATCTAACTTACTGAGGGTAACATGGGCAGTAACAGGCAAGGACCATATATGAACCAGGTCTCCTTTCTTCAAAACTAGAACTCTTTCAGTTATACTCCATGAACTTCCCTTAATACTTCATGTCACTCTGGGCCCTAACACTCTTAAGCAGCTGAAGGCAAACTGAAATCTAAAGGAAGAGACCACCTAACATCAAACCAATCCTCCATCTGTTCTTTTACAAGCAGTATTAAACTGTTGTTGTTCAGTTGTTTCAATTATGACTGACTCTTTGTGACTCCTTTTGGAGTTTTTTTGACAAAGATACTAAAGTGGTTTGCCATTTCCTTCTCCAGATCATTTTACAAATGGGGAAACCGAGGCAAATAGGGTTAAGGGACTTGCCCAGGGTCACACAGTTACTAAGTATCTGAGGTTGGATTTGAACTCAGTTCTCCAACTCCAGGCCTGGTTTTCTATCCACAGTGCCCCCTAAGAAAAAGCATGATACAAACGGACTTGAGGATCATTTCTTCCACTTATTTTTGGTCAAATCTTCCTATATAATCTGTTAAAATCACAATAACCAATACACGTATGGTTAAAACAATTCTTGTAATCATTTTGCCACTACTTGTGTATACCTAGCTAAGATAAACTGGACTAAAAACAGGAGGTGTTACACTACTTTTAAACTATCTTGTTTCCCACCAGTAAGTAGATTTTTTATTATCAACCTACCAAGGATCTTGGTGTGGGAATGCCCTCCATCAAAGAAGATCAAAACCTATCTACAATTAAGTAAATAAGTCTTATAGAGTAACCTGAGACTCAAAAGGGAAGGGTAACTTTGCTTATGGTCACAAAGTTAGTAAGCACTAGGAACAGAATTTGAATGCAAATCTTTTTATCTCTAAGGCCAAGGGGGAAAAAAAAGGGAAGACTGGTAATTGATATTAAACTTTCTGTTTTAAGAATAATATTTATAGTACCTTTAAAATGAAGGTTGAGGTTTATCTGTTTATTATATACTTTCCTAAGGGCGCAAAGATTTAAGGAATGGCAATGGTGCTGTGATAGGCAAACTATATATAGACATCTTTAAAAAGCAGATCTCCCTACACCCCAATTACTTTTTTTAAACCCAAGAGGAAGGTAATAAAGAAAACATCCTTCATTTTCTCCTACTCCCTGAATCTATGGTATTCCAATCCAGAAAAGGTTATTTACATGGTCCTCTAAGGTACTATTTACTGAATAACAGTTTCTTCTGGATCATCTCTAAGGAACAGTAAGCAGCACCATACAGAGAGAAGTTATGGCAAGATACACCTCATACTAGAAAACACTGTGGGTTAAGGAACTGGGAAGAAATCCTTACTCTGAAAATCTGCTAATTTTTTTTAGAAGAGAGGGGGCACACACATGGTAACACGTTTTAACAGGATCTCCCTTTTATTTTACAAATAGCAATTTATCAAGTCAGAACCAGAAGAGAATATTTGATAAGGCTCTCTAGACATGAGATATCACACCATTCATAAGTAGAAGAAAAACATGACAGTACTTACGTCTGGGGCTGAGAAGGGTCGTCACCCAGGGTAACATTCTCCCCCTGGATCTCTGTGAAACACTTCTCACAGAAATGATACCTGTCAGCAAGAAGGCCATACTTGGGTGAACTGGTCCATCATAACACACAGCCACCCAAGCAACGAAGCCACCAATCAGAGCAGGGCAGATCACCACGACGAAGGGGGGGCGTTGTTGGTTGATTGATGGGTCAGTGAGGACAATGAAAAGGAACAGAAGGGGCAGGTGGGGAAGGGCAGGATTAGAGAACAGGGAAGGGAACAAATAGCACAGACATAAAGGTAAGACGCAAACACCAAGACAACACATAGCAGAAAGCCAAGGCAAAGCATTGATTAGCATTCGGTCTCATTTCATACATTACAGGCCATCATCACTAACAAATGATAGAATGTCAATCAGATTCAAAGACTTGGAATGATTTGCAGGATGCTGTTAATACTAAAGCTGTGTGTATCCTAAATTTAGGAGTTTGAAGTTTGTTATTATTTAGAAAAATTTAAATGACTCCAGGCTTTGATATTCAACAAATTTGCTTTGAACAGAATATTCTGCTTAGAATATTCTGATGAAGGGAATAAAAAAGTAAAGATTAAAAACAGCTTTTGTTTGTTTTTTAAAGCAAAAAAAAAAATGAAATTTGTGCTTGGAAGGCAAGCATTCCATAGTTTTATTCTCAATCTTAAGTCAGAATTTTAATAATTTAAAATGTATGAAAATGTTGAACACCCAGAACTGGTTTTTGTTTTTATTAATTTCATCAAATTTGGTATAAACAAATAATATAACTGCTTATCTTATTGGATTACAATACAAATGAAACCAAATCCATATTCTAGACAAACATTTAACAGAAATGCAACTGAGAGGGTCAGAGACTTTCCAGCCATTTATAAAAAAAGTATATATGTGAAAAAATATTAATATATTGTACAGGCAATACAATATATGTAAGTACATGAACAATCTCTCAGGGCTTAAAATTCAATTCTGAACTTTTAAGAATTTTGGTCCCATAACCAATCAGTAGCCAATCTGAGATACTCAGCAATCTACTGATGTAACTTGGTGGCAATCCAAATTAAGCAAATTTAGAGTATAATTGTAAAGTTACAATCTGCATTTGAAAAAAATTATCTATTACACAATATTTTTTTTTTCCTTAAGATGATCTAGAGCTTCGGCCCAAGTTGTCAAATAAGGACAATTAAAAAAATAAATTACTAAATGTTTGGAAAGGACATGATTTAAAACATGAATGAAAAAAATAAACAAAAATGCAGATCAGTGCTGCAATAAAGCAGGGTGGGTTCACAAGAATACTGTCAAAATAAATAGGCTTAATGAAGGTGAATTTTATGAGCAAAGAATGAGGATAAGGCAGCAACGGCAGCACAATCAAATGCAGTTTTAGTGTTCAAATGCTACATCTAAAAGATGCTAAGAACGATTAGTATTAATGACACCGTAACAAGACTCAGAGTGCCACACTGAACCAACAATTGCAGAATGAAAAAAACGGCAGCTTAGAGGCCCCCATTCACTCACTCACATACACATGGCTACAAACTATTGTGATCAAACTGCTTTCTTAGGCTTATTTTTGTGGAGATGTCATTTGTAGATTCTGATTCTATTCTCAATGAAAAGTAGCAACATTCTTTTTATTCATTGTCAAGCTAATCAAATGTAGCCAATAAATAAAACGTAGAATTTTAAAAACATGCAAAATGATTCATACTTTTCACACTTGTTTGATGAGGAAGGAGTTAGATAGAGGCGCTGCAGGCAACATTAGCATTAGTGAAGATTACAAATAAGATCTTTCTTCCAAAGGCATCTCCTACTTATACTAACTCAGATTTTAAATTCTGCCAAGAACATGAACTCTGGCCAGGAAAAAAAGAGATTAACTTTACTGTAAAAAAAAAAAAATGCTGTCTTCATTTTTATCAATCATCTATATCAATACCCTGCCTAGTCACTCTTTTGTGAACATGTTTACATATCATGGAAATAAAACCATACTGAAAAAAGACTTGATTCCTTTAACACAACTTCATGTAGAGAATGGCATTACCACCACTAGACAAGAATTTAATAGCATTGAAACTACAAACTGACTCACCGAAGGCCAGTACACTATGGTAACCCAGAGTTTTGTGTCATTAAATGTTCCCCCTTCACAAAATAGTAACTGGAATTGGGCATTCTAATCCATTTTTTGATCAAGCATAAAGCAATTGAGGGCTAATGAAAACTGAGAACTGAAGAGCCACCAAAACTATATGGCTTAGAACAAAATTGTCATTGCAATTATATGTAAGTCTGAGTGATTTCAAGTGCATTTAAGTAACATACATGTTTGCATTGAGAGCACGCTAAAAGAACTTAATTCAGCTAAATAAGAACTGAAGGTTATAATTATCATCAATTTCATTTACCAAATGGTCAAGCTGATGCAAGGTTAAAAAAAATAAACATAAAACATAAAACAGTGGCTGGTGGAACGCTAGATAGTGAATTGTTGGCAGGCCTTCTTGAGTTCTCTACTTTTGAACCTGCTCAGAAAAAATTAAGATGGCAAAAAACTGAAGAAATGGACAGAGTGACAGAAGCTGAAACCTAGCAGGACTAAGAAAACTGCTTGCTGATTTCATGCACAACAAAAACTCAGAAATTTCATAATCTCTCATCTTTTAAAGTCCTAAAGGGAAGCTGCCCAGCAAGCACACAAAGGCTCAGAGTCAATTTATAAAAGAGCCAAGATGACATAATACATTATTTTATGAAAAGTCTAATGAATATGTACAGGAAAAATACAATTTAACATAATTTATTGTGTATATAATCTATGTTTGTATATATAAACGTATAGAATACATATGTTGGTATCTGAACACAATGCAGTTACTTGGTGGCAACCTTGGTATAAGGGAAATTTAATTGTATACAAGTTTTCAAATGCAGATTGTTCTATATACTTGTATCTTATTTGTATTTTCTACCTTAAAGTTGAATAAAGGTACTGATGTAGCTAGGAATCACATAACTGCTAAGTGGAATTTGTGTATCATTGTTACGTATCATCCTCACATAAGGCACTACTAACGTGAATTAGTTTTCGACCTTTTAAAAAATGTTTACGAAAAAAATGAAAGTACATATTCACGTATTAGTTAATGTATTAGGGTATCACTTGGTGATTTAAATCAAGATCCTCTCAATTCTTAGTACACAAAAACTTAGGATTCAGAGAACTTAGAATTGTTAGAAATAATATCACAAATTAGAAATAGTCTAAGTTAATAATAAAAATGTAAATACAGTCAAAATTTCATTGTCTAACAAGGACACTATTTCCTGGAAAAAAACAACAACAACAAAGTATTAAACTTACTAGAGGACATGCTGACGACTAAAATGTCGACCTAATTCAAAGAAATAAATTCTATATTCCATAAAAGCATAGTTTCAAAGATAGCATTTCCATAAACTACATAACTCAAAATTTTGGTGGAAAGATTATTCTAAAGAAATGAATATGATAAAAGTATATTACATGAAGGGCCTATAGAAAAAATATATAATTGGGCTGTTCACAGGATTGTGAATTTGAAGCTGAAGGAGACTGTAAAGATCACTTGGCTTTCAGAAAAGAAGGCAACTGAAGCCTAGAGATGTGAAACACTTGTGCCCGGTCAAAAGGAGTAGCAAGGGGCAGAAAAAGGATCCAAACCAATAATTCTCTGAAGCCAAATCAAGTGTTTTTGCCATTAAATTAAAGCTAGAGAAATTCTTAATAATTCTGTGCCAGTAATCTTAATCAATCAATTAATAAGCATTTTTAAGTGTCTATGTACCAGGCACTGATTGTCAACAAATAACTTACTAATACAAATATTCTATTCCTTCCCTATCAATTCTATAAAAGGGGAGGGTTCCTGAATTTATTAAATAAGGCCAGTCTATGAAAACTGAATAAGTGCTCAAAAATAACAGTGACAAAGGAATATTTAAAGTGACTTGGGAACAGTTTTAATTTGTTTCACAAAGATTAACTTAAAAAAGAATTTAAGATATTGTATAAATGGTTTAGGCAGAATCAAACCAGCAGCAGCTGAAACACTTCCTGCTTGGTTTCTTTTAAATTTGCTTTGGTTTAACTTAACAGCTATTCTTACAATTTCCTCAACATTTTACTATTAACACCTTATGTTTATGGCTAAGTACATTTAATCTTTATGAGTTATTGTTCTCTTTTTATAAAAGAAAAAACTGGAGGCTTAATGGAACAAAGTGGTACCAGAAATCTGGTACTAGAATACTGAACTAGTGATTTCTTATTTTTGTCTTTTCCATTATTCCAGGCTGCTTTTCACATTTTATTGGAACTGATACAGTTTCAAAGTTTTAACATTTGGTTTTTATTGATAAAAAGGAAAATTTATACTTTTTGAACTCCAAAAATGGGTCAAAATACTAACAAACACAACTGCATAAATCAAATTTCAAGTACATTATCCTTTGATGATGTATTTATGCTTTTTCAATCTGCTAGTATTTCATTTTAGTGAATAATATTTGAAATAAGTAGTCCAATAGGGCTGAGAAATAGAGACATTCTTGTAGTAACAGTATTTAATGTGAATCTGACATATAGCACATAAGAAGTCATTTTGTCTGAAAAAAAAGTTTATGAAATTTGAAATGAAATTGACAAAAAAAGAAACTCAAAATCCCAGCCAACGATTATTCATCCTACACAATTCTCTAAATAGGATGGAACAAAGGTCCAATGCTCCAACTAAGATATTTGCTACCTTTTTTGAGAAATTTTTTGTTTTGTTATTAATGCCACTTGAGATAAAAGTCACTGAAAAAATCCATTTATGCAAAACAATATAGGAGAAATGGGCAGCAGAGACCTACCCATCTCTCAAAAACAATCCAGTTCTAGTTTCAAAAATGGAGGTAAAAAGATTAGCAGTATAGATTTTATTTATTGCTTTTTGGAGGGCAATTGGGGTTGTGACTTGCCCAAAGTCACATGGCTAGTTTTTGTGTTAAGTGTCTGAAGCTGGATTTGAACTCAGGTCCTCCTGACTCCAGGGCCAGTGCTCTATTCACTGTGCCACTTAGCCATCCCCTGGATTTAATTTTCATTATGGACCATCATATACAACCATAATAATAAATTAAAACATACTGGGAAGTGACTTAAAATCTTAAAATTAAGTGTTTGAATGTTGTAAATGGCTGGATAACAAGAAAGTAAAAGTGTGTGTCTGTCTGTGTGTGTGTGTGCATGTGTGGAATTTTAAAACTTCCTTCAAGATTTTTAGACTATTTTCTCTAAAAACCATTATATTAAAAAAATTATTAATGCTTTTCAGATATACCATCTCAAACAACCAAAACAATAACATTAAAGGTTACTGTTGAAAAACAACACGATATTTAGATGTTTTTATGTCAGTGGTACTCATTTAAAATTTAATAATAAAAAGTACAGACTTCTCACTGAAAGACAAAGCAAGGCTTCGCAATTTCACTTCACATTTTACCTAAGAAACATAACATGAATGTAACCTTCACTATAAGCTTGCTCTTTAACATAACATACCTCAAATATTAACAAGAATCACATCCTAAAAACTTTAGAGTCTTAGTCTTTTTTCTTTTTACACTACTGCATTTTAGAAAGACATGTGCCTTAAAATGAACATGATTTTAAAGTAGTGCAGCATACAGTTCCATTCTTGAATAACTTTTACAAGAGAAAACAATGTGTTAAAAAGCTACAGAGGACATGAGCTTGAATGAATGGCAGTAAATTAAATTTTGAAGTGTTTCTGTCAAATGTAATCTGTTAGGCTAGAAAGAGATGAGCATGCTTTGTCATAGGATCTAATTTCCTCAAAATATGCAGGAAAACTGCAGGGTGCTTACCTATTCTGATAACTGTAGTAGGCAGCATCACGAGGAATTGTACATAGCTGCTTACCATAGCAGCACAAGGTCTGTGGAGAAAACTCATACTGCAAAACAAAGGAGAGAGAACTAAAACTTTACCACATTTACCTTCATCACATTCTTAAACTGACTTTAAAGATTTAGATATAGACACGCACATCTGTTAAAATTGTGCACAGTGCTGAGGAACTTTATAGAAGTGGATTATTCTAATCAGTACTTCTTAAACTGTGGGTTAAAACCCACAGTTTAAGAAGCGGTGAAGGGGTCAAGAGTGAAGTAAGTTTAAGAAGCCCTGATCTAAATTATTAACGGAATATAGGTGAAATAGGGAAGGAGGTGAGGTGGAATAAGCATTGACATAGCATTTTAAGTCCCAAGCATTATGCTAAGCACTTTACAATTTATTTTCTCATTTGATCATCAAACCAACCTTTGGAGATAGATGTTATTATCTCCATTTTACAAATAAGTAAACTGAGTCAAACATAGGTTAAGTAATTTATCCAAGGTCAAATAGCTAGGAAGTGTTTGAAGATAAGATTTGAACTCAGGTCTTCCTAATGATAGACCCAGTGATCTATCTATGGTAACACCTAGCCATCTCTGTCCCAGTAAATAACAATTAGTTGTTCAATGTTTCACCAGTATTAGAAGAAACTGAAATGGGGTAGTCAAATTTTAAGACTACATTTCCTCAGACTTCTTGCCTTGAGGACTTCAACCAAACTCATCTTTAACAAAAGGTTTTCCAAATGATTTTGCTTTAATATTCACTATAAAAATCATGAAAACTGGCCACCCCAATGGAAAATAAGAAAATCAATCAATATAAATTACTGAGATGACCTGTGCCAAAGAAATGTACAAAAGACATAATCAAGAAAACATATGATGAAGAAAGAAGGCAAAAACAAATGGTACCAGGTAGAAAGCCATAATTTGCAAGAAATGCTAAAAGACTTAGAGGAAGATCTCCAATATATTTGTCAGATATTCTCAGGAGCATATAGATAAGAATCATATAGGATGAGAAATCATGGATGAGTTGAGAATGGATGGAAGCAGTTATCTATACTGATGACAATCAAAGACTCCCTGAAATATCTAAGGAACTTGGACTTCAGGATCTAGGAGTGTTTGTCCAGCACTCCAATGCCTCCATTTTATAAATGGAAACTCAACCAAAGAGTTTTGGAGAAAAAAAGTCTTATTTTCTAGATTATATACAGGTTGTAGGTAGATATTTTCCAATTCTTTGAGGTATGACGGGGTTCCATAACTTTTCTGAGCCAATCTACTTAAATTTTATAAAATTTTCCTATAGCATTAAGAGGGACTTGTAGCTTGATTAATCAGGAAAATTTATTTTTGTAGCAATAAATAAAAACTGTACCTTGCGTCCACAGCAGTATCCAAGGGACTGCATAACAGGGTCAATTTCTTGTTCGAAGACCTCTGCAAGTTTAGTACAAAACTTATAGACTCTAGAAGTCTTACGATTGTAGAGCCAGGCATTGTTAAACATTAACCAAACATCATCCACATATTGCCAAGGCTCTTGGTACTGCCCTGTATCCAGTTTCCTCTTAATGGTGGAAAGATCCATAGGGTTCTTCACAATGTCAAAATAATCCTTTAAAACACAAGAAAAATCATCCTCTTATGGTTAAAATGATCATGACATGACTCCATCATGCACATTAATATCCCTAACATGGAAAATAGTCATTGTTGGTGGAGTTTCTCCAAAACCTTCCATAAGAACTGGGTATTCCAATGTCTATAAGACACTTTTCCATGATTTCAGAATAGCTCCAAATGTCCATTTCCCCACTGAGGGAAAGGAGGAAACAAACATTTATTAAGGAGCTATTGTGTTGTAGGCACTATACTAATCACCAAAATAATATTACAAACATTATTTCATTTGATCTTAACAATAATCCTAAGAGGAAGCAGCTAGTGGATCCATTTTACAGTTGAGATAACTGAGGCAGAGGTTAAATGACTTATTCGGCTAATAAGTGTCTTGAGATTAGATTTCTAACTCAAGTCTCAAGTGTTCTAGAGATTTTGATACTTAGCTGTCAACAATGCAATAAGAAAAAAAAAAAACCCAAACAATTTTACTTCTTGTAGAGAAGGAAAACTGTACCACAAAAAAAGAATGAAGAACTTAACTTTTACTGTAAAAGTGAAATGTCTACTAGACATTAGACTATAACATTTTCATTTTAGTAATCACTTGAAAGAAAAAATTAGACTGAAAATGGAAGGTTTAAATAAAATTATAAGCCTTTAATTTAAAAAATTTCATTGACTAAAAAAGGTCTACATAAAATCTACTTTTCAAATTTTATCACAAATGAGATATTTGCCAAGAGTCTTAGCACAGCCTAACATGATGCTGTGGTAATAAAAGATAAAATGGAATACCAATACCACAATAGTCACTCTTTAGCAAAAGTTGATTAACTGCAGAGGATTTAGTCAATAAAAATACTAAAAGTCTCTCAAAGGTATCACCCCTTTAAGGAGGTACAATTCCACTCCATAAAAAAGGAAAAAAAACATTTCAAGGAGATACTAGTGTATTTTGACTCAAACGAATATCAAAGTTAAGAAATACTCTATTGGAGAACTTTCTAATAACATCAGGAATTAATTGGAAAAGGTGGAGGGTAAACATTTCATTTTTTAAACTTCTTAGCAACTATAGGACCACCGTAAATAAAAACAACCATAAATTCTATACATTAACAAATAAAAAGGAAAACTACTTAATATCTACTTGAAAAGTGAGAATGCATTTTTAGTGTCAACTCACTGGAATTCCTAGGAGTTGAGGATCCACAGGCTGCCTAAAGGGTAAGGACTCTGGATCTTGTCGATACAATGCTTCTAATGTAGGCATTAGAGCCTGTCGCAACTCTTCTGGTTTAAAGACTGGTGGAAAAATGACAGAAAAAAATAAATGTTGAAAAAAGTTTTGCTTAAGATTAAATCACATTCTTAGTGATAAAGTCACTCAAAAAATATTTTTAGACAAGTGGTTTAATGAAATAGTGACATGCATCATACAATACAACATATTCTTCAAATATAAGTACTGATACGTAAGCCCAAAAAATTGCATCTGAAATTTTCCACATGGTACTTTTTCAAAACCTTTACTTCCAAAATAAACTGATGAGATTCTATTCCAGAGCTACAATTCAACCTTCTTATAACTACTTCTGATCTTTAAAAATTGTACCTATGTCATGATGTCAAAGACAGCACAAGTTTAGCAACTCAATGGAAGATTTCTTAGCATTCAATGTTTATTGAAGAAAAGAATAGATCTGCCAAGTTGATCAAACTGGGTGATAATTAAACACATTTCAATTAATCACAGATCTGGATAGGTCCTTAAAAGTTTCATTGATAATGCTTTCCTGCCTCTAGAAGTTGTTAAACATAAACTACCTAATAGAGATAATTTCGAATGCTAGGAAATTTTAAAAACACCAAAGCTGCAAAAATATTTGGCCTGTAAAAATTTTTATAGTTCTACCTGCTGTTACTGATAATTTTTTTCATACTGAGTTATTCTATTTTCTATAACTCTTCCCCATATAACTAAGAATGTAAACATCTGACTGCACAAAATGCAGGCAAAGCGGTTTAAAAATTCAGATTCTTGCAAAAGTTAACCAAGATATCGGGAAGGAGGATATATTATATCTCTTGGCATATTATACAGGAAGGCAGGCCCATTTGCCTTAATCCCAAAATGGTTACCTTGATTTTTTTCTTAGACCTTTTGTAACCATTTTGTGGGGGTCAGTATTTGTATTACAAGATTCATCAAACTATGGGGTGGCCAGGTGGCTCAGCGAATAAGAGCACCGGTCCCAGTGTCGGGATGACCTGGGGATCGAATCCGGGCTCAGATACTTAGCACCACACCCAGAAATATGTAACCTTGAGCAAGTTACTTAATTTGCTTTAAAAAAAAAACAACAACAAAAAAAAGATTCATCAAACTATCTTTGGTGGTATTATGTGAAGTAGTGATATGGCGCCATATCACAAAGGTGGGTTAAGATATACATCTGACAAATTCTGGCTGCATGACCCTGGACAAATCACTTAATCTTTTAAGTACTCCTAGCAATCTAGATTACATATTGCAGAACAGGAATCTTTCTTTGTAGAGAGTTTGCTCAGCAAGACTGTGGAAATCAAAGGTCTACATCCCTCTCCCACTCCTAAGAAGCAGCGTCTCTTATGTGTTTGTTGAGACTGGATCACTCTATCTTGCTTCAAGTACAGCAGCTGCTCAAGTGTCAATCAGGACATGTGACCTGCTACATGTCTGAATCAGGCTGGTGCGCCTCTCCTTAGGATCCTGGTGGATCCCTGCTCCTGGGGGCAACACCATATTGGTGGCAAACTCACAGGGACAATGCCAAAGAACTTAAGTGATTATAGTTCAGAACTTCTTAGCTCAAGCAACCCACAAACTTCAGTCACCCACAAGAGGAACTGCTTGTCCTAATGCTTATATTACATGATAGTGAAGTTAGTCTTATCAAACACATTCTTGATTCTATCTTAACATTTAAGTTCTGTATTAAACTTCACTAACTTCCTATATGGAAATAATGTAGCATCTAGTAACTTTAAAAATCTGAAGGCAGCTACCCAGTCACTTATTAACTTTTTCTCCCTATAAGAACATAGGAATTAACCAAATATAATCGAGAATGCTTCTATCGCTTCACTTTGAAATATGAACAAAATTAAATTTCATTGAAATTAAGCTTAATGATTTTTCCTGCAACATATAGGTCAAATATAGACTGTACTTTCCCTTTCCCTATTCACTCTGCCAGAAAATGGACTTGTATAAGAAGTCTGTCTATCTATCTATCTATCTATCTATCTATCTATCTATATATATATTAGTGTATACAAATATATTATTTTTCATTCGAAGATTATCTCATTTTGGGAACAAAGGACATAATTGGGAGTGTGGTGATCTATGTTTTAAACAATACAGTTTCTAATCATCATGAACATGAGGTACAAAACCTAGCCTAATGTTAATTCACTGTTATATAGAGGGATCAAATACAAAGGACTTAATGTAAAATCATATTTGTATGTATGAGAGCTGTCACTCTTCTCACTTCAGTAGGTATTTTTGAAACATCTACTGTGTACAATGTTCTGGATGATACAAAGAAAAAAAAAACAAAATAAAATAATCCCTACCCTCAAGGTACCTCCAGTCAAGGGAATAAGCAGTAGGGAGTACAGAATATGTATACATATTTCCTTATACTTCCTCATGAATTATCTTCTATGTGTAATAGGTAACTCAAATAATCTCTTGCTATAATTTTTAAATGTTTTATTTCTTTAATTAAATGATGAGTTCTTGAATAATAATTATATGTTCTCAACATCAAACATCACGTTATACAAAATTAAGTGCTTGAATAATTGTTTAAATTTGATTAGGATGTAGTTCCTGGTTTTTTGCTTTTTACAGAAGATGATCTTAGTGGTTTTTCTAGTCACATTTTCTGATTTGTAAAGTTCATTCCTCATACCAATTCTATTTGATAGGCAGTTCAAATAATTACATTCATTTTACAGATGACCAAAAAAAAAAAAGTGTTCAGAAAGTTAAGTGACTTGCTTAGTGTCACATAGTAAATACAGGCACCAAGATTTGACTCCTGTATTTACCTTATATTCCTTTCTTTATTACTTCAATTTGCATTTCTTTATTTGAGTTGGTTGAATTAGGTTATCTCTATGGAAGCTTTTAAACAATAAATCCTAGAATCCTTTAAACTAAGCCTAACAATTTTCTCTAGGGCAACTAAGTAATTCAGTGGATGGAGCACTGGGAATTGAAGTAAAGAACTGACTTCAAATGGAGCCCAAGATACCAACTAGTTCTGTAACCCTGAGCAAGTCACTTAGCCTATCTGTGCCTTGGTTTCCTCATCTGCAAAATGGGTATGATACGCTAGCACCTAACTCCCAGGGTTGTTTTCAGGGTCAAATGAGATTTTTATAAAGTGTCCAATGCAACAGGTGTTTAATACATGCTTGCCCTTCCATCCATATCCCTTTCCTAAGGCAATCATTTTAAATCTATTCAGTAAAACTGGTAAATAAAAACAGTGAGCAAAACAAAAAAGTCCATAAAATACATTGCCCATACAATCCTGGACAGGAATGGTAGTAATAATTAGCATAAAATTTTATTTATTTTCATTTCATCTTTTCATTTGTGTTTTTTTAAGCTTACCTATTTTCTCCAATTTCAACCTATACAAATAAAATTCTGCCAAGTTTTCCTTAGCATATCTGCAAATGCCTTTTTGCCTTTATGCGTACTTAAAATGCTGGCTCACTGCTATTCCCCTTAAAAATTCTACCCTCGTTGACTGTTCCATTACATTTATCCCTTATCTAGCTGTCTGTTAATACTGTCTCTCTTAGCTTGTCTAACTAGAAAGCCCCAAACACTAAATGATAGCTAATACCACTATATGAAAATAGTGCTTAAATAATTCTTGATAATGAGGAAAGATGGGAATAAGCATTTTTCTTAAGTGCCTACTATGTGTTAGGACTCTGCTAAGTACTTTACAAATGTCTCATTTGATTCTCACAGAAACTCTAGGAAGTCACTATCATTAGCCAGACTTCCTAATTAAGAAAACCAAAGTAGACAAAGGTTAAGCAGCTTATGCTGGGTCACACAGTAAGTGTAGGAGGCTAGACCTGAATTCAAGTCTTCCTGATTCCTAGCCCAGGGTTCTACATACTCTACTACCCAGCTTCCTCTGAGAGAAGAGAAAACTTCTGAAGAAACGAGGAGAAAGAAAGGCCTGGATTTGATATCAGTGAATGATGAGATGCCATATGTGTGGCACATATGACTTCTATATAAAGTTCTAGATAGTAAATGTAAGATTTTATTTTATCCCAAGGAAAGGAAGAAAAAGAAACTTCTCATAATGTGTCACAAATGGCTGTAAATGTGGCCTTCACTTCCAAACTCCAGTTGATTGGGTGACCCTGAGTAGATGCTTTTCTATTCATCTATTAAGCAGATCACCTGAAATGTCATTGCTATGTTGACTGATTCCGTTTTGAAATTCAACACCTTCTCAATTCTCTCAGCTGCCTCTCCCAGCTGACTGAGGGCTGGAAAGGGGGGCAATTAACTCCTCCCAAAGTCTTCATTTATAGAGGGTTCAGAACTTCAGGAAAATGTCTCTTTTCCTTCAGTAGCTTGCTTCATTTCTGCTCCATCTTTCCAGTCCCCTTTTCTGCTTTTGTGTATTGTCTTCTCCCCCTAGAACAAAAGCTGCTTGAGGGCAGGGACTGTTTGTCTTCCTTAGTTGTACTGCCAGGGCTTAGCATGGTGACAGGTTTAATGAATGTTTGAATGAATTGAAGTCACTAAAATTGCTTACTGACATATTCACTAGTTCTAGTAATTCAGACTCATTATATCTAAAAAAATCCTCAGTCATTCCCTCAATCCCTCTCTTGACTTAACTATTCTAGTCAAGGGTATCATTATCCCCTAGCCATTAAGAATTAACACCCCAGAGTTATGTACTTCTTTAATTTCCTTGCCTCTCTTACTTAGCCACCAAGTCCTCTCAATTTTTTCTTTGAAATGCCTGTTCTATCTACCCAATCCTTTCTGAGGTCACCCCAGCTTTTATCACTCACCATACATACGCTTAGGGTGTTCCCACAGGTTCTGAAATGGTCTTCATATCTCGAGTCTTTCTGCTCTTTTCCGAGTAAACAGACACTTTACTACCAGATTAATCTTCCTAAATATAACTTTTGATCACCTATTAAAGGGTCTCCACTATGTAAATGATGGAATTCAAATGTTTAGTCTAGAACTTAAGAATAAACATTCAGGACCTACTTTTTAAAACCTCTTTCTTACTGCTCCATGAATATTGTTCTATTCTAACTGTTCTACTTTTCTTCTTCTCTGATTCAAATATTACCTATCCTGAAAAGCCAAACTAAAGAGTTAACTCCTTCATGAAACTCTCGAATAATTCTAGTCAAATGTGATTTCTCCCTTCCCTGATTTCCTATAGCACGTATTTTTTGGTATGACTTTATTTGGCAATCATTATCATCCCTTATATCACATTTTTATATTACTATTTAACAATTTTTAAAATGTCTGTACATCTTATCGCCCCTAATGATTATAAACACCATGAAGGGAGTGATTGTATTATTTTTGTAAATGCATAGTCACTAGCACAGTGATTAAAAAGGTCAGTTAAGGGGGTGGCTAGGTGGTGCAGTGAATGGAGCACTGGCCCTGGAGTCAGGAGGACCTGAGTCAATTAAGTACATAATAGACAAATAAATGCAAATGGCAGTAAAAGGATGAAATGGAACCCCATTTAAAAGGTGCCTGTTACTTGCAGGTAGTCAATGAACCAGATAATTTGTGGTAAATGAGAAGGCAAAAGATTTTTGAATAACTGGTTGAGATTAGCATATGTCAAGATGTGTTTTCCATGTGGATGATAGTACTAAAAAATAAAGAAAACAATTTGTTTTACTTCATTACCATGTATATTTTCATTAATAGGGTACAATTCAGTTCTTTACTTTAATGTATTACCTAGTTTCATTAACAATAACTTTCTAGACAATGAAGTTACCCAGAAAGAGGAGTGGGGAATGGCAGGTGAGAGGACAAAACAACAAAGGAGATAAGGATATTTAATTCTCCTCGCTTCTCATCCTTAAAGTAGTGAAGAGATGCAGTTCAATGCACCAGATGGAAATCTACCTACTTTTTTTACGAGGCTGAGAGGGTGATGTGGACTGGGCAGTTGGACCATTATTACTGTTCTCCTCTTCTTCCTTAGGTTCCACTTTAATGTCTGCTTTCTTTTCTTCTACCTCCATTGGTTCCTGTTTAGGTTCTGTTATATCAGGTTCTTCTTTTACCTGGGAAGACCCTTGCAAATCCTCCTCCATCTTGAAAAAAAGTGAATTGTGAAAATAAAACCCAAATTTTAGACAGATTTTCCAAAATTTATATGCCTGTAAAAACTTCTGTCCAAATAGAAATTTTTCGTCAAGATCTATGTATCCATAATTATAAGCATGATGTGCCTTGTAGTGAGGTTACAATGTTTTACATTCATGATAATGCAATATCTTATCTGCTTATAGAGGTCTTAAGTAATTACCTCATCAGCTCCTAAAATTTATAATACTCTCAAATTTCTCTTAAGACCTAGTATTAAATTATTTAAAATTAACATATGCTACTCATTTACTGTTATTCAAGCATTTTTAATGTGTAACAAAAATATATTTTATTGAGACATATCATAAGACTATCTACTAGTTTCAGATAATAAGAAATATACACTCCAAAGTCTAAATTGGAGGGGTTGAAAATAAAGTTAGTGCCTGGCTTAGACTTCAAAGTGGAAAATACAGGAGTCATGTAGTAAAATCTACAATCTTATATATTATATTTTCAAATCCATATTTTCACATATATTAAGTGAACTAAATTAATTATGCAGCTTTAGTAAATAAGCTTTTTACTGGACATTCTAATGATGCTTATTATAAATCCTGATATCACATTATGCCTGCTAATCTCAAAGAAATTATACACACCTCAGTTCTAGATTCCCCCTTTGTTTCATTAGGATCAGCCTCAGTTTCCTCAGGTTTACTTTCAGGTTTAATTTCCAGCATTGGTGCATCAGGTCCAGGCTGTTGGGAATTGGTTTCAGCACTAGCCACTGAGGCAGGAGTTGGAACTCTATTTTCAATGCTAGCAGCTGCCTGGGAAAGCTTTGATACAAAATATAAAAACTAAAATCAGAAAATAAATAGAATATTCACTTCTCCTTTGAGAACAAAAAGATAAGAGTGATTCCAAATTGAACAAGGTACACATTGTAACAGTAGAGATAGTCAAGCATGTATTTTTACCAATCATCAACTTTTCAGATAAAAAGCTGAGAGAATTTTAAGTCAGTGAAATTAATTAGAAGAGTCAAGGAAAGTATACTGTTCCTGACTGAGGATCAAAGATTAACACAGAGCCAAAGGTAAAGCTTCTGTCTGGTAGAGACACTATATTACAAGGTTTTCTGCAATTATATTAAAAGGAAGGTACTGTGGGGTATAGGGCTAAAGTATTGAGAAGTGACAGGTGCAGCAAAACAAGATTCATCAATATAAAAAAAGCTTTAAAGATATACAAATTTTCATCAAATTGTTGTCAATCACAGAACTAGCTACACCTCAGAATGAATGTCAGCCAATAAACGATACTGAAGTCTCTATATCAGGGAAGATTACTCTTTATAAGGAAAATTTGTTTTCTTTAGTCTTTTTATATTTGGGTGATTTGAAAGCACATTATACTCACCGGAGTGCCAGGAGGCTGGGCATGCACAGATGTTGGCTGCTGTTGAGATGGTTGTGGGGTGGGCACAGACTGAGGCTGTACTGGTGTCTGAGGCTGAGGTGTTACTTGGACCTGAGCTGCTGCCTGAACTGTAGGGGTGCTTTGTGTTTGGGTAGCATTAGGAACTGAGCCAGGAGTTGGGGTAGGTGTCTGTCCTGAAGAAGAAACTGGCGTTGAAGGTTGTGTAGGGGCTGCAGGTTGAGGAGGAGTCATTCCAGGAGGTGTCTGATGCTGGATTGGTGGCATGCCAGCTGTTGTAGAAACTGGAGGTGGAGTCTGATGCAAAGGGGATTGGGTTACTGGTGGACAAGGTAACTGACCACCTTGTGGACCCAGGATATTCATGGTGTTAGGAAGAGCAGTGTTGGGCACTTGTCCCTGCTAAAGAAAGTAGAAGATGTTATTATCTTTTGTCTTCCAAAGGGACCATAGAGATAAAACCATTTTACACATGAGGAAACTGAAAACTAGATAAGTTAAGTGATTTTATATGAAGCAAGCATAATGGACTATACGCAAAGAGTTGGGAGAGCCAGGTTTGATGATATATAAGAATTATTCTTTTTCTTCAAAAGTCACCGAGTGTATGAGTGGCAAATCCCTGGGATTACAATCCTGGTCTCTGACTCCCATAAAAGTGCTTTCTGCTATAATACCACATATGCAAACCAAAAAGGAATTAAACTCTGGAAAGGCAGATGTTCATTCATGTCTCAATAAATTTAATTATACTTGTCTTAAACAATGGTAATTTGATACAACATAAAAGGAAAAGTAGCAGGACTAAAACTACTTTTAACTCAATATAAATAAACCAGTTATCACTAATTTAAAATATTACATAAAAGAAAGTCAGGACAAGAAAGTACTATCCATATTAGAAACGTCTTCCCTTAGCACTAAAACCATGTAATAATCTGGCTCCTTTCTATTTATCCACTCTTACCTCAACCTATTTCATATGTCGTTCTCTAAGCTTTGGCCAAAGGAACAAGGTACTTGCTGTGCCCTGTACACATCTCATACTCGCCAAACTCCATCATTGTTCAGAATTCTCTCTATCTAGGATATCCATGTGCTCTCTTTGTCTGCCTTTTAAAATTCTATGCATCTATTTCCAGTTCAAAATGTCACAAGTTCTTCCATAAATTCTCTTTCCTCTCCTGGGGTTTCCAAAGCACTCTGCACATTTATATTCTATTTTGTTTCAGAGCTATGCATGTATATATGGATTCTACATATCCCTTACTAGACCATGCTCAATGAGGGCCATAAACATCCTTTATTTAATCTGTCTCCCACAGAGTCTAGATTGAAGTGGAAGAGACGGGAAAAACAAACAAACAAACAAACAAAAAAGATTTGCTCAGTGTGGATTTAAGGGTGTCTTTTTCACAACTACTCATTAACCTAAAATTTGCCAAGATCAGAACTGATCACTTGACAAGATAAGATTTTTCTTTTAGTTAAGCTTCTCCAATACTCCCAATTAACCTCTGCTGTCTTAATCTACTGGAGAAAAAAAAAGGCAAACCATTTCAATATCTTTGCCAAGAAAACACCATGTACAATATGGGTCACAGGGTCACAAAGAACCAGATTAAAACTGAACAAGGACAACAAAAAGAGTAAATCTGGGCCGCTTTCACATAAAGTTACCCTACAACAGTATTATATAAAGTTGACCCATAGAGGTTTTTAACAATTCAAGATAAGCAACAAAATTATTCATTGAAACTTCATTCAATATAATATTGAATAAACAGCTAAGTAAAAGAGATAGACAAAGTAGGGAAAAAACAAGCTAACAAATATATATTTTAATGATACAATCGCCAAAAAAGATTTAAGATTTGAGATTTAAGTAAATAAGACTAAAAATGACCTTCATCTAAACATACTTAAAAACCCATACATCATAAATAATTTTACCTGTGTTACACTTGCTTGTGCTGTTGACTGACCCATTCCTACACTGTTGACATTCATAGCCCCACCAGATGATGGAAATTGGTTTTGCGGCAAGAATTGGCTCTGGGAAGGAGCCTGACCCATCATGTTATTAGAATGAGCTCCCATCATGTTCTGTGGCTGAGGCATCCGAGAAGGAGACATTGCCATCTAGAAGCAAACAATAAGGTATGACAATCACTTAAAAGAAAAGTTCTAAAATACAATCTTAAGAGATTAACATTTCTTTCTTTTGATCTAATATATCAGAATCCTAGAATGGAGAGTTGGAACCTTGAAATGAATACTCATTATAGTGAGGAGAAAACTAAGGACAAAGATGAAAAGGGACTGGTCCAAAGTTAATTGGGAGTTGGTGACAGGGCTGGAAATATAAATGAATATCAAATTGTGATATAAAGTTACAAATACTACTGTAACTCATTCTCACTTAAGTTTTTGAAAAGCATTAGAAGGAATTTAAATGTATTAGTGCCAACATTTTCTATACATTCATTTATTCTAATTATATTATGAAAAACTCATTCTTCTTATATTCCCATCAAGGTTCAAAGTTCACTTTATTCTTTAATAATAGTGAAAATATTTTGGTCAGAGATCTTACTAGGACAAAGATAATCAAAGAGTTGGCTTTAAGGAAAATTAAACAGTCTTTAATTCAAAGGAACAGGGGTCATTATATTCATTAAACAGTACCTAAACTTTTCAAATCCTCTAAAAAAAAAACCTAAGGAATTCAAAGTTCGATTAATCAATATAGTCGAAAAATAGGAATATTTAAAAATTTCAATACAAACCGCTGGAACAGAACCCATGTTGCTCATCTGGACGGGGTGATTCATTGGGGAAGCTGCCCGAGGTCCCATGGGTGCTTGTGACATCTGAACATTTCCTATGGACAATGGATTAAACTGATTCATTCCTGTAAAGATGCACCAAAAACAGATTATTAGGAAATACATTAATATGAAAATAATCTCCTCTACATTTCCTTCTAGGAATAAACTCAATAAATAAGTAAAGTAAAATAAACCATGAAATGGTCACCACTCAACCTAAACTTTGCTTATTGTCAAAGAATACTGGGAACAACAAACTTATAGTGTTAAAAAAAAGATGAGGAAAAGAGAACGTGGTAATGGAGAGCTGTTCTGGATTATTTAAAGCTTCCAAAATGAAGAAAGAAGTGCAAGAATTGTGGGATATGATCTTAAATCATAGAGGAATGCATAGGGAGGGACAAGGAAAGTAGGGACAACAGTGAAATATTAGAGTAGCAGGTGGAAAAACAGAATAAACTTTCTACAAGGGAAGAAGTACTAGGAAAGAATGGGAAAGCATTAGATGGGAGGTAATGGAAAAGAGAGGAAACACTAGTGGAAAAGGAACATAAGGCCAGAAAAATCTTTGAATGATTTGGGGATAGCTGGGGATCATTCTGATTAAGAACAGAGGAAAAATTAAGAAAAGAGGAAATCTACATCAAAAACCTCTGAAACCTAAATCCCATCTACTATAAGACTTCAAGAAGAGTTGAAACATTTGCACCTGACTATATGAAAGGTAATGCACATTAAATAAAAAATCTCTGCCTTTTAGAAGTTTATATTAAACTAGGGTGGTGAAGGACATGTACTGGTTAAGTCAACATACAGTATTCTTGAGTAATATAGTCCAATTTCAAGAAGGAGAAAAAACTTAACAACTGGGGTCATGAAAGGGTTGTTGAAACAACTGAACTGTGCTGTGAAGAAACCAGGGATTCTAAGGGAAGGTGAAGAAAGGACAGTGATTTTCACAATAGAGCTTGTCAAGTCAAGAAGTATTTAGGAAGTCTCATGAACTGGGCTAAAAGGAATACAGTATGAATAGAGATAGGTGGGACCAAAATTTTGGAGGGTGTAAAAATGTCAGACCAAGGAATTTGTACTACCAACACCTGGGAATTCTTAGTAGTAGAATGACATAGTTAAATCTCTGCTTTTGGAATATCAATTTTGCAGCTGTAAAGAGGATAAACTGGAAAATTGGGAGAATGGTAAAAGAACAGTTAGGGAGCTAGTACAATGTAACAGGAGAAAAGAGAGAATGGAGACTATGTGAGTCAAGAGACTAGGATAAATATGAGTGATACTGTGGAAGTAAAAATTAACAAGACTTATCAACTGAATGGATATATGGGATGGAGGAAACAAGAGGATGAGAAAGAAAGAAAAAGAGGAAAGAGACAAGGACAACACCAAGGATAACTGCAAGAATGATGGTGTCTTGGACAAAAACAGACAAATTTAGAGGAAAGTCTGATTTCTGACATGGAAAAAAAAACATTTGTGATGAGGGTGCTAAAGAAGTTGATATAGATATAGAGGTAACTTAAGAATGTAGGTAAAAGCTAGCAACTCTGATTTAAAAAAACAAACAAAACCATTGTGTTTTACTTCAATGAAGGGAGTACTCAAATTGATGAGATCTCTTATCTGCTGAAGTAATAGATGATAAATGAAAATAGTGGCATGGGGCCTATAAAAATATTTTAAGCAGTACTAAACACAAAGGCTTTTGAAGCTATATTGAGAGGAAAATGAAGAGAAAAGGATTTTTACTTTTGTTGGTCAGGTTGTATGATATTGGAACCCCACTGTTAGTCCTATTACTTAACTGGATTGTAGCCTTTATAGCAGGAGAAACCTCAGTCAGGTTAAATATCATCACTTCTTTATTTTGAAAGACATGGGTATGGTTTTGAAGCCCTTTTGCCATCCTAGTCAACTTCCTTTGAATTACCGTTTTTCCCAACACTACCAGCTTTATGTCTGTGCTGTATATATATATATATATATATATATATATATGTATTTATTATTTCCCTCATTATAAGGTAAACCTCTTATGAGTAGGGATTATTTCATTCATTTCATTTATATCCCAAATACCTACCAGGGTACTTGGCACAAAACAGGCACTTAATAAATGCTCATCAATTATGTACTTACACATAACTATTCCATCTACCCATAATATTGCCCAAAGGCAAAAAGGATCATATCTACTACTTCAATTTTCTTTCAATATTGTCTATTAAATCATTCTGCACATACAATGAGTTTTCAACAAACTAAATCATAGTTGATAATCTCAGAGAGGTAAAGCAAAAAGAAGAAAAAATTATACGAATAACTGGAAAATGGAAAAAAAAAAAAAAGAAAAGCAGAATCAAGTAGTTTTGCTAGTTTAAAACAAAGTTGCTAAGAACAACCACAAACCTGGAGAAACCTGCATGCGGTTCATAGGCACACTTGGCATGGTCATGGGTCCATCTGTAATGATAACAAAAGAAGCAATAAAGAACATTATTCATGAAAAAGGAAAGACTGAAAATTTGAAGAGTCAGCTGGTGTGATGGTATACTGTACAATAACCATACTTAGCGTGTTTTAAAGCGTCTATAAAGAAGCTGGAATATTCAAGTAAATAGACAAAATGGTGGCTGCATCTACTAGTGGTGATAAAAACAGATGACACTTTATGGTTACAATGCATATATATATATTGTTTGAACTGAACAACTCTGAGGTAGGCAGGGCAGATATTATTAAATCCATTTTGCAGAAAAGAAAATTAAACCCAAAATGTGAGAATTCCCAAGAGTACAGAAAACATGAAATGCATGGACTACTGGCCTCCAAGAAGAGAAATAAGAATATATCTGCCTCCTCCCTTTGCAAAGGTAGGAGATTATTAGTGCAGAACACTACATATATTATTACACTACAACGAAGTGTTGCTGAACTGTTCCCTCCCCAAGCCCCAACCACTTTTAAAACCTTTGTTTTAAGAGATGCTCTCAGCGTGAGTGAGCAGAGAGAACTGATGGGAAATTAAGGTGGTGGAAAAAAGATATGAATCAATAGATGTTAAAAAACAAAACAGTAAACTGATCCAGCCATTCTGGAGAGCAGTCTGGAACTATGCCCAAAGGGCTATAAATAAGTGCATACCCTTTGACCCAGCGATAGCACTTCTACAGTTATATCCCAAAGAGATCAGAGAAGTGGGAGGAGGACCCGAATGTACAAAAATATTTATAGCGGCTCTTTTTGTGGTGGCAAAGAATTTGAAATCAAGGGGACGCCCATCAATTGGGGAATGGCTGAACAAGTTGTGGTATATGAATGTAATGGAATACTACTGGCAATAAAAAATGAACAGCAGATGGACTTCATAACAACCTGGAGGGACTTATATAAACTGATGATGAGCGAGAAGAGCAGAACCAGGAGAAATCTGTACACAATCACAGACAAAAAGTGTGTATGATGACTAACTTCAATAGACTGGGCTACTCTCAGCAATGTAAGGTTATAAGACAACTCCAAAAGCCTTATGATTGAAAGATATCCACATCCACAGAGTGCATGCCACCATGATGGGGGGTGGGGTGGGCGTGGGAGGACGGGAAGAAAATTTGAAACTCAAGGAACTGTGGAACTGAATACTGTAAACTAAAAGTAAATAAACAAATTAATTTAATTTAAAAAAAAGCCATACTGAATGAAGGATGAAAAAAGATTAAATACTTACTTGGAGGTCTTACAGACTGTGCCTGGCCCATACCAGCAGAGACCTGTGCAATACCTGGGGGCTGGGCCCCCGGGGTCTGTAAAGCTGGCTGATTAACCAAGATCCCTTGTTTATGTAAACGAGACCTTCGTTTTTCTTCTAATTCCTTTTGTATTTTGTAGATTTTCTCTGCTAATAAATGATAGTACTCATCCTATAAAAAAAATATTCAATATCAAGTACTTAGACATTATTCCATACAAAACAATTCATCTTTTCCAAAGGTTCTAAACAGAGAGAGGAAACTCTTGCAAAGAGAGAACTATATGTTATACATAAAAAAGAATTCATATTTCAAACAAATGAATTTTTGTTGATTCTCTTACTACTTCAATCACTGAAATATAATCAATTAGAAAGACAAAATACTGACTCAAGAAATAATATCTCACAATAAAATAAGGGGTATTCATTATATATTCCACAATTATAACAAGCTACTCCACTAAAAAAATTAATTACCCAGACTGCTTTGTTCCCCAGAAACTCTCTAGAAAAAAGGTTTCAAAACATTCCAAACTGCCAGGACAGCTGGATATCAGGATATGACAAATCAGAATTTACAAAATTAAACCTACCCTGCTATTAGCAGACTCATACATGTCCCCTTCTACTTTCCTAGCATAAGCCACCAAATTCTCCATGCGGCGATCCTTCAGGGCTGCTGGGTCAGGTGTTGGAAAGATGGCCTGGACACTAAAAGAGTAAAATATTTAAAAATACACTTTGAAAATGAATTCATAATCCATATAAAATAACTAAATAAACTCATTTCATTTCTATAAATAAGTATTATCAGAAGACTACCTAGAGCATTACAGTTAGATTTTACAGATCTATTGCTTAGAGTGTGTGTATATGAATATATTCTGCAAATATCTGTTCATTAAGAACTATGCTGAAAATTATCATATCACTTCACCCAATTTAGACTAAATCCAAGATAACTGCTTTCTCAAGAATAATTTATTAAAAGTAATCTTTTAAAGACAGTTTTTTTGGGGGGTATGTCTTAAATTTTATGATTTAATGGTGAAAAATAATAAGGCACTGACATAGAGCTTTGGAGTGAGCATAAGATTATGGCGACAAACTAAAAAAAATCTTTATTCAATCATAGGTGGAAAAGAAACTCATTTTCATACCTCTAATACATCTTTCTATTAGAAATTGTATTGATATCATTACTTATTTACATTACAGACATTTGCAGATAACTAAAATACCCTACTTATGTGCTGTACCTCTCACCCCCATGTTTCCTACTACCCTCTCTTCCCATAAAGAAAATCAATTGCTTCTAGTACAGATCACTTACAGGTCTCACAAAAGACACTGAACTAGAGGGTTATACAGTTAACTTTGAAATAGTCACAACTGAAGGAATATAACTGTAGCTTCTACTTACAGTTTATGTACTAAATGGTTACGGAGGTCTTGAGTGACATGTTCATGCCAGCCTTTCCTAACTCCAGTGCTAGAAGGAGGTGCAGCTGTAGGCATAGTGCTCAGGCTTCCAATATTACCAGAACTGGTACCATCACTCATTAATGGACTAAAATGAAAAGAAAAAAGATTCTTCATCCACCTACTGCAAAAACTTATCACAAATTTCCTTTCAGAATGTTATCCTTTAGCCCATTTAATTTCTTCTATCATATCCAGCAACATTATTCTTAGGTGAGTATTTTGAACTAAAAAACTAGTAAACCTCTCAAGATCATAGCCAACCTAAGTCAATGAAAAAGCTGAAACCATTTTATGTCAAGTTTATAAAATATGTTTCCTGCCTGAATCCCTCAGTAGAATAAGAAACTAAAACAAGTGAACAAAGAAAGAGAAGCGGCTAACTTATGAGAAGATAAAAAGAATGGAAGAAATGGTGTATGAATTTAATGAAAAGAAAATAAGTGTTAAGAAAGAGCAGATGTGGATAGGAGGCGCAGTGAATAGAGAACCAGCCCTGGAGTCAGGAGGACCTGAGTTCAAATCTGACCTCAGACGCTTAATACAAAAACTAGCCATGTGTCTTTGGGCAAGTCACTTAACCCCAATTGCCCCTCCCCCCAAAAAAGCAAAAAAAAAAAAGAGAGAGATAGAGAGAGAGAGAGAGAAAGAAATCATCTTTTCAGGCGGCTAGGTGGAGTAGTGAGTAAGAGCCCTGGCCCCAGAGTTGGGAGGTTCTGGCCTCAGATACTTAACACCCACACACACACACACACACACACACACACACACACACACACACACACAAACACCTGGCCTTGTAACCTTGGGCAAGTTACTTAACCCCAATTGCTTTAAAAAAAAAAAAAGCAGAAATAAGAAATATGATGTATCTCAGTGAACAAAACAAAATAACTATAATATTTACTTGGATGGTCTATTATAATTCTAGTTTTATTTAAGCATTATTTGGGTCATATAATAAACCATATTGTTGAGTCATAGCCAAGTAATACATTAGAAGGGCACACCTGAGTTAGTAAAAACTGTTCTTTACATGTAGAGAGGGGCATAATTACAAAAGTATTTGAACGTCAAATCACTAAATATCTGCCCTAAAATATCCCTTCTTTATAACCAAGGTGGGACCAAGGGGAAGCTCCCTTTTCATGAATGGTAAGACTTGGTGCCACTGTGCCTATCTCCTCTTCTCAGTACAAGGAATAGATCTGGAGGACCCTGCCTACCACAGAAACCTACTGCCTAGACTGTCCTGAGTCACCACAACAAAAGCATAGTCCTAAGCACCTAGGCCTCCACTTCTACCAAGGGTTTGGCCCCAGCACCATTTCATTACTGAACTCATGAGGGTCAGGCCTTGAGTTCCAGGTCAGACTGAGGAGGTCTTATTCTAGTCCTGTTCAGGGACTGGGTTTAGAGGAATTTTAAAAGCTTCCTAGTCTCAAAATCTTCTGTTGCCAATTTACTATCATGATTAAAAGTTTTATCTATCTTTCCTTGTGTCAGCAAAACAAGGCCACAGACTCTAGCTTACCAATTAGCATCCAGACAGGTGGAAGCCAACAAAGTTCCTACCTTAGCAGCTGAGTGTATAATTCTCTAGCTGCCTAAGGGATGAGGCTTTTGTCTACCATTCTCTACTCTTTCAATGCCATTCAGCTGAGTTGCAATCTTCCCTTCATCTTAAATTTTGTGACCTCACATTTGCTCTGCCTTATTGCACTTAGAGAAATCTGGCATCCATCCATCCCCCAAAACTCTACTTCCTATCCTCTCATGGTTATTCCCACCCCAATTCCCACTGTAACTTCTACATTTAGTATAGATGAACCTTCTCTCTCACAGCCCCTGAATCCTTGAGCCAGGAACATGTTTTGCCTTCTGCATTACCTTCAAATCCTCCCCCCAAGTGGTAGATGCTTTTGTTGTTGCGTTTATTAGCATTTGCATAGTGTTTTAAAGGTGTGTAACAGCAAGCAGAGTAGTTCACACCTTGTTTCAGCTATTGAATTAACACTTGTTTCAGTTCCAAGTTTCTTTTCAGCCGTTTCAGTGAACCCTAGAACTCATGAACTCCTGCAACAGAAAGTGGGGGGGAGCTAATGACCATATATAAGGACAGGTCTTGGCTAGAGACAGCAGAACTTTGAAGATGACTTGTGGTGGCAGAGAAAAGAAGGAGAAAACTTGTGCTTTGTCTTCCCAGAAACAGGGACTGTGAAGGACTTGAGGTGGACTGGACACTGTGAACTTCAATATAGAATGGGAACTGGATGAAGAACTGGACAAGGAACTGGGCGCTTGCTGCCTGCCTTTGAACATAGGTGACAGCTGGAGCTAGGATCATGGAAGAGGAACAATGGAAGCTGAGAGGCAGCCTCGCGACAAGCTGAAAGAAGACTTTACTTGGAGCCTGTGTAATGACTGAGAAAATTATGATTTACTGTGACTTAGGGGTGGATAACTTTGACTTTTGTACTTTGTGACTGAATTAAGGATTTTGAGATTGACTAAATGAATGTACTTTGTTTAAAACTATGTGACCACTCTGGTGAAAACTATGTGGCCATTTTAGTGTTAAGTTGTTGAGTTGTGACATGGTGAATGCTGTATTTTGATTTTCTATGAATGTTTTGTTCTGATTTGTTACTGAATAGAGAGTTTGCTATACTATGTAATCTTAAACTTGAAAGCTGTTCACAGCAGTAGTCCTCTGGAAAGCTGTTCCTGCGTGGCTTTACAAAGTGGTAAGTTATTTCACAAATATTATTTTATACACATAACCCTGGGAGGTTGGAGGTATTATTATGTATTTTACAGATGTTTCTTAACTGAGGCAGATAGAAGTTAAGCGATTTGCTCAGGATGATACATATAGTGTGTATATTTGAGGCTGAATTTGAACTCAGTGTCTTCATTCAGATTCAGCGTTCCTCTTCAACACCTAGCAGCCACTTCTACTCCACCTGGCTATTTCACTCTATCCAAAATATCTACCCTCCAGATTATTTCCCCCTTTTCTCAAGTAGATCAGTTCTTCAATCCAATTTTTCCTATCCAATACAACCTCTCACATTTGGGGATTTCAAAATACATATGCTTGTCCCTTAGAATACAATACCCAGACATCAAAATTCATCAAAATCCCCATACTACCTATGGCTTTGAAGTCTGCCTTGACCTCACCCTCATCCACAATTATTTAACCTCCATGATTCAAAACACCAAAATCCATCTACTACTTCCTCCTAACTCCTTCCATCTTGAGCACCTAAAGTTATTCTTTGTCCCTACTATGGCCTCCAGTCACTTCACACTTGTCCCTACTACTCCTACATTATTTCTTTACCTATGTCTGTGAACACTTCTCAGTCTCTTCTGCTGATGATATTTTATCTTTCACCTGATAAATGAAGAGTGTTCCTCAAAGCCCTGACCTATGCTATCTTTCCTGCCTTCAGAATAGGGACTGTGTGTGTGTATGTACACACACACGGAACTGTTTCATTCTTTGTACTTTATCATTTTAATTACTCTTCTCAAATCTAGTTCCACATATCACCAAATGACTAACAGATATTCTCACCTTGATATCCTTTTAGGAACTTCAAGTCTGACAACTCATTATCTTCTGCTGAGATCTGACCCTCGTCTATACTCACTTGCTTCCTGTTGAAAGCATCACCATCCTTTCAGTGAGCCAAGTAAACAACAATGGAAACCACACTCAATCTCTACCTTTCATAACTGTACTGCCTATATCCAACTAGTCATTAAGTTATGTCTTCCCCATTCTCTCTACTCACATGGTTACTATTTGCTAAGATTTTAACAAATGTCTCCTAACTGGCCTCCCTGGATCCATTCAATTCACTCTCCCATTTATTTTCCATAAAGCTGCCATAAGTCTTTCTAAATTATAGGTATAATCATGTCATTCCCTGACTTGAAAATCTTCAGTGCTTTCTTATTGCCTGGGCAATAAAATACAAACCCTTTAACTTGGCATCTAAAGCCCTAAATAATCTATATATAGTGTATAGCAGGCCTTTTAAGAAATATTTCATATATTTTAGATAAGTCCATTCCCTACTCACTTATCTCTCAGAATTCTTTGCTCCCCCTTAAAGAGATAATTCCTTTAGGAAGTTTTTCTACATTCCCTTAATTTTAGTACTATCTTACTCCTATTAAATTATGGTTATGTATCTGCTAGCTTAATTTAGTCCCCTAGTAGTAAGCAAGTTCCATGAGGGGAAGTTCCATTTGCAGTTTGTGACTGTGTCTACCTACAATCTAACACACAGTGCATTACACATAGTAGACACTTAACAAATGCTTAATGAGCTGAACTGAAGCCAGAGAAATTTAATGGTCAAGTATTAAATGGCACTGCCAATAGATAACCAAAAAGAAAGGACAATCTGGCATCAAAGAGAATTCTATTAGTTTAAAAGAAAATATATGACAAACTAATTCAATACTAAATGGTACCTCTCTATAAGGATTAAATATTAAATAACCATGGGTTATTTTAACAAAGAAATAAATATATATAAGAATCTAGTCCTTCCTCTCCCACTTCATTTTAGAGAGATAAAATAAAAATGAAATTGAAATTTTGAAAAATGAAATGAAATTTTGGCATTTGGGCAGAGAGAATAAAATAGAAATTATTCCTCTTTGTATATATCATAGATCACATCTCTTTCACAGTATCTATTTCTCCTTGCTCCATTATTTCGATAAATCAACAAATATTTCCTAAGTAGGTGCCAAGAACTGTGCTAGGGACACAAATACAATGAGAAAAACAATACCTACATACAAGAAGCTTTGGTACCTTTAAACATTCTTACTTCTACTTAACTTCTACTAACTTCTAATTTACCTCTTGGAAACAGATATCTTTCTGGAAAAATTAGGGCAAAGAGCCCAAGCTCAACACAGAGTTATCTCCAAAACCCTTTTATTTAATATTCTTTTCTTCATTTCCATGCATTTATCTCTCCACGTCCACTAATGGACACAAATACTTACAAAACTTGCCCTAGAAGCACACTTAATCTAATAAATGCCCCCTTTTTCCCCTCTGTTATCCTTTAGGAAGAAAAATAAAAGATCTAAATTGTCTATAAATGTTTTAAATTATTACTGAATTGAATGTGTTTTGAAATTTTAAAATTCTGTCAAATATGGCAAATAGCAATCATCCACATGAAAGAATGATTTTAAATGAAAAGTATGTTTCTCCAGATACCAAATGTTCAATCTGGTTCAGAAAGCACCATAACTACCAAAAAATATTCTACAGCTTCTCCTACAATGAAATTTCCTAATGATGAATGGACGGAAATGGAAATTCTGAACTGCTAAGTGTTCCCGCGATATTCGGCTCCCATTCTTATTGAAAAACCAATAAATGTTTCTTTCTTTCTTATTGCTACTTATGCACATGCTAATTTTTTCTTGGTTCTAAACTTCTATATTTACATTATATAATACAACAGTCTTACATCATTCACATTAACATATAGTTTGTTTTCATTCATGAAAATAACAATTAAATGAACAATGAGACTTACTTTGCTGCTCCAAGGGAGGTTGGAAGAGCAGTCTCTGAAATCAGATTTGGTTGTTGGTCTGTTGCAATCCCTCCAGCTGGAATGGTCATTGGATTAGTACCTTGGAGAAAGAAAAATTAGACAAATGAATTACACTTTAAAAAATTTCATTGAGAAGATGAAAGGATTAAACTACAAAATTTGACAGATAATTTCAATAATCTAAGAAATAATGTCTTTTGTATATAGAAATACATTAAAAAATAGCTTTAAACTGTATTTCTAGTAGTAGTGGTGATATTTATGCTTATCAGTCCATATTTCCTCATCTCCTCCAACCTTGTGACCAACACTATAACTGGTGTTGTCCAAGGCTATGGAATACAATAAAATTGATCAGTCAAAATACCTTTGGTGGCATTATGTTTGAACAAACAAGCCAGAGGCATGTATGTTATGTTTTTCATGTAAATATAAAGAATCAAAGAATTTTTAATATAGAAAGGGTGATAGAAAAATACTCAGCTTTAATTCTTCATGTTACAAATTGAGAACAGAAGGGATAACAACTTCATTTTAGCCTTATAACAGCCCTGTGCATTAGATTATCACAGTTACTATTATCCCAAACTTAATAGATAAAGAAATTGTAGTTTAGTGAAGATAACTAACTTTTTTGTGGATATATACCTAGCAACTATCAGATTCCAAGTTAAAACCCAGTTGTCTTCCTTAAAATGCAATGTTATTTCCACTATGCCATGCTGCCCCAAAAAGTGAAGTGGTTTTCACTGTCACGCAACTAATCAAAGTTAGGACAAGAACAAAGAACTTCTGTTAGTTTCTAGATCAGTGTTTCCAAACTAATGATTTTTATTGACTGTACAAATCATAACTAGCAACCCTAAGACTGGCAACCACAAACAATTTCAATAGCAAACAGACTGTTTACTTAGTGTCTGTTAGTAAATTAATCTTATTCCACATGGCCACATGCAGTTACATAAATCACATAATATTAGATTCGATGATATAGGCAATGAAGTTCATTAACAATATCCAAGCTGAAGTAGCCAAGGTAAAGAAAACCTTTCAGTTAAAGGCATGTTATCATGTGAATAAAAACACTAAAATTCCATCCAAAAGAGAGAGGGCATAGAGACAGGCTGGATTTGAGTTTAGGTTGTAATTCAGTTCACTGCTACTAGACAAAGGGTATCTTTTCTGGTTTCTTCACCTACCCAATGCATTCAGAGTCCTCATCTGCTGGTGAGTTTGAGGTTGTGCTGGTTGCTGGCCAGATACTTGAGGCTGCAACTGTGTCTGTGGCTGGTTGCCATAGGGTAGTCCAAGAGCAGCATAAGCCCGTTGCATGGAGCTGGGATCAATTGGATTGGGGTTACTTAAAGTAGAAGTATTCTGCTGGCCTGAACCAACAGAACCGATGGTATTCTGAATTCCACTTGCTGGAGATCCCAGGATGGCTATTATTTTTAGAAGAAAAGCAAAGAGAGGGTAAAAGGCCAAAATAATTTTTAAATGGCACAGATATCATTAATTCTTAATAAAATTGCAAGTATAATTTTATTAAGAGAACAAAAACAAATTACATAATATTAAGACACAACTATCTCGAAAAAAAGTATGGGAAGTACATTACCAGACCTCAAACAATATAACATTATCATTAAAATCAGTTAGTACTGGTTTAAAAAAGAAAGAAAGTAAATGAAAATAGTGGTTCAGTGTAGAAAAAATATTAAGAACATATCATCAGGATAAGCTTAAGTTGTTAGATGGTCATTCAACAAGAACTGCTGGCAAAACTGGAAAACAGATTGACACATAAAATAAACAATTTTGAATACATAAGTATGTTTAATCTGGAATTTTGTTAAAAAAAAAAGTAAATTGCTAAAAAAAACTTTTAATAACTTTTGACCCAGAAAAAGGACTACACAAATATGCTTAAGTGGGAAAGAACAAAAGAAAATGTGTCGTAAATGTGAAATTATGCCATATTTCAAAATATTCATAGCAACATTATATGTAATAGAGAAGAAATGAAAATGAAGCTGGTGCCAATCAAATAGGAATAATTGGGAGGAATGATTCTGTTTAGGTAAGCTCTCAAAAGAAATCATAGTTACTTATAGCCATATAAATAAAATCTCTAAATCACTAATAACTAAAGAAATGCAAATGAAAACAGCTTAGAGAGAACACCTCACATCTATAAGATTGTATATATATGATGCATACAATGGCATGCATACACAATGTATGTTGCCTGCACACACATATACATATATGTAAATAAAATACATTGATAAATTTCAGCCTTGCAGGAAAACATTGAGGCAACCAAGCTAAGAAAACTCAAATTTCTGTGTAACGTTGTAGTCATTCAAAAAAGGAATTTGGACTTTAACCAACCAATATCACTATTGGGCCAATAGCCTAAAAAAATTAAAGAAAGAGGCAAATGATCCATATGTACAAAAATGTTTATAATAGCTTTTTTTGAATATAGTAAAGAATTGGAAACTAAGGGGGTATCTGTAAAATAGGGGCACAGCTGAACAAGTCATGGCATATGACTATGATGCAATATTATTACTCTATAAGAATTGAAGATAGTAGTCCAGAGAATAGAGACACTTGGTACAAACTCATGCAGAATGAAATAAACAGAATTGAGATCAATTTATGTAGCAACATTATAATGAACAACTACATATGATTTAAAAACTTCTTTAAAATTCAGAATATAAGGGAAGCTTTAAAAAAGAAAAACCCTTAAATTTCCACATCGGAAAATGCAACAGACCATAAAATCACACTAAGACAACCTTAATTAATAAGAATGAGTCTGTTCAGGGCAGTTCTCAAAAGAAATCAGTTACTTATAGCCATATAAATAAAATCTCCAAATCATTAATAACTAAAGAAATGCAAATGAAAACAGCTTAGAGACAATACCTCACCTCTGTTAAGACTGACAAAATTAACAAAAACAAAGCAAAAACAGATGTTTTGTGGGAAAACAGGCACATTAATGTATTACTGGTGTAGTTGGTCAATTGGTTAGCTGATTCTGGACAGCAATTTGATAAACTACTAAAATGTGCATGCCTTTTAATCCAGTGACATCAGTATTAGGCTAATTCCTTGAAGATATCAAAGAAATGGGAAAAGCTCCTATTTGCACAGAAAATATTTATAGTAACACTTGTAACTACAAAGAACTGGAAACTAAAGTGCATGCCCATTAAATGGAGAATGGCTGAACAAATAACAGGACATGTATGTAAAAGAATAATTTTATTTTGTTCAAAAAGATGATTTCAGAGAAACCCAGTAAGTCTTGTGTAAGCTGATGCAATGAAATGACCAGAATCAAGAAAGTAATTTATATTACAACATCAATACTGGAAAAACAAACAATTATAAAAAACATAACACAAACTACTGATGAAGAATGCTGCCTTATTTCAAAAAACTTTAAAATGATACCTCAAAACAAACTCTGAAGCAACAGAACCAGCAAAAGGAAAGGGTGAAAGAATTTTCCACCCAAGACAATTTAGGTCAGTAAGAAAGATCCGTCAAAATGGGGTGAGAGTGGAGCCCAGACCAAGCCAGGCCACCATGCCCCCTGTAAGACTGGCGGAGCAAGCAGGCCTTGGGGGTGACCAAATAAACAACAGTGGCAGCTTCTGGAGCTCTCAGCCCTCACAAAGTAAAGGAGGCCAAACTACTAGTCACAAAGGGGTTATAGGGAGCCTTTCTGGATACCAGGTATAGGATTTTCTTCCAATGCCCATGCATGTTCAAAGTCCTGGGATGAGAAGGAATGAGTTCCTTTATCACAGTTCCAGGGCAAATGAGTACTTGTGGTCACTCACAGACCAGGAGAGCAATGATGACACCTCTGCTTAGATCATACCACCTCAGAAGAACTAAAAATTTATAAAATGCCAGAATTAGCTCTGAAAACTGTAACACAAAAAACCTGAAGCTTGGGACAGGTCCCCTCCACCCTGATCCTTTCACCATCCCAGGAGCAGTGCCTAACTCTAAAATAAAGTTAAACATCAAAAAACAGGCTGGGAAAATGAACCAGACGATAAAAAAGTACTATGGTGACAAGGAAGATCAAAACACAAACTCAGAAGAAGACAACAAAGTCAAAACAGCCATATGCAAAGTCTCAAAGAAAAATGTGAATTGGTCTCCTGCCCAAAAAGAATTTCTAGAAGAACTCAAAAAGAATTTTTAAAATCAATTAAGCAAAATTGAGAAAAAACTTGGGAAAATAAATTAAGAGTGCTGCCAAAAAATCGTGAAAAAGAGCCAATAGCTTGTTAAAGGAGACACACACACGAGCATACACACACAAATACTGAAGTAAACAACACCTTAAAAAACAAAATAGGTCAAATGCTAAAAGCAGAACAACAACAAAAAATAACTACTGAAAAGAACTCCTTAAAAATAAGAATTGACCAAACAGAAAAGGAAATACAAAAAGCTCAGTGAGGAAAATGATTCCTTAAAAATAAGAATGTTGGGGGGGAGAGGGGGGAGCAGCCAGGTAGCACAGCGAGTAAGAGCACTGGCTCCAGTGTTGAGAAGACCTGGAGATTGAATCCCGGGCTTAGACACTTAGCACCCACCCAGAAACACCTGGCCACGTAACCTTGTTACTTAACCCCAATTGCTTAGGGGCGGCCAGGTGGCTCAGCGAGTAAGAGCACCGGGGCTCCAGTGTCGGGA
>NW_027185694.1:18929873-18982138 GCF_028583685.1 Petaurus breviceps papuanus | reverse complement strand
GCTTAGGGGCGGCCAGGTGGCTCAGCAAGTAAGAGCACCGGCTCCAGTGTTGGGACGACCTGGAGATCGAATCCCGGGCTCAGATACTCAGCACCACACACAGAAATAACTGGCCGTGTAACCTTGAGCAAGTTACTTAACCCCGATTGCTTAAAAAAAAAAAATAAAATAAGAATTGGGCAAATGGAAACTAATGGCTCCGTGTGACAGCAACAAACAAAATCAAAAGAATTAAAAAAAATGTAGAATCTCTTATTATAAGAACAAATGACCTGGAAAATTGATGTAGAATAGACAGCTTAAGAATTAACAGATAACCTGAAAAACATGATCAAAAAAAGAGCCTAGACATCATCTTTCAATAAATTATCAACAAAAACTGTCCTGATATTCTATAACCAGAGGGTAAGATAGAAATTGAAAGCATCCCTCATTCATGACCTGCAAGAGATCCCAAAAAGGAAATTCCTGGGAATATTACATCCAAATTCCAGAGTTCTCAGGTTAAGGAGAAAATACTGCAAGCAGACAACCAGAAAGAATCAACTCAAAAGGGCTACCATCAGGATAACACAAGATTTAGTAGCTTCTACATTAAAGGACTGGAGCACTTAGAATATGATATTCTGAAGGGCAATGGAGCTAGGATTTCAAGCAAGAATCACCTACCCAGCAAAACTGAATAAACTACTTCAGGGGGAAAAATGGATAATAAATGAAATAGAAGAGTTTCAAGCATTCCAGATGAAAAGAAGAGAGTCGAATAAAAAATGTGAATTTTCAAATATAAGATTCAAGAGAAATTTTAAAAGGTAATAAAAAAGAGAAAGCATAAGGGATTAAATAAGGTTATACTATTTACATTCTTACTTGGAAAGATGGTACTTGTACCTCCTTAGAATTTTATCATTATTTGGGCAGTATGAAGGAGTATACATAGACAGAAGGGATGGGTATGAATTGACTATGATAATATCTGAAAAAATAAAATTAAGGAGTAAGAAAAGGAATGAAAGGAGAAAAATGGGATAAATTATCTCATATAAAAGAGAAGATAAGGGGTGGTAGAAAATGCTTAAACCTTACTCTCATCAAAACTGACTCAAAGAAGAAATAACACATACTCAGTTGGGTACAGAAATCTATCTTACCCTACAGGGAAGTAACTGGGAAAGGGGATAAGAAAAAGGAAGGAGGGGGAGTGAATAGAAGGGAAGGCAGGTCATAGGAGGTAGTGATCAGAAGCAAAACACTTTTGAGAAGGGACAGGGATAGTGGGGGGAAGGAGGGAGGGTATAAAACAATACCTGCAGGGATGGCTGGAGGAGATATGCTTATGTTTGCCGGCAGGAGGAAAGTAGTCAGCAGACAGAGAGAGATTAAAGATAAGTGAAAGAGTTGGAATGATAAAGGGGACAATCTACTGGAGAAGAGTGAATGGAATGAGACCACTTGTACTTGTAGAGGGGTCTGGCCAGACAAGGAAAAGGACCATCTCTCTATGAGACAAGGAGGAGAAAGTGATGAGCAGTGTCAGTGATATGAGGTAAGGAGGAGAGAAAAACATATCTCAATCGTTTCAGTGAAATATGAGGCAATGTTTTCTGCTGAGAATGCAGGAGAGAGGATTTCCATAAGCAAAGGTTGGTTCTAGTGTTTAAAACTCCAAGAAATCAAGATAAAGACTAACAAAAGTTGAGAGAGCAGCGTCAGGAAAGTGGTGAGATTATTCAATCAAAAAACATTTTCAGGCACTGTGCTAGGATTGAGAATACAAAGACCCTAACCTCAAGAAGCTTACAATTTAATAAAAATCAAGTGGAGGTTATGTAATGTAAAAAGACAGACTGGAGGGAGTTGAGACATGAATAGGTACTAAGTGAAGGGAAGGCTTCTGGTAAAATGTGGGATTTCAATAGGGACTTAAAGGAAGTCAGGGAGGTTAGTAGTTGGAGCAAAGGGAAAACATTCCAGGCAAGGGAGATAGAGAGAGAATGCCCAGAGCTAAGGGATGGAGTCTTATTTGTGGAACAACTAGGTGACTAGTTTCACTGGATCAAAGATTACATGTTGGGGAATAATGTGTAAGGAAGGTGAAAATAGATTATAAACAACTTTGAATGCCAAACAGCATTTTGCATTTGCTCCTGGAGACAATAGGAAGCCAGTGGAGTTTATTGAGTAGGGGAGTGACAGCATCAGATCTATGTTTTAGGAAAATCACGTTAGTGGCTGAATTGAAGGATGGACTGAAGTAGGGAGAGACTTGAGACAGGCAGAACCACCAGCAGGCTATTGCAGAAATACATGAGATAATCAGCAGGGAGAGAAAGGAATCCAGGATGGCTCTTGTAAGCTGAAGAGACTGAAAGGGTGGTATTGCCTTCTACAGTAAAAAGGAAGGTAGGAAGGTAGAAGAGGGGAGGGTTTAGGGAGAAAGATAATTAGTTCTGTCTCTGTTTTAGACATTGAGTTTAAGGTGTCTACTAGACATCCAGTGTGAGATGTGTGAAAAGCAGTTGGAAATGTGAGGCTGAAGATTTGAAGAGTATATCAAGGAGGAAAGAGCGGTCTTCTGTGTCAAAGGCTACAAAGAGGTTATTAAGGAGCATGAGGATTGAGAAAGGGCCAATGGATTTGTCAACCAGGATATCATTAATAACTTTAGAGAGAAGTTTCACTGAAGTGATGAGTTCAGACTAAAGATTTAAGAAGAGAATGAAAGGAGAAAAAGTAGAGGCACCTATTATACATGGCCTTTTTGAAAAGTTTAGCTACAAAGGGCAGAACAGAAATAAGACAGTAGAGATGAAAGGATCAAGTTATAATTTTCTTCAAGACAATGGAGACACGGGCTTATTTGTAGGCAGTAGAAAATGAGCCAATAAAGACAGAGAGATAAGTGGAAGAATAGGGACGACAAAAGGGGGAAATCTATAAGACAAATCTGGATGGAATTGGATCATTGGAACAAATAGAGGGATTAGCCCAGGTAAGGAGTAAGGTCACTTCATCATGTGAAACAAGAATGTAAAATTAAGAAAGTTAAATAGCCTCAATTTTTTTGGTAAAGTATGACACAAGGCTCATGAGGGGGGAGTGTCAAGGGAGGCTTAAGGAAGGATGGAAAAGTCAGGAAAAGCCATTGTGAAGAGTGACATAGTGAGTTGATAATGGAGGTACAGTAAAACTGTCTAGCAGCAATGAGCCCATTGGAGGTTATGTAATGTAAAAAGGACAGACATGTTGAATTGAGGCATGAACAGGTACTAAGAGAAGTGGAAAAATCAAGAGCAGACTATTATTTTAAATAAGTTTCATAGTAAAAGGGAAGAGACATACAATATGGTATTTTAAGGGGATGTTAGGGTCAAGAGAATATTTATAGGCTACAGAATTAAAGCACTAGAAAGGGAGAGACTGAAGTTACTTGAGAGGGAAGAAGAATGCTCAATGGGATAAGCAGCTATAACAGAAATGAGAAGGGTTAGGTTCAAGGGCAGTAAGAGAGGACCTAGTTTTGACAAAGAGGTCATTACCCTTTGAAGACTGGAGCAAATGACAGAACAGGTAAAACTATAGAAGTGTTTGAAGTGTGGAAAAGATGAAGGAGTTTACAACAAATTGATTTGGTTTATTCAACATGTGAGATGAGGTAATCTACTGAGAACAGATGAGACAACAGTTAGAGGAAAAAATGAATATATTTTAGAACAGATATTTAGGGCTGCATATTAAGAGTCATCAGTCAAGGAAACAAAGAAATGGCATCCTGCAACAATAGTCTAGCTGACAACAGAGGGATATCAATTTATAGTGGACTCAAGTCTGCAGAACTGTTTTAACAATCTCTAGCATTTAAGAGGGAAGAAACTAGACAGTGAGGATTAACACAAGGGTGGGTTTAGTAAGGTATCATTAAAAACTGAGTAGGGGCTTTAAATGTGGACAAAAGGACGTAGTTGAAGAGGTCATCCATGGGATCAAGTCTGTGGAGAGAAAAGGGATATTTGAGCAGGGATGATGGACTGGAAGGCCAGTGTCAGCAAAGAGATAGTCTTTAGAATTATAAGGATTCAGTGCCATTGAGGTAGCAAAAGTATCCATACAGATAACTGTTAATTAATCATACGATATTTGAAATCACATGGATTACACAAGCAGTTATTCCCTTCAGCTACCTGTGTTCTAGATATTTTATTGAACACAGAAAAGAAGATGGAAATGAAACCTAAGTTAGTCAGTTTTCCTACTTTTCAGTAAATATGATAAGCAACATCATGGATGAGAAGATTACAAATTCTCTATTCCAGTCTAGTTATAATTAGCAAATATGTACTAAAGAAATCAATTAACATTTGTTAAACACCTACTATGTGTCAGGCCCTGTGTGATGTACTATGGATACAAATACAGTAAATATTTAAAGTGTCTTTAAAATTTTAAATATCTGCTCTCAAGGAGGGACTACATATATAGATACGGAAAATGTGAAGAATAAATACAAGGGAAACCACATATTACATCAGCCTCTTCTCTATAAAAGCTTAAGTTGAAAGTGCCAAATGAATTTTATAGATAATGTTAAATGAGATCAGAATATTGTTGCCAGGAACAGGCACTGTTTCATGACTACTATTTTTCCTTCAGCTATAGTAGATCTCATATAAAGGCAAAGATTATCTTTTACTTAATTTGTAGTTGGGGTGGGGGGGGGGGGGGGGGGGGGGAGCCTGCCCTGGAAATACTTAAGAGGTGCATTGATCTTATTTGAACTAAAAGTTAAAATATAGTTAGATCATCACCTTTTGTTGATTTCATTTATCAATTTGATCCCTTTAGTGGACATGATTATTAGTTAGATGTACTACAACAGTAACCCCATCTCCATTGTAGCTCTTTCTAAATGGTACTGCCAAGGACTCACAATCTATTGAGGCAATTATGCCCAAGTTAAAAAAATTTTTTTAAAGTTAAAGATAGGCAAAAACTTTTAGGAAGAAAAACAAGAAGCAAAAATAGTACTTGCCTGTTAAGATTCTCCAATGGAGAATAAAGTTGTAAAATTATGAACTGTTAGCTAAAACTACAAATTTGTTCCTGTTTTACAAAATCATTAGAATTGAAATATTTAAGGCAGCCCTATTAGTACTACCGTGTTTCCCCGATAATAAGACCTATCCCAAAAATAAGCCCTCCCCCGAAAATAAGCCCTATTGAGATTGCTACTGTAGTGAAGGTGATCCCCTGTGCTACACGCTACATTACGGTACACTTTGTATGCACCGTCCCCCTCATGAAACGCACTCCGCGCTGCATCCAATCAGAGCTGCAGCAGTGAGCGCCTCATCCTGTTCTTTATTGAATTCATTATTGAATAAAGGTACATTTTTTTGTTCACATTTACCTGTTTATTGAAATTGCTGTCAATGTTCATTAAAATAAGCCCTCCCCTGAAAATAAGCCCTCTGGTGTTTTTCTGTCCAAAAATTAATAAGACAGTGTCTTATTATCGGGGAAACACGGTAGGTAAATTCCATCATTCTACTCCTCTTAATCTCATTGACTAAGTTCTTTGTGTCAAAAAAGGTAAGTATCAGTACATGGTAAAATACCACAAAAAAAGGTTTAAATGGTAAGTAGGGAAAAAAGGTAACTCTAGAAAGAAGCTCATTACCTAAAAATTATTTCAAATCACTATTAATATTCATTAATACCATATCCTAAATAGTCCCTTAAGGAGTTTACATTCTAAAGGAGGGTGACATGTAAATAATTAGATATACAAAAAAGGTAGATCTAATATAGATTAAAAGTAATCAACTACTTCTTTATCAACTTCATTTCTACAATTCCTTAAATATAATGTTCCCCTAATAATTTCTCTTCCACACTCTAAAGAATGGAAGATTTGATTCTTGCCTCGCTTCTCACCAGATTCCTGTTTAAAACCTAGTAGTAGTCAATGAATAGTTTTGATCCCTCCTATTTATTCTTAAGTTTCCTTTTACAATTAACTTTTAACTTAACAGGCAGTAAACAGATCAGTGTGCCAGGATACCTAAGTCATAGTTAAAAACCATCTTTTAAAAGGTATATATAGTCTACTGTGACAATTAAGACATCATTAGCATTCTCACCAAGCAGACTAATCAGAAATAAAATCTACAACCAGCACAAAAATACCTACCTCCCCCAAATTAATTAACAAGAATCTTTAAAAATTCCTAGAAATTACATAAGCCACCTTTTAGTTTCTTTTTTTTTTTTTTAAAGCAATTAGGGTCAAGTAACTTGCTCAAGGTTACACGGCCAGTTATTTCTGGGTGTGGTACTAAGTATCAGAGCCCGGATTTGATCTCCAGGTCATCCAGACACTGGAGCCGGTGCTCTTACTTGCTGAGCCACCTGGCCGCCCCACACCTTTTAGTTTCTAACAAGAAAATTCAGACTCCACACTCACCAAAACTCATTTAACACAATTATACACACCACGTACCTCATTATTGCAAATGAAAAGTAAATCCCTAATTCTTATTTTACAACAAATATACAGATCAGAAATAGGTCATGTATCAATTCCTTTAAAATTATCACACCCAGGTTTTTCAACAATGTAGCTATTAAAATATTAACATGTTAAGCATTTGTAACACGTCACCATTCAGAGAAGACAGATATTGAAAGGAAACCAGCTAAATCACAAAAAGTTTCAATGATACTTAAAACGTGCCAATGTAAAATCTAAATGAGAACTGCATATAAAAAAGTCCCATAATAAAGAGGTACGAAGCCTGTAAAGGTAAGGGTACCTATGCATGGAGTGAGAAATGAAGACTGGAGACTTCAAGAACTGAGCAGCTGGAGTAGGAACACAAGCACACAGAAAGTTACCTTAATAACCCCCTCTTTTAAAAACTGAAGGCCTTAAAAAAAAAAAAAAAGCCTGATCTTACTCCAACTTTTCATTCTTTCTTTTACTTAAAATCGGGATGCTTCAGATTTCTGCTTTGAACACTAAAAAAAGCCATGGCTTAACTAAAGATAAATATAAATTTAAATTAGGAAAGGGAGAGACCTGTGCTTTAAAATTATTAATATTCTTAACTAGGGCTCTGAGCCACTATGATTGGACTACGCAGACCTGGGAGCCTTCATACTGCCCCTAGTGTGGCACAAATCAGTTACTTAATAAATGCCAGTAGATTAATTGATCCATTACACAAATTGATTTTCCAGGTAAGTAATGATCTAAAATTTAAAACGTTTTTACTGAAAGAATTACTAAAATGTATTCACTGCTTTTTTTAATTCATGATTTACTCTTTCACTAAGGCCAACACTGCCATAAAACATATGTACAACAATGTAATAAGCTTTCAGGTTCTTTCAAGATACTATTAAGCAGATCCAAACAAATAAAAAAAAAAGAGAAGGTAATACGAAATGTCTCATTGGGAAAACCACTGACCTGGAAAATAGATCCTGGAGAGATCATTTAAAAATTATTGGACTACCTGAAAGCCACGATCAATTACTGTCAATATTTGTGATGTCTTTTCAATATCTTTCTTCTAATCTGCTGTGGTCTGAGAGATCAGGCTAAGTAGAATGATTTATAAATTGTCACTCAATCAACAAATATTTATTAAATACCTACTATGTGCCAGGTACTAGATAAACAAGGTTAAAAGCAAAACAGTCCTCAAGTAGCTCACATTCTATAAGATGCCACACATGCCCATGTATAGGTGTATATAAACCACAAACAAGGTGACTTTGGAGAAGAGGGCAGTATTGGGAGGGGAGGGAAGAACAAAGAGGGGGAAGGAAGGCAGAAGAGGAGGTGGGGAGAAAAATGCCTTAGGCTTTCCTGTGGTACTTGACAAAGACTCAAAGGATTCCAAGAACTGAGGTGAGGAGAAAATGTATTACAAACATGGAGAAAGGAAGTACAAACACAAGGAAATGAGAAAAGGAAGTTGGTGCCAAAGGAATAATAAGATGATTAGTTTAGGTGCAATGAAGAGAGCCCAGAGGTAAAATATGTGTAAAAAGGCTGGGTAAGTGGGAATAGACCAAGTAGTGAAGTGTTTTAAATGCTGCAAACAGGTATTAATATACTGCATAAAGGTGGAGAAGACTATAAATAAGCTCAATAATGGCTGAAGCCCTCTTCCAGAGTAGCGCTTCTTAAACTGTGGGTTATGAAAAAATTTGGCAACAATAAAAGGTTTCTGAAAATGCAATGACCAAAAATTAATTCAAAATCAAATGTGTAATGATTTCGAGGTGCTTCTGCCAGTGCTTGTCCATGTTATGCCATGTGACTTCACTACAGCCTTGCCTTTGAAACACAGAACAGGCACACTTTGCATGGTGCCTGCCATCACACCATGCAATGCCAACGAACATTGCCAGAAACACATTTGAGACTATTGCATGTTATGAATTGCAGTATTTTTACTGTACATAGAAAGTTTTCTGCTTTTACAGAAACTTAATAGTTTAATTAGGGAAAATAAAGACTTTTATCATTTTCCTACTTTCTTGCCAAGCATGTAGGTACCAAATTAGTTTATCTTTGGATTGCATTGTGTTTGAATGTTTTATTTTTAAAACTGGTATCTCCTTTTACAGAAATGTGAGTAACTGCAGCAAGTAAAGACAAAAGTCCTTCAATAATATTTCTCTACCATCACTGCTGTATGTGCATGTAAGTGTGAACAAAATCTTAAATTAAGCACAAATATAATTTCATACAATAAAGTTTGTATTTGAGAAATTATTAGCAATGTTTATATTTTAGGACAAAAAATGTTTCAGTTAAGGATAAGTAGCTAAATTTAGACAAAAGAGGCAAAAATATCAGAGCAACGTGGTACTCTTTGCTACCGGGTTGTAGTACACTTAAATTGACAAGAAGAAAATATATCAAGTCATTTCTACAATATGAATTTATTTCTAATAATGATGATGGTGTGGAAAAACCTCTCTGCTTAGTTTATGATGAAGTTTTGGAGGCAGAGAGCATGAAAAAGGACAAACTAAAATGAATTCTTAATACCAAGCATGCAACTTACCACAATAAATCAAAGGATTATTTTGAATGATTTTTAAAATCTTCAAATGAAGAAAAGCAATGTTTTGAGAGATTCTCATACTGTCAATTAAAACTATTTACTTGAATCTTACAAAAACTTATTTAATTGCAAAAGCTAAAAAGCCCTAACTGATAGAGAAGATCTTATGTTACCTGCTGCTATTAAAATGCCGGTAACAGTTCATGGAAAAAAGTATAGGGTTGAAATTTGTAAAGACTAGCAGCTCATCTGGAATTATGCCCAAAGGGCTATAAAATACTTTTATACCCTTTGATCCAGCAATACCACTCCTAGGGTTATATCCAAAAGAGATCAAAGACCCATATGTACAAAAATGTTTATAGCAGGGGCAGCCAGGTGGCTCAGTGAGTAAGAGCACTGGCCCCAGAGTCGGGATGACCTGGGATCGAATCCGGGCTCTGATACTTAGCAACACACCAAGAAATACCTGGCCATGTAACCTTGAGCAAGTTACTTAACCCCAATTGCTTAAAAAAAAAAGTTTATAGCAGCTCTTTTTGTGGTAGCAAAGAATTGGAAATTAAGGGGGTGCCCATCAATTGGGGAATGGCTGAACAAGTTGTGGTATATGCATGTTATGGAATACTATTGTGCTATAAGAAACGAGGAGCAGACGGTCTTCATATTTACCTGGAGAGGCTTATACAAACTGATGCTGAGTGAGAAGAGTAGAACCAGGAGAAATTTGTACGCAATTACAGACACAACGTATGTGTGATGACCAACTTTGATAGACTGGACTCTTCTCAGCAATGCAGTGATATAAGTCAATCCCAAAAGACTCATGATGGAGAGAAATATGTGCATCCAGAGAAAGAAATAGAAAGAACTAAGTTTATATCCAGGTAGAAGCAAAATACCTGATCTTTTTCCTTCTCTTATTTGGTTTTATGTCCTCTTTACCATTTTTCATTCCAGCTGGTACAATCCGTCCTTATAACCTGACTAATGTATAATGTGAAAGTATTTACAGATCCTATACTTGACTATAAGCCGCCATGGTGGGGAGGGGAGGTAGGGGGACAAAATGTGAAACTCAAGGAATTGTGGAATTGAATCCTGTAAACCAAAAGGAAACAAACAAATTAAAAAAAAAAAAAAGACTAGCAGCCCATTACCAGGTTGAAGGGCAGCCCAAAGTTTGCGATTCATTTAGATAAACAATTGATATTTCTAACATGGCACAGATGCCACTTTATATAAGATGTGTTTCTAAGGCATTCTTCTCCTCATTGCCTTTGTGAGCCTCTTTTGCCATTTGAGTTAGTCTACTTTTTAAGGTGTTATTTTCCTAAGGCTGTTGACTCTCATTTCATAATTTTCTTGCATCGTTCTCATTTCTCTTCCCAATTTTTCCTCCACTTCTCTTATTTGCTTCTTAGGGTCCTCTGTGATATGTAATGAGCTCTTATTTTTCTTTGAAGCTTTTGGTGCCTTAAAAAGCCGAATTTGCCAGAAGGAAAAAGAATCTCAAAAGCTCACTGAGGAGAATCATTCCTTCAGAATCAGACTGGAGCAAATGGAAGCTAGTGACTTTATGAGAAATCAAGATACTATTAAACAGATCCAAAAATTAAAAAAAGAGAAGGCAATGTGAAATGTCTCATTGGGAAAACCACTGACCTGGAAAATAGATCCAGGAGAGATCATTTAAAAATTATTGGACTACCTGAAAGCCATGATCAAAGTAAAAACTGAGAAATCATTCTCCAAGAAATTCTCAAGGAAAACTGCCCTGATGTTTTAGAACCAGAGAGCAAAACAGAGGTTGAAAGAATCCACTGATCACCTCCTGAAAAAGATCCCAAAAAGAAAACTCCTAGGAATATTATAGCCAGGTTCCGGAGTTCCCAGATCAAGGAGAGAATATTACAAGCAGCCAGGAAGAAACACTTTGAATATTGTGGAAACAAAATCAGGATAACACAGGATCTGGATGTTTCTACAATGAGGGATTGAAAGACTTGGAATATGATATTCCGGAGGTCCAAGGAGCTGGGATTAAACCAAGAATCACCTACCCAGCAAAACTGAGTATCATGTTTCAGGGGAAAATATGGTCATTCAGTGGAATAGAGGACTTTCAAGCATTCATGATGAAAAAACCAGAGTTGAATAAAAAATTTGACATTCAGATACAAGAAGAAAGAGAAGTTTGAGAAGGTAAACAGGGAAAAGAAATCATAAGGAACTTATCAAAGTTGAACTATTTACATTCCTACATGGAAAAACGATAATTGTAACTTATGAAACTTTTCTCATGAAAATAGTTGAAGGGAATAGAAATATATATATGTCTATATAGGAGGGTATATGGGCATATGAATACATATGTGAATGTATATATATGTATACAGGTATATATAGACAGAGGGCACAGGACCAATTTAATAGGAAGGGATGATACTTAAAAGGTGAAATTAAGAGGTTAGAGGAATATAATGAGAGGAGATGGGGAGAGACAGGGTAAACTATTTCATATAGAAGAGGCAAGGGAAAATGGTTACAATGGAGGGGAAGGACAGGAAGGCAAAAGGGAATGGGTCAACCTTATTCTCATTGAATTTGGCTCAGGGAAGGAATGACATAAACACTAAATAGGTATCTCACCCTACAGCGTTGTAGAGGGGAAGGGGATGATGGAAGGGAGGGCAGGCTGGGGGGGGGGAAGGGGAGGGAAGTTGGAAGCACCCACTTTTGAAAAGGGACAGGATCAAAGTAGAGAATAGAACAAGTGGGAGGTGGGATAGGAGGGAGGGAAATATAGTCAGTCTTTTACAATATATATACTACGGAAATGTTTTGCATAGCTATACATGTACAACCTATATTGAATTGCTTATCTTCCCAGTAAGGGTAGGTGACAAGGGAGGAAGGGAGTGAATCTGGAATTCAAAGTTTTAAAATCAAATGTTTAAATAAATAAATATATACTATTATTAATACTATTTTACATGTAATTGGGAAATAAGATATACAGGCACTGGGACATAGAGATCTACCATGTCCTACTGGAAGACATGGGAGACAGCAGATTGGAGGAGGGGATATCCTGTGGGACTGCTATTTTGGGGCAGTGCGTAGGGGAAAAATGGGGAGAAAATTTGTAACTCAAAACCTGGTGGAAATGAATGATGTAAACCACAAGATAATAAAGCATTTGAAAAAAAAAAAAAGATGTTTCTAAAGGAAGCATACTTGAGGAATTACTGTTTTGTCACCCTTTGAAGGGCACACGAGTGGAAGACACATGTCTTAATGTTGATGAATTTTTCACAAATGAAAGTTTACAGCAGAAAAACTGTATTGGAGTCTGTGCAGATGGTGATGGAGCAATGATAGGCAAGAATGTTGAATTTGTAGCAAAAGTTAAAGCTGGTGGCAAGGAACATATCACTTTTAACCTCTACATGATCCATGGGGAGGCACTTGGAGTAGCCAAAAAAAAAAAATCACCAGTTAGATGTTGTGCTTCGCAATACTACCAAAATCATTAACTTCATTAAAATGCCCTTAACAGTTGTTTGTTTTCAAACCTTTGGATAGACATAGACTCTGATTACAAAAGCTTATTCTTACATGCAGTGTGGTAAGGTGGCTTGAAGAGGTCAAAGTTTAAACAGATTACTGAAATTGAAAGACGAAGTTGCTATATTTTTGACTAAATCAGATTTTGTTCATTTTTCATAAAGATATGTTTTTCAAAACCTTTATCTGTCAAATAGTTTTTGAAAAACTCAATGATTTAAACATGTCACTTCAAGAAAAAACATAACATTTATGTTAAAAGATAAAATGGAAAGTTTTACTAAAAAAGTTAACACATAGAAGAATAGGGTAGAAAATGGTTCTTAAGAAATGTTTACAGGTACAGATGATTTTACAATCCAAAATAACCTTCCCAAAGATTTAATTGTAAGAGTTATAAATGATCATTTGAAGTACCTGGAGACAGTTTCAGACATACTTCCCTTCAAATTTTGATTGGTTCCTAAACCACACTGAATTGAAATAAAAAACATCAGTCATCTGCCAAGAAGAATTTGCCAAGTTTTCAAGTGACACAGGTTTAAAACTTGAGTTTCCTAAAAAATTGTTAAATGAATTTTGGCTTGGGATTAGGACAGAATTTCCAACAATTTCTGAAATGGCCCTAAACATATCTCTGCCACTTTGTACTACATATTTTTGCGAAGCAGCATTCTCAGCTCTGACAATTATAAAATCAAAATATTGTTCTACTCTGAAAAACATTGAAGATGCTCAACTCTACATCCTTCAGGATCAAATATTCTACCAAGATTTGATTTTTATATAAAAATAAACAAGCACATTCATCTCATTAATATGAAAACTTGCTTTCACCTTTAATAAATGACAAAACTTTATAAAAACCAAGAACTGTTTTAAAAATTATTATCAGTAAATGTTGAATTTGTATACCTATTTTATATGCCTATATATACACCTGATGAGGGGTGGGGGGGGTGTCTCATAAAAATTTCTCATAAGTGGAAAAAGTTTAAGAAGCTCTGTTTTAGGTTATTTCTTAGGTTTATTTAACTTCTTAGGTTATTTCTCTGTTTTAGCTATTTCTTCTTTGTGCAGGATACTTCTTGAGTTTTTGTTTTTAACTACAGGTTTACTTCAGAGTGTTACAGATAAGCAAGAGGTTACTGGGAAAGATAATTGGTATTCATTGTAAAAAAGAATTTATTCTATTTGAAATTCTTAAAAGCAGTGACAGAGTAAATGTCAAAGCTTTTTGGAGAATGAGTAAGATTACTATATGCTTAGTATTCGTTTTTATTTAAAGGTATATAGTCTTGCAATTATATTCCACTTATATAACTCTCTACAAAGTTTCTACAGTTTTCTCCTTAACATTCTAAACTATCTTCAAAGCACAAAGGTATTCAAATTTCCTTGACAAAATAAAAACAAAACCAACCTGCAACAATCTTGGACAGCACTGATGAGCATTTCACATTTGTAAGCTACCAAATAGCAATCATGACACTGAAGCTTACCTGCCATACCAATAAAGCAAAGGACCTTAACAAGAGCACATCAAACTAAATCTGTGAATTATCAAACCCACCATAGTAAACCCAAACTTTGTTTCAGCTCTCATTCAGAATAGTTTCTTTCAAAGCATGGAAGGTTTTGGAATGCTATTTTAATCAAATACAAACCAGATTTAGAAACTCTTTCATTAACCTCATACTCTAGAGTGGTAGCCTATGCCAGTCAAGGAGCCTAGGTAAGTGCTGGAAACTGTCTCAGGACTTTACTTTGTTTAGGGTATTTTCCATGGGGTTTAGTTAAATCCAGAACCCCTAAAGGTATCTTGAGACAGACCTGAGTCTCTTAAGAACTATTCCAGAAGCAACCCAGCATACTAAAGGACCCATTAGCTTTTAGAAATAAGGACCAAGCAATATTAGTGACAAACAAATATTAGGTTTGGGTTGCTTTGGGAGTCATTAAGGCAGTATATTTTGAAATATTATACTGTTTCTTGGTGAGACCAGAGCAATAACAAAAATAAAATTTCTTGTCTCAATACAGAAAATATGTTCTATATTCACTTCATTAGGTTCTCTAGCTTCTTTCAAATTTAAGACTACAAAAATGTACGGATGCTTAGTCAACTGACTGTAAGATGGTTCAACACAGGCTGTCAACAAATTGAATTTGTGTCAAAGTTTACTAGAGAAAATTCAAACTCACAAATCATAAAAGTAACTATCGAGACTGATTCTAGGCCTAGCACTCTATCCACTGTGCCACCTGGCTGCCTTCGTAAACAGTTTTAAGTTCTGCATTCTCCCTGAAGTGAATTTTTTTCTCCAATAACACCGACCCACAGCGATTGTTATCTACTTAATTAAGCATATGCTACTTTGTATTATAAATATGTGTATGTGTTGCCATTCCCCAGAGAGATCCTAAGTTCCCTCAATGAAACGGCCATCTTATATAATCCTATGTGTCAAGAGCATGTATGCATCAAGTATTCCATAGATAGTAACTGACAAGTGCTGCTGCTGATGCTTATCCTTTGTTCTGGAATAGGAACATCAGGAAGGTGATGTCATAACTTGCAAGTGAATTGGATATAAGTGCGGGAGGACTGATCAAAGTTACCAGCCTCACCTTCCCCTATGCAGCCATCTGGGTCCAGTGGCAAGATATACATCGGGATAAATGGAGATGGCCCTCAGAAGTCTATATAAACAAGAAGGAAGGGGGCAGATGGAGTGGCTTGCTGAATTTCACTCTCATCTGGACTAGTCGAAGGGGATAGAATACATTCATAAATAGATACATACATACATATACACACAGTACAGAATACATTCAATCATTTAAAAACATTCTGAGAAGGGTTTCACAAGCTTCATCAAACTTCAAAAGGAGGCAATGATACACAAAAAGGTTAAGAATCTCTCTTCTAACTCTAAAATAACACAAAACGATAGATTCACACAAATAAATGCTAAGCAAAATATCTGTCAACATGTCCCTTCTCTATCTTGAAATTTATTTTAGTTTTTGAATTTGTTAGCAATTTCAATATATCTAACAAAAAAATAAAAACTTTAACGGGATTGTCAACTCACCCCTATCTGAAATACTTATACAAAAATAGTTGGAAGAATCCAATTTAGAGTGTAGAGAAATGTTCTTTGTAATATAAATTCAGTTTACAAAAGTGCTATCTGTCTTGCTTTATATTATTTGACATACAGATTTTATAAAAAGATGTCGGTAATCTACAAGGCAAAAAAAAAAAACAAAAAAAAAAAACCTAGAATGCATTTTAAAAAATACTGTAATATAGACTACATATCAAGGTTGGATAACTGTAAGTGAAAATACTTGTACATAAACTGGCCCTGAATAGTTTTTGATTCTTTAAAAAAAAGTAATGATGGTATAATGAAGGGAAGTTGTATTGGTTTGCTGGTATTTTTAAAGATACTAAAAGAGAAGGAAAAGTTTATCTTTATTCAACTGGAATTTTTTTTGGATAAGCACAGCAACAAAACAATGAACAATACAAAAGTGTAAAAAAGGTTAACAAAAGTGGTTTCACACACTAATTTCAAGCTAAAAGAATTCTTCCTTCGCCATTGTTTGCATGCTCAAGTCAACTACAAAAACATAAAAAAAAACCATTTGTAGAAATCAAATATAATCTACTCAAATCTGAAACTTACTTTAAAATGGAAAATGTATTTTAAAGTAAGGTTCATTCATTTCTCTTATGAATCAAAGAGGTATCAAAAGAGTGAACCATAAAATGATGATAATCCCTATCTTCTTCAATGACTTCGAATTATAAAATCACCCTTGTAACACCCCATATTATGACTAGTAGAAAAGCTGTGGTTCACCACTTGAGAGCAACTATGGTAGATCAATTTTCACAACAGTCATAGTTACTAGCATGTTGGTTGTTTTCTTAAACCACATGAAATTTTTTTTCTTTTCAATAAAAACCACATAAGACTGTCAGGAAAAAAAATGACAGAAGTTTGTAATGACTGTGGCAGCATATATTCAGAAAGACAGAAACTGACTAGAAAACCACACCCCCAAATGTAAAGTTGAGAGTAAAATGTCTATATGGGCTAAAAATGCTATCTGCCATGCATCAGGTATGGTATACTATCTAATGGGAAGTCACTGCTGAAAATTTCCAGAGTCAATGGACCTTATCATATTTATTCACAAATTGAGGGTGAGGTAAAGCTGACAAGAATCTTTTAAAACATCCACCCACACCTAGAGCCTATGTAGTTCTACACCACTAATGTGGGTGGAAAGAGGAAAGAACAGTATTTTTGGAGAAGCAACCAATATCTGTTCTACTAGAAAAATTCAGATAACAGATATACATCACTTACACAGTTCAAATGCTTCTGAAATATGTATACACTGAAATTTGTAATTAACTTAAACGAATTAGAAGAATTTTCTCCTTAAAGAAAAATTACCTTGTTTTTTTAATGGTAAAGTTCATGATAAAGAATTCTCTTTCTACACCTCCAATTTATCTTTTGAGCAAATTCAGATATTCACCTTGGGAGGTAAATGTATTAATACCTACTCATCTATTATTAATATCCAGGTAGTTTTATATATGCAGTGTTAACAAAACTCTGTACAAGGAAACACTGATATCTTTAGCACAAATAATCCATAATACCTTATAAGAACAAAGGTGTCTGAAAGCTCTTCATTGCCACACCAAGAAAAACTGAAATAAAAGCAGCAGATATGCTCTAGGCAAGAGTGAAGACTTCAGGAAACTGATCAGGAAGTGTAACAGACGATATTCATATACTAAACATTAGCTTTAAAAAAATAAAAGAAGCTGGTTGGCACTTGTGAAAATGGTGAGATATTTACTGGAGCGAGAAATAAAAATTCTAAGGGAGAAACCAATTAGGTTCACATACATTTCATTACTCAAAATGGAGGGACCCAAGTGAAGATGGGAAAAGGACACAGGGACTCCTTTGAAAAGGAAGGAAAAAAGACAAGGAAGGGGATAACTATATACTTTACTACTCCCTCCCAAGATTGTATACTCAGATTACACACTAAGATGCTCCACTACAAAATGCGAAGTCCTAGAGCACAGAAGAGGCAGTTATTTTGGACTTGTTAAGTAACGAATCACTGATACAAATTTGGTTAAATGCTATATAAAATATAGGTCTAATCATGCCATGGCAGATTTAGTGATAAAGGAACAATTTGAGTCTAAATGTATTACTGAAATTGCTACAGAAACATATATATGTATCTTATTTCTAAGATGGATACAAAAAGAAATATATTTCTCACAAAAGTGACAAATAACAATGAAGACTTTTTCCCATTTCAAATTAGCATACTATCCCCACATGGGATGATGTTATTTTATCCTAAATTGGTTACTCAAATTCTTAGATACAGCAAATCTAAAGTTAATTTGCCTCCACAAAAGAGGTACAGTGGATAACCTCAGGACAGGTACAAAGGAAGCTAACTCTGACTTTCCTTTAATCAGGAAAAACACAAATATGAGAACACATGAAATTTTAAAATGCCATTTCAGAAAAATCTGCTGCAGAGGTACATTGCATAAACCTAAATCTGCTCTATAGTAATAATACTGGTTCTAGATCTTGCATCTGCATTATACTCTGGTGCCAGTAGTATCATTCTTCTTTCCTATCTATTTTTTCTCCCATGAAAAACAGGATGACTTCTAAGTTTTACATTCATCTTCCACAATGATCACTTACGTTGTTGATTTCGCTTGTCACTGGCATTTTTCAAAGGGAGGCACACAGGACAGTCATGCCGTGTGCAATTCTTCCAATGGGAGATGATTTGTCGAGAAGATGCGCAGTGGGCAACTAAGACAAGAAAAATAATGAAATGTTATTTTGCAACTCAAATTTAAATTTTACTTTATATTTAATTTAAAAGGTTTCAACAAAAATGCAAATATGGATATATTTCAGTTCTTGCAGCACTGTACTTGCTGATCACCAGACAAAGATTTCACTTTAGAACTATTGTTATATTTATTGATTCTTATACCCTTTATCCCCCCCGCCTTTGCCAAACCGCCACTACCAATGCTGAAGCAGAAAGCAGTTCACACAGTACTAAGGGTCATTTTGTACTTTTTACATCTCTTATACAGGATGCTACAGACAAAAAAATGTATAAATTAGTGGTCAACCTTCTGGTGATGAGCCATATGGGATGTAGCAAAGCTAGTCCTTAGACAATAGACACACACACAGTTTAATTACCAAGACGATACTTAAAGTCCCACCTCCAAATGACTAAAAGTACTACAGTCAGATATCTACAAGTTAAACCAGAAGACAAAGAAGTTGACACTAAATGAAGATCAATCAAAAACTCCTCCTCAGAGAGGCAAGTTAATGTTACTGGTTTCACTGTGCATCCAAAGACACTATTTCATGGGATGTAGTCAGCATGTAGTAAAATAGTTCACAAAGAAAGAGATTACAGTGAATATACTTGCAGGTTTGTTTTTTTTTTTTGCTTTTTGGAGGACAATTGGGGTTAAGTAATTGCCCAAGGTCACACGGCTAGGGTTTTTGTGTGTGTGTGCGTTAAGTGTCTGAGCCCACATCCGAACTCAGGTCCTCCTGACTCCGGGGCCGGCACTCTACTCATTGCGCCACCTAGCTGCCCCTATACATGCAGTTTTTAATCCAACATGTAATGTGGCTGACAGAAAGGCAGAAATGTTTATGAATTTGCAAAGACCCTCTGACTTAAGTCAGCATAATCCAATATTCAATAATTATAAAGCAAAGATGATTCAAGGGAAAGAAAAAAATATTGTAAAATATGGCTCAGGAGCAAAATATATAAAAGATTTTGTATATTGCTCAGAAAAGTTACATCTGTAAATCATAAATATTTTCTTTTAAGAATAGAGTTGGAGGAGGGGCGGCCAGGTGGCTCAGCGAGTAAGAGCACTGGCTCCAGTGTTGGGATGACCTGGAGATCGAATCCTGGGCTCAGACACTCAGCACCACACCCAGAAATAACTGACTGTGTAACCTTGAGCAAGTTACTTAACCCCGATTGCTTAAAAAAAAAAAAGTTAAGAATAGAATTGGAGGGGCAGCCAAGTGGCTCAGAGAGTAAGAGCACCAGCCCCAGTGTCAGGATGACCTGGGGATTGAATCCGGGCTCAGATACTTAGCAACACACCCAGAAGTAACTGGCCATGTAACCTTGAACAAGTTACTTAACCCCAATTGCTTAAAAAAAAAAAAAGAATAGAGTTGGAAGGTGCTGGAAGATCTTATCTTTCATAGGCAATAAACAAGATTACTGGGCATCATATCAGAATCTGCTATGTGTAGTCAAGTTAGACTCATTCATGTTAATGTCAATATTAATACCAAATTAGAAGACAATATAGGAAATTACATCAGTTCTAGCTAGACCTATTTTTAAAAGTTGTCAACTTGGAAAAAATGGGAAATGGGCCAATGTAAAGACACTACTGCAATAGTTTCTTAAAAGAAATGTAACCAATGCAGAACAGAGGCTAAAAGATGCAAGAAACTCCTCAGACCAACAAAAACAAAAGGAAAGACATGGTAGCCAAGGGCAACACTAGTTTTGCTTAGCAAAGTTTTATGATGGACAACTGATGAAATATTACATCATTTCCCCAAATGGTAAAAAAAAAACAACTACTAAACAACATATATTTATTAAGTGTCTACTATGTGCAGAACACTAGAGATATAAAGAAAAATTTAAAAATAGTCAATGTCCTCAATTGGGGGAGACAACATGAGCATAAATAGGTACATAAAAGACACACAGAGGAAGAGCAAGGAATCAGAAACATGAAGGAGATAGGGAAAGGCCTCTTGCAAAAATATTATATTTTGGTTGAGTCTTGAAGTAAGCCAGAGATTGTAAGAAGCAGAAGTGAGCAGTGGAAGCATTCCAGGCATAGGAGAAAAAGGGTAAAAGCATAGTGAAAGAAGGCAAAATGTGTTCACATAGACCAGAAGCAGGCCTCTTTGGCAATAATACAGAATGCATGGAAAAGAGTATTGTGTAAAAAGACTAAAAAGAAAGGAAGGATCATTTAATAAGACTAGCAGAATAGAGAACATATATAGAATTTACAGCAGCAAATAAACATAGTAACTTTGTATTTGACAAGGATTGAGAATTCATTATTTGGTAAAAAACTGTTTGGAAAACTGTAAAGCAGAAATTGGGCATAGATCAGTATCTTATGCCATTTACCAAGATAAGATCAAAATGGATACATGACCTAGATATAAAGAGATGTTACAAGAAAATTAGAAGAACATGGAACATATTACTTATCAGACTTATGGATAAGTGAACAATTTATAAACATGAGATAGAAAACAGGTGTAAAATGAATAATTTTGATTACATTAAATTTAAAAGTTCTTGTATAAATGAAACAAATACAGGCAAGATCAGAAGGGAGAAAATTTTATAGACAGTTTATCAGATAAATGTATAATAAAATATGCAAAGAACTCTGTCAAATCTATAAGAATATGAGTCACTGCCCAATTGATAAATGGTCAATGGGATATGAACAGGCGATTTTCCCCTTTAAGAAATCAAAACAATCCACAGTCATATGAAAAAATGCTCTAAATCATTACTGAATAGAGAAATTCAAATTAAAACAAACTTGAGATATCATTTTGCACCTACCAGATTGGTTAAAAAAATGGAAGGGGAAAGTGACAAATGTTGAAGGAGATATGGAAAAATTGGGACACTGACTCATTATTGGTGGAATTGTGAAATGATCCAAACTTTGGAGAGCCATCTGGAATTATGCCCACAGAGTTATTAAACTACCTATACTCTTTGACCCAGCAACACTACTACTAGATTTATCTCCAAAATGATTAGAGAAAAGGGAAAAGAACCAACATATTCTAATATATTTATAGCAGCTCTTTTTGTGGTGGTAAACTGAATATTTCAAGGATTTCCATTAATTGGGTAATGGTTGGACAAGCTGTGGTATAAAATTGTGATGAATACTACGGCACTATAAGAGGAGCCCCTAAATCACTACTGATTAGAGAAATGCAAATCAAAACAACTCTGAGGTACTACACCACACCTATCAGATTGCTAAAATGTTGGAGATGTGGGAAAATAGGAACACTAATGCACTGCTGGTGGAGTTGTGAACGGATCCAACCATTCTAGAGACCAATCTGCAACTATGCCCAAAGGGCTATAAATAAGTGCATACCCTTTGACCTAGCAATATCATTTCTAGGGTTATATTCCCAAAGAGATCAGAGAAGTGGGAGGAGGACCCATATGTACAAAAATATTTATAGTAGCTCTTTTTGTGGTAGCAAAGAACTGGAAATTAAGGGGATGCCCATCAATTGGAGAATGGCCGAACAAGTTATGGTATATTAATGTAATGGATATAATGTACTGTGCCATAAGAAATGAGGAATAAATGGACTTCTTAACAACCTGGAGAGATTTATATAAACTGATGCTGAGCAACAGAGAAGAGCAGAACCAGGAGAAATCTGTACACAATCACAGACATAATATATGTGTGACAACTAACCTCAATAGACTGGAATCCTCTCAGCAAGGTTACAAGATAACTCCAAAAGCCTAAAGAGATACCCACATCCAGAGAAGGAGAAGCCGAGTCTGAATGCAGATTGAAACAAACTACTTGCTGTGTTTCTTTTTCTTGTTTTGTTTTGTTTCCTCTTTCCCACTGATCACTCCATTGATTATACTCCTTTACAACCTGACTAATGATTAATGTGAAGATATTTGTAGATCCTATATTCGAGTGTATGCTAGCATGATGGGGGCAGGAGGGGTGGGGGTGTTTGAAACTCAAGGAACTGGATATTTTAAACTAAAAGTAAATAAACAAACCAATTTAATTAAAAAAAAAAAAAAGAATCTTCCCCTGTCCCTTCCTATATATTCTGGGAATACTCCATAAAATTCTTCAGCAATAAGTCTATACTCGAGTTACTGAGGGGAGCATCCACCACGATTCGAATGGTAGGGATAAAGTAAGGATACAGGGGAAATAAAACTTCGCAAAAGCCAAATAAATAAACAAACAAACAAACACGAAAGGGGATATCTTATTTCACAAATGATTTTCCACAATAGATCACATATTCACAGTCACACAAAGGGCAGAGGCAACAACAATTTAAGAACCTCCCAGGTGTATTTATTAACTGCCCCACTATCCCCAAGACTCAGTAGAATTAAATCTTTAAAAACTCTTATTGGGGGGCGGCTAGGTGGCACAGTGAGTAAAGCGCTAACCCTGGAGTCAGGAGGACCCAAGTTCGCTTCCGGCCTCAGACACTTAACCACACACAAAAAAACCAGCCATGTAACCTTGGGCAAGTTACTTAACCCCAACTGCCCTCCAAAAAAAGAAAAAAAAGTCCACTTTGGGGCGGTCAGGTGGCTCAGTGAGTAAGAGCGCCGGCCCCGGAGTCGGGAGACCCAGGATCAGTTCTGGCCTCAGATACTTAACACCCACACAAAATAACTGGCCATGTAACCTTGAGCAAGTTACTTAACCCCAATTGTTTAAAAACAAAAAACAAAACTCTTATCGAATGTCTCCTATATGTTCACCTTCAAGTTTCCATAAGAGAGGATAACAGAAATAACTTTGTGCAATCCAAAGATTATCAATATTAACTAAGCCATTAAAAAAAGAGGAAATACGTTCACCAAAAAAAAAATGGTTTTGGTTGGTCAGTGTCAAAAGAAAATGACTTGCACAAAAAACAAATAAGGGGGGCCCTCCTGAGAGAGTATTGGTCTTATTGTACTGATTATATCAAGTCCAGAAAAAACACAGCACTTCTTCAATGAAACCCATGTAATTTATGTTAACTTGTTATTTTAAGACTGTCCTGGTCATCTATACCAGGCAAAACACAATGGTTGAAGAATGCTACTTGTCCAGATTAGTGCATGTAATCTGACAGAAAGTACTGAGCTCATGAGTACAGATATGTATATCTTAGACAGATGCTACAAATGGATAAGAACTAGATCCAGAAAGCAAAGGGGGAGGTTGGGTCAGATTGCATGAGAAAAATTATACAGAGATCCAGTGATAGTCAGATGCTGCTCACTGTCTCAAAAAGGACATCTATATTCACAATTCTGATACATGGTTGAAAGTTATGGATCATTATCACCTGCAATAATAAAAGTGGTAGATGATCAAAAACAGGATAAAAACAGGCATGGTAGGTATAAGAATGTTATCATGATTATCTATAGTGTAAAAGATAAATGACAAACATGATCAGCCCACTATTTTTATACCACAAGTCTGGAATAACAGATGGACAACTTAAACATTGGATCGATATCACTGTTGAATCATTTCACAGTCATGTTTGACTCCTAGTGACTCCATTTGGAGTTTTCTTGGCAAAGACACTGGAGTAGTTTACCATTTCCTTCTCCAGTCCATTTTTATAGATGAGTAACTGAGGCAATGAAGGTCAAGTGACCTGTCCAGGGTCACACAACTAATAAGTCTCTGGGGCTACATTTGAACTCAGGAAGATGAGTCATCCTGATTCCAAGCCCAGTGCTCTATCCACTGGGCCACCTAGCTGCATTGGTGAAGTGAATATCCAAACAAATAAGATCACAAATCTAAGTTTCCACAAAGATATAAGAGCAACTGATCCTGAGTAATGGTATTTAAGGAAATACAGGATGAGGTAAAAAAAATTATAGGTAAATTCCTAGCATTACTTACATGCCTGACAAACATTAGATCACAAATGGAAATGATAGAAAGGTATAGAGGAGCAAGGGAGGAAGGGGAAATTAAGAAAAGGGCAAGTGAGGGAGAAGAGATTTTTCTCAAAGCAATTGGGTAAGAGATAGGACAGAAAAGAAGGAAGATAAATATTTGTGTACATGTGAAAAAAACTACTTTATGTAAAAATGACTGAACTTTAAAAAGTAAAATGTAGCTAGCTGGCACAGCAGATCAAAAGACCCGAGTTTAAATTTAGCCTTAGACACTTCCAAGCTGTATGACTCTGAGCACGTCATTTAACCTGTTTGCCTCAGTTTCCTCCTCTGCAGAATGGGGATAACCATACCAACTACCCACCCCCCTAATGTTGTTGTGAGGATCAAATGAGACAATATTTCTAAAGTGGTTAGCACAGTACCTGGCAAATAACAGGCTGAATATAAATGTGAACTGTTGGGTCAGATAATGATAGGAAAACTGAGGAAGTACAAATAAACAAGGTCCCCTTAAAAAGGAAGAAAACCCAGCAAGAAAGACAGGTTGAACCATGTCATCTGTTATTTAATACTTAGCAAAATTAGCTTACCAGGAAGTTTGGCTGTTGACTGAAGTGGGGAGGAGGGCACATCTAGGACAAGATACATAAGGGCAGGTGGGTTTATATATTTAAGATATCTGAAGATCAAATATTCATGATGTGGATTAAGGTCTATCACTGAAAAGAAAATTTGAGACCTCCATACCCTGATATACACAATGAACCAAGGATAACAAACAAAATTTGTGATAAAGGAGCTAACAAAATACACATACCCTGCCCTCATTTTAATTATTATGGTCTATAAAAATAGAATCCTATTGAAATAGTATTCCAGAAGGCAGGTACTTTCAACAGGAATTCTATAGGAATGTTATAAACGAGTGATTGGCAAAATAACATAAGGTTTTACAAGAATTTCACAAATATCAATTTAGGGGCAAAGGGGGAAAAAAGGAAGAAAAGAACATATTTTTGAATGCAAAATACAATGTTTTATAGGAACATCACATGATGACCCTGAGAAACTATGCCTCATTCTCCTATCCAGCAGCTAATTATTACAATGGTATTTGCTACCAGATATTAAAGAGTATAGAAATGTAAAAACATCTGCCTGGACTACTTCAAGTTTGGAACGATTAATACAAAAAAAGATTTCATAGCAAATTTCTTGCAAGTGGGATTTTGGAAAAATACACTTACCCTGACAAGCTTTCCCAGCCTGACAATGTGTCATGTGATTTAAAACATTTTTCATGGTTCGACAGTGTGGGAGAGAACAGGCCCGAACCTCTCCATTTGCTTGTTCTCGTCGCTGACATTTATGAGCATGAAGCAGGAGTACCAGCTGCTGCTGTATCAGTTTGCGTTTCTCGGGATCTGCAGTAGGTCCAGTCGCCATTGCTTGTGTTTGTACAATTCCTACTGGCTGTACCTGTGTTTGCATCTGAGACTAAAAAAAAAAAAAAAAAAAAAAAAAACACTTAAGCTACCTGTTTTTTTATAAAAAAAAAAAAAAAAAAAAAAAAGAAAAGACAATTAATGAGCTAATGTTAAACTTCATAATTAAACAAGGTATAATCATTAAAGATTAAAGTCAAATTAGTTATATCATAACCTTTCTTTATAAGTGGCTTTAAAAAACTTGACCACATGTCATATTCCTATGCCAATAAGCATAAAAAGGAGAGATTATTTAGGCTGCTACTTTTGTTTGTAGTAACACTTAATATTATGTATGGATGGGCATATGTCTCTTTTCCTGTAAAATATACAAAATGATGTAAAAATAAAAATGTTTTACTTAGTCATCTGACAATACGAAATTTAAAAAATAACAGAAACTGCTAAAATAAAATAAACAGAGGCATTTTAACAATTACCTGTAAAAAAACAAAAACACAAAACCATCACAAATGTTTGATGCTTGTTAAAAGGTTTAGATGAGGGGCGGCCAGGTAGCACAGTGAGTACACCACCTCCAGTGTCGGAATGACCTGGGGATCGAATCCAGGCTGAGACACTTAGCACCCACCCAGAAATAACTGGCCGTGTAACCAATTGCTTTAAAATAAAAAAAAAAAAAAAAAAAAAGGTTTAGATGAGATAATTTATCAGTCTTTTCAATCTTTATCAAAGTACCACCAATTCACATCATCTTCTGAAAAAAGCTTACCTTGATTGAGATGAAGGGCATTTAAATGTCTATCAAAGGCATTTCCAGTATTTTAAAATGGTAGTACTTTACTGAACCAAAAGATACTTCCCACTTCCTAAAAGTCTACTACAAAGTTTCAAATCTACAGACATAAGGAACCTGAGTGATCATCTCATCCAGAGCTACACAATCTATACAGCTTCTTCAGGGCCCAGATAGTTTAGACTAGAGACAGACTGAGGATATTTGGTTGCTGCAGGTCACGAGACCAACAAGCGAGTATTGGTTCTCACCCGCCCCCCCACCCCACTCCTAATCCTTTGGCAGGCCTGACCTAGCCCAACCTTAGCAGAAGCTTGAAGTAGTTGAGACTCATTAAATAGGCATGCTAGTATCTCTTTTTAAAATACCTAAGAGAAAACTGGCTATTTATGTCACAAAGCACCAGCCTTTCACTTAGTCCACTAGCAAAATATGGCTGTGATAATCGGATTATAAGAAAAACTGTGTGCCTTAGAATTGATACTTTCCAATTGTGGTGTTTTGAGAGTCTCTTGAACAGAATGGAGATCAAATCAGTCAGCAATTAAAGAAATAAATTCAGGCTATTCACTGGAATGTCAAATACTGAAGCTTAAATATTTTGGCCATATGATGAAAAGCTAAGACTCATTGAAAAACCCTGATGTCGGGAAAGATTGAAGGCAAAAGGAAAAGGTGACAGCAAAGGATGAGATGAATAGTGTCACAGATACCGTCTTTGAGAGACACTGGAGGACAAAACAGCCTGGTGTGCTATGGTCAAACATGAAACAACAATTCTGCCTACTGTAATCATAATAACTATCAGGAATGTTGTAGAAAGAGTTCCTATACTGAGCAGAAAAACAGACTACATAAGTTCTAACAGGTCCCTTTTAAATACTAAGATTCTACTATAAAGTTACATGAAAAGTCACTCAATATTCTTTGAGAACACTAGGAACAACATTGTAGCGTTATAAAACTAGGGCTCAGAATCAACTTTTTAAGTCTACTGCTTAGCAAAAGCTCTAGTCATGCTTACCATTAAACTTTTATTAACAAATTTTCCCACTATACTCCATGATAAAATCAAAGATAAGTTGTACTTAGAGGGAAACCCCCCCCCCAAAACAACTAACCTTAGTACCTGTATGGAATAAAATAGCATACAAAAACATTATTTATCAAATGATATAGCTAAAACACACACACACACACACACACACCAGTTCTAGTATCAGTAACATTACTTTAAAATATTTTCTCATGCTCATGTCACAATTTAATAGTAACAATTAAAATGAAGCATGGTACTCTCAATGTACTCCTGATATATTGCTATCAGAGCAGGGGAGAAGAATCCCTGAAGTCTTTTCAGTATGGCTATTTTCCATGAGGCTCCCTTGCCTCCATATTCCAACTTTACATTCATTGCACAATTTTATCCCCCCTGCCATTAAAGCACCAAAAACAAATTTTCAGGTTCCTTCTATTACTATTTCTATTAATAATGTGCCATAATTATCTCTAACAAACAGTTTAAATGTTTGAGTTTTTTTTTTCAGTCATGTCCAACTCTTCGGGACCGCTTTGGGATTTTCTTGTAAAGTTACTGGAGTAGTTTTGCCATTTCCTTCTCCACATCATTTTTTAGAAATGAGGAACTGAGGTGAATAGGGTTCAGTGACTTATCTAGGGTCACAAAGCTAATAAGGATCTGAGGCCATACTTGAACTCAGGAAGAGGAGTCTTCCTGAATCCAGGCTATCCACTCTATCTATTGCGTCATCTTTGAATCCTTCCCTCTTCCTCATACACCACATCCCCTCACCAAATTTTTTCCTACAAATTCTCACTTTCATCCATTCCACCTTCTTTCCATTCTCACTGTCTGAGCAAAGCTAAAGACTTTGTTACCTGTTTCTTAGACCAGAGGCTGTGGGGAGGGGGTTGTAATGGTAATGGTAATTTGAAGACCTTCCCTGCTTTGAAAATAAACTCTGCCCCCAATAGGCTGAAAATAATCACATCAAGCCTGTGGTGGGAGAAGTGTGCTGAAGGGTGGAACAGAGCCCAGAGGAAGCTAGGAGTCAGAGCTAGCTAGATCCAGCGAGTCAGTCAAGCTTGTGCGCAAATATTGGTTTGTGGGGAGACTAAAGGATGATGTGGCTCTCTGTGCTATTGTGGCTTATTAACTTCTTTGCTACTATGATGGAATTGACTTACTGGTTTTGGAATCTGGTTTTTGGTGTCTGAATAAATGTTTTGCTTCTGTCTTCTATGTGCAATGTCAGTTATATTTTGTCATTTAGCACCCTGCAGGTATATTTATAGTGATCGTGGGCCCTGTGAATATTGCAGATGTTGAAAAGAATCAAGCAATCAGCAGGTGGAAAGATGTGTCACATCTCACCTTCCCAACAAAAGCCAATCCTGGGGCTTCTCTCAGACTCAATCATCTTCTACTTTATCCTCTAACATTCTCCCACTCTGCTTTCCTTTCACTGTATAGGTTCCTAATCTCCCCACTTAAGACCTATGCAACTGCTGATTCCATGGACACCTACAGCAGCTGCCATTGATAAAATTGGCCTTTCCTTTCCTCTCAACATATGTATCTCAGAAAATAAATAAGTCATCCCTTCATCCTTTTGTTCAGGATGGTAAGAGTAATTCCTCCAAGTTATAACCTATTATCCTAGATCTGTCACATTACACCTTTGCCCCTAAACCTACCATTCTTTAAAATTTCCCTATTTCGTGAGAGAATACCATACTTTGATGCACCCAGATTTCACAACCTCTGTCATCTTCCACTCCTCATTTTTCTTCACTCCACATATCAAATTAAAGCTGCCATTACCTCTTGCTGGAAGTAATTCAAAGGCCTATAAATTGATCTATGGCTCAGGTCTGTTCATTCTCCCATCTATCATCTACACAAGTGCCTGGGAGTATTCTAAAGTGCAACAATGACTATATGTTACTTCCTAATTCAATAAACTCCATTGTTTCCCTACTGAATGTAGGATCAAATATTTATCTCACTCTTTTAAAAATTCCTGTCTCTTCATCTACACTTTATAATACACACAATTATTGATATAATAGTACATTATATAGTTTTAATTAAGTAAATAACTCATATTGGGTGTGCTCACACAATTTTTCCTAAGGGGCACTGGATCAAAAAGGTTTCAGACTACAAATGCAAGAACTTTCCAACCAGTGTCTTCATATCGTTATTCCTTTCTATCATCCATACAAAAGATTAATTCTCAATATGCAGTTCTGTTCACTTCATTTCCTGTCTAAGAAACCTTTAATCAATCCCACTGCCTGCTTATTGAATAAAGTCCAAGCTCCTTTGTCCCAATATACTTTTCTATCCTCATCTTGCCTTATTTCCTTTCAAGTTTTGGACATCATAGATTCTAAACAGGAAGGGACACCTTTAGAGTGTTCTAATCAAATTTTCTCATTTTATAGATAAGGTCCAGAGAGTTGTCCAGGGTTGCACTGGTAATAACAGGGACAACATTCCAAAGCAGGCCCTGTGCCTCCCAAGTCAACATTTTTTTTACACTACACTGTGTTATCTCCAGTCAAATCATACTTGTACTTCTTGAGCACTTCCTTCCCATACACCTCCTGTAAGAGTAATTTTCCTTTATCTGGAGGGCTATGCTCTCCTTTCTGATACGTAACAATTAAAATATAATGGATAAGTTAGATTTAAATTTTATTTTCATTATGAATTTAATAAACATTGCAATATACACAAAACAAAAAGTATATGAAACGGAGTACTTGCTACATAAACCTTACTTTTTCCATATACATATATATTTTTAAAAGAAAATAGTAACAAAATATTCCAACATTCCAAATTTTTCTGACACAGCATCTGACCTTTCTTCTCCTTTTTTGTTCCTTATTTTATAAATGTTTCATTGTAATTCTTTTTTTTTTGCATCACTATCACTCTACAGTCCCCTACAACCCTTTCCAAGTATAGTTAAGCAAAAAAAAAGAAAAAAAAATCATACCTTGGCCCTGACTGAAATTGTGTATTTCAAGATCAAGGACTCAATCTTTTTCTGTGTCATGGATTTCATTTTGGTGGTCTGATGAAAGCAATGGACAGGGATGGCTAGGTGGCACAATGAATAGAGCACTGGCCCTGGAGTCAGGAGGACCTGAGTACAAATCTGGTCTCAGACACTTGAGAGAGAGAGACTCTCTCACACACACACACACACACACACACACACTAGCTGTGTGACCCTGGATAAGTCACTTAACCCCAATTGCCCTACCTTCCTCCCTCCAAAAAGAAAAAAAAGAAAAAAAGAAACCAATGGACACTTCTCTAAAAAAATTTTTTGATGCATAAAGTACATATGATTACAAAAGAAACGAATTATGTGAAATACAATTATTAAAATATTTTTTTAAGTTCATGGATCTCAGGTTAAGAATCTCTTGCTCTAGTCTATCACCTCTCTGCCAAGAAACCCAATTATTCATCATTAGCTTACTAATTATCACAACTGCTCATTGCATTAGAGTTCTTAAGGCTTTCAAAGTTATTTTCTTTTAGTTTACTATAATCATTACATAAACTGTTCTGGTTCTGTTCACTTTACTCTGTATAATTCAGTTTTCCCAGGTTTCTCTGAATTCATCTTTCTCATAGCACAATAATATTCCATAATTTCTTCAATCACTCCTGTTACTCATCCTTTTTGGCTTAACTAAATTGCTAACTCCTCTAAGAAATCTTCCTTGATTTTCTAGCCTCCCCAACCTAATGAGAAATGCACTTAAGCTCTAAAATCCCATACTTTTCATTCACTTGTTTTTTCACATGTTGTTTCCCCCTTCATTAGAATGAAAGGTCTGAGAGGTGCAAGAACTATTCTCACTTTGTCTTTGTATCCCCAACATCTAGTTTCCTGAAGGGAAATGAACTTAGGCCAAAATGAAATGTTAACTATCAAAAATTTAAACTGTCTGAATCTTTGTGGCATACATTACCCAGACAAAAGTGGGTATAAATAAAGTTTATAAACTCTCTATGTTGTTGACCTTTCTCATTCTAGGCCAGTGAAAGAAGCTATGGAAATAACAGCATAACTGTAGCCATCAAATGTTATGTCCCGGTATTCACTGAGTCACAGTATTGACCATCTTACATTTTTATACCACTTTATTACAGTTTGCAAAGAAATTTCAAATAAATTTGAATTATTATTTCAATGATCACTTTGAAAAGACAAATCAATTGGAGGCCAAATTATTACCTCAAGAATATATTAGCTGACCATTTCCCAAAAAGTGAATGGATAACATAACACAATGGATTTGATTTAACAATAGGCCTTCTAACTGAATTAATATTAACCCATATTCAAAAAACAGAGGCCAGGAGAAGTAGCAGATTAAGAACTGGCTTCAACACCTGGATTCAAGTTCTGCCTCTGCCTGACAAATACTGGCTATGCAATCCTAGGCAGGTCACTGACCTTCTCAATGTCCCAAGGCAACTATCTATAAATTCTTCAGAAGATGCCATCTACTCTGGTAGAAGTTTCTCCCCCTACTGGCAAAATCACAGGTTCCACCCAAAATAAATGATAATCTCCAATGCATAATGTAGTACCTTAGATATAATTTATCGATATTCCTAGATTGAAAGTAAAGTAAAATGAGCCAATTTATTTACATTTGAGTTTATACCTTCCACATAGATCCAAGAAATTTGCTATTTACTAAGTTCATGCAATCTGGAATTAATTTCTCAGAATGAGAATTATTACCTTGCATACGCTTAATTTTTCTGGCTTAACTAAACTGACACCTTTTCCAAAAAACATTCCTTGATTTTCTAGCCCCTCCACTGAATCAGAAATACATTTGCCTCTAAATTCAATACTTTTCATTTACTTATTTCATTCATGTTGTTTCCCTTCCATTCATCAAAGGTCTATGAGGTGCAGAGGTTTTTTCTTCTTGCCTTTGTAAACTCATCATCCAGTGATGTATGTTAGCTGCTTCATAAAGGTTTGCTGAGGCAAAAGGAACTTATCTTTGGAGAGAATTCAGGCACTGGTTCTCTTAATAATCTCATTTGTGGAACAGTTAGGAAAATCCACAATAAAGTCTTTAGGAACTTTGTTCAGTGATTATACATAGTAAAGTCCCCTAAATAACTACTCTTCCTCAGCTTAATATACTCTTGCTATTTGCAACAAAGAATAATAGAAGCAGAAAAGCTTAAAGAAATCTCAAAATAAAGAATGACTGCAAATATGGAAGGGAACTTAGAAATCATCTGTTTAATCCAGTGAGTTGGACTAGCAGTCCAGATAAGTTATTCCAAGGGAGTCACAGAATCAGTAGGCACACCAACTTTTGTCAACTGGGACTCTGTTTAACTCCAACAAAATGTATAACATAATCCAATAAATACGAAAACCCACTGAATTATATGATTCCAAGATGTATCACCAGTTTTCAAGTGTTATACAGATGCTGTTATGATTAATAAAATATACATTCACTTACGAGTGTTTCTGAATTCATGAAATATTTCTGAGAAACGATGTGGCCAATCAATGGATATTATAGTACAATTATTCTTAAGCAGTGAACCACAAGAATTTTTGACATTTAAAAGGGATCTATTTCTGGTCTAATCCTTTCATTTTTGAGGAGAAAATTGATGCCAAAAAAGGGGGCATGAACTGGAGCAGGTCACACATTTAAACAAGTACCAGGCCCAGATACAAAACCAAGAATTCTAGTTCTAGGTAGTGTTCTTCCCTTTAAACCAATATGACTCTCATACTGTATTATTATGTATATAAGCAAGGTTATTATGTTGACAGACTGAACACAGTACCTGAACAAGAGATGCTTAATAAATGATTTTTGAATGATTTGAGTGTGGTGTCCAACTATTATCTTTCTCCATAAAATAAGGGTATTAAAAAATAATATAGTGTGGGTAATAAGAATTTTCATGCTAAAGTGAAAATGTGAGGGAAGCTTATCATATAGCCTCCCTCTCCCAAAGACAGACCTTTAAGAACAGTTATCTAGTTGCTGCAAATGCTTTAAATTAATTATTAAGTAGACAAAGTAGGGCCATGAGGGTCTCTAATATTTTGACATTGAAGAATCAAAATGTTTCATACCTAATTATTATAGAATAATGATTATTTCCAAAATTTTCTATGCGTTCCTGATTCAATCACTCTAGCAGAATTTACAAATGATGGAATAATTTTATAACTTCTAAAGAAACTCCTACCATGTTTAAAGTTAAAAAAAAAAGGGGAAGATCTGTAGTTTTCACAAAAACTGAGCACTCTCCTTAGTCCTAATATAGAAGGAGATCGTCAGGGCGGCCAGTTAGCACAGCGAGTAAGAGCACCGGCTCCAATGTCGGGCTGACCTGGAGATCGAATCCCAGGCTCAAACACTTAGTACCCACCCAGAAACACCTGGCTGTGTAACCTTGAGCAAATTACTTAACCCCAATTGCTTAGGGGCGGCCAGGTGGCTCAGCGAGTAAGAGCATCGGCTCCAGGGTCAGGATGACCTGGATCAAATCTGGGTTCAGATACTCAGAAATAACTGGCCATGTAACCTTGAGCAAGTTACTTAACCCCGATTGCTTATAAAAAAAAAAAAAAAAAAAAAAAGGAGATTGTCAAGAGACAAGCAGTGGTGGTCAAACAGACAACCAAGAGAAATATGTAAGACCAAAAGCATATGAAGAGAGTTCTCCCCCAAAAAAACCTGCTAACTATTAACATCAAAACCACTAAGGTTTCACCTCATACCCAACAATTTAACAAAGATCAACAGAAAGAAGGGAATAGTCAATGCTAGAAGGACCGTGGAAAGAGCAGCAAGCATATCAATGTTTAATGGTACTACAATATTACATTTGGAACCCATGGTGTGGACCTTTAAAATTGCAAGTGGTCCAAATACATATGAAATTCCTCCTTATAAGGGATATTCTTATTCTGATTCTGTACTGTAGTGAGGTATCTAAAAGAGCAAATGTTACACCAATGATCATATAAGACATAACAGGCTAGAAAAAAACTTATTTCACACCTATCAGATTGGTTAACATGACAAAACAGAAAAATGATAAATGTTGGAGAAGATGTGAGAAAACTGGAACACTACTGCATTGTTGGTGGAGTTGTGAACTGTTCCAATCATTCTGGAAAGCAATTTGGAACTATGCCCAAAGGGCTATAAAACTGGGCATACTCTTTGACCCAGCAATTCCACTTCTAGGTGTGTATCCCAATGAGATCATAAAAACAGGAAAAGGACCCACATGTACAAAAACATCTATAGCAGCTCTTTGTGTGGTGGCCACAAACTGGAAATTGAGGGAATGTCCGAACAAGCTGTGGTATATAAATGCAATGGAACACTACTATGCTATCAGAAATGATGAACAAGTAGACTTCAGAAAAACCTGGAAAGACTTCTATGAACTGATGCTGAGTGAAGTTAGTAGAACCAGGAGAACACTACAGAATAAGAGTCACATTGTGCAAAGGCTGACTTTGATAGACTTAGCTCTTCTCAGCTAAGGATCTAAGACAACTCCAAAAGCCTCACGATGGAATATACCATCTAGATCCAGAGAAAAACTTCAGAGTCTGAATGTGGATGGAGGCATACTATTTGCTCTCCTTTTCTTTTGTTGTTTCTTCTTTCTTGTGGTTGCTTCCATTAGTTCTAATTCTTTTTTACATCATGACTAATGCAAAAAATGTTTAATATGAATGTGTAAGTAGAGTCTATATCAGGCTGCACACCATCTTGGGGAAGGTGAAGGAGATGAGGGGGAGAAAATTTAAAATTCAAAATCTTATGGAACTGAATGTTGAAAACTAAAAATAAATTTGTTTTTTTTTAAAAGAAACTCCTTTTATGTATAGATTAAAACAGATGAACCATGAGTTGTCTTCCTAATCTCAAATTCTGTGATTCCTAATTTCATGAACTAATTCAATTGAATTGAATCTGTGTCAAGCTGAAAACCAAAACATGTACTGAAAAACATGAGATGGGAACTGATGGGAGTCTTAGTTTCCGTAATCATTAAAATACTCAAGATAAATAAATGCTTGCTGAATTGAATTGGATTTTAGCCTCACAATAATTAAACTGGTTTGATAACAAAAAACAAAGATTCTAAACTGAGAAAACAGATTTTTTTCTTCTTTTTGGAGGGGGAAAGGCAGGGCAATTGGGGTTAAGCAACTTGCCCAAGGTCACACAGCTACCGTGTTTCCCCGATAATAAGATACTGTCTTATTAATTTTTTTGGACAGAAAAACACCAGAGGGCTTATTTTAATGAACATTGACAGCAATTTTAATAAACAGGTAAATGTGAACAAAAAAATGTACCTTTATTCAATAATGAATTTAATAAAGAACAGGATGACGCACTCACTGCTGCAGTTCTGATTGGATGCAGCTCGGAGCGCGGCGTGCGTTTCACGGGGGGGGACAGTGCATACAGAGGGTACTGTAATGTAGCGTGTAGCGCAGGGGATCACCTTCACTACAGTAGTAATCTCAATAGGGCTTATTTTAGAAGAATCTTACACAGTAAGGGGAGGGCTTATTTTCGGGATAGGTCTTATTATCGGGGAAACACGGTAGTAAGTATTATAGTCTGAGGCCGCATTTGAACTCAGGTCCTCCTGACTCCAGGGCAGGTGCTCTATTCACTGTGCCACCTAGCCGCCCCTGAGAAAACATTTTCAAAGACAGACATTAACTTTCTGTACAGAAATAAAGTACCAATGGGAACCCCAGGAAAGCAGTCTGGCCACTCTTGTTTCTCTCTCACATTTTAGACTGGCAAAGAACATCAAGCAGTTACCTGGATGGTCTGGCCAAGGGACCAGTAACTTCTCTTCTTTTCAAATTTTTCAAATTTCATTATTGCATAAAGATAAGGTTAATAATATAATAAATAGATTTTTTCATAGCAATTCAGGAAAACAAAAACCAATGCTTTCTCATTTAAAAAAAAAGGCAAAACAAGACTTATCTATGAAGAATCTCTGAAGAACCAAAGTACTAAGAGCTAATAAAAACTCACCATATTTGGCACATTGGTAACTGGAGTATTTTTGATGTCAGTAGGAAAGGGTGGCAAACTGTTCACCATGCCTGGTTTGCTTGGTAATTGGGGGTTCACTCCAGTAGCTCCCATTTGTTGCCCTCCAGTTTGACTAAAGGGTTGACCAAATGGACTCGTGTTACCAGTCATTCCCATCTAGAACAAAAATAAAGAATTACCAATTATTAAGATCTGTTTAAAACCAAAAGAAAAGGCCTTGAAAATTTTATGGTCAAAATAGTCATTTCCTATTTGCTATTAGAAGTATAAATAGCATCAATTAATCAACAAGTATGGACCAGGCACTGTATAAGGCAATTTCCATACAAGTACAAAAAATGAAACAAACCCTATGGGCAATGAACTTACATTCTAATCAAGGAGATAACACATATTTATTCATTCACACAAATACACACATATTGGGTAAGTATATATAATACCTATACACACACACATACAAATATACATGTACGTATAAAAACAATGCAGGATAAATATATAGGTAATACATGGGCATATACATGCATACACACACAGAGTCATTAAATACAAAGTAGTTTGTGAAGGAGAGCACTAGCAGTTGGAAGGATCAGAAAAGTTTCATGTAAAAGATGGTGCCTCAAATGCATCTCTAAGGAAGCAAAGTTCTCTATGGGGCAAAGGTAAGGGAAGAGCATATTCCAGGCATGAGGAAAAGGCAGAGAGTAGAAAACAGAGATGTGATGAATGAGGATCAAAAGAAAGTCAATTTAGCTAGACTGAAGCATAGGGAAGTAATATCTGATGAAGCTGGAAGGGTAGGCTTGGGCCAGGTTGTGCAGGACTTTAAAAGTTAAACAGAAGAGTTTATGTTTTGATTTAGGAGCAACAGCAAGTCACTGGAGTTGGCTGAGTAGGGAAGTCATATGGTCATATCTGTGCTTAAGGAAAATCGCTCTGGCAGCAATGTGGTAGAAAGGATCACAGTGGTGAGAGACTACAGGCAGGGAGACAAGTTAATAAGTGTTACACTAATATAAGCAAAAGTTGACAAGGACCTGATAAGGGTAGGTATAAGTGGTTAGATTGAATACATGTTGTAAAGGAAGAAAGAGCAAGATTCAGCAATGGATTGGATATGAGGAGTGAGGCAAGGTAGGAAATTAAGTATGTGACAATGCTAGGATTACAAATTTGAGACAAGGGAAGGCGCCTCTGACAAAAATCAGAAAGTTCAGATGGAGAGTAAGGTTTGGGGAAAAGATGGGTTCTGTTTTAAACATTTTGAGTTTAAAATGTCTCAAGCACATCCAATTTGAAATATCCAATAAATAGGCAATGCAAGGCATGGCACTAAAATTGAGGGGATAGGCTAGGGGAGAGATTGGGACTGGATACGTAGATTTAGGAGTTACCTACATAGTTAAACTCACATGAACTGATGAGGTAATCAAGAAACTACATACTTAGAAGGGGGCCTAGAAAAGAATCATGGGCTCATCATGGGTTGTGCCTAGAACCTGTCAAAGATCTAAATATGCACAGTAGCTAAATCAAAACAATATTGCTTTTAATCCCTAATATCCAACCCTCTCCTTATAATCAAACTTTACCACCCAGAAAGCATAACCTTTCATTCAATTGGCATAGGGAAACTTCTCATCTAAATTTTAATATTCAATTATATTTTAAGTAATTTAAGAATAGTTTGTCATTCACTTCTTTCATAGTCCTTCACAACCTCTTGTATAAAAGTAAAAGGTGAGTACCCAAGAAAGTGAATAATGATGAAGAATTAAGGATACACAAAATTGAAGAAAAGCTCTTTCCTGAAATCTTCCACTATGGATAACTACAAAGTAAAGGCTAGCTATTTGACATCTTCAGTCTTCCCAAACACCACTTTGTACTTAAAATTCTTCCCTAGGTGGTAGGGAATATGGTTAGGATCAGCACTAGATTATAACCCAAAGTAAATACTTCTAGTTCTGCTCAAAATGACCAAGAGTAAGCTACTACAGAAGAATCATAAAGGTGGTCTCACATAAATATAAAATCTGTGATCAGAAAAGCAATTTCAGGAACAATGGTCACCATTTAGAAATATTATAATTCTACCTCCTTTCTACTGTTGAACAAAAGTCACTTTATACTATTTAGTGGAAATGGGATGGGAGGTAGGGAAAAGAAATAAAATTTTCCAATAAAGTAGGATTGTACAACTAGGAAGAAAGATTGGCAACTGGAAACTAAAGCACAAAGAAATGTGAGTGAGATATGACTAGCAGAAGAGGGATAGTATGAAAAGAACTCAAGGAAACAGAACTCAAAAAAGTAATAATGGCAGACCTTCAGTTTAAGGAAACAAAAACAACAGCTACAATCGCTTATAATATCTCTAACCCCCATTCCCAAATTGTTCATACCCTAAATAATAAAATGAGCTTCATACCTTAAACAGACAAGAGATTGTTAGGTTTCATTTTTTATGATTCACCATTAAAGAGAGGTAAGGAAAACAGGATTACACTGTGGTTCCAAGGTCAAAATCCTATGCATGCTTCTATTAAGGAAACTTGTCTTAATTCATTTGGGTAGCTGTGGCATTGAGAGAAAAACTTTTTTTTCTGGTCTAAGACTGATTTTACGAGTATAGTAAACTCCCTCTACCAAAGCAAATCTACAGATGCACTAAGATAGTCCTAGAAAGTTGCCTGGTTCATTGAGATAGGCTAAGTGACTTGTTCAAAATCATACAATCATTCATTAAGCATCAGAGATAAAACTAGAACCCATAATTATGATTGGTACTTCTAGATACCGAGCCAAAATGGCAGGAGGGATACACTGGACCAAATCTGTATCAAGAAATGTGAGCAAGATTCACAGTGACTTTTTCAGCCCCGGTTGGCACTGGGAAAAAGACACAAGTCTACTAGATACTGGGGACAGTGGCTGGTCAGGAGCATACAGGGAGCTTTGCACTTCCCAGAGACTTAAATAGGACCCAGGCTGAGACCAAGGGCAAGAAGATGTCTTAAATACAAACTAGGGTAGGCACCTTAACTTCACACAGAGTGCAGAACAGGTAACAAATAACAGCACTACTGCTTAGGGATAGGAACTAGTTGCTAGCCTTAGAATATGGGCTGATTGAGGAACAAGTTCAAAAGCATACAGGAGCTAAGGGGCTCTGGCCCTAGAAGTGAAGCAGGGTCTCAGCTCCAGCTGTAGACCAGACAAAAGCCTGCAGTGAAATAAACAGAATAGGAAGCCCGGACCAAAGGGGAGCCAATAATTCTGTTAATTTCAAACTTCAGAATTTTCCAGTTGGGTAACCGTGGCAAGGTCCTGCAACACAGTCTGTTGGAACTTCCAACCAGAGACAAGTCCACAGAAGTGTTGCTCAGACCCAAACCCAGGTAAGGAATTTGCAGAGCTCAGTCCAATAAGGACAGTGACTTTGCCCTAGATCATATAATTTGAGAACATGGAAAGCTTGTAGATTCCCTAGACATACCTAAGATTACACAACACTCAATATCCCCAAGAAAGCAGCAGCAAGATCAGCCCAGATATTTTCTCCACAAGTACAAGGAGCCTAGCTCTAACATAAAATTCAAAGTCAGGTTGGAAATACAGTAGAAATGTGAGCAAACAAGAAAAAAATTCCATCATTAAAAACCACTATGGCAACTGGGATGCTCAAGACAGAAACCCAGAAGAAAAGAAAGACTACAAAACATCTAGAAGCAATGTCTCCAAAAAATACACAGCTCAAGTACAAATTCAACTAGAATTCCGGGAAGAGATAAAGAAAGTATTTTTTAAGAACTAAAATGTTTTTTTTTTAATAAATTAAATGAAAATGCTCAAGGAAAAAAAATGGAAAAAAGTTATGAAAGAAAAACAAGAAAGACAATTAATTAACAGCTTGGCACAAGAGGTATGAAACAAAGCAACAAACTCCCTGGGATACCTGAAAGGCATTATTTAAAAACAAAATAAAACACACTCTAGACATCATTATTTCAAGAAACTGAAAACCACCTATACCCCTTAGAATTAGAGAAGAAATAGAATCAATCAGTCATTTCCTGAATGAAACTCCAAAATGACAACTCTCAAGAAATTTCTATTCAAAATACAGAACTTCCAGTTGAAAAAAGAAATACTTCAAGTATCCAGAAACACATATGATTTAACAGCCCCCCCATAAAGAGAGTTGAAAGTTTGGAATACAATATTCCAGAAGACAAAGGACAGACTTATAACCAAGAATAACTTAGAATATCCATCAGGACGACTGGAGATGACCCCCCAGAAGCCTACATGAACAAGAAGGAAAGGGGTGGATGGAATGTTTTGTTCAATTTCACTTTCATCTAGACTGGTCAAAGGAAGAAAGAATATATACATAGATACATACATATACACACAGTACAGAAGACATTAAATTATTTAAAAACATTATTCTGAAAATGGCTTCACAAGCTTTACCAAATTTCCAAAGGAGTACATGAAAACCCAAAAAAGTTAAGAATCTTTCTTCTGGATCTAAAATAACATGAATAAATAGATTCACAGAAATAAATGCTAAGAAAAATTTGTCGACATGTCCCTTCTCTATCTTTAAATTTATTTTAGTTTTTTAGTTTGTTTTGTTTTTTTACTTTTTAAGAATTAAAAAACATTGTTCAGGGCCAATTCATGGCCCAGGTATTTTCACACTTAGTTATCTAGCCCTGATATAGCTCACATTACAGTATTTTTAAAAAATGTATTCTAGCTTTTATTTTTCTTTGCCTTAACACTTTGTTGGTACCTAAATAGGTTACCCACATGTTCTAATAAAGTCTATAGGTATAATATAATATGATGATATGATATGATATAACAGAACATGACAGATAGCACTTCAGTAAACTGAATTTACACATATTACAAAGAACATTCTCTATAGTCTAAATTGTGTTCTTTCAACTATTTTCAAGTAAATTTATCTCAGATAGGGGTGATTTGATAATCCCTTTAGAGATTTTTTTTATTGTATTAGATAATGAAATTGCTACCACACTCTTTTCATAATCCAAGGAATTTGGAAATAAAAATCTTTTTTGGACTGAAGAACTAAGAATCTTCGAATTACAACTTGATTACAAGGTCAAGCTTTCTAAGTATGGGAAGGTCTTTAATACCGTCATTCAGAAGTATATCTATAATAGTATTTGTAACAGAGAAACAATGGAAATTTTTCGAATAAAAGAGGTATCCATTTTTGTTTTTACATAGAATTAGAAATTCTATGAAATACTTTAAAACAAAAAGACAAAATTATCCCTGTTACTGGGAGGACATAATTGTTTAAAAAAAAATTAACAATAGAGATAACCAACACGAATCCACAAAAATCAGTATTCCTATATGATTAATAAAAACCAAGATGAAGCAAATAGTTAGAAAATCAGTCAAAATAATAGTGAAATACATAAAATATTAAGAACACTTAGAATGCATATAAATACAACTGCAAAACCCTCTTAGAGAAATAAAACATAATGAATGATTGACTGTCCATGATTGGGACACACCAATAAATAAAAATGATGCATAAGTTGCCAGATTTGCTATCACATAAAACTACAAAAGGGAATTCTATATAGAGCCAAGCAAAATAAAAAAAATTCTTTTGGAAGATCTTAAAGGAAATGAAGAAAAACAATGGAAATTCAGAATCCAGCATTAATAGATACCCAACTATACTGTACGGTAGTAATTGATAAAAACTATCTGACCCTGCATTAAAAAATGGAAAGTAGATGCCTGAAATCAACTAGGAGAAAAGGAACATTGATAATTTTAAAAATGCAGACTGAATCAACAAGAACTGCTGAGCAAATTGGAAAAAAGCTCACCTGAAAATAATGTAGACTTACATTATCTTACTATCTTAATCATTATCTTACACTATTATACACCATATAATACAATAAGTTCCAAGTCAATAACAAACTTAAAGATCACATCATGTTTTTAAATTTTTATTTATTCAGCAATAAACTAAAGCAAAACATTCAAGAAACTAAAGCATAATATTCACAACAATAGAACATAACTTTTTACTAAGGTGGACACAGTTTTAAACAAAGCAGCATTCAGTAAGTCACAATCTCCTCAATCTATATAGAGTACCCAAGTAAAGTCCTCTTTCATCTTGACCAGAGGCTGGTTTCCAATTATCCTTAACAGATAGCAGAAAGTGCAAATACCATCCACTCCTAGGTCACAGTAACTTACAATATTATCAATCACTACTGAGTACCCAAGTAAAATCTTGTTTCATCTTATCTAGAGGCTGACTTCCAATCATCCTTAAAGAGTAGCAGAAAGTACAAACATCATTCACCTCTATATTACAGTAAGTCACAATCTCATCTTTCTGAAAGTCCTCTTTCATCTTAACTCAAGGCTGACTTCCAAACTCTATGGCTCCTCTTCCACAGGCTGGCTGCTCCTAGCTCTTGCCTGGATTCACCAGACTTTAAAGGGATTAGTTTCTATTATATGAAAGGAAAAAGCACTTGCAGGGACAAAACCAATGCAACCAGAAGGGAAAATGCTGAATGGGAAAAGATTTTCATTAAAAAAAAAAAAAAACTCTAATAAATCGGTAATAAAACATTGCTAAGTAGCAGGTAGGTGGTGCAGTGAGTAAGAGCGTTGGCCTTGGTCAGGAGGACCTGGGTTCAGTTCCAGCCTCAGATAACTTAACACCCACACAAAATAACTGGCTGTGTAACCTTGGGCAAGTTAATCCCAATTGCTTTTAAAAATAAATAAATAAAAATAAAACATCGCTAATAAAAAGTCTGGCATCTAAAACCTATAAGGAACTAATAGTACATATATGTGAGAGCAACAGCCTATCTCCAATAAGTAGGTAGTTGAATGATATGAAATGATACAAACTATCAATCAACACATGAAAAGTATGCTCCAAATCAGTAATACGAAAAATGCAAATTACAATAACTAAAGAGTTTCCCTTCAAACTTCTCAAAGGGGCAAAAATGAAAAAACAAAAGAAAATGGTCTATGTGAATTGTTTAAGACTGACACATGAATAAAGTGTTGGTAGAGGTGTAGAATTAGCCAAAACTTTCTGGAAAGCAAATAGGAATTACATGAGAAAAGTTAACTGTTCACACCCTTTGAGATACAGCATGACACACTGAAAAAGTTTTGGATTTGGAGTGAAAGGTTCTAAGTTCATATGCTAGGTTCTGCTATTTATTACCTGTGTGACTGTAATGGGAATGGGAATTTGAAAATCTTCCCTGCCCCTTGTATTGGCAACCTGACAGGTACTTAGCACTTAGCTTCCAGTTAATAACTGTGTCAAGTATAAAGACCCAGAACTTGTGAATCCCACAGAGGAATGGACTTGTTGAAGTAACAGGAAGGGGCAGAACAGGGAGGAGCTGATACTATATATAAAGAAAAGCCCAAGCCTAGAAAGGCCAGAACTGCTGGGAGCAAGCATCTAGAAGCTGGGCTGCTACTGCTGGAGAGAGAGAACTGAGAAGAGAAATGAGAATCGAGGAATAAACTGAGAATTCAGAAGACCTGAGAAATGAGAAGAGAGGAGAACTGGGAGGAGGCATGGCTGTGGTTTCAGTACTTTGTCTGTTTTGATGTTACTTTGTCAGATTTGTCTGCTGACAGAAGATGGTGCTGTTGTTACAGAAGCCCTGGGACCTTGCTGATGGTTCAGAAACCCTGAAAGAGGATTTTCTTCTTTTATGTTTACAGAAATCCTGGAGGAGGGTCTTGCTGATGATTTCAGAGGTCCTGGGACTATACTGATGATTTGTGTTGATTCCTCAGACCTTGATGTTGGGTCTAAGTTGATTTCACAGGCAGAAAGTGAACTGAGGAGGATGCAGGCAATGTGCATGAATGTTACTGTGGCTTTGTTAAGCTTTGTCTTCGCAGGAAGAGAAACTGTGAAGGCCCTGAGGTGGACCACATACTATGAGCATCAATATGCAACAGGAACTGAACCCAGGTGGCACCTAGATAGATTCAGGCAGAAGCTGGGGCCATGGAAAAGGAACCATGAAAGCGGAGAGCCTGCCTTAAGTCAAGATGAAAAGACCTCTCCTTGGGTAATTAATGCAAACTGAGAAAATCATGACTTACTGTGGTCTAGGGGTGGAGAACTCTGATCTTTATATTTAGATCAGATTGAGTTAAGGACTTCTCAAATTAAGAAGAGGACTTTTTGGATGAAGAGATTAAGACAATATGACCTAGGGGTAGAGAACTTTGACCTTTGTACTTTGAGTAAATTTAGGAGGCGTAACTGACTTACTAAATGATCTTGTTACTCTAAAATGAATATTATCTTTTACTTAAAACTATGTGACCACTTTGGTGAAAACTATGTGGCTAAGTGGTAAATTGTTAAGCTATAACACAGTGAATGCTGTCCTTTGATTTCTGCGAATGTTTTGTCTTAGTTTGTTACTGAATAAATAGAGGGTTATGTGTAATCAGAACTTGGAAGCTGTTCACAGCACAAGTCCTCTGGAAAGTTGCAGGTGCTTGGCTTTATAGTGACCTTGGGCCAGGTCACTTGATATTTTGGAGCATGAGTTTTCTCATTAGTAAAACAAAGAGGTTAAATAATCGGGCCTCTGAAGTCTCTTTCGGCTTTATGTCTATAATCCTCTATGACCAACAACCCAACTATTGGTTACAAAACTTAAGGAGACTAAAAAATAGGAAAAAAGTAAGTGGTACAAACATGATCACTTCCATTTTGAAGATGAGAAAACTGACAATGGTTAAGTGACTTGCCTGTGGTTGTACAGCTAGCAAGTGTCTCAGGTGGAATTTCAACTGTTTTCCAGATTCTAACTACAACATTTGAGCCACTACACCACAATGCTCCCTATATTCTTATGAATACATCACATGATTTAACGTGAGTGAAAATAATAACAATGCCATTGAATTAGCTAACTAAGGTTATGCTATTTTAATAGAATTCAAATTTTCATTGTGAGGAAGGAGATAACTCCACCGTACTATTCCCTGATTCCATTAGAATCTAAGAACTCCATTCATTTTAAGAAGAATATTTGCAAGATGGATCATAATCAGAAGAGGTAATGCAATAACATCTTTTGAGGATTAGGCAACAAGCTTAAAATTGGAAAGAAAAGGGACATGATCAGTGTCTTGAAATATCTGATAATTTTACACAGGAAAGAAGATTTATATAATTTCTATTCGGTCCCACAGGAATGATAACATCAGCTAACGGAGAAGTAAATGTTAGTTCAATATAAGTAAACAATTCCTAACCATTAGAACTATCTGGAAAGAGAATATGCTGCCTTGATGAAGAGTGAGTTCCTCATCACTTGAGGTCTTCACCCAAAAGCTGGATGATTACTTTTTAGGTTTTCATAATTTCTGTGCTCCCCTCCTACTCTGAGAGGCCATTTCAGCACGAACAGAGATTCCATTGGAGTCGATATTTCATTTTATATTGAAAAGCACATCAAAAGTGATTTGGTTAAATCAATGACTAATCAATTTAGCAACAATCATTTATATAGTGCTTATTATGTACCAGGTATCTGGAACACAAAGACAGAAAGGACATTTTGGTCCAATGATGAGGTTCGGGATTAGTGGAGGCTATGTGAATACATACCGTGTTTCCCCGATAATAAGACACTGTCTTATTAATTTTTTGGAAAGAAAAACACCGGAGGGCTTATGTTGTCCTGCCTCAGCTCTCCTCCGCGGCACTGCTCTTAATGGCGCCAGCAAGCAAATCACTGGGGAAGAACAGGATGACGCGCTCACTGCTGCAGCTCTGATTGGATGCAGCTCGGAGCACGTTTCGGGGGGGGACGACGGTGCATACAGAGGGTACCGTAAAGCACAGGGGATCACCTTCACTACAGTAGCAATCTCAATAGGGCTTATTTTCGGGGGAGGGCTTATTTTAGAGGAATCTTACACAGTAAGGGGAGGGCTTGTTTTCGGGATAGGTTTTATTATCGGGGAAACATGGTAGGTAAGCATGAGAGATTTTGTGGATGCTGAATTCATAAGATATGGCAATTAACAGGAGGTAAGGGAGATCATATCCTTCGACTCAAAAATACCCTACAGTTATGCTTAATGACATTTTTAAGAGAGGGATAAAAACTCTGCAAATACAAAAAAATTAAAAGCAGTGTTTGTTTATGTTTTTTATTGTCAAAGAATTTATTTTTTTTTCTCCTCCACCTCCTCCCATTGGGGGAAAAAATGCAGTCTTATAACAAGTATAGTCAAACAAAACAGATTCCCAAACCAGTCATGTCCAAAAGTTTGTGTTCTAATCAGTCCATTGCTTTTCTGTCAAGAGGCAGATATGGCTGCTCATCATCAGTTCTCTGGAAGCATGATTGATTAGCAGTGATTACAGTTCTTAAATCTCGAAAAATTGGTTACTTCTACAATGTTGATACTATAGGCATATATTTCTCTTTGGATTCTACTCACTCAACTTGACAACAATTCATAAAGTCTTCTGAGGTTTCTTAAAAACTGTCTCCTCATTTCTTATAGCACAAGAGTATAGGATCACATTCATATATCAAAATTTGTTCAGTCATTCCCCAAATGATGGGCACCCCCTTAAATTTTCAGTTCTTTTTCATTACCAAAAAAGTGCTCCTGTATTTTTGTACTAATAGAACCCTTTTCTCTTTCTTTGATATCTTTGGGGGATAAGTCTAATAGTAGTAGCAATGAGTAAAATGGTGTACACAGCTGAATAAACTTTGAAGCAATGCTTTCAAGACGACTGAACCAATTCACAGGTCCATCAACATCCACATAACTGTTTTCCTCCTACTATTTCAACTTTTGTTCTTTTTCTTTTTTGCCAACTTTAACAGTTTTACAGGTATAAGAATCGCAGAGCTATTTTAAATTGCAATTCTCCAATTACTAGTTATTTCCATATGATTCTAGATAGTTTGGATTTCTTCCTCTGAAACTTGCCCAATCATTCCTCTGACCATTTATTAACTAGCAAGAGGCTCTTATTCTTAAACATTTGGATCAGTTCCTTTTATATTTTGGAAATCAAACCTGATTCTGAGAAACTGGATGCAAATATTTTTGCAAGTGATCTGCTTCTTTTATTATCTTAAAGTAGTTTTATTTGTAATTGTAAAAAAGCTAACAGAGTAGACACAGCCAGAAAAGAAGAATAAATTTTAAGATAGCGATATAATGAAATATTACATAAAAATGATTAATATAAAACTTCAAAAAAGACACACAAAGTGATACAAATTGAGGAAAACAGAATCAGAATGACATACTACCTTGCCCATATAATAAAAGCCAAAAAATAACTGATGTATGATTTTTCTAAACCAGCTATCTGCCTGCAGTCAGACCATATACTAGTTAGAGGTCAAGTCCAAATCAACAAATCAGATTACATATGAAAGACACTGCATAAACATATATGAATTTCTACTTGGTCCACTCAAGAAATCTACTCATACACACAGAGTAAATAGATAAAACAACAGCTTTCAGCTAACATTTATAAAGTGCTTACTATGTGTGAGGCATAATGCTTTACTATTATCTAAGGTGATCCTCACAACAACTGTGGGAAGTAGGTGCTATTACCTACTAAAACCCCTTTTTTTGGTTGAGGAAACTCAATCAGACAGAGATTAATTACATTATTTGCCTGGATTCAAACACGTAGGAAGTATATCTGAGGTCACATTTGAACTCAGGTCTTCCTGTCTTGAGGCCCAGTACTCTATTCACTGTACCACCAAATGAAAAACATTAATTTTTGTTATTTCCATTTCTTTAAAATGTTTACTTTTGTAAAGCATTTCCTACAATGAGGAAGTCAAGGACAGAAAAAAAGTACCTCATGTGACAAAATGGCTTTTCTTTCACTTTTAAGTGGACATAAATAGAAGCCAAGTACAACCCTGCTTTAGAAAACAGACTCAACTGTAAAACTCTAGATATGAGCGTAGTCGAATACGGATTATATTACTTCACAATGCCAGAAAGATAGCAGAAAGAAAAAGGAATGTGTAGAAAGCTTGGTAAGAATATTCCACTTAGGCAGATCATCTAACATTTATAAAGGTGGGGCAGGAAGGAGAAAAAATAAACCAACAGATAGAAAATGGAATAGATTTATTAACTTTTAAAATACAACTTATTCTTAGACCTCGATGATAGTAGAACTAACTAGTATGGACTACAGCAGCACCTTAGTACCTCATAAAATCCATTCACTGGGCATATATTTAAAAACTTTCCAGCTTGTAAACACTAGAGCTCACATTCTGCTAGCATAGTCTTTAAGAAGTTAGGAGTTATCACCATATCATAATGAGGCATAGAAATGTGACATTTGTAAAGCTGGAAGCAGAAACTTAAAATTTCATCATAAAAAATTTTCTATTATTTCAAATAGAAAATGTAATAAAAAAAATTGATTACATGACAATGTGTAAACCATCCCATGACTGAAGAAACACATTTCCTTTGACACAGCTGTAGCTATCCAATAAAATGTTTTGTTGAAGGTAGGATTTTTCACTCCATTTCTTCACACCTCACTATCTATTTGTAAACAAATTAAATGGGCAAGATGTGTAAACAAAAATTAAAGGAAAAAGGCCAGAAGCATAAACTTGTCTAACTTAATTCCAAAGACTTATTTAATGGTATTAAATTCTTTTAAATAGCATTAAAAACCAGTTACCCAATGGCTATGGCCATATTTTCCTGAAAAGCCAAAAGTGGTTGGGTGGTGGTGTTTTTTTGGCACTCTACCACAGCTGGATAAAGGCCAAGGAAAACAGTTTTCATGAAAAGACATACTGCATTCAGTTGTCCTTTATCACATGGGCTCTTGGAATCCTTCCAGGTACTCATCTTGGACAAATAAAGAACTGAAATACCAACTTGTTATAAAGCCACAGATATTGATGTGGCCATAAAGAAAACATTTGTGTTAAATATGGAAATAGGTAAACAGCTGGAACTGAAGAAAAACTGGAGGAAAAGATATAGATGCTGCTAATGTACTTTGGAAGCCCAATACTACTGCTGCTGCTACTAATACCAAAACACATCTTTCATACAATAAATAGTTTGATTAGTCAGAAAAATGTCAGCCCAGAATGACTGGAAATTTCCCTTAAAGGGAAAATATTAAGCAGAAGGTAAGGAAATAAATATTGCCCATATTTTGATATTATGCTGGATGGGAAGGGTTAGTTCATTGCTCATATACATATATTAGATGAGCTCAATCTGTAATAGTAAAGAACACAAAGTAATGGAGAAAGAACTGTATGTTCAAAAAGATTTGATGGGAAACTGAATAGATGTTTAAAGGAGAGTAGGTCTGGAATGGCATCTTAAACCATATGTATAATAATAAATTACAAATGGATAAATGATTTCAAAAATTAAAAGCAGTACATTTAAAAAGCTTTATGGGGAATGGGAATGTTTATAATTTGAAGATTGTGCTTTACTGTGTGCTTTACCTGTAACCAGGTTTAATATTTACTAAAAATGCAAAATAGACAAATTAGGTTATAAGGATAGGGACTAGATTACTCTAAGTAATCTGCCAGGTGAAAAAGCTCCCTTTCTGAATATAGGTGAACACTTTCTCTTCACCTTAGTGTCTCAGACATTGACTCAGAAATTAAGTAGCCTATCTGATATCGCATAGCATGTGTGTGTGTGTATGAATGTGTGTATGAGAGAAACAGAGACCCTGACAGACTGGCCCTGAATCCCACTCTTGCTGACTTCAATCAATTCTCTATCTACTACAGCACACTCTTACTTTCATTTTATGAAGAATACTTGCACAAACAAAAGCAGTTGGAAGAAATGAACATGGGAAAATCTCATAAAAAATCTGAGAATAATCAACAGGGAATTGATATAAATCTGAAAACTTAAGAACCATTCTCCAGTTGATGTGAGCAAAGAATATGAACAAACATTCTTCAAAAGAAGCAATATTCTTTTAGAAAGAGTTCATAATTGTTATTATGATAAATACAAATTAAAATAACGAGATGTCCCCTCATATCAATAAAATTGGCAACACTGGTTGAAAATTGAAAATTTTAAAGTTGCTAAAAATATGGGAAATTATGCACAATAATAAATGTTGACAAACCTATGGGTTGACCCAACCATTTTGAAAAACAATTTGGAATTATGTAAGAGAAGCAACTATAAACAGTCAATCCCACTATAGTTTATGCCCCAAGGAGATTCGAAAAGAAGATTTCTGTAGGAAAATATGCACAGCAACACTATTTACAAGCAAGAAAAATCAGAAACAAGTGTTGTGGAATAGGAAACAAATTGTGATGAGGTCTGACCCTATTCTCCTATTCATTAAACACAAGTGTCTTCCTATTGCCTCTAGGATATAATTAAGTGTAAAATTCTATTTGGCTTTGACAAACTTTTATTCTACCCTTTCCAGTCTCCTTACACCTGACTCCTCTCTACATACCTATGATCTAGTTACTCTGGTTTCAGTGCTATTATTCACACTCATCTCCCAAATGTGTCATTTTCACTGGCTGCCTCATATGCCTAGAATTCTCTCCTTCACCTCTACCCTCCTGGCTTCCTCTAAGACTTAGCTAAAATCCTACTCTGTAAAAGAATTTTTCACCACTTTCCCAATCTCCAATTTACTTTGTATTTATTGTGTTTGTATATTGTCTCTCCCAGCTCCCCACTCCCCATTTGATCGTCCCCCCACTCCCCATTTGATTGTGACTTCCTTGAAGCCAGGGACTGGTTTTGCCTTTCTTTATACAATAGGCACTTAGCACAGCACATCATGGTACATGGATGCTTAATAAATGCTCACTGATTTGACTTCTTGATTGGAATATTACTGTACCTTAGGAAATAGATATGAAAAATTCAAAGGAACATGTGAATATTTGTGGGAATTCAGTCAACAAAGCAGAACCAACAAAATAACATATATAATTACTAAAACTATGTGAATGAAAATAAGAACAAACAAAATAGAAATAAAAAACCTATGGACAATTTTGGTACTCAAATGAGTGTGCATACACCTGCTCTAATAAACCAAATACAAATTATTAAAGTGTAAAACTTCATTCACCATCGATCATTCTTATAAGTTGTTACTTTACTGGAGGGGTAGTACTCACTGTGAGGGACTGTACTGGGGATATAACAGAAGAGGGTGTGTGTGTGTGTGTGTGTGTGTGTGTGTGTGTGTGTGTGTGTGTG
>NW_027185694.1:18879285-18929863 GCF_028583685.1 Petaurus breviceps papuanus | reverse complement strand
GTGTGTGTGTGTGTGTGTGTGTGTGTGTGTGTGTGTGTGTGTGTGTGAGAGAGAGAGAGAGAGAGACAGACAGACAGACAGAGAACAATTTACCAACAAAAATTTTTTTTGACTTCAGACAAAGATACTTTAATGGAAAGGAAAAGATGAGAAGATCAAGATGGACTATAAACTTCATAGTGCTTGAACTAAATGTCTTTTCCAAGTAGGAGATTCTGCGACCTTAAATTGTTCCCTATTACAAAAGACAATTTTAATATGGCTATTTTCCTGGTGAAATTAAACAGCTGTAAATAATTAAACTCCGCACTCTTATGAGGAAAATAATTGTGAACATCTGAATGGTAACACATATATATGAGGGGCAAAAGCAGGCTACAGTATTTGATTTTATTAATAAGGAACTACTTGATATACTATTGATAGGGGCAGGTAAGACCAAAAAAGAGACAGAAAGGTAGGTCTCTTTTTGACCTTTTAAGTTCATCATGTCTTTGGTCAGGAGGTAAATTGCATATTTCCTCTTTCTTGTGGATTCATTGTTTATCAATGTATTGATCAGAGTTCTAAAGTTTCAAAGTTGCTTTTCTCGGTGTTATATAAATTGTTCTAGTTCTACTCACTTTATTCCGTATCAGTTCATAAAGGAATTCCAGTGTCCTCTCAAATTGTCGATTTTATCATTTCTGGCATCATAATAACATTCTATTATATTAATATACCACAATTTGTTTAGCCATTCTCCAATAGTAGGGCATTCCTTTAGTTTCTGATTTTGGGCTATCACTTAAAGACTTGCTATAAGTGTTGATACATTAGAGATCCTTTTCCTTTTCCTGTGGGGATATAGGCTTACTAGTGGTACAACTAGGAAAAAAGGAATTTAGTTTGGTGACTTTCTGGGCACAGATCTAAATTGCTTTTCAGAATGTCTGGATCAATTCACAGCTCCACCAACAGGCCATATCTGTCTTCCCACAGTTCTTCCACCATCTGCCACATTCTTCTTTTATCATCTTTGCCAGTCTAATAGGTGTGAGGTAGGACTTTGCTTTACTTTATATTTCTCTAATTAGTGACTTAAGCCATTTTTTTTTCATATTGTTGCTAGCCTGGATTTCTTCCTTTGCAACCTGTCCAAATCCTTTGCCTATCTATTGAGGAATGGCACTTAAGTCATATAAATTTAAATCACCACCTTAAAAATAAGATCTTTATCAGAGAAACTTATTACAAATTTTCCCCAGTTACTATATTCCCCTTTAATTTGAACTGAATTAGATTCATTTGTACAAAAACTTTTAAATTTTATTTAATAAAAGTTATCCATTTTATCTTGTGTCACCATCTCTGTCATTTCATGTATCCATTTGAACTTTATGTTGGTATACTGATCTAAACTTAATTTCTGGCAGATGGCTCTTCAGTTTTGCCAGTAGTTTTCATCAAACAGTGAGTCCTTCCCTCAATAATTTGGGTCTTTGGGTTTATCAAACGCTATACTACTGTGTTTGTTTCTTTCTGTATGCTGATTCCACTAATTAGACTCTATTAACCAACCCTAAATCATTGTAATGATTCTTGCTTTGTAGTACCATTTGAGATTTCGTACTGAGAGACCCCCCCCTTCCATCTATAAGGCATCATGGTTCTGAGGGACTCCATAACTCCAGAAGTAATATAACATGCCTGAAATATTGCCTCCTATCAGAGACCAACATAGCAAATGCAAAAGAAAATTATAGAATCTGAGTTGGAAAAGGGCATGGAAGTCACCTAGAAGTGAAGAGGTCTCAGAAGTCACTCAGAAGTCAAACTCATACTCAAAAGAAAAACCTCTTTGAGGTGGAGCCAAGATGGTGGAGAAAGATCAGGGACTTGCTTGAGCTCTCCCTCAAACCCTTCCAAATACCTGTAAAAAATGACTATAAACAAATTCTAGAGCTACAGAACCCATAAAATAACAGAGTGAAGCAAATCTACAGCCCAAGACACCATGGAAGGAAAACAGGAAGAGTCTGTCACACCTTGCTGGGATAGGAACACAGTCTGGAATGGGCCATGTCAACAGACAGGATCAGAGTAGGCAGCAGGGGATCACTGCACTGTGGCGGTTTCCAGGCTTTTCAACCCACAAACTCCTAAGACACCACAGAAGATCAGTGGCAAAACTGTGGGACCTGGATCAAAGAGGAGCAAGGTCCAGCCACAGCAGCAAGGTGGTGTATGTGGCCTGTGGTCTAATGGGCAGCAGTGGTGGCAGCAGCAGTAGGAGCAGCTGTTTCTGGAGCTCTGGGCCCACAAATGGTGGGAGATCCAGTGGCTAAGACAAAACCCCTGAAGCCTGAGACAGTACACCTGCCCCCACCCCCACTCGAAGCAGAATCCTACTCTGACAGAGTACTAGAAAGCCAAGTATTTGGTAAGATAAGTAAACAGCATTAAAAAGTAAAGACTATGGGGGCGGCCAGGTAGCACAGCGAGTAAGAGCACCGGCCCCAGAGTTGGGATGACCTGGGATCGAATCCGGGCTCAGACACTTAGCACCCACCCAGAAACACCTGGCCGTGTAACCTTGAGCAAGTTACTTAACCCCAATTGCTTAAAAAAAAAAAGTCAGACTACAGAATCTTTCTTTGGTGACAAAGAACAAAACATACAACCAGAAGACAAAGAAGTCAAAGCCTCCAAGAAATATATAAATTGGTCACAGGCCGTGGAAGAGCTCAAAAAGGATTTTGAAAATCAAGTAAGAGAAGTAGAGGAAAAATTGGGAAGAGAAATGAGAGTGATGCAAGAAAATCATGAAAAAATGGGTCAAAAGCTTGCTGAAGGAGACCCCCCAAAACTGAAGAAAATAACACCTTAAAAAAAAAAAAGACTAACCCAAATGGCAAAAGAGGTCCAAAAGCTCAATGAAGAAAATACTTCCTTCAAAATTAGAATGGAGCAACTGGAAGATAATGACTTTATGAGAAGTCAAGAAATTACAAAACAGAACCAAGAGAATGAAAGAATAGAAGACTGTGAAATATCTCACTGGAAAAACCACTGACCTGGAAAATATACCCAGGAGTGATAATTTTAAAATTACTGGACTACCTGAAAGCCATGATAAAAAAAAAAACAAAAACAACCCAGATATCTTTCATGAAAGTATTAAGGAACATTGCCCTGATATTCTAGAACCAGAGGGTAAAACAGAAATTTAAAGAATGAACCGAATAGGGGCAGCTAGGTGGTGCAGTGAGTAGAGCACCGGCCCTGGAGTCAGGAGCACATGATTTCAGGTCTGGCCTCAGACACTTAACACAAAACTAGACATGTGACCTTGGGCAAGTCACTTAACCCCAACTGCCCCTCCAAAAAAAAAAAAAAAGAATCCACCAAGCACACTAGAAAGAGATCCCAAAAGGAAAACATCTAGGAATATTGTAGCCAAATTCCAGAGTTCCCAGGTCAAGGAGAAAATATTGCAAGCAGTCAGAAAGAAATAATTTGAGTATTGTGGAAATACAATCAGGTTAAACACAAGATCTAGCAACTTCTACATTAAAGGATGTCTTAGAATGTGATATTCCAGAGGTCAGGGAAGCTAGGATTAAAACCAAGAAATCACCTACCCAGGAAAACTAATACTTCAGAGGGAAAAAAAACAGACATTTAATTAAACAGAGGACTTTCAAGCATTCTTGCTGAAAAGACCAGAGCTGAATAGAAAATCTGAATTTCAAATATAAGAATCAAGAGAAGCAAGAAAAGGTAAACAGGAAAGAGAAATCATAAGGCATTTATTAAAGTTGAAATGTTTACATTCATACGTGGAAAGATGATATTTGCAACTCATGTCGAGACCTTTCTCAATATTAGGTAGTTGGAGGAATAGAAAGACAGACAGACAGATGATAGAGGGCACAGGGTGAGTTGAATATGAAGGGATGATATCTAAAAAATAAAATTAAGGAGAGAGAAATATATTGGGAGAAGAAAGGGAGAGAGAATGGGGTAAATTATCTCACATAAAAGAGGGAAGAAAAAGGTTTCACAATGAAGAGGAAGAATGGGGAGGTGAGAAGCAATGAGTGAGCCTGACTCTCAGCAGATTTGGCTTAGGGAGGGAATAACATACACACTCAATTGGGTATCTTACCCTACAGAAAGTAAGGGGTCAGGGGATAAGGGAGGGGACTGATAGAAGGGAGGGCAGATTGGAGTAGGGGGCAGTCAGAAGCAAACACTTTTGAAAAGAGACAGGGTCAAAGAAGGAAATAAGAGGGGGGTGGAATAGGATGGAGGGAAATATAGTTAGTATTTCACAACATGACTATTATGGAAGTGTTTTGCATAACTACACATATATAACCTATATTGAATTTCTTGTCTTCTCAATGAGGCTGGGTGGGGAGGGAAGAAGGGAGAGAATATGAAACTCAGGTTTAAAAAAAATATTAAAAATTGTTTTTACATGTAACTGGGAAATACAGACAATGGGGTATAGAATCTACCTTGCCCTACAAGAAAATAAGAGGGAATGGGATAATGGGGCCGGGCGTGGGGGTGGGGTGGGGGGGATTGTGACAGAAGGGAGAGCCAACTGGCAGAAGGGGTAATCAGAATGTACACTTGGAAGTAGGGGGGGAGTGGAGAGATGGAAAATTTGGAACTCAAAATCTTGTGGAAATGAATGTTGAAAACTAAAAATAAATTAACCTTAAAAAAATGTAATTAAAAACATAAGAACAAAAAAGAAAGAAAAGAAAATGGTATCCACATTCAGAGAGAGAACTGATGGAATCTGATTACAGATTGATGTATACCGTTTTCATTCTTCTGGTTTTTCTTGTCCTGTTTTTTTCCTTTTGTTTTGTATCTTCTTTCACAACATGATTAATATGGGATATATTTATGTGATTCCATGTATATAACTTATACCAAATTGTTTACCATCTTAGGAAAAGGAGAGGGAGAGGCAGAAAAAAATTGGAACTCAAATTTTTATGTAAAAATGAATATTAAAAATTGTCTTTATCTCTAATTGGAAAGAATAAAATATCATCTACTAGGGGAAAAATAAAAATCTCTTCTACTATACAAGTGGCAATAAAGCCTACATTTGAAAACTTCTGAGGGTCAAAATTACTTCCTGAGGTTGCCCATTCGTTTTATGAGTACCTAATTCTTACAAACTTTTCCATATACTAAGCCAAAATCTGCCCCATTCACCATTAGGTTCATAAAGAGCCAGAGAGGCAAAGGTGAAAAAAGGGTTATGTCCATGTACATACACAAGGAAAAAGAAAGAGAAAAACCTTTAAGGGAAAAGTAGAAGGTCAACCTCTAACTCTCGACCAGCACCCCTGATTTGTCCAAAGAATTTTGTGGCAACTTGCTTACCACAGTACTTTAAGGTTCTAAAGCCTGAGTAAGTAGTACCATCTACCTGATGTCTCTAATGGGTCTCTTGAACCAGGTGGTAGCCATTTCTCTGCCAAATGGAGACTATTTGCCTTCCTTTAAACAACTGCTATTTTTTTCTGCCTTTGACTGAAAATTCTCCCCTCTTCTACCTTATTAAAATCTAGACCAAAAATTTAAAGCACCTGTTAAAAAAAAAAAAAAGACAAAACAAAATGCCAATTATGAGGTATAGAGTCCCTGCCCACATGAAGCATAAAGTTTAGTAGAAAGATATGACACACATACAAATATTTGTAATATTTCATCCTTACCCATATGTTTAAGCTTAAGGCAAACTGGCATTCTTCCTGTCAATCTTCCTGCCTCCACATGCCTTGCTTTTCTTACCTTCATTCATGTTATTTTTTGAGACCTCAAATTCCTCCTTTTACTTTGCTTATTGAATTCCTAACCATTCTTTAAGCCCAACTCATATGCTATTTCTATGAAGTCTTCCCTCATCTACCCTCCTTTATGCATATGTATTCTTTCGTATTATATTATCTGTTGTGAAGGCGGAGATGATGAGATCTGAAAATAAAGACTGGATATGTTGAGGATGATATATAAGTTGTAGGCCTGGGTGACTGGGGAAATAAAACTACTCAAAAGGAAGAGAAGAGTTCATAAGGGGACAAGGTTTCAAGGAGAAAGACAATGAATTCTGTTTTAGATATAATGTATTTGAGGTACCTATGGAATATCAAAGTCAAGATGTCTAAAAAGCTGCTGGTGGTACAGGACTAGAGCTTAGCAGAAAGAAGGATTAGAGCTGGATAAATAAAAATGGGAATTAAATAATCCAGAGAAAAGACAATTCAATCAGGGAGGCTTATGAGATCATTAAGCAGGAAGCAAAGAAACAGAGAAGAGAATAGAGCCTAGAACAGATCATTAGAAGAAACTCATGCTTAGTGGCTGTGACTAGAATGAAACTTGAACAAAGGTGTCTGACAAGAACTGGTCAGACCTATAGCAGGAAAAGAACCATATAAAGTAAATGTAGAAAGAACTCATCCAAAAGTAAAGAGTGATTAACAATGTCTATGGCTATAAAGAGTGGAGAAGGATGATCAAAAAATGATTGGTAACTTTGGAAAGGGATGTTTTACTTAAATGATGAGGTTGGAAGACAGACTACAGGTTTGGAATAGAGAACAAAGGAAGTAGAACCACCTGACACTGATGGTTTTCTCAATAAATTTAGCTAGGAAAAGGAGAGATACAGATCAACAGTGAACAAGGATGACTGAATCAAGTGAGAATTTCTTTTAGGAAGAGTGAGACAGAAAGAATGAGTAGGCAACAAGAAGCGGCCAGCAGACAGGAAGAGACTGAAGATTAGACAGCAGGGGATGTGATAAATAGGTCAAGCCAGTGGAGAAGACTACAGGGGATTTCATCAAAAGTGCAGGTAGAGAGGATGGCCTTGGTAAAGATGGGCCATCTCAATACGAACCGTGAGTGAAGATGAGATGATGGGGGAAGATGTTAGAGTCTTGTGAGAGGCAGAAAGAAGGGTAGTTCTCAATGAAAAAGCCTCGATGTTTTCAGTTTAGTATGAGGTGAGGTCCTTAGCTGAGAAGGTAAAGGGGAAGGCTCAAGGAGGGATGAAAAAGTTTAGAATGTTATGGTGACGAGTGGGACAGTCATCTGATCAGAAGTTTAAAAAGACTTCAAAGTAGGCAGCAAATGTCCAGTTAAAATTATGTAACATAAATCTGTGGTGGACCCAGTCAGTATGGATTGTGATTTTCTCCAATTCTGTTGCAGCAGCCATGTGAAGAACAGTGGTAGTAATTCAAAGCTGGGATTTGAGTAACAGGTGACAGGGCAAGGACACAAGGAATGAGTGTAAAGGATATCACAAAGCTAAACTGATTCAACAAGGAGAGAAGGGACAGGAGAATACAGCTAGTGCAAGGGTGATTCAAAGGATTGATTAGGTGCCATTGAAGTTCATGAAGAGAAGTAGTAAGGTACATAGAAAGACAAAAAGATAAAAGATTATGATCAGATAAAGGAATTTTTGAAGTTCATGAACATGAGAGTGGAACACTTGTGGGTAACGACAAGGTCAAGGTTATAATAATGAAAGCTAACATGTATACAGTGTAATGGTAATAAGAATTTGAAGATCTTCCCTGGCCCTTAATAAACTTAAGTGGAATTTGAGGACCTGTCCTAATTTGAAAATTAACTCTGCCCCTTAATACGCTGCATGTGGTGACACAAGGCCTGTCTTGGGAGGCTTGCTTTTCAGGAAGGCACAACTTTTGTTACTTTGTAGACAAGTGGGTCAGGAGGGTTGTGATGTTCTCTGAGCCTGGAGAAAACTATATATACCTCTGAGGCAAGGTTTTGCTTTGGGGGTCACTTGGGGAAGAGTTGTATGATTTGGCCAGATAAGACTGGGCAGTCACTGAACCCACCAGCTTTGAAAACCCAGCTGTTGGTGCTTCTCTCTCTGGTGATTAGCTATGTATGTGAGGGTCAGACAGCTAGAACCCCTGTCTATCGGTCTGCTGAATTGCGTTACTTTCTCTGTATTTTTGTCTGCTTGAAACTTTATGTTTGTATTCTCTGAAATTCAGGATGCTGACTTTTCCCCCTAAACTAGGTAAATGATATATGTTTGATTAAAGTAAGACTTTTAACCCTTTTGAGTTGCTTTCCTTTAGAAAAGCAGATCAAGGGGCACCTAGGTGGCACAGTGAATAGAGCACCAGCCCGGGAGTCAGAGGACCTGAGTTCAAATCTGGCCTCAGACACTTAACACTTATTAGCTGTGTGACCTCTGTTTAACCCCAATTGCCCTCCAAAAAGAAAAAAAAAAAGGCAGATCAAAGAACCTGTGCTAGCAGCCATCCTGGGTATGCTAGGGTGCTTGCTGCTACATATAGAACTTACTATCTCCATATAATCATACCATTTCCAAGGGTCAACTTGACTATATATAAACAATTTAGTCTGATGTGCTAACTTTAGAAGCTGACTCCTATATTCCACTATCATCTCTAACATAGAATGTGATAAGACTAAACAAGATTCAGGTGTGTAGCTAAAATGAAGCAACAGAAAATTAAAAAAAGTATTGTGAAGTAGCAGTTAAGTAAAAGGAGAAAAATTTTAAAGATTACAACCAACGGCTTCAAGTACTATTTATCGCCAAATTAATTTTGCAAATAAAAATTTTAAAACACGTAAGTTAAATTTCAAGTACATTATTGATGGAAAAATATTTTTAGTTTTCAACATTCATTTCCACAAGATTTTTGAGTTACAAATTTTTCTCCCTCTTTCCCCTGTCCCCTACCCCAAAATAGCGAGCCTACTGAATTCCCCTTCTCCCAATCTGTTCTCTCTTGTATCTTTCCCTACCCCCTCCACTTTCTAGTAGGGCAAGATGGATTTCTATACCCCAGTGCCTGTATATCTTATTTCCCAGTTGCATGCAAAAAAACCAAAATTTTTTTAAAACATTTTTTTTTAAAACTTTGAGTTCCAGATTATTTCCCTTCTTCCCTCCTCACCCACCCCCACTGGGAAGATAAGCAATTCAATATAGGTTGTAAATGTGTAGTTACGCAAAACATTTCCATAGTAGTTATATTGTGAAAAACTATGATTCCCTCCATCTTATCCCGCCCCCCACTTAATCTATTTTCTCCTTTGACTCTGTTCCTTTTCAAAAGTGTTTGTTTCTAACTATCCTCTCCCCCAATCTGCCCTCCCTGCTATCATCCCCTTTCCCCCTATTTTCCTATAGGGTAAGATACCAATTGAATGTGTATGGAATAAGAATTTGAAATTCTCTTTATAAAGGTTCCTACATATGCCAAAATATTTATAGCAGCAATTTTCTTGTGGTGGCCAAGAACTAGAAACAAAAGCAGATGTCCATGGAATGGAGAATGGCTAAATAAATAGTTGTATATCAAAGTTACTGGTCAGTAAAAAATTGTCTTTGAAGAATCTGAAGAAACATGACAAGCCTTTAGTGGACTGATGCGAAGTTAAAGGAAAAAGATGTAATCAATGACTTCAATAATGTAAATGGAAAGAAGGAAAAAACCTGAAACGGAATGCTATGTAATCAGGACAACCAATGCTGGCACAGTAGGAGAAAAGAAAAAACTTCTCAGCCTCCCTGCAATCTCTGGAGAGATTAAAGCAGGCCTCTACAACCTGCCAGCAGGCCACTTGTGGCATGCCAAAAGATTTTGGGCAGCCAGTGAAAAATGTAAAGATGTTTTCCTCTACACTTTTCACTGACTGGCTAAAATCCTTTGGCGGGTTGCAGGGTGTGCAGACCTGATAAGAGACTAGTTGTGGAAGACTCTATGTGGTATCATACTCAACTTTATCTTGGTCAGTTTTACTTAAGTGCTTTTCTTCCCTTTTTTATTACTTGATTCCAAGAATTGTTTTCTGGAGACTTGGTCTATAATTCAAACATGATGATCCAAAGCTGGATGTATATGATGTAAATAAATGAATGTATCACTTTATATCATAAATGTGGGAAAAAAAACCCCTACAAACCAAATTTTAATAAAAACAAAATCAAATTATTCATTTATTGCACACATTTTTAAGGTTGATACTCAGGGGCAAGCCAAGTGGGAAACAGACAAATAGAAGAGATTACATGCACTCAAGGATTCTAGAATATAGTTAGACATGTGCCTATTTAATATAATAATTATTTGTCCTTAGAAGACTTTTATAAATTCACCCATGAATCTATCTGAACTGGGCATTTCAGAAGTATTCAGCAAGTTACAAAATGATAACCATCTCCGACATTTGATGGATTTGTGACTTCATTAATATGGGTACCCTCTCCAATAATACAAACTGAAACTCATCCATAACAACTTATCCTGTGTGCCTCTTGTCCCTAGCCCCTCAAAAATCTTCCATAGGTAGCCTAACAAAACATACCAGTGGCGGTCAATTAAACTGCAATACTGTGGCTAAAGCACATCAACTCTCTATTAAATTATTTTTCACTCTTACTACATGACTGAACCAGCTCCTTTTCCAATCATTTATCTTTTATACCTCTTCTCCCATGTAACTTTTCACTAGGTGGGTCCACATGACCACCATAATTCTCTCCATTGTCATTTAAGTGATATACAATTTTAATTCCTCAGAGAATGTGATATTCCATGCTTCATCACCATATGGTATCTAAAAGAATAATGAGACTCTTTCTTTTAAAAAGGCAGAAGCTTAACATCACCAAAAGCACTGCGGCTCATTCTCCTATTCAGTTCTTGCCCTGGTTCATTGTTCAACTGAAGTGTCCATTCAAGATTTATGATATGTACTGATGGATCAGCTCTATGGATTACCCATTCAACTGCATTTCTTGATTTAGACAACAGGAATTCTTCATCCACTAGCTTTATTCTCTGCAGACTGGGTGAATAATTAAAATGATTTTAGTTTTAAAATTTCACAGTGTTATGAATTTTGATTCACCATCTATAGGGAACAGGTATTTTATATGGAGTCTGCCCTGACTACCCTCCATGACAATGGCAGGCATCTTTGGCAAACAAGTCTCCCTACTTTATGCCTTACTTGATACTCATAACAGGGGGTTAAGTAAAGTCAACTCCATTGTTAGATTTTCAACGTTTCTCATATTGTTTTAAACACATCTGAAACACCTTGTTGGAGTACCTTCACAGAGTCATTTTTTCTGTAAGAGTATACATTTTTTCATCCAGAAATAAGCACAAGGTGATCTTGTATTCCCTGCATGTTTCATTTAACTGCATAACTGTAATGGTGTGGATGGTTACAGAATGCAATTTGTTAAAATAAACCTGTCCCCATTTCATATGTTCATTGAGGATGCACTCAATATATGTTTTAGACTTTTACACCCTTTAACCCAGTAATTCTGTTCTTGGGGACACACCCTAAGAATGTTGTTTAAAAAGAAAAAAAAAATTTGTAGGAATATTATTTGACCATAAGAGGAAAAGTATGAATGGAAATGAATGGACAAAGGAATCTTGATAGACTGAGAGAGAAAAGGTGACTTTTTAAAATACTGAAACAAATTCATTTAGACGTAAATATAGTTAATTTACAAAATGAATCTCAGAATAGCTGATTCAACTCCTAACTCTACCAACAATGGATGTGTGACTATCCTTCTACAATCCCTTCAACACAGATTGTTCCCAACTTTTATAATCATTGCCATTTTTCTGTGTGTATAAGATCAGATCTTAAAATGCTGCTCTCATTTGCATTTCTCTTATGAGTGATTTGGAACACCCATTTATATACATTAATAGTTTACAATTCTTCTTTTGAGAATTGTTATTCCCCATATCACTTGAGTGTTTAGCCAAACCAGAAATTACTTTTGGACTTACAGTTTTTATGTTAGTTCCCTATATATCTTAGATACAGGAGACCCCCATATCAAAGTTATTTGATACAAAGAAAATCCTCCTAAAATGGACCGTTTCCCTTAATTTATAGGTTAATTTTGGTTTTTACATTTCATGCAATCAAAATCATCTATTCTGTCCTTTCTGATCACATATAGTTCTAGAATCTGTATGATTAAGAATCGCTGGGGTCACAGCTGTGAAAGGTGGTCTTATTCTAATTGTTTTCACCATCTGACTTATAATATTTGGGTTTATCAGAAATAATTTAGCCACAATGTTGGCCAAAATCTGTTATCTGACAAAATTATTTCCAATGTTTCAGCAATTCTTTTCAAATAGTTCTTCCCCATGTAACATATGTTCTCTGATTTTTCAAAAACTAGGATATTAAGTTAAATTCTTTTTACTTCTTTCTTATATCTGTTTCACTGATCAACTTTTCTTGATTTGGTTTTTTTTTATTTTTACTGGCTTTTCTTTTTGCATTAAATATTTAGTTCAGTTCCTGGCACATAGTAAAGGTTCAATAAATTTTTACTAATACAAAAGGACTAAAGGTGTGCAACATAAATTACGTCAGATTTTTTTTTAATGTAATGACTGGTTATAATGAATTTTTTCTCTTATTTCTTTAATTTTTAAAAAATTCTTCATTACATGAGATGGTTCTATCAAAGAAGAAGAATTCAAGAAAAAGTCAAGATAATATAAATACAAAAGCTATCTATATATTTAAAAATATCAAATGCTTGTTGTATTTTGACTAGTGAATGCCAGATTTGATTATTATTATTTTGTTTCATTCTCCTTTAGATCCTGGGTCTCTTATTCCTGATGTTTATATAGGTGTAGAGAAACAGCAATAAATTACTTCAAAATCTACATTGGTTCTTCTTTCTCTGGACAAATATTAGGATTTCTTTTAAGCTGACCTGTTGTTTAAATCTGCATGTCTGCGAATTGAGCTTATTATGAATACAAAAGTCAAGCCCTAAGAAACTAAGCTTCAACTTATCTCCTGACATAGAAAAAGGCTAATATGTAGAAGGAGACACCTTTCTGAACACTGACAATATGGGGATTTGTTTTGCTTCCCAATACCTATAAGGATTGTGTTTTTCTTTCAGTGGGTGGGGAGAAAAAAAAAAGTATGATATTGCAATCTTTTTTTCAATTAAAAAAAATGTGTAAATGAATCTCACTTCAGTATAGCTTCTCAATTTTAGGACCTCACTAAGTGACAGGAAAGAGGATCACTTCCTCTTTAATTGACTTGGCAAATTATAGTTCAAGAATTGCAAAAACCAATAGTACATCTTCAGCTACCAATGACTTATTTTATTTCTCAAGTAAAAAGAAATAATTTTCTGAACTTCCAAATAAATCATCAGATTTTAAAATGACAACTAAAATTCCTTAACCCCATTAAATTCCCCCTTGTTCCTCCCTTTATCTTGTCCAGTCTTTCTCTTTTTAGTCAATCTATTTACTTTTCATGTTGTGATATACAGCAATAAAAAGATGAAGTTAAAACTGTTCAGTGATATATCCCAGGCTTCCCATTATATCCTTCCTCCATCCATCTCCTTTGTAGAAGGATCCAGATAAGTAGAAAGAGGCAAGATAATGTAAAGGATAAAACTTTAAGAAGTCTTATCAAAAAGACAAACATGATATAGTGTATAGAGCTCAGAACTTGGAGTCAGGAAGAACTACATACAAAAACCAACTCTGAAACTTGCTAAGGAGAGGAACCAAGATGGCAGAGTAGAAGAGCTGCCCATCTCTCCCAACGTTCCCTTCCAAACATTAAACTAACACCTCAAATCAAATTCTGAAGTGGAAGAGTCAAAAAATGGTGAACATTCTTCCAGACAAAGACAACTCAGGAAGTACAGAAAAGAGGTCTATGACACTGGGATTGGGACTGGCCTGGAGCCTACATCTTGGCAACATTAGCTGGAGGTTTTGAAGATGGCAATGGCAGCTTCAGGAACTCTCAAGCCAGAGGCAGTAAGGGGATTGGTAAACTACCGAGAAAGAGATTACAAGGGACCCCAGTGATAGCACTGGGTGCAGGTGTTATTTGGAAATTCGATTGCCCCACTTCTGGGTCATAGTTACAGTGAAGAGAGTTATGCTTGCAGTCATGAGGAATCACGGTCTCTGAGGAATTGTACAACTTGCTGTCACACAAGGGATCAGAGGCCCTGAGGAGGAATACTGCTTACAACTGCAATGGATAAGTGCCCTTTGTGGATAAGGACCAGAGTACACACCAAGAGAACAGGGAACACATCTCTCCTCAAATCACATCAGCCTGAAGCACCAAGAACTTCCAAATCCCAGAACTAGGTCTGAAAAAAGCAGTGCAAAAAAGCCTGAAGCTTGGGATGCTCACCAACCCACATATCATGAAGAAAACCCAGTTCAAAGTAAAAAAAATAGGATGAAAAAAATGAGCAAACAACAAAAATAGAACCTGACCATAAAAAGCTACTATGGTAGTAGCATGAAGATCAAGAAACAAACTCAGAAGACAACTAAGTCAAAACTGTTACAAACAAAGCCTCAAAGGGGGAAAAAAATGTGAACTGGGTTCAAATTCAACAAAAATTCCTGGAAGAGCTAAAAATGATTTTAAAAATCAAGTAACAGTGGTGGAGGAAAAGCTGGGAAAAGAGATTAGGTTGATGCAATAAAATTATGAAAAGACAATTAACATCTTGGCAAGAGAGGAACCAAAAAAAAACCCCTTAAAAAACAGAATTGGCCAAATGGTAAAAAAAGCAAAAAAAAAAACCTCTAAATGGTAAAAAAGCAGAATTGGGCAAATGAAAAAAGAGGCATAAAATCTCACTGGAGAAAATTAATTACTTAAAAATTAGAATTTGACAACTGGAAGCTAATAACTCCACAAGACTTCAAGAAACAATAAAGCAAATTCAAAAGAATAGGAGGGAAATGGAAGAAAATGTAAAAAGGGAAAAAGAACTGGGCTGGAAATTAAGGAGAAATTACTCAAGGATTAATAGAATATGTGAAAAACATGACCAACTAAAAGAAATATTTTAGACACAATTTCAAAAAATTATAAGGGAGGGGCAGCGAGGTAGCACAGTGAGTAAGAGCACCGGCTCCAGTGTCGGGATGACCTGGGGATCGAATCTGAATCGACACTCAGCACCACACCCAGAAATAACTGGCCATGTAACCTTGAGCAAGTTACTTAACCCCAATTGCTTTAAAAAAAAAATTATAAGGGAAAACTACTCCAATATCCTGGAAAGAGAGTAAAACAGAATTTTTTTTGCCTTTTTTTTTTGGAGGGGAGAAGGTAAGGCAATTGGGGTTCAGTGACTGCCCAAGGCACATGGCTTGGGGCTGTGAGTGTCTGAAGTATGATTTGAACTCAGGTCCTCCTGACTGCAGGGCTGGTGCTCTATTCACTGCACCACCTAGCTGCCCTTAAAATAGAAATTTTAAAAATCTACTGATCACTTCCTGAACGTTTCCAAAATGAAAACTCCTAAGAATATTATATTCAAATATTGTGGAGTCAGTCAGAATCACATAATAACATATCATGTTAAAGGAAGGAGGGTCTTGGATCATGATTATCTCATAAGGTAAAAGAGCTAGGATTATAACCAAGAATCACCCTACCTACCAAAACTGAATATAATTCTACAGGGGGAAAAATTAACATTCAATGAAACAGAGGGCTTTCAAATGTTCCTGATAAAAGACAAACATCTATAATGGGGATAAACTAGAAGCCTTCTCAATAAGATCAGGGGTGAACTAAGGATGTCCATTATCACCACTATTATTCAACATTATATTAGAAATGCTGTCTATAGCAATAAGGTAAGAAAAAGAAATGGAAGGAATAAAAATAGGAAATGAGTAAACAAAACTATCGCTCTTTGCAGATGATATGATTAGGGACCCCCTAAAGAATCAACTATTTAGTTGAAATAATTCACAACTTTAGCAAAGTTGAAGGATATAAAGTAAACCCATATATGTCATTAGTATTTTTATGTATTAGCAACATAACCCAGTAAACAGAGAAAGAAAATTCCATTTAAAATAACTTCATGAAGTAAAAAATATTTGGAAAACTACCTAACAAGACAAACTCAGTTATCTATAGGGGCAAAATTACAAAATACTTTTCACACAAATAAAGACAGATCTAAACAAGTGGAGAAATATAAATTTCTCATGAGTAGGCCAAGCCAACATAACAAAAACAATTCTACCAAAGTTAAATTTACTTATTCAATGCTATATCAATTAAACTACCAAAGAATTATTCTATGAAACTAGAAAAAATTAATTTGGAAGAATTAAAGGTCAAGGAATGTAGCCCAGCAGTACCAGATTTCAAACTATTATTGTAAAATGATTATCATCAAAATATTATGCTATTGGCTAAGAACTGAAGTGGTAGATCAATGGAAAAGATTAGTATACAATAAACAACAGTAAATGACCATAACAATCTAGTATTTGATTAAAAACTTAAAGATCTGAGCTTTTTGAACTCACTATTTAACAAAAATTGCTGGGAAAACTGGAAAACAATTTAGAAGAAACTACACAAAGAACAATATCTTATACCATATACCAACATTCAGATCAATAAACGTAAATGATTTAGACATAAGTAATATCACAAGTAAGAGAGCATGGAAAAAATAACCTGTCAGATACATGAGTTTATGACCAAATGAGATAGAAAGGGTCACAGGAAATAAAATGGATAATTTTGATTATATTAAATTAAAAAGCTTTTGTACAAACAAAATCAAAGTAGCCAAAATAAGAAAGAAAGCAGGAAACTTGGGGGGGGAGGGTATACAGAAAGTTTCTATTAAAAAAGGTCTCATTTCTGAAATATATAGTTAACTGAACCAAATTCATAAAAAATAAGAGCATTCCCAAATGGCTATTATATATATATATTGTCAAAGGCTATAAATAGTTTCCAGAAGAAATCAAATCTAGTAATAATCACAAGAAAAAATGCTCTAAATCACTATTAGAGAAATGCAAAATAAAACAATTTTAAATTTATCACCTCACCTGTATCAAATTGGCTTACATAACAGAAAAAACAAAATTATAAATGCTGGAGAAGATGTGAAAAGATTAAAAACATTAATGCACTGTTGATAGAATTATATTAGCTGGCCCAACCATTCTGAAAAACACTTCAGAACTACACCCAAAGAGCTATAAAACTGTGCATACTCTTTGACGGAGCAATATTACTACTAGGTCCGTATACCAAGGAGATTAAAGTAGTGGCAAAGTTTTGGAAATTGAAGAGATGCCTATCAACTAAAGAATGGCTGGGGTATATGCTTGTGATTGGAATGCCATTGTTCTATATGATGAACAGAAGTCTGAGAAAACTTACATGAACTCAAACTGAAATGAGAAGTGCCAGAACAATGTTGTACACTGTAACAGCAATACTGTATGATGATCAACTATGAATAATGATCCAAGACAATTCCAAAGGACCCATGATGAAAAGTGCTATGCACCTCCAGAGAGAACTGATGAACTCTAAATGCAGACTGAAGCACAGTTTCCATGTTGTTTCTTTTCTTTTTTTGCAACATGGCAATTCATATTGCTTGGCTTCTCAATGCATGGGAAGAGAGGCAGAAGGAATGGAAAGAAAATTTGGAACTCAAAAAAATCATTTAAGGGGGTGGGGGCAGTGTTTGAATTCTCTGGCTGTGTAACCCTGGCCAAATCACTTAACCTCCCTGATAGTTAATTTTCTCATTTTTAAAATGAGGAAGGACTGAGCCCTGTAAGGTCCCTTCTAGCTCCAAATTTATGATTTAATGATCTTTCTTTGCAAAAAGCAGCAAGGCTCCACAACAGGTCTTCTAATATCTTGTGGTCCTGGGACTTAAAAAAAATTTCAATATAATCACTTTCCTCCGTAATTCTAGCATCTTGTTTTTTGTTTTTAAAACATCCTGAAAAGTCACCAGTAAGTAGACTGCCACAACACAAAAGTTTAAGAACCCATGCTCTACATAGTCTTTCTTTCTTTCTTTCTTTTTTTTTTTAAGCAATCAGGGTTAAGTAACTTGCTCAAGGTTACACGGCCAGTTATTTCTGGGTGTGATGCTGAGTGTCTGAGCCCGGGATTCGATCTCCAGGTCGTCCCAACACTGGAGCCGGTGCTCTTACTTGCTGAGCCACCTGACCGCCCCTAAGCAATTGGGGTTAAGTAACTTGCTCAAGGTTACACGGCCAGGTGTTTCTGGGTGGGTGCTAAGTGTCTGAGACCAGGATTCGATCTCCAAGTCTTCTCAACACTGGAGCCGGTGCTCTTACTTGCTGTGCTACCTGGCCGCCCCTACACAGTCTTTATAAACAACACAGACTTATTTTTAACATCAACTAATATTCTCTAAAGTTAGTATTTAACATCGTTACTAGAAAGTCCTAAGTTTTAACTTTTAATGAGCTACAATGATACAAAGTTACCAAATGCTATCTTTGTTCTTGTTAGTCCTCAAACCAATGACACTCTCAGAAGACAATAAATATATGTTAGTACTTTTCACCAAGATAACTGCCCCAAAATGGTAGCCCAACTTCCATAGCTCTTTCAGCAAAAACCCTTAAGATATTACCAGAACAAGTAATAATCAAAAAAATCAAATAAAAAAAACAACAGTATGTTACTTCATCCACTCCCATAATACATAAAATGTTAACCAGATATCCATTAAAACAGGATAGGGAGCTTGTTCAAAAAGCCAGTGCCACTACAAGTAAAAGAGAAGCTTCCCAGGACTAGAACTAGGCCGGAGAGAACAGCATCATTTAAGGCTTTCTATCCAGAGGCAACATGGCCAGAGGACTTCTCTGAGAAAGCCCAGGGTATCAGAAAGCCATAGCGCAGCAGAAGCAAACTGGAGATCAGGGATACAAGTCAAGTCTGGGACATCCAGGAAAGTATCCTGAAATGCCACAGGCAATCCAGCATTCTGAATGTCAAGTATCCAATGGGTCCTAAACCCTATCAAAGCTTTTAGCACTGGCACATCTTCCTACCCTCTGCCTATAGGTAGAGGTCAATACAGAACCCAGGTGATCAAGGTTGAGATCAAGCAAGACCAACCACCTCACCCAAAATCACAGCAGAAGGCAGTTGCCAGGCCATGGCACAAAGTCCTACTTCTGAAACTAAGGCTGTAGAGAACATAAGCCAAAGAAATAGATACTAAGCATTAAAAAAAAAAAAGGCGCTAGATCCAGAGATGCCTAAAAATCCAACACAGTAAGAGGTAGTAAGGCTGTTAACAACTAGAAGCAGAAACTGAAAAGAGTAAATGTATTTCCCAGGGGAAAAAAAATGAAATGAAAGCTCTGAAAGAATTAGAAGGAGATTCCATGGAAGAGCAAGTGATAAACTTTTACCAAACAAGAGATGCCCCAAAATTAGACTAGATCTAACAGGAATCAAAAACTCTATGAACCCAGCAAGGAATATATTAGAACAAGATCAAAAAATTGGAAAAAAATATAAGAATAAGCAATGGCTAACCAAATTGTGGCATGTGAACCTGATGGCACATTACAGTGCTGTAAAAATGAGAAATATGAAGAATACAAAGAATAACGAGTACACGTAGAAAGATCTGCACAAATTGCAGAATGAAGTGAATAGAGCAAAAAAGGGCAATATACATAACTACAATGTTGAAAATTAAAAGAACCACCTAAAAAAAATCAAAAGTGAATGATGCAAACTATAAAAAACAAAGATAACTACAAATAAAAATGAGAAGACACCACCTTATCCCTCTGCAGAGGTGGGAGGTCCATGAATATAGTACAACGAAATATTCTCTCTCTTTTTTCTTTCTGGAAAGGCAGGGCAATTGAGGTTTAAGTGACTTGCCCAAGGTCACACGGCTAGTTTTTGTGTTGTGTCTGAAGCTGGATTTGACAAGTTAGAACCAAAGGGCAAGGTGAAGACAGGAAGAACCTACCCACCATCTTCTGAAAGAAACTATGAAAGGAAAAGTACTTGGAATGCCACAGTCACAATAAAGACCTCTTATGTCAAAGGAAAAAAAAATACTGCAAGTCAGCCAGAAAGATGTAGTTCAAGTATTGTAGGAATCAAATTAGTCAAGATCATAAAAGACTTGGCAACTTCTACTAAGCAGAGGAATCCCAGCTTCCCTGACCCAGCAAAGCAACACTGGTCACTTTAACTTTACTTCTCTCTCTCTTTTTGTGGGATGGGGGTATGTATATGGCTTTAGCTTTCATCTTCAGGGTCCTAAAGTTCATCATCAATTTCTCAGGCCTTGCTAACTTTGGTAAGGCAGGGAAGGGGCCCTCTTCCTCTTTTAGAACTGGGAAGTTGAGCCTATCCCAGGTGATCATCTTAATGAGGGCCTCTGCCTGAATTAGGATTTAGATCCCAGTTCTCCCTCCTTCCTCTAAACTTCATGCTGAAGAGGTCAAGGTAGACTTAGGCATATATAACTGGTCTTCTCCTCCCTTACTGCTTTAAATGCTCAAAGGAGAACTGAGTAGTGACCCCATAGTTATATAGGTTGGGCACCTGCTCCTTCCTCCATGAGGCCCCTTCAAGCAAGTTGGATAGACCAGTTACCAGTAGCCCCATGTCCCTTCACTCTTTTTATCTGATTTCCAAAGGGTTTCTGCCAACTTTACTCATGTGCCTGACTCGTTCTGAGCAGATTGGTTGTGGGCAACCTATCTGAGTTACTCTAGCTAATAAAAGATACAAGACTGGTATTTTTATTAAAAAAACAATCAGAGGAAATCTTGGACAATACTCCAATGGCAAAAGAGAAAAACTTAAAACAAAGAATAACTTATCCTGTAAGTATTATTTCCCTATGGAGTAGGGGGGAACAGGTGTTGGGAACATACCTTTCTTTCAAATAGAAGACTTCCAAGAATTTCTGCTGAGAAGACCAGAGCAGAGTAAGAACTTTGAAGTACAAAAACAAGAGTCCAGAAATACCTAGAAAGGCAAGTTAATCTGAGCAACTGGAAAGGTCTATGAGATGACTGGTAACATTCTAAGAGGGGAAAACGAACAAGCATCCCTTTAGGTGTCTTCAAAGGGTTTTGTGGTAATTAAATAAAACAAAAATCTGGGGGTAGACATGTTTTTAAAAGTGAAGAGAAATAGAAGGGTAAGAGGAATACAGTAGTTTAAAAAGGGACCGGGAGAGAGGAGAACTTGCGGTTTTTCATACCTAGGGTAAGTGAATAGTATATATAAACATGGAGGAGGGGCAGCTAGGTGGCCCAGGGAATGGAGCACCAGGCCTGGAGTCAGGAGGACCTGAGTTCAAATCCTAGTTCAGACACTTGACACTTACTAGCTGTGTGACCTTGGGCAAGTCGCTTAATCCCAACTGCCCTGCCTTCCCCACTCGAAAATGAATGAATGAATGAATGAAGCAAAAACAAGGAGGAAGGGATGGGAGAAGACATCAAATGGACTCTTAAATCAAATGGACTCTTATATTAAATGGACTAAAGTGAACACATACAAAAGTGGAAAGAGACAGGAAGGGAGGTGAGGGGAATAAAGAGGAGGGATTAAAAATGAAAGGAAAGGAAACTAGGGGATAGCAATCAACTGACCAATGGCCAAAAAAAAACCCCAAAACTGGCATATTAATGTAATAGAATATTACTGCACTATAAAAAAAAAATCAAAAGAAATGATTTCAGAGAATCCTGGGAATTATGAACTGATGATCCACAGTGACATAAATAGAACAAGGAAAACAATATATACAACAACCTGGTAAAGAAAAACTATGAAAGACATAAGAGCTCTGATTAGTTTTGTGATGGTTGTTTATAGTCAATTTTCAGTAGTGCCCAACTCTTTGTGACCCCATTTGCTACTGGAGTGGTTTGCCACTGCCTTCTCCAGTTCATTTTATAGATGAGGAAACTGAGGCAAACAAGGGTAAGTGACTTGCCCAGGGTCACATAGCTACTAATTGTCTGAGGCCAGACTTGAATTCAGAAGGATGCATCTTTCTGATTCCCAGCCCAGGGCTCTATTCTCTGCACCACCTAAGAACTCTGATCAGTGCAATGACCAAACAACAAATCCAAAGGAACTATAATTTTGGGACAAGGCTATTACATAGGTTTGTTTTGTTGCCCTATGATTATTTGTTACAAGGTTTATTTTTCCTGGTTTTAACTAAAGAGGGCAGTTTAGAAAGACAAAAAGGGGGTAACAATAGTAACACCAAAAATAAGAGGGTCGCTGAAGTATTTTTTTAAATGCACGAAAAGAAAGGAAGTTGAGGAGGATACACAGAGAAGCAGGGCAGTCTTGAAAGTAATGTGTTCAATTATATTCAGCTCTTCAAAGAAGCACATGTGATAGTCTCAGCTTCACGTGGGATCCCCTGCAGGAGGTTCTACTTGGTATATGGAAATGCCGCTTTGTAGGGAAATGTTGTTTCATGTTCAGGAAAAAAAAAGTACTGTTAAAGTCTGCCACTTTCCAGCTCTCTGTTCATGCTACCTAGCTGGCGGGGGAAAAAGCACAGTAAAGAGTATCACAAGAAAGGAAATTACCTACTATTTAATAATTAATTGACTGTTAGTAGTAAAGTCACCAATATCATCTTGTTCCTGTAGATCATGCTATTTTAAAGAGGGCATAACCTCAAGGTCATTTTTAGTATGATGATTCCTTTCCTCAAATTATCATACAGTAACTTATTTGCTTCTATGTTGTAACTCCCTAGGAGAATGTAAATTCCTTGAGGGAAGGAACTAGTTTTCTTCTTCACTTTGTAGTCTTAACACCTAACAGTGCCTTCCTTGCATATAGCAAGTGCTTAATAAATACCTATTAGATTAGATCCAATCACATTCTGACTAAAAGCTCTTAACCTGGCATCATCATACAATATAAATAAGATGGATTAAAATTCCAGTGACAAATATTTTTACTCCCCCAGAAACATTCAATCTATATATTCGAATATATGCATTCAGAATATTCTCTTAACTCGTTCCTAATTAGACCACTGAGTACAAGTACAGGAGCACTTAGCTACCATTAAGAAAAGGGAAAGGATAATTTTGTGAAAGCACACTACTTTCAATTCAATTAAATAAACATTTACTTGGCAACTACTACACATGTTATAGTACTAGGAATACAAATACAAAAAAATTGAAAGTCCCTGCCCTCAATAAGTTTACATTCTCCTAAGTGGTTATAAGTATGCCAAAAAGAAAATACAAATTATTTTCAAGAGGGAGAGTGTGCTGACAACTGAATGATCACGAATGTGCCTCTAAAACGATTTTTTTCTATAATAAAGGTTCCCCTTTTCCTTCAGTTGATCCTGATATGGCATAGTCAAGGTGCTACACCATTCTGGTTGTTATACTCAGGATATTCTGCCAATCACTGTACTCTACATAATGTGGCAAATAGCTGTTTCATGTAACTTAAATGTTGGAAATGGAGGCACTATAGTTTAACAATTTACAAGTGGCTGCCTTTATTGGAAAAATCCTCACAATAAATCCTCTTATTTCTGACAGTTAGCTACCTAGTATTTTTTTTTTTAATAACCTCTATTCTATGGCATTTATCCTGGCAAGTTTTCTTCCTCCTTAGCATCTAATCTACACCTTCAAAAAATGAGCAAAATCACACAATGGAGGAAAATAACAAAGAACTCTAAAAGGCAAAGTAAGTTGTAAATCAAACCTGCCTCTTCCAGAAAAATCAAACCAAAAATGTTAAATACTGTAGAAAATTATATAATCAGAGAATAATTATGATGATCACCCTGTGTGCCAGTGATCACATTCTCCAAAGAGAACCACAGAATGATAGAAGTGGTAGAGTGGAAAGAGGGCTGTTTGTAAAGTCAAGAGGGCTTAGGTTTGAATGTGACTTATTCTACATCTGTTTCTTCATGATAAAATTAGGAGATTAGACTAGCCAACTTCTTCAGGTACCTTCCAGCTCTGAATCAATAAACCTGTGATCATTTAATATATCCCCTCATTTTAAAGGTAAGAAATTAGTTGCTCAGAATTAACGAATAGGGGCAGCTAGGGGCACAATGAATAAAGCACTGGCCTTAGAGTCAGGAGGAGCAGAGTTCAAATCTGGCCTCAAACACTTAATATACTTAATACTCACTAGTCGTGTGACCTTGGACAAGTCACTTAACCCCAACTGCCCTGCCTTTCCCCCTCCAAAAAGCAAAAAATATATATATAATAATAATTAATGAATATCAAATATCTACTACATACCAGATACTGCTAGACAATGTAAGATACAAAGACAAAAATTAACTAGTACCTATCGTAAGTAACTAAGTGATGCAGAGAGCTATGCCTTTAGTCAGAAAGATGAGTTCAAATGAAGCCTCAGACACTTAATAGCTGTGTAACTTTGGCAAGTCACTTAATTCCTATTTGCCTGTTTCCTCCTCTGTAAAACAAGGATCATATTAGCATTTAACTCCCAGAGTAATTGTGAAGATCAAATGAGACAGTATCTGTAAAAAGCTTAGCACAGTGCCTGGGCCAAAGATGGTACTACATAAATGCTAACTATTGTTATTACTGCTGTCAATCATAACAATAATTTGAGACACAGCTAGGACAAAGACAGGTCTGAGACAGTGTTGTTCCTTTCCAATATACTATATCCCCACTCAGAAAAGAGTGTCATGTAGCTTGCTAAGTTTGGCTGGAATTATTTCAAATTGAAAGGCAAACAACAGTGGATTTCTGAGTTTTGTATGAATGAGTTAAAAATTTTTAAAACAGATTTAATATATTCAAATATTTTGATAATTCCATTTCAATAATTGATTTCCTTTGTAATCTATGTATTATATCTTATTCATTTGAAAGCATTATGAAAAAGGGTCCTTAGCCTTCGTCAGACTGCCAAAAGATATCTGTGACACCAAAAAAGGTAAAGAATCCTTGAATAAATTAAATGCAGGAGGCTCATCATTTAAAAGTTAACTCCAAGTAAGACTAAAATGACCCAAAGTTCACTGCTAAGAAAGTAGCATAAGGAGATAAATAACAAAAAGATAGGTACTATACCACACCAAAATATTTACAGCCTTACACTATGCTTCAGAAATGAACTGGAGTCAAAGTAAATACTGATTAGTTAGGAATGACTAAACAAATCTTAGCACATGAATGTAGTAATAAGAGTATTACTTAACATATACAAGGACTACAACAATGTAAATGGAGAGAACAATAATGATATAACATTCAAATCAAATCTGAATGCTGGGAAATTACAATGATCAAGCTTGGTCTCAAAGAAGTGATGAGAAATCACCTTTCCTTCTACTCCTTTCTTTGTAGAAAGAAATATAGGACCACATGAATTGGATGCTGCAAATAACATCAGACTTATTTCACAGGTTGGTTAGTGTGAATGTACAAGGCACTTACCATGGTGCCTGGCATATGAGTAAAGTTTTGTAATTGTTAGCTAGTACTGGTATTATTTTCTTTCTTTTTTATAAGAACAACATAATTTAAAAACAAAAGGTCAACAAAATTATTTTTAAAAAAATAATATCTGGAAGCAATCTCTCGCCAGGACCCTCAAGTTTTGTTAGAGGTCCAGCTCTCCCCCAGGTCCTGTGGCTGCTGAGAAACTCAGGTTTGAAACATGAATTTCTATCTGTGTTTAGCTTCCCTATGCTTAGGCATAGCATCTGCTGCTGCACAACTTGACTGGACTTCAGATGCTAAATGGGACCAATGGAAGTCACAACACAGAAGGACCTATTAAAGGAATGGGGATAACTGGAGGAGAGCAACGTTGGGAGAAGAATTTGAGAATGATTGAAATGCACAATCTGGAGTATAGTATTGGCAAACACAGTTTCCAGATGGAAATGAACAAGTTTGATGATATGACCAATGAGGGATTCAGACAAGTGATGAATGGCTTTAGACAAAACAGATTTCAAAGGAACTCTTGTTTCATAAACCTCTCTTTGTAAAGGTCCCTAAGTGAAGACTAAAGAAAGAAAGGCTATATAACTCCTGTTAAGAATCACAGCCAGTGTGGTACTTGCTGGGTATTTAGCACAACTGGTTCCCTGGAAGGCCAGTGGTTCCATAGGATGGGCAATCTTATTTCACTTCGTGAACAGAATTTGATTAACTGCTCTAGGGGTGAAGGCAACGATGGCTGTGGTGGTTGGTTTAATGGATAATGCCTTTGAATATGTGAAGAAAAATGGAGGGACTGATACAGAGGAATCCTATCCCTATGATGGAACAGTGCCACTATCGTCCAGAATGCTCTGGTGCTATGTCACTAGACATGTGGATATCCCATCTGGGCAGGAAAAGGCTCTTGCAAAGGCTGGGTCTCATCTCTGCTGCTGTTGACACAGCATGTGAATCCTTCCAATTCTATTGGTCTGGTGTTTATTATGAATCACAATGCAGTAGTCAATAGCTAGAGCATGGTGTGCTGCTGTGGGAACTGTTGAAGAAAATGGAAACAAATACTGGATTTGAGGAGGCTAGGTAGCACAGTGAATAGAGCACCCTGGAGTCAGGAGGACCTGAGTTCAAATCTGACCTCAGACACTTAACACTTGCTAGCTGTGTGACCTTGGGCAAGTCATTTAACCCTATTTGCCCTCTCTTCCCCTCCAAAAAGCAAAAAAAAAAAAGTACTGGATTGCCAAGAACAGCTGGGGTGGGCAGCTAGGTGACTCAGTGAATAAAGCTCCGGCCCTATAATCAGGAGGACCTGAGTTCAAATTCAGTCTCAGACACTTAACACTTACTATTTATGTGACCTGGCTAATCCCAACTGCCCTACCTTCCCCCCTCCAAAAAGACAAAAAACAAAACAAAACAAAAACAACAACTGGGGTGAAGACTAGGGCAATAAGGGGTACATTTTAATGGCCTGGAACCAGAGTAACCACTGTGGAATAGTGACAGCAGCTAGCTATTCTGAAGTATCATGTGAATAAATAAGGATTGTTTCATGGACAGATGAGACCTCCCTGACCTGTGGGTATCATTTGGGCTCAAACACTTGAATCACACAGGATCCAAATTGTAATTTGAGTTTCTTGACATTTTTACATTTGTGAAATGTAAACACTGCTTTATTATAAACAGCTTGTAATATTTCTTAATTCAAAAACTTATATATATTCATTTTAAAATTGTATGTATAAAAGCTTTACCTTTTAAAATAAACCTTGATTCACTAATTTAAAAAATCTGCAATTCTTTTGTGAAAATTAAAGATACTTTGAGAAACTCTGAAATCACTACCTAATCTGTTTTGTAACAGGCAAATTTCAAATCATATAATTTCGGTCAACTGCTTCCACAGGTTGTGCGGAATATCCTGATGGGTTTAACAAATCGTGCATGCCAAATTGTGTGCAGAATTTAGGGATGACCCAAAGCTAGGTCTATAGGTAGAACAGTCTGCTCTCAAACCTGGAAGTTGCATGGATAATCCTAACACCAGTGTATATTAAGAATGGGGCTGGCCTAGAAAGCCCTGTTCAGACTGAACACACACAATGGAAAGACTGCAAAGGAAAGAAATACCACAGAGGTGTTTAAGGACTTAGATTTTAATCCTGACTTTGCCACTTGCCTATGTGTTATCCTGGGCAAATCATGACACCCCTCTTGGGCCTCAGTTTCCTTCTCTGTAAAATGAAGGGGCTATATCAGCTCATGAGTTTTAAACCTGGGATCTATAAATGTGGAAGGGAGGGAAAATTACATCTTTATTTTCACTATCCAAACTAAAATTTAGCATTTCTTCCAATTATTTAAAAATATTGTTCTGAGAAGGGAGATCTTTAGGCTTTACTAAACTGCCTAAGCTAATGACCTCCCCCAAAAAAGGTTAAGAATCCCTCTACTATGGGGTGGCTAGGTCGTGCAGTAAATAGAGCACCAGCCCTGGAGTCAGGAGGACACGAGTTCAAATCCGACCTCAGACACTTAACACAAAAACTAGCATGCTTGATCTTGGGCAAGTCACTTAACCCCAATTGCCCCCCTCCAAAAAGCAAAACAACAACAACAAAAAAGAAGCCCTGTACTAGATGATACTTAAGGTCTTTTATAGGTCTATATCTGTGATCATTTGAACCCCATCTCATCTATATAGCAGTGGTTTCCACATCAAGGCTGTTGTATGACGCAAAGGGTCATCAATAAGTTAATGGTAAGATGGCAACAACCAATTATGGGCTTGTTTCCAATACAACCATTATTGCTCAAATGGATCCCTACTTATCTCCTTCCATAGAGGATACTCCAGTATTTACTGACTGAGCAGTTAAAACTTAACCACAACTCAGGCTTCGCATTCAAAACTCCCTCCTTTCCTCCACCCCCAGCAGCACATTACCATCCTCCCTTCCCCACACCCCTCCTTGTAAGTGGTAAATGAGTAAGATCTGATACACTATCTTTTTTTTTGGGGGGGGGGGAAGGGAGGGGGGATGTTTTTTTTGGGGGGGGGGGAAGGAGTGGGGATGAAGGGTGAGGATAGAGTGGACAGAAAAGGAGAAGCAAGCAAATATGGATTTCAATCTGCATCAGATCTCATGAAGGTATCTTTCCACTAAAACTCACTCCTCTTCTGAACTTCCCTGTTTCTACAGAGGGTACACCACTATCCTTCCAGTCATCCACTTTCTTCACAACCTTGGTATTAATCTCAATTTATTATCCCATACATATATCCAATTGCTAAGTCTTGATTCTACCTCCACAATACTAATCATAAAGATCACCTCTCTATTCAATAATCTCTATCCTAGTTCAGTTCCTCATCACCTCTCTCTGACTCAAGACTCTTATGTTCCACACAGGTGCCACAGTGAATTTCCTCAAGCATAGGTTTTACCATGAAGTCACTACTTACACTCCAGTGACTGGCTCCCTAATGACTCTAGGATCAGAGATTAATTTATCTTTATCTTCCTTCTAAATTCCTATTTTTGTTTTATAAATACATATAATTATGAATATAGTAGTACATGTATATACATAAGTAAACAAATACATATTGAGGGTAGGTGCTCAAAAATTCTTCACTGGTAGGAGTGATCAAAAAAAAGTAAAAACTGCTGCCTTAGGGGCAGCTAGGTCGCACAGTGAATAGAGCACTGGCCCTGAAGTCTGGAAGACTTGAGTTCAAATCCAGCCTCAGACACTTAACACAAAAATTAGCCGTGTGACCTTAGGCAAGTCACTTAGCCCCAATTGCCCCCCCCCCAAAAAAAAAACTACTGCCTTAGAAAACTCACCATTTCAACCATTTTAAAGTTTTTGGCTTTTTCAAAAAGATTTTCAATACAGGACTGAATTGAAACACTGTCAATGAAAATTGTGGTACATGAATTTAAGGGAAGTAAGCAAAGTCAGAAAAACAATACAATATATACAAGGACTACAATAATGTAAATATAAAGAACCACTACAAAACAATAAAAATTATAAAGAATAAGTTTAGCCACAGAGAAGACATAAAAAGATACTTCCTCCAGCTCTTTTGTAGAGATTTGGATCCACGAGTCACTAGGTATACATAAGCTAGGGACCAATTAGTAAAAATAATGCATCCCAAATCCCATGAAGTGAGAACATTATTTAAAATCACACTGTATGTTTCCGTTGGTAGCCAAATATAATAAGCAATAATCATACTTTAAATCATTTAAACTTCGAATAGTGAGAATTTTAATGCATGTAGCCACTATACCACTAGATTCATTATTCTCACTAATCTGGGACTAGCTGTTCTGTCATGATTCTTTTAATGTTTATCAATCTTCTCAATTTGTTTAACCAAATCCCTTTTCCTCTTCTTCCTTCCTTTTTTTTTTTTTTCAAACGTCTTAAGAGAGAGCTGGGGAGAGACAGGGAATGTAGGGGGAAAACAGGCAATGTGAAAACAAAAATATTAGAAAGCAATGGGGGACCGAAGCACTACTTCTGAGTTTGGCTATCCAATAAGTTTTGATGCCATCTGGCTGTATTATTTTATAATCTTATCATTCTATCTCCATAAGAAGTATATCATATACTTCATCAAAAGATTTGCTAAAATCCAGGTAAACTATATCCACAGCATTTCCATTATCTATTAGAAATGAAATGTGTCTGTCATGACCAGTTTGTTGTTCATAAAGCTACGCAGGACCTTTGCAATCACTGCTTCTCTTTCTAGAAGTTTACCTAGCATCTCTTTAATGAACCCTTCCAGAATGTTCCTAGGAATAAAAGTAAAAATCAATGGCTTAAAAGCACAGAGACTATTTTCTTTCTTTTTTGGAAAATCAGAATATTTGCCCTTCTTTAATCTTTTGATATTTCTATTTTCCACCATCTTTCAGATATCACTGATAATGGCTCAGTGATCCCATCTGCCAAGTTCTTTCAAGACCTGTTCATCTGGGCAAGATGACTTGAATCCTAATAAATGCCTGTTGATTGATTATATCTCTAAATCTTTAATCCTACAATATAGGAAACTCTAAAACCAGAGGTTAAAGGCTGGTCAATCTTTAAACATATTTAGGTGCTTTCCCTAAAAGATTAGGAATAGCTTTAGCAATACCCAGAGGAGATGGGAGAAATCAACAGAAAAGAAAGCATTTTAAATTAAAAAATGAATTCTTCCAACATGGAAATAATAGTGCTAAAGAGGTACCATAATAAACTTCTTCAACTATATAAGAACAAAAATTGTTACTGTATAATTTTTTTTGCTTTTTAGAGGGGGGAGAGCAGGGCAACTGGGGTTAAGTGACTTGCCCAAGGTCACACGGCATCGTTCTATTCACTGGGCTACCTAGCCACCCCATTACTGTATTTTTTTAATGGTACCCAGACTAGATCACTATACAAATAGTTTCAATGTCATCTTCACTTTTTTTTAAATATACAAAGTGTCGCAAAAGTTGAAGTGAAGTTTTAAGCTTTAACTGTTTTAATGCTTATTATTTTACTAAATAATTTTGTTATTTAATAGACTCTTGGACACCCTATATAAGAATATTTCTATTACTCAGACACTAAGATTACTCACCTATAACCTTCATTCTCCAAAAGAATATATGAGACTGTATCAGATTATTACAACCACCTGTACGACCTGGATATTGATAGTTAAAGGGGTAAATTACATTAGCAACAAAACAGTAATAGCTACCATTTAAACTGTGTTTCTGTGTTCCAGGCACTATGCTAAGGACTTCACAATTATTATCTCATTTGATCATCACAACAACCCTGGAAGGTGAAGGCTATTTTTACTTCCATTTTAAAGATGAAAAAAACTGAGGTAAATAGAGGTTAAGTGCCTTGCCCAGGATCACATATCTATTAAGTGTCTAAGGCTGGATTTGAACTCAGGTCTTCCTGATTCCAGGACCCAGCACTCTATCCAGAATGTCACCCAGCTGCCCCCAAATAGGTTTTCCTTTATCTTCTCCAACCATGCCTAAAGTTTAAAAGCATCTAGAATATTAAGAGGGAGAACCAGCAAAGAGCAAATTTTAAAAACTTAACATTCATACGATATGCATGACACACAGGAAAAATCATGGAACAACAATGTAAATGAGAAGAAATAATAAAATTCAGTATCATGTAATTATATTGATCAAATTTGGCCCCCAAAAAGAAAATGTATCATCTACCCTTCTTTGCAAGGGTAGTAAGGGACTATGGCTGTGGGACACTGCACATACTACTGGTTGTTAGTTTTGCAGAACTGCTTAAGTCTCCTCCACCTTATTCTTTGTTATAATTTCAGGGTTTTTGAGAAAAAAAAAAAAAACAGGAAGGGGAAATGGGAACACATATATTTGGAAATCAAGGTAACATAAAAACAAAAAACAAAAATGGCAATAAAAATTGAAAGAATATTTGAAAGGATCTGTTTTAACTCTTAATTCATTACTTTTGGAAGGCCAGAACTTCTTCCTACAACCAAAGAACAATTTCCACACATTTTCCACAATAGAAAAAATTTAGTATCCTTACAGAGCACATTCTGTAAACCAAAAATGCTATTTTAACAACATTTAATGCAGCATCTAACAGACTTTTTTTAATTTTAATTTTTAATTTAATTCCATTCAGAATTCCCTAGCTTCCCAGAAGGATTAAAAAATTCCTTTCCCAGGAAGAATAACTCTCTCACCCAAGTGATCATAGCATATTAAAAAGGTTTCCCATCAGATTTAAACATCTCCTTTTGCAATTTAATTTCTGCCCCCACCATTGTACTAAAACTGCTCTGTCAGATTAAATACTTAAAAAAAAAATCTTCACACTTACATATACTACTGTAGAACATCCTTTCCTACTCAACACTCTTTCTTCTCTGGCCTCTGGCCTTCACAAAGGCCAGATTCTCCTGATTCTCCTTTTAACCACTTCTGCCTCTTTTGCAGACTCTTCCCCACTCCTTAAAGTAGGTGATCAATCTTTGTACCTCTCTTTCTACACTATAACCCTTAGCAATATCATTCAATCCCAAATCTAAGCAGATGACTCCCAAATGTGACCCAGTTCTAAAATTAACCTCCATCTTGGGCTCTGGATTCGCCACCTCCACCTGAGTATCCCACCAGTATTTAAAACTTAACATGTACAAAACCTACCCTACTATTTCCCCCCCAAAACTTGCTTCTCCTACCTTTACTATTTGTGAACAGCAAAACCATTAACCCAGTTTTCCAAGTTTCTAATTTTGGTTTTGTCTTCATCTCTCTCTTTCTGATCATCTTTCAAATCCAATTAATGGCCAATTTACACCGGAACCTACCAAGATCTACATATTTTTCTCTTCCCCTTACCACCACTGTAGTACAGATCTGAGATACTTAAGAACCTCCTAAGAGTCTTCCTACCTCTACTGTAATGCACCCATCATTATGTTGACAGACTGATCTTCCTTATGTACAAATCTCATTGTGTTAATCCTCTGCTCAAAAATCTTTGGTGGCTTCTTAAAGCACTATAAAATAGTCTCTTTAGCGAGAGACCCAAGGAAAGCTTCAAACTTCACATAAAACTTTCCACAGTATGATATTGCCCTCCACTTGCAGTTCCATCTCATGTTACTTCTCGCCATACAAACTATACTCTAACTTCTGTGCGATACGTTGGCACCTTCTCATCTTTACTGTGTTCCTCTATGTCTGGAAGGTCTTCCCTTCTCCTCTCTGGCTGAATTCCTACCTATCCTTTCAAGTCCAACTGAAATGTGACATTGGGCAGATCAAAAAGACCCTGGATTTCCTCATCTGTAAAATGAGAGAATTAAGACCAGATGATTTGTAAGGTCCCTTCTAGCTTGAAATTCTAGAAAGTACAACTTTCTCCATTCTTCATGAAGTCTTCTGGAATCCCCCCATGTTGATGACAGAATCTTTCACAGAAGTGTAAATGCAGCGTAGCATTGTAGAGAAAGAGAGCTGGCTTAAGATCCAGGAAGATCTTGGTTCAAGTCCTACCTCTAACATATACTTGGCTGTGATCCTGGACAAGTCATTTAACCTTTTGCATTGACAGAGGAAATTTCTGCATTACTCATCAATGAAATCACAGATCCAGATCCTATGCTTATTCTTATCCCTAATCTCTCAAGTTTCAAAACTTTCTAAATCACTTAGCTACTGGTCTATTTTTTTTTAAAGTTACCTTTGTCTGTACATTCTCTCTACCATAAAGTCCCAAGAGTGTAGGAACCATAGCCTTTAAGGTTCCTTCCAGATCTAAATCTATGATCCTGTCTATGTCTTACCTACATTCTGTGGTGTTCTACACAGAGCAGATTGTATAAACACATCTTTATTGAATGCTGAATTATCTGATTAAATTAACTAGAAAATTCCAAATATAATGCATATTCTGCATTTGAGGGCCCCCATTAGTCATTGTGACAGAACAACATTAATATAGTCATATTCAAAACCCACTATACCACTGCAAAACCCCTACTAGAATGCCATTTGGCCAACTGCTTATGCTGTAAGTCAAATGGTAAAAAATAATCTTAATTGCCACTTGAGCCCTAGCAATTTTAGTTTTCCTGAATCTTCTTAGTATACAGTCCTATTGATTACTGCATATTCATATACACTATTCCTATAAAATAGTCACCAAAAACAATTTCAGGGGAAATTATTTTTTCAAGAAACCAACTAATTAAAAGATTAGGCAGCGTTCCAAGCTGATGGGCTACTTGTGAATAAGCCATGCCATTAAGTAGAAAGAATTAAAAAATATATAAGGGGGGTGGCCAGGTGACTCAGCGAGTAGGAGTACCGGCTCCAGTGTCGGGATGACCTGGATCAAATCCGGGCTCAGATACTCAGCACCACACCCAGAAATAACTGGCCATGTAACCTTGAGCAAGTTACTTAATCCCGATTGCTTAAAAAAAAAAGAAAAAAAATATATAAGGACATCCACTTACCTTCGTCATGGCTCCTGCCTGTGCTGTGTTCAATCCTGCATGACTGGCCATTTGTGGAGAAACCTGGGTCAGTGTCTCTGCCAGCACACTGCCGGCATTCCCTGGCATGGCAGGAGCAGAATACTGCATCCCAGCTCCTCTTCCTCGTCCAGCTGCACCAAGAGATCCATTCATTACCTGCCCCTGGCCTTGCTGGGGCTGATTCATTAAACTATGGCCAGAGTTACTATTAAGAAGGCCTTGGTGTGTCTGGTTAAAATTAGCATTCATGCAGATCCCAGGTCCAGTCTGTGATGTAGCAGGGCTGCTAGTCACCAACCCTACTTGTTTTTGTGCTTGAGAGTTCAGTGCTTGTGAAGCAGGGGGTGTAGGTCCAGAGGTGTTAGTGGCCTGTTTTGGCAGGCTTGATGCTGAAGAGTCTCCCTGATTCAGAGGGCTCTTGCCCATGGCACCTAGATTAGCAATATTAGCACTGTTCGGCTGCCCTTGGGCCTGGCTACCAATTCCTTGCTGGACAGGGCTACTGGAGTTCACATTTCCTATTCCTGGGTTTAAACTAGAGCCACTGCCTCCTCTCAAAAGCTCTGAGAGTTGTTTGTGTTTGGAAGCTGCATCTGGAACAAGGTTCCCACTGTTTAAAAGGCTTAATTCTCCACCATTGGGGATCAGTTCATCAGGAAGATCATTTTCTAAGTCAAAGAGTGACCCAAAATCTAGAAATTAAAGAGAAATAGGTATGAAACACTAAGCAACAATAGATTTCATACAAACATATGTTTTTAACAGTATAGTCTTTTACTTTGAGTGTTGGACTAATGGAATATTTTTTAAAAACTTTTGCAGTGTTTTATACTTTCCAGGTACACACATCACCATTAAAAAAATAGACTTAAAGATATCTATTACATTGCTTAGTTGCATTTAAACATTTCCTATTTCGTGAATTTTTTTTAGACACTTCAAAGACAGTGCCCTCCCTCCAAGTAAAATTTACTTACTCAGTAAATTGACAATCCCCAAAACAAACATGAAATAGTACCAGAGTCATTTCATTTGTTTTATCAATAATCTTAGTTATAACAAGGAGATTTGTCCCGAGACCTCCCTGGTCTTATTCTTCCCCCCTTTCCCGGTCTCACAAGTGATCCTAGTCTGCTTTTCACAGGGATCAGAGAGATTGATTAAAAGGATTCACAGAGAACTTTCCTACTATCTTGGTATAATCTCAACTATTTGAGTTTTGTTACATGCATACATAAATACATACACACATCACACACACAACTCACCAAAACCAGGTTATTAAGCCTTGTCTTAAATCTTTTTAGATAGGTATGAAGATAGCTACCATATTTTAAAATAATTATATAAAAAAGGATTAGGCATTCCAAGTGTTTAGACCTGTATATTTGATTAGAATTATGGCAGCTTTAAATGTTACTATTAAAAATTCTGATATTTAAAATACTTTCTTACCCAAAATACTGCATAGCAATAAAACATTGAGAACCCAGTCAATGAAAAATAAAGGTTTTTTTTCAGCATCCTATTTCCCTAACTTACTACTATACTACTCCAAAGATTGCCCCCACCCCATCATTTCCTAAGGCCAAAATTTCTACTTAGTTTCTACTTAATACCTCCTCTTACCTGGACAGCACAGGTCAAAAACAGTAATGACAAAGAATCAAAAATTTCAGATACTTGAAATCTTTGTTTTGTTCTTCTTTAAGAATTTGGAGATAATCCCCAGTAGTTATTGATACCTAAACTTTTTCTTGCTAATTGAAAAAAGTCTGAAGAGTCCTTTCTTCCTAGAATCTGTGATTAACAGAAGCAAAGGTAAACATACATTCCCAAAGCATATTTCTCAAATGATGCCATAACTATTTTTACTTTTTAATTCATGTTTTACCCTAGAGATACTCTAATGCTATTATTCCAGGGTCTATTTGAACCTAAAAACCACAGCTAAATTTTTTTTTTTTACCTCTACTCTCTATAAGAAATAATGAGGTAAAGACACATGTAATGACATTTTTTTCCAAACATTAGTCCAATGCATTCAATGAGAAAATATGGCCTGAAATCATAGAAAGCAGAAAGTTTCCAAGATTCAGGACTGAAAACTGGCCCTTAAAATTTCAGGGTAATATTCAATTTGATATTGCTACACCCAAATGCCTAACATCTGGCTTTAACATTCAATACAAAGGTTCTAAATTTTTTTTATTCCTTGAAAACCTCATTAAAAACAAGATGAAATCTAGAGTCAACAGTGACCTTTTAAAAATCATCATGGAGCTTTTGTTATTTTTCTGGTAAAGCTTGGGTTTAACTATTCTGAAATTTCATACTACGACTTATCATTTGGCCCTCTAAGAAAGTGAGCCCTATCTCCACTTTGAACAGGAAATTTCTCCATCTTTTGATCTTGACAGTAGCAAAGTTGGAGAGTTCTGAAAAGATAGTTACAAGAAAAGTATAAAATGTCAGAAAGCAAGTGCTTCCCAACTTTATACATAAAAGTGGAAAAGTACTCAGGCTTCAAGGACTTGTAGAAAGGTAAAGAGAGGAAAATGAGAACCAGGATCAAGAATCACAGCTCAACCACTGGAATTCTTATCATACATAAGGAAAAAAGTCTTTCATGAACAGAAATTAAAATGGTACCTCATTTTTACCCTGGGAAACAATTCAACAGCATACAGATACAGGGAGACCTAGTATCAAAGAGAGCTTTACCCCCATAATACTAGAGATAAGATAAATTTTTAATGCTATGAATATATTAAAAATAAATTCTAACAAATCAATAAATTCATTATCTACAGCTAAGAAAACCCCAATTTTAATCACTCTGTAAAGACACTTTTCAAGTCATGAAGGTGAAGGATGTGGGTGTCAACCAATAAGAAGTTTTTTAAGTATTTACTATGTGACAGGCATTTAGCCACTCTCCAAGCAAGCACAGGTAGCATATTAAGCGGGCAATCAGTAACTTTTTGCAAATGTGCCTAACCCAAGTGAATGAGTTTGAAAGTACCCACAAACACTCTCATTTCACAGAAGAGATTATTCATTCTGTAAGAAGTGAATACTCTTTTAAGGTAGTCTAAAAGTTGAGATTTGAACTGTCTTTGGAATTAGATTTGGATGAAAAAAAGACTTTTCTTTATGTATGGACATTTGGCAGAACTGGTTCTTTTGGCAAAAGCATAAAAATAAACAAAAACTATGAAATTAATTAATTTATATTGATTAATCATAAATTAATTATATAATACACTGTATATCATATATGTGTAATGTATATTATATAATTTATAATATACAAATTAAAAATATTAATTATGAAATTAATTAACTAATATTGTGTAATGGCCAAAGGATATCCTAAGATAATACTGCCCATAATGAACAATTCTCAAAATTGTAAGAACAATTTCAGTAGCAAAGTAGTAATACTGACTTGACTTGCTTGGAATCATAGGAAATATTGCCTGTGACTACCAGAAAACTTATAAAACCATTAGTTTTATCAAGTTGCTTCTCTCATCAGAGGTTTGAACTCAATCAGAGGTTGAATCTCAAAGAGGTTAATTTCTACTTTTTTCCTCAACACAGAAACTGAAAGGAAGATGTTGCTATAGAAATACAAAGGTAGGAAGTACAGTGATTTGTATAATAATCAAAAGCACCCAAGGAACCAATGTAAAAACTTTATAGGGGGACAAAAGAATAGATAATTGAAAGATGGAAGGGAGTCAAAACCTTAATGTTTTCCCTTCATAATTAATAACTTAACCTCTACTCACCTTGAATCATATTCTTCATATATATTGGGCTTTCCCTCCCCCCTCCTTTACTGTTTTAGATAATTTTCCTTTTTTTATATCAATGTTACCTCCCAACAACTCCCCTTAGGCATAGAATTCTGCCCCTGCAACACATAAATACAATCAAGTTTCTCTGCCAAGAAGCAAGAGGTTAGTAAGTTTCGCCATCAGTCCTCCAAAGAAAAAATGTCACTGCATTACTCAGAGTTCTGAAATCTTTCAATTCTGTTTTCCTTTGCATTATTTACACCAGCCTTCTTCACTAAAGACTGATAAACTACAACTTTATTTGGTGGTAGGTCCTAGAGATATAAAGAGAAAAAAATAGTGCTTATCCTCAAGCAGCTTATTATATTCTAATTCTAAGTCAAATTCTGGGCAATTTAAAAACAGATTAAAAAGTATTCATTAAACACCTACTATGTGCATGCACTGTATGTACTAGAATGTAAAGTAAAGCAAAAATAGTCCTTACTCTCAAGGAGCTCAGGGTCTGATGGGGAAGACAACATGAAAACAGCTATGTATAAACAAGCAGTATACAGGATAAACTGAAGTTAATCTCAGAGGGAAGACACTAAGAATAAAGAGGACTGGAAAACATTTCTTGCATAAGGTGGGACTTTAATTAAGACTAACTAGAAGTCAGGAGACAAGGGAAATGAGGAGGGAGTTTCAGGCATTCAAGATAGCTACTGAAAATACCTAGGAGTTTTGATGAAGTGGAGTAAGGTGTAAGAAGACTGGAAAGGAAGAAAGTGGCCAGGTTATGAAGAGGTTTAAAAGGAGAACCAAGGATTTCATATTTGATCCTGGAGCTACGAAAGTTTATCAAATAGGGTGATAACATAGTTACCACCCTGCACTTAGGAAGATCAATTTGACTGCTCAGTAAAGGATGAAGTAGAGAAAGAATTGAGACAGGAAGTCTAATCATAAAGCAATTACAGAAGTCCAGGCATGAAGATAAGAGGAGCCTGTACCAGAGTAATGGCAGTGTCAGAGGACAGAAGGAGGTCTATGCCAGAGATGTTATGGAAGTACCTGACTCGATGGGAGAAGTGATGAATTGAAATGAGTGAAACCTAACCTGGGTGACTGCTGGGGTAATGGTCAATGAAAAAAAAAATAATGAAACAACTTCCTTCTTCTCTGCATAGCAGCAAGGGACTCTAGGGTAGAATGCTGCGTACATTGTTATACCTGTTACTGTTATACAAAACTTTAACAAGTGACTTTCTTAGCTGCTTTTCTAGAGTGTTCAATTTGTAAGGATGGGAGCTATTCCCAGAAATGATTATTTAAAGAAAAAAAAAGCATTAATAAAACTTTTTTGTTAATAAAAAAGGGGAAAGTGGAGAAGTGGGAGTAGTGAATGGATGTAGGGAGAGATATTTTATGATAATCAAGACCTGGAGAGTACAGGAGGCCTGGATTTGAATCTACACTCTGACACACACATTAACTGTGTGGCCTTGGGCAAGTAACTACTTTCCCCGGTTCCTCAGGTTCTTCATCTACAAAATGGGGATGATTATATTGACATTCTTACACTATTGTAACTCACAGTACTGTTGTGCAAAAAGTGCTTTCAAATTGTAGAGGGAAACCCAAGTTAATGGGTTAGAAATCTAGAAAGACCCGTCGAGAAAGGTACCATTTGTGACAAGGCTGTGATCATAGGCAAATAATTTATCATCTCAGTACCCCAGGCAACAACCTGAGACCACAAATTGTAGAATGGTAGAAATCTGCATTGACAGAGGAAGTTTCTCCAACAGATGGAGATTCATAGATATAGATCAAAAACATTATAGACATATGAACTTTTAATAAAATATAGGAAAATCTGAAATAATTTTGCCAAACCAAGGTCATTTCAGAGTATCATATATTATCATCAACCACATATCACAGAACTTTGCTATGACAATCATTTATATCATCAGCAAAATGGGGAAAATATATACTCATAGTATCTAACCTACAAGGTCTCTGTCAGGTTCAAATGAAAACTATGCAAAGAGCTGTGGAAACTGTAAAGCACTATATAAATGTCATTAGTTATTACTACTACTATTATTTTTACTATTAAAATAATTGCCCTCTCCAAATATGCTGTTTGATACTATCAATTATTAGGTGTGATGTGCTTACATTTTAACCACAGAATGACATCTGAATTTTGGGATTCTCTAACCTTTTTTCCTCCACTAGCGTGATTCTTTATTGAAGTGTTTTCAATATTTTTTTCCTTGCCATTTCCTATTTTCCTTTTTCTTTGGTTCACAATTCTGACCAAAGCAGCAAAATGTTACTTCTACTACAACACAGATTACCGTGTTTCCCCGATAATAAGACACTGTCATATTAATTTTTTTGGACAGAAAAACACCAGAGGGCTTATTTTCAGGGGAGGGCTTATTTTAATGAACATTGACAGCAATTTTAATAAACAGGTAAATGTGAACAAAAAAATGTACCTTTATTCAATAAACAAATCACTGGGGAAGAACAGGATGACGCACTCACTGCTGCAGCTCTGATTGGATGCAGCTTGGAGCGCGGCGTGCGTTTCACGGGGGGGGGGCGGGAGGGACACCGTGGGGTCAAAGGGGACCGTAATGTAGCGCAGGGGATCACCTTCTCTACAGTAGCAATCTCAATAGGGCTTATTTTAGAGGAATCTTACACAGTAAGGGGAGGGCTTATTTTCGGGATAGGTCTTATTATCAGGGAAACACGGTACTAAGTGTTTCTCTTAAGTACTTTTTTTTTCTGATTCATTGGTAAAATGTAGCAGAAAAACATAAAGTACACAGTATATACTTCAGTTAGGCAAAACTTCCTTTTCAACTGTGTGCCTAATTGGTAAGAAATGCCTCTGTTAAGTCCAAAAATCATTCCTTGCAACAGTTAACATTAAAGTGGTTATATCAATAAAAGTTGACATTGTCAATGGGTTATTTCTAAATGAACTTGATAGACCCTATGCATTGTAACCAAATCACTCCCTTATTTAAAAAGCTCCAAAGGCTCCCTTTCACCTCTAGGAACAAATATAAACTCTGATTTGCATTTAAAATTCTTCAAAACCCACCTCCCCTTTGCAGAAGTTGCGGTTCATAGTGTGGTCAGGTTTTTAAAAACTGATTTTCCTTACTTTTTCTTCTTCTATTGTAAAAAAACATTCTTTCTTTTAAGGGATGGTTCTCTGGAAGAGGGGGAGGAGAAGGGATATAAGGCAAATGTAGATAATATTAAAAACAACAATATCAACAAAAATCTATTTTAAAAAATAAAGTCCTTGAGGTGGCTAGGTGGTGCAGTGAATAGAGCACCGGCCCTGGAGTCAGAAGGACCCAAGTTCAAATCCGACCTCAAGACAATTGACACACTAACTGTGTGAATTTGGGCAAGTCACTTAACCCCAACTGCCCTCCAAAAAGCAAAAAAAAAAAAGACCTTTTACAATCTGGCTTCAATCTACCTTCCAATCTTATTGCACATTATTTCCCCTCCATAGACACTGAAGCCCAGTCAAACTGGTCTTGCTGCTGCTCTTAATAGGTGGCACTCTATTACTTATCTGTGTCTTTTTTCATGGCCTATCTCCCATGTCTGGAATGAACTCCATCAATCTCCACCTCTCAGAATAGAGATACTGAGGAGTTTCCTTGTAGGTTAAAGCTCAAGCAACATCTTCTGTATGTCCCAGCTAATTTGTGCCTTCCCCTGAAAATCATGTGGAAATTACTCTATTTTGCATATACCTATATATGTAATATGTCAGTCAGTCAACAAGCATTTATTAAGTGTCTACTATGTGCCAGGCATAGAGAATAAAAAGGCAAAAAACTCCCTACTCTCAAGGAGTTCTTGGTCTAATCAGGGAGACAACATGCAAATAACTGTGTACAAACAAGTTAATACAGAATAAATGGGAGACAATCTCAGAGGGAAAGATTAAGGAAGACTAGGAAAGACTTCCTGCAGGAGATATCAACTGAGACTTGCATTCTAGATTTGTGAGGACAAACAGTGTAAATCCTAAATCTGGAAATGGAATTCAACGAATAGGAAAGAGCTGGGCAGTGTCACTGGACTTTACATAGTACATGGAGAAAAAGAAGAAGGCTAGAAAAGTAGGAAGGAGTTATATAGCACTTTAAAAGCCAAATCAAGGATTTTGTATTTGATCCTAGAGGTAAAAGGGAGCAACTGAAATTTATTTACATAGGGTGGCAACATGTATGGTCAGACCTACATTTTACAAGGGTCAATATAGCATGTTTTCTTCTTTGGCTATAAGTTCCTTTAAAACATAGACAATTTCCATTTTTATTGAGCCTGGCACGAAACAGGTGATTAACAAATGCTTACTGATTGACTAAACAAAAAGTATGAGTAAAAACCTCACTAAACAAAATTCTCATAATTTTATTTTTAACAATTAGAAACTCCACTAATGTCCTACCCCTCCAATGACTAGAGGCAACCCTAGTTTGAAGGCTATGGTAACAGGTCACAATTTCTAGAATGTTTGTTGTCTAAAGACCAGTCTAGCTATGATGGAAAGCCACTGGATAATAAATTTTTCTACCAAAGCAACTTTTAGAAACCATCTATGCTGAGAGGGGCCATAATCTTGTGCTCATAAAGGAAATAACCATAATAAGGAATTACAAATCCTTTAAGTACAGAAGGCCAAAATGTATCTTTTCTCTAGGTATTACACTAATTGATGTAACAAAAGAAGTGTTAAAAATATATTTGAACAATGACTATAACCTAAATGAAAAGATCATTAAAAGAAGCCAAATTGGGTAACTAAAAAGTCAATCCAAGAAAAAAACTTAAAGATACCTGTCTCTTGGGGAGGGAAAAAAACTAGAACGCCAGAAATGCTGCATATAGCTGTCAAATGAAATCACTGCATGGTTGCTTTTACTTTTTCTTTGTTATAAGGGAAGGAGAATTAGAGATAGAGAGGTGTCTTAATGGCATAAAAACAAAAAGCATCCATAAAATGTATTTTAAAAAACAAACTTAAGAAAAAACATTTCAAGAATTCTCAAGTACTTTAAAAAAGAAGAGACAAAAACCCCATAGTCTGCAGGGCTTTGTGTCCTGAGGCAGCAAAAGCAGAAGACACTCTGAAAAAGTCCTAGGGTAGTGAGAAAGGTGTAAGGGGAAAGGTTGAATAGGTAGACCATGACAACCAGTCTAAGCCAGGGGCATCTAGTTCTCCCAGGCCTTGAAATCTAAGGGGGGGAGGGAAGGAGTGTAATCCTTAAAAGTGAAAATGAGTGACAGAATACAAGGGGTACAAGGAGAGATTAAAGACATGTGGATACCCCCCCCCCAACACACACACACAAAGAAAAAAGCACAGCCAAGGTTAGAGACTGGCCCTAGCACAAAGCCCTAAGTCAGGCACTAAAACTAGAGAAATAAGTAAATCAAATAAAACACCAACAAATATAAAAAAATACTGCCAATCTAACTCCATTACAAACGGAAGCAGAAACTCAAGGGAAAAATGGGTTTTCCACAAGAACTGTATCTACCTTAGATGAAATAAGAAATTAAATCCCTTGAAGAAAGAATTAGAAGAAAAACAAGCAGCTTACAAGAGAAAACGGTAAACCTTACCCAAGAAATGGACTATCTGGAAAATTAAAATAAACTGAACAGAAATCAATGACTCTGACACAGACGAAATATTAGAACAAAATTTTAAAAAATTGAAAACGATACATGATTTCAGAAACAACTGATTTGGAAAATTAGTTGAGAGATTTTTAAGAAATCACCAGACTCTCCCAAAACCATTATTTAAAAAAAATCCCAGATACTTTTTCAAGAAATCATAAATGTAAACTTCAGGAATCTAGTAGAACCAGGGTGCAAAGTGAAGGCAGAAAAAACTCCACCAATGATTTCCTGAAAGGTACCCCGAAAGGAAAAGTCCTAGGAATGACATGGTGAAATTACAGAGCTCCTGTATGAAAGAAAAAGTACTGTAAGCATCTAGAAGCACTCTCAAAGAACTAAAATCAGGATCACACCAGACTTGTCAACTTCTTCTAAAATAATCATAATCAAAATAACAAAAAGAACATTTATATGGTATCATAAGGTTTGTGAATTGTTCTACCACTAACTCATTTGTGATCACCACAGAAACACTAAGAGGTAAGTACTATTATCCCCCATTTTACAACTAAGGAAACTGAAGTAGCAAAAAGGTTAAGTGATTTGCTCACAGCCAGATACTATCTGGGGTGGAATTTGAACTCAGGTCTTCCTGTATGTCCATCTCTTTACTGTATCATCTAGTTTCCTCAAAGACAAAAGAAAACAAGACAAAACAACAGCAACAACAGAGGAGACTTTAAAACACAATATTCCAAAAGGCAAAAGATAGATTTACAATACAAAATAACTTGTTCTGCAAAGCAAGGGTGCAAAAAAATGGATCTTTAACAGAACAGAGGACTCAGGCATTTCTGAGGAAAAAACCAGAGCTGAGTAGGAACACTGAAAAACAAATGCCACAGTACAGAGAAACCTAGAAAGCTAAATTTACTTAAGCAATTGGAAGGGGCTATATGATGATGAAGTAATACCATTCTAATAGGGGTGGAGAAGAGGCAAGGTAAAAAGAAAAAATAAATGTTCCTTCAGAATCTTAAAGTCTTCAAAGGGTACTAAGGCAGTTATTAAGAAAAACATTTCAGAGCTGGATTGGCTCTAAGATTTTTTTTAAAAAGGAATGAAAAGGGGCAGCTAGGTGGCACAGTGAATATAGCATCAGTCCTGGAGTCAGGAGGACCCGAGTTCAAATCAGGCCTCAGACACTTAACACAAAAACTAGCCGTGTGACCTTGGACAAGTCACTTAACCTCAATTGCCCCCCCCCCCAAAAAAAAGCAGAAAAGAGAAAGAAGGTACTAAGGAACTTTCTATTTATCATAATTGGGGTAAGAAGAATATGCAAACATGGAGAAGTGAAGGAAATGAGCACTGGATGAACTTTATTCTGAAATGGACAAAGGAAAGTTGAACATAGACACATTATTTGGCATAGAAATAGATCAAAACTCAACAGAGAAAGATAGGAGAGGTAAGTAGGAGGGTTGACGAGGAAGACAATACATAATCACAAGCAAAATGAAATTTCTGATCCTGAAGCTGGTATTAAAAGAGGAAAGAAGGGGAAGGCAGGGCAGCTAGGTGGCACAGTGAATAGAGCACAGGTCCTGGGAGTCAGGAGAACCTGAGTTCAAATCCAGCCTCAGGCACTTGACACTTATTAGCTCAGTGACTTTGGCAAGTCACTTAACCCCAACTGCCCTGCCTTCCCCCCTCCAAAAAGCAAAAAAACAAAACAAAAAAAAATGGAGGGGGGAGAGAAAATGTCTGCAGTTGCTTCTTAAACAAATGAACAATGGCTAAACAAATTGTGATATATGAACTTTGTAGAATATTATTTTGCCTGAAATGATGAAAGAAATGATTTCAGAGACTCTTGGCAGGCAAAGTGAAATGAGCAGAAGTAGAACAATTCATATAAGGACAAAAATATTGCAGCAAAAAACAACTATGAAAACTCTGATCAAAGTACTGACTGACCATTTCTCCAGATTACTCATGTTACCTACCTCCGACAAAGAGGAGCAAAGATATTCATTTTGGGATGCAGTCACTGTGGGGACTCATTTTCCTTAACTATACTTATTTGTTAACAAGGGTTTTCTCTTTTCCCCCTCATTTTTAAATGGGTGAAGTAAAACAAGGTCTGAGCAGGAGGGAAAAGGCCATTGTAACATTTATCACAGAAGGATTTTGAAGAGAAAACACAGGCAAGTACAATTTTTAAAGTAACATAGAATTTAGAATTAATTATATATTTTTGGTTGGGTTTTTTTTTTTTGCTCTTTGGAGGGCAATCAGGGTTAAGTAACTTGCCCAAGGTCACATGGCTAGTAAGTGTTAAGTGTCTGAGGCTATATTTAAACTTAGGTCCTCCTGACTCCAGGTCTGGTGCTCTATTTACTGCGCCACCTAGCCGCCCCTTATATACTATTTTTTTTAAAAGCATAAAGTATGAAATAGGAATTCTTCTGCCATGTGTATAGAGATGCTCCTTTTTGGTATCTAATTTTTTTAATTTTAGTATTTTATTTAATATTCTAGGTGAAAAAAAATGTAAGAGTACTGGACTTTGTGTCAAAGAGCCTAGGTGCGATTCCTGGCTCTGACACTAGATTTACTCCTGTAGGCAATCAATCAACATTTATTAATCTACTACTTTATGCCTGGCATTGTGTAGAGACTAGGGATACAAGAGGAAGGAATGAAACATCCTTCTCTAAAGACTCTACTAAGAGAAAATTACTTCACCTCTGTACAGTGTAGTAACTAGTTGAGAGCATGTGTTCCTGGTCCTTCAGTCAAAATAAAACTGAAATCAAATCTCACCTCTGACACCTACAATCTGTGGGAAAGTCATATAAAACTCAGTTAAGTCTCAAGTTAAATCCCTCAGTTTCCTCATCTGTAAAATAAAAGCAGCTATCCTGAAGCAATGCTATAGGGCTCAAATGAAAAAATGTATATAAAGTGCCTTGAGTTCAACATGTCAGCTTATGATGACTATTATTCTTCCCTGCCCTGTCAAAGGGAAATAATCATGTTATACTTATTCACAGGGTTATCTTAAGAAAGCCACTTTAAAACAACTTAACCTCTCAAGGGCTCAAGTAACTCTATAAGATCATAAATGATCTGTTTCCAGGAGTCAATGTGGAGACCTAGGCTCTATTCTCAACTCTACCGCTAATAACTATTCAGGTCTTGTCTCAGGCCTAGGCACCTCTCTCAGACTCTTTGCTTATTCGTTAAAGGGTTGTACTAGAGATGATCTCTAAATATTACCTACTTCTAATACCTGATGACTTTATGACACTTTACTAATAATTCTTCATTCATTTTAACCATACCAAAGAACATGTTGATTTGAATTGATCACTATTAGAAAAATAAAACTGGGGGCGGCTAGGTGGTACAGTGAGTAAAGCAGCAGCCCCACAAAAAAAAAAAAAAAACTATACGTGTAACCCTGAGCAAGTTACTTAACCCCAACTACCCTCCAAAAGGAAAAAAAAAATTCTATAATTAATACTTTTTCACCAATTTTGATTGGCATAATTCCAATTACTACAAATTAATGAGGTTTTCCTCCATCTACAAGACATGTAATCATTATTCTGGGGTTGATTCAACTTTATACTTATGCTTGTCAGAGATAATAAAACTTTTAACTAACACTTTTATTCAATCTTTTGTCTTAAGCCATACAATTCATTCACTTAGCCTAAGTAAAGGGAAGGACTTCCTACAATTCACTAAGCAATAATTGTTACACTGACATCATTATTTGTTAATCAACAATTTTGGGACCTATGATATTAATGGGAACAAGGGAGATAGATGTAAATGAAGAAAAAAGGACAGGGATGTATTTTAAAACACAGAAAAGAAATACAGAAACAAATTTAAATTAGCATAATATATAAATGCTACAGAAAGGTACAATCATCAGAGAAGGGATAATGAAGGAAGCTCATGAAAGGGGACAAACATTTTTGAGAGACAAAGAAAATGAGGAATGACATATGCAAAACTACAGAAATGGTAACAAGCAAATTAAGCATGAATCAGAGCAAATAGTGTTGTTTGAAGTAGGTGATTACATGAAATTAAGTTTTTATTAATGGTGGAGGGCTTAGAAGCTCATATAAAGGATTTTCAATTCAAACATTTATGTGAATTTGGTATGTAATAAAAGGCTATTAAAAAGTTTTCTAGGGGTGGCTAGGTGGTGCAGTGAATAGTGTAACAGCCCTGCAGACAGGAGGACCTGAGTTCAAATCTGACCTCAAACACTTAACATAAAAACTAGCCTTGGGCAAGTCACTTAACCCCAATTGTCCTGACTTCCCCCTTTAAAAAAATAAAAATAAAAAAGTTTTCTAGATGAGAAATTTATATAAATTATCTTCATATGACCATGTAAATAATTATTCGGTAATTATTAGTTAGCATTATTCAAGTCTTTTGATGCCAATATCCATCAACTAATAATAGCTACCACTATATGTAGTGCTGTAAGATTTGCAAAGCACTTTATAAACATCTCATTTTATCCTTTCAACAGCCTTGGAAGGTAGGTGCTAAGGCTATTTCCATTTTACAAAGGAAGAAACTGAGGAAGAGATTAAATTACTTGCCCAGAGTCACACCACTATTAAGTGTCTGGGGCAGAATTTGCATTCCAGTCTTCCTGACTCCAGATCCCAGTGCTCTGTCCACTGTATCAACTAGATACCTATATCTGTCTTTTAACAAGGAAAAAAAAATATGCTGGGTTTTAAGAAATGTTAATATATGAAGATCCAAATTTAACCATCTATATTATGACAGAAGTCACACAGAAGGACTTTTAAACAGGAATTTTAAGTTCACTGATGAATCATTAAGTAATTGAGACTTTGGAGAAAGGGTTAATTAAGGAAAGAGAAAGAAACTAGTGTTAGAAATTGTGGCAAAGAGAAGAACTACTTGAATACAAAAATCAATTCACATCACTGCTACATAAATTGAAATTTGTTTATACACACATATAATTCATTCAATAGAAACAAATTAGGTCTTATATTAATTACATAATATACTTTACATAAAGGAATCTGGCTTGCCTTTCATTTAACTATTTATCTGACATGATACCTTCTTACTTTCTCCTTAAGTGATTCAAATAGTTACTCTCAAGAAAGCTTAAAGTCCTGCTAGGATGTGTACAGAAATAAAAGAATATCCTCATAATATCTGTATTCTTAATAGACTTGAAAGGGTAACTTTTTCTGGTCATTTGTAGCTGAACAACAAGTAGAAATGAATTTGAATGTAGACTGCACTCTTAAAAATGCACTCTTAAAAACATTAGAAATATATCAAAACAAAAGCTATCACAGTTCAATTTCTCCACCCTCATTGGATTCTTATACTGAATTGAGGAATTCTGTACTAACTTTCTATATTCACTTTTACAGTCTCATTTTTTCTATGAGCTATAAAGCTGAAGTATTAATATAGCATTCAAGTATTTAGAAAAGTTCCCTCGAGTTTCAGGGACTATAAGTTGCTACTTTTAATCAAGTGATAAAATACTGATGAAATTCCATTTGAAGAGATGATACTCCTCTAACCAATATATAAATATTTGAAAAAAAAAATGAACATTCAAATTTGCAAACCACTACATAAAATGGTTTGTATTTATATGATACTAGAAGACTACCCAAAAGGCTCCTTTAAACAGAAGCTTCCAATGATACCCATTCAGAATGCTCTCTCCCAAAAAAATTATACCCAGCTCCGTATTTGTGAAAAATCCTAATTATTTCAGACTTTTTTTGTTGGTTGCTCATCATCAGTTTGATTAAATGTTACTAAAAAGCTCAAACCAAATGTATTTGGTATTCTGCTATTTTTATTAAACATGCAACAGAGTCACATAACCTTTCTAATTAAAGTTAAACTGTTTTTAACTAGGGTTTCACAAAGCTTAAAAGACAAACATATGGGTATGATCATCTGACTGAAAGAAACAAAAACCCAAATTTACAAAACATAAATTAAAGGCAGGATTTATGTAAATACAACTACAAAATACTCTTTATAGAAATAGATTTAAACAACTAAAGAAATATTCATTGTTTGTGATTGGTGATACTACTTAAGTTTAAATGTGTATAGCCATCTAACTAAACTAAAATACTATTCTATTGAACTAGACAACAAAATGCATTTAGAAGAACAAAAGATAAAAACTTTAAAGAGAAATAATGAACGGCAAGAATAAGTCATATCATTACCAGAGCTCAAACTGTATCATAAAGAAGTAATCATCAAAAACCATTTGATATTGGTTAAAAAAGAAAAGTTGATCAGTGGAACAGACTACCGTGTTTCCCCGATAATAAGACACTGTCTTATTAAATTTTTGGACAGAAAAAACACCAGAGGGCTTATTTTCAGGGGAGGGCTTATTTTAATGAACATTGACAGCAATTTTAATAAACAGGTAAATGTGAACAAAAAAATGTACCTTTATTCAATAATGAATTCAATAAAGAACAGGATGATGCACTCACTGCTGAAGCTCTGACTGGATGCAGCTCGGAGCACGGCGTGCGTTTCAC
>NW_027185694.1:18849456-18879185 GCF_028583685.1 Petaurus breviceps papuanus | reverse complement strand
TGTAGCGCACCTTCACTACAGTAGCAATCTCAATAGGGCTTATTTTCGGGGGAGGGCTTATTTTCGAGGAATCTTACACAGTAAGGGGAGGGCTTATTTTCGGGATAGGTCTTATCATTGGGGACACACGGTAGGTAAAAAAGACCCAGAAGAAACTGGCTACAGCAATCTAGCATTCAAAAAACCCAACGATACCAACTCTGAGATTAAGGACTCTCTATCTGACAAAAATTAATAAGAAAATAGGAAAGTATTTTGGAAGAAATTAGCTTTAGCCCAACATCTTGAACCAAATACCAGTTTAAGCTACAAATGGATATAAAACCTAAATATAAAAGGATAATCACTAAAAATCAAATTAATAGAAAGGAAAAAGGCACTTTACACAACTATGGCTAAAGAGAATTCTTAACATGAGAGAGATCATAAAACTTATAACACACAAAAGGAGGAATCCATGGCTAAACAATACCGCACATTAAAAGACCTTTGATTTTTAATGGACTAAAAGTTCAATATTTATTTCAAAGAAATAAACATGACAATCAAAAATCATAATAAGTTCTTCTTGCACTACTATTCTTTTAGACACCTTTACATCTCTCAGATTCTTTGCCTTCTGACCTCTTCTTTCATTTATACAGTGGCCACCCCTCTAGTTTAACCACCTTATCCCCTGGTAAGGTAAATTATACCAATAGTCTCTATTTCCAAACCATAGTTCTGAACATGTCACTCCTCTAATCAATAAGTTTTATTTAGTGCCTTCCCACTGTCTTTAGTAACCATACTGAATGCCAAACTTATTTTGCATTACTCTCATTGACACACACTTCCATTTACCTGATTTGGTCCTCTTGATGTTTCTTACAAACAATAATCCATTTCCTACCTCTATGCAGGCTTTTCCTTGTGTCTAGAATGCATTGCCTCTTCATTTCAGTTTCTTAGAATTCCTACTTTCTTTCAAAGCTTAACTCAAATGCCATCAAATGAGATCTTCCTGGATTTCCCCAACTTTTATTACCCCTCCCATACTCCACCAAAATTATCTTGAATTTATTTTAGACATGTATTTACCTACAGTGTACAATGCTTTCTTCCCACAGAGAATGTAAGCTCCTTGAGGGCAGAGCCTGTTTCCTTTTTTGTCTTTTATCCTCAGAATCTAGCACAGTGTCAGGCACACAGTAATTGCTAATGAATTTTTAATGACTGAACAATCAAAGAAGATTAACAGTCTCAGCATTCAGATCTGGATATTGTGTTAAATTGTGGGAGTGGCATTTAAGGACAGAGAGCATATGGACTACATCCAGAGAACAATCAGAATTCTGGAGAATGGGACAGAAGGGCTTAAAATCATGTTACAGAAGCTTATACTTGGGTATTTGGTCTGAAGAAAAGAGAACTACTTTGGGGAAAACATTTTCCCCTACTTCAAAGTACTTGAAAAGTTGTAATGTAAAAGTGGGATCAGATTTGTTTCTTTTTTGCCCCAGATGACAAAACTAGATATACTGGTTAAGAGGCTTTAAGACTTTGTTTTGACTTTCGTTTTAAGACTTTGTATTGATACAAAAAACACTTTCTAACAGTTAGATATGTCCAAATATGAAAACAGCTTCCTCTGAAGGTAGGGAGATACCCTCTCAAACTTCTCATAGCATCACAGAATTTTATATTTAGAGCTACAAGAAACCTTAAAGATTATCTAATCCAATACCTTCATTTTACAAATGAGGAATCTATAGACCAAAGAGCTGAAGTATCTTGCCTAGGATCCCAGAGAAAATGCATAATGTTGATAGTAAAAGCCTAGTCTTCTGACATGATAAAGGTCTTCTAACTCCAAATTCAATATTCCTTCTACATAGTCAAACACAACCCCAAAGCAGCCACATCTAATAATATCTAAGTCCCTCTGTATGATGTTAGAGAAGGAAGCAATGTAACTTTTGCCTTAATCTTGGAGCTCAAAAATAATTTTACTTTTTTCAAATTTAGAGTTAACAATAATTATATGTGGGATTATATATGCAGCTACTCATTGTTTCTGTCCATTGGAGATAAAACTAAAAGGCTAATTTAAATTGCTGCATAAGTGATTTAGGAATTTTCTACTACTGACAATCTTTAACACTAGATTAGGTTATTAAAGGAAATTGTCATATTTCCTTCTCCTGGAAAACTCAAGATATCAGGAGTTGCTTCAATGCTGAGAGAAAAAATGGCAAGCTGATATAAGAAGAGCATTTTAGTCTCAAGGTACAAAAACTAAGGAAAAGACTCAGATGTTGAAAAGATAGAATGGAACTAAAAATGTTAAAAACACCTTGCTCCACTAAATACACCATTACTCCATACTTATTCTTTCTTTTGAGAATTCCATGTACTTAGAGAGCTCCCTTCCCTTTCTGTCACTCCTCACAGTCAATTCAAGGCCAAGTTTTGCAGATTCTACTTCTATAACCTCTTCAACTATGCCCTCCTTTGTACTCTCACAAGAATTACTCTAGCTAAGGCATTTAAAAGCCCTTATCTCAACTATTGCCAACAGCCTCCTAAATTGGTCTCCCTCCTTTGTCTCTCCCTTCTCTAATCCATCCTCCACAAAACTGACAAAAATGATCTTCCTAAAGCCAACGTCTATAACACTACACAGCTCAAAAATCTTTTAACGGCTCCCCAAATGACTATAGGATAAATCAAAGTACTCATCCTGGCATTCAAGACCCTCAACAATGTCTTCAACCCACTTTCCAAGTTTATTTCATATTATTTCCATTTTGGTTCCAACTAAGCCAAACTACTAATTGTTCCTCAACCTTGGCAAACCATTTTCTATGCACATCTCTTCCTACCCCAAGAGTGGGAAGCAGTTCTCCCTTTTTGCCTTTCAGAATCATTATCATTCTCCAAGGCTCAACAGGTGTCATCTCTTCCATAAAACCTTCTATGCTCCTCTTCCATATTACTACCCACTGTTAACTGGGTAGTGTATGTACAAATGTTATTACTCTCCAGAACACTGTGACAAAAGAATGACAAATACAAAGAAGCTGGAGAAACTCGAGGTCTGAATAATTGATGCAGAGCTAACAGAACAATTTATACTACAACTACAATAAGAATTCAAAACTCACCAATGCAGTATCTAAATTGACTGCAGAGGACTGATGGTGAACCTTGCCTCTTGGCACAAAGAATGCAGCATGCATTTGCAAATTTGTCCAACACATTTATTTTATGTCCTTAACTATATTCATTTGTTACAAATGAAAGTTTTATAGTGCTAGAGACATATGGAAAGAGAGAGGCAGAGACAGACAGACAGAAAAGAATACCAACATTTAAAAAAGAAAATTTTTTGTAAAGTTTCTAAAATGTAGGCTGGGGGCTGCTAGGTGGCGCAGTGAATAGAGCACCAGCCCTGGAGTCAGGAGGACCAGAGTTCAATTCTGGCCTCAGACACTTAACACAAAAACTAGCTGTGTGACCTTGAACAAGTCACTTAACCCCAATTGCCCTCCAAAAAAATTTTAAAAATACATAAAAAAAAAAAAAAAAAAGCAAAATGTAGGCTTTCCTGATGCAACAGGAAGAACATGGTAGACCTAAGGCTTGGAACTCAGAAGACTCAGTTGCTTAACTAGTTCCACCACTATTAACTAGCTTAGTGATCCTGGGCAAATCTCATCTTCAGGTGTCAGCTTATTATTTGTAAAATAAAGGAACTAGATTAAATCTCTAAATTCCTTCTCAACTCAGAAACTACATGACTTCATACACTATTCATGTCATACTAAGGGGTTCAATAGGGACTTCAAAATGCTGTCATAGAAATTTAAATTAGCTGATGATGAGCCACTCTTAATGTTTAAAAAACTCTTAATGTTTAAACTTTCAGGAAGTCTCCCAGAATGCATCACTAGGTAGAATTAAACTCTGGGCTACTGATACAGTAGAATGAAGCTCTGATTTAAGACATGACACCATAATTTTTCAAACATAACTATTTCCAACTTAACAGGATAGTTGTAATTTGGTCAAACTATTTTAACTACTTATTTTTAAAAACATATCACCAAAAAAGATTACCATTACCATTGACAAGTCTACACAAAAATACATGCACACTATATGTAGAGTACTTGAAAAAAAGTATAATTAACTACTGAATACATTTTTATTATGTTTAAGAAATAAACAAACAAATCAAAATAATTTATGTACAAGAAGTATGTTCCAAACACACTGTACCTTATATATTTAAGTCCTTCAGGCCTCTATTTAGTCTATGAAATTAAAAACTGTCTTTTTAGAAGGTAAACTAACAATATTCTAGGTAAATACTAATTTTAAATTTTAAAAGAAGCTTATTTGGTAATTTGTGAAAAAAAAAAAAGACAACATCAGAATTCCTGTGAAAATCAAACAATCCAAACAACTGGAGTAAGGCTATCAGAAAATGGCCCATGGGGTGGATAGGTGGCACAGTGAATACAGCACCAGCCCTGGAGTCAGGACACGAGTTCAAATCCGGCCTCAGATACTTAACACAAAAACTAGCTGTGTGACCTTGTGCAAGTCACTTAACCCCAACTGCCCTCCAAAAAGCAAAAAAAAAAAAAAAAGGCCCACGACCCTGAAACCATCCCTGTGATACATATGAAAAGTAAATATTAAAACACACAAAGATTCTTAAACTTAGACAAGTCCTCCATAGTTATTACTTCCACAGCTTATGGTAGTTACATTGTTGACATCTGCAAGTGCTGTATTGTTTTGGGTTTACATATACTGACTCCAAACTTCTTATGACAGCAAAAGCCCATCTTTTTCTTTAAAAAAAAGCAATTGGGGTTAAGTAACTTGCCCAAGATTACATGGCCCATCTTTTCAATTTAAACAATTTACTAATATTGCTTTATGGCATCAACCTAAAATACCAGGTAAGCCAGACAACTAAAGATAAGCTTCACAAAGAGGGAAATGGCCAGGCACAATGATGTCTGTGAGCAAGCTGTAGCATATAACTTGGAACTCCAAAGAACAGGATTAAAGGATATAATCACAGAATTCCATTAAAGATGGGAATGGGATAGTCCTTTAGGAAGGATAAAACAAAGAATGAGGGAGACAGGTAGAAGACCACAGTTCTCCACCTATACCTTCTTGTTGCAAGTTGGGTAGATCACCTGCAGCAAACTTTTGGGAAAATAATGAGTCATACATGTAAGGATGTCCAGGAATGGATGGTTAGCAATCACTGAAATCAATTAGGGTCACAAATCTATTTGAGTGTAGTAATATCTGTATACCTCACTTTAAGAAAAATCAATATATGTAAGTTTCTTGAGATCACAGTTTTTCTTCATACTTTACCAGTGTTTGACAATTGTTTGTTGAATATGAAAAATTAGATTCACAAAATATTTACAACAGGTCTTCTAGGATAAGGTACCTTGGAATCTTTAAGTGAGAAATAGTCAACACAAACAACTCATAATTGAGCAGGAAACACTTTGCAATACCTCTGATGTGCCATTCCAGCCTCCATTTAAAGACTTCTAGTGATGGGGAAAGGTGCTCCTTTTCAAGTATTCCCTTATACTAAACCTCAATCTACCTCTACAAAATTTCTACTGCTTGCTTCTAATTCTGACCCAGGGCCAAATAAAACAAATCTAAATCCTTCAATGTGACACTCCTTCAAATATTTGAAGAACTATATACTTTTAATCATATTGAGACTGCTTTCCAGAAAAACCCTCAGGTCCCCCCTTTTTTAAAATCTGATGAACTTTTTTTTCATCCTTGTTTCCTCCATCCTGTCCTACCTGGATGACCCATCAGCACCTCAAATTCAATTATGCCCAAAAACCCTGATTATCTTTGCCACTCTACCTGCCCATCCCTCCAACTTACATTTTCTCTGTAGCCCCACACACTTATGTTTTCCCATGTTTTTAACTCTGGGATTATTCTTAATTGTTTTCTCTCTTCTAACATCTAATTAATTACCAAATCCTATTGATTCCACCTCAGGAATTTCTCCGTCTTCATTTCCTTTCTATTCTCACTGTCACCTCACCTTACTATTTCTCATTTCATTACCACCATCCTAGACAGCTGAAATAACCTAATAGGTATTCTCATCATCAATCTCCCCTCCAAATTTCATATTGCTATCACACTAATCTTTCTTTTATAGACAGTTATAATCATGTCACTCCCTAATCAAAAATCTTCTATGAGGTGTCTCAGCCATGTTTAAACCAAGGTAAAGGCCATCACTATCAAGAAGTTCATCAATGGCAATACTGTGAAAGCCATGGTTGTTAGGAACATCTATGAAGTCAGCATCTTCCATTCCAATGTGCTTCCCCAGCCATATGTTAATCTAGATCCATGTATAATCTACAACAATGCAGAGGATGGACATAATCCTGTGAAACAAGTAAAGATTAGACCCCTCCACCCCTTTCCAAACTTGTTTGTGTTACTCCCAGATCTATTCTAAAACTGGAGCTGTTAGCCCCATCACTCTGAACACTTCAGAAAAAAATAACCACTCTACCTACAAAATCAAAATCTTCTATGGTTCCCTACTATTCACTACATAAAGAGTTCCAACTTCATTACCTGGCATTCAAGGACTTCCTTAAAATCCTACGCTATCTTTCCAAGTTTGATTCACATTATTACTGTCCACCTATATTACATAGTCCAGGGATTCTTAATGTGGGGTAAATGTAAATCTTTTGAGTTTTTTTCCCTTTAATATATTTTGTTAACTATTTCCTATTGACTTCCTTTGTAATCCTATGTATTTTATTTTACAAATTTAAAAGTATTGAGAAGTATAGGCTTCACCAGACTACAAAAGAGGAACTTTTACACAAAAAGGTTAAGAACCTCTGATCTAGTCAAATACGCTCCCTCTCTAATCCTCAAAATTGCCATGCACCCTCAAATCTCCATGTCTTTCCCTTCACACCATTTTCCTCCCTTTTTGGAAACACCCTCCTTCCACCTGTCAAATTAGTATATAAAAATTCTATTTACACACAACTTTACAGAAACAAATCTATGATAAAAAAAAGTCAAATACTCCTGTGTAGCACTTTGGGAATTAGGAGAAAAACTATTTAAAAGTCTACTATCACATCAACCCTTTTTTTTTTATACCTCTTCTCCCAAAACCTACTTTTTTTTTTTTGGAAGGGGGAAAGTAGGGCAATTGGGGTTAAGTGACTTGCCCAAGCTCCAAAACATACTTTTGAAAAGACATTAAATATGCTGCTTTCACAATAGTATGTTATAAGCTGGTCTAAATACATTTCATACTCCTTTAACAGTAGGCCAAAGTTTATGGACAATGAAAATGTAAAGCCTGACAAAATATACTACAAAACTGGAAGGGATCTTAAAGGCCATCTTGTCCAACCATTTCATTTAACACATGAGGAAACTAAGGTGAAATTAAACAGCTTGCCCAAAGTCCCACGGGTAGTAAATATGTAAGGACCAGGATACAAATCCAGGTCCTCTGATACCAAATTCACCACCCTTTATATTGTACCATGTTGCTTCCTTAAAGCTCTAAGTAGTTCTTCAACATGTAATTTGGATGCTTCAAGTATTTCCTGCAGCTCCCCCTCCTTTTGTCACTTCAAGATTAATTAGAACTCCTACCTTCAAAACTTGGTTCCAGTCCTACTCCCTCCAGCAAGCCTTCATTACCAACTCCCTGATTATGGAGGTAGAGCAGGGATAACAGGTGGATGACCAGAGTACTCAACTCCCTCTTCTATCCCCAACCCAAAATAACCCTCCTAGATCAATGCCTATAAGATAGTACTTTGTTTTACAACTTTCTAATGCATTTATGTAATACTGTGTATCTTTTACCCCTTCCTAGACTGCAAGCTCTATAAAAGCAAGGGCAGTTGGATTTAAACTTTTTAAAAATTACCTCCTACCTAGAAAAAAATACCTGCATACTGTAAATACCTGTTTGTTTGTTTTTTTAACAAATGACCATTTTTCATTTGCTCCTCACCATATATTGTCTCCTAGTGTTACCTTTATCTATCTCCCCCAAACTACACTTATAAACAAAGTGAGCTGTTTGTGGGAAGAGTATCTTAAGCTTCTTTGTATCTATAGAACCTGGAGCAATGCTTTACATGTAGTAGGCCTTTAATAAATGCTAGTTAATGCTAGCATTTACTCAAATGTTAGATTTGAGTCTACATTAAGAGGGGTATTAAAACTAAAGTGACAGTGGAGGAGGCCAAGATCATCCTCCTATATTCAGTCACTGTAAAAGTTCTCCAGACTAGTTTGTTTCCTTCTACTCTCAGAATCATAAAATGTCAGAGCAGGAATCAACCTTCAGGATCTCATAGGCCTCAGAGGTGAAGTGATATGTCCACTCTCACATAACTAGTAAATATAAGAAGCAGAGCCAGGACTCAAAATTCAGGTCTTTTGACTCCAAGCTTAAAGATCTTTCCAGTCCTCTCATTCCCCATATTTTCAGATTCTTTACAGACTCAATTTACTCAATATTCCCACTATTTACCCAAATCCAAATGTTCAAATCTCTGAAACTACACATAAAGCTCATTAAACACTAACTCCAAGTTAGTCCCAATTTCTCCCTGGGACTCCTACATAACCCTTCTCCAATATAAGCATAGCAAGTGGTTTTCTCTAATTCCATACTCTGGAGGTCTTACTTCACTCCCATATCTCAGGAAACATATTCATCCTTTTGCTGGTATATTTCATGTATTAAATAGTAGTTTATCTGTTTAATATATATCCCTAATATCTTCATCCATATCATTATGACCTGTCTCAAATTATTGGCTACTAAACAGCAAGGCTGTTTAAGTTGCTTTGTAATAATACCTTACAAAGGACCCCATACAAATAATATTAATGATGTTGATTAAGGTTTAAACTAGGGATTAGAATGAAGTTTGTCTGTAGAATTAAATTTGGGCTATCTGTATTACCTATTAACAAATATAATTATTAAGAGTTTTGAATTTTCTTTTTTCATCCTCAGAAACCAGAAAATCTCCCTCATTTGTTTCAAGAGAAGGGCATAAAAAGAAAAATCGACAAAAGTGAAAATCTTTTTTTAAGGAACTTTGCTGGGATTAGCAGTATGTAGCTAGAAATAACTGGGTGTTTATATTTGGAAGATCCTTTATGGCAATAGTATAACCAGTTTATGTCCATTTATACAATTAAAGCTTAAAACAAACTAAAGCACTACCAAAGCAAAAATATGCTATCAACACTCTCTGCATTAAGGTTACTCAGTTTGAGGACCCAAATTTCTGAAGTTGATATTCTTTGCTTTCCACTTAAAGACTTCATATTCACATGCCAAAATTAAAAGGAAAAGGGGAAAAGATTCTATCTTAAGAATGTTCATAGAACAATTTCAGTCACCTATGCTGTGCTTTGCTGAAAAGAAATGATTAAATTACAGTTTTCATATTTCTTAGGAAAAAACATACAAAAGAAATAAAAGATTTAGTATAAAAATAAACTCCAAGTCAATCAACTAAAAATTTTTATTAGCTGATTACTAGCGCCATTTCTCCCACTGGTTTATGTTTTTCCTTTTAACTGTTCAAGAACCTGTGCAAAAGAGCATTTGTCATTTTTCAACACTGGTAACAGTAAATAACATGCTATTAAAAAAACTGGTTGGGAGATGGGGCACTATTTAAAAACAAAGGCAAGCTAAAGTTTCTGTTGCAAAGTATGCAGTTGTTTTTTCTGTTGTGATAAGTTACATTAGATACAAGTGTTTTCACAAACTTTCATTTCAGAGTGTACATCTATAGGCATAGGCATTGCAGCAGCAATATAAGTCAATTTAGACTCACTCATTATAAAGTGATTTTCAGATGTTATCACTGAGATGAAAAGGTTTCATTTGAGAAAGAATGTCCTTAAACTTGTAACTATAAGACAAATTTTTACGGCACAAAGACAGATTTTCAAAAAGAGGAAATATGAAGAGTTCTCAAAGCTGTAATAGGGAATAAGGTAATGAGTACATTTTTTAAAAAAACACAAAAATTAGTGACATGAAAAAGTCTAAAGATGTTATTATATAAAGAAGCCTTCAAAGAAGTTGTCCTAATGAATAAGCATGGTTGAACAAAAACGGATATTTAACAAAAAGTCACAATGAATTTTTCTATCAAATTCTAAGAATTTTAAGTTTTAAAATAAAAGCAGACAACCACTTTGTTTTTAAAATAACCTAAATTAAGTTCAGTCAAAGGTGGAGTTTAATTTTTAATGGGACACTCGGCTTGCATACATTTATTTAAAACTATCCCTAATTGTTAGAAATAGAAAATTAAATACATAGTAACTTTTATGATATATTATTATTAATGTTTCAGGTTTAGGAGAGTGACATTTTAAGTGGATAGTTTCCAAAGTAACTTAATATTATCCCTGGAAACAAGCTTGAATTTTTAAAGATTAAGTTATCATTATAGACTGCATCACATAAGTTTTTGGATTTCATTACTTAAAAATGTATTATTATCAGTTAAAAACTACGATTGAGATTGATATTGTTGCTGTCTTGCAGATTCAGAAAAAATTTCTAGTCACCAGTCTTTCAGGCTGGATATTTCTTTCCCTTACCAAAATGCAGTCCTGCCACACACGTTTCAACACACTCCGCAGCAGATACACTCATCTGTTATCACCACACAAAATAAACACACTGCACCTTACTTTTTTTTTCCTCTTTGGAAAAGTCATTTAGCTTCGAAACCCGTGTAAGGCTGTACCCTAGCAAATTAATCTCAATCGGAGTACCTTTTTCACTGCCTTCCATTCGCTTAACTTCCTTCCTTCAAACTTGGAAGAATTTTCTTAGGTGATCAAGGTTAGGGTGGAACGAGGGTGAGTGAAGGTTTAGTGGGGAGATGGGAACAATTTTACGTGGAATGCCTTTGCAATGCCTACCCAGATAAGAAGGTTCACTCCTCTTCGAAACCCCACCACCTCGGCCATCGCTAACATCCCATTCATCTAGATAAGATCCCAAAGCCTTTTCCAGGGAGAAGCCCCCTCCCCCGTTCATTGGTGATCTGAAATGGCTACTCACCTTTGGCGTGGAAAGTGACAGGTAATTCAAAACAGGGTCCACGGACACTAAGCCTAACCCTCACTGCAGGCTGGGCCTTCTCTCAGTTCCCTGAAACCTACATTACATCTCGACCCTCTAAGACTCCCAGGACACTTGGCTTCGATCAGATTCACTTCTCACCCTCTTCCCCTCCGGCACTCCAACCCTTTACATTTTCAACCATCTTCCTCCTCCCCAGATTACAACCAAATCCCCTCCTCCCCCCAAAAAGGCCCCCGTCCTCACCTGTATTGTCACTGGCTGAGAACCCAGGCGAGTTGAGTTTGGCTCGTTTGTTGGGCGGTGCGTCCAGCAAGTTCTCAGCCATTTTAGCCGGCTCTCGAAAACAGCCCCGCGGGTGGGGGTAGGAGCTGCGAAGGGTCCGGGGCAATCAGGAGACAATCCGGAGCGGGGGGGGGGGGGGGAGTGCGGGGGCGGGGGCGGGGGGGGGGGGGGGGGGGGGGGGGGGGGGGGGTTGGGGAGGGTTCGGAGAGCAGCCCCGGCCGGACAGGCACCGAGAGGGAGCGGGAGGTGGGGGGTGGTGTCCGAGTATGTGAGTGAGTGTGAGATGGGGGGGTCGGAAGAGGGGAGGGAGGCCAGTGAGCTGGGGGGCCGGTGGAGAAATCACAGCCACAGCAACAGCGCCCCGCAGCGCTCACCGCCCGCCCCCGGCCGCGGCCGCTGCCGCCGCTGCTGCTGCTACCGGCCGCGGCTCCCTCATCCCCTCCCCGCCGCGGTAGCGGCGGCGGCCCGGGACTCCCCCCCGCCCTCCCGAGCGCGACACTCCAAGGAGGGGGGGGCCGAGGCGGCCCAGCTGCCCCCCCGGGGCCCAGCTGGCAGCGACGGTGCCCGGCTGGGGCGGCTCAGTCAGTCCCGGGGAACATGGTGCCTCCCGCCCGCCTGCCTCCTCCTCCTCCTCCTCCTCCTCCTCTTCGTCTTCGTCCTCCTCCCTCCCCCCCCTTCTCGCCCCACTTAATTAATTAATTCTCTCCCCGCCCGGTGGGAGGGGGGCTTCGGGGTTCGCTCCCCTACTCGGTTTGAGGAGCTGGAGCCGCCGCCGCCGCCGCCTTGAGGAAAAACAATGCGCGAAGCGGAGCCTCCGCCGCCGCCGCCGCCGCTGCTGCCCCCCCCACCCCCGTTCCGCCGCCGCCGCCGCCGCCGCCGCGGCTCCGGGAAGCCGAGCCGAGAGCCGTGCGGGGCCGCCGGAGCTGGCGCCGAGGGCCGGGCGGAGCGGGCCGGGCGGGCGGAGTGGGGTGCGCGGGCGGTTGTGGGGCCCGGAACCGGCGGGGCCGAGTGGATCGCGCTCGAAGCCCCGATCGGGTCCGCGACAAGATGGCGGCTGTTGATTCCTCAATTAAAAAAAAAAAGAAAGTTTTTTTTCTTCTCTTTTCCAGAGCCTGAACGGGAGGGGGAGGGGGCGGGGCACGTTGGTGCGTCACCACCACCGCCACCCCCCCGCAGCGTCACCACGCACGGCCCCCGCCCCGCCCCCCTCCACCTGCACCCGGGAGCGGCCGGAAAGATACGAACGCGCCCAGGCGGAAAGGGCCGAGCGACCGGCCTGGTGTGCGTAGTGCTGCCGTGTTGTGGCGGACAGCGCCGCCCTTGGGCCGAAGGAGAGACGTGAAGGGACGTGGGCGTTTGCAAGAGACTTTTTTCTTTGCTCTTGCTTTAGGTCCCTAAGTGGGACCCTGGAGGGCCCGGGGTGGGGTGAGGGGGGCGGGCAGCCCTTGGCTAGTCTATTAAAGTGTTCATGTTAGCGCTGTGTGTGACCCAGGCTAAGCCTTGGTCACTAAAGCGGCCGGCCGGGGTGACCGACGAGATTGCTTTTACAGCCTCCTCTTTTTCCTCCCATTAATTTTGCTGAGTTTGGTAGGATTCGGGTTTTTTTCTTTTTCTTTTTTCAGTGTTATGGACCAGGAAGGGGTGAGTCGTGTCCTGCCCGTGGCCTGTTCGGACTTTTGTTCGGAAAAAGTTGTCAAAGGAGCAGAAAGTTAAAAAAAAACCCAAACTTTGACATTTTGGGTTATAGGTGAATTTCAGGACAGGTAGCCATAGTCTGTCTGGGTTTTCTGGCAATCTGCTGTGCAGACTGGGTTTTCTTATATCACATCTTTACCTACCTTCCCAGAGAGTCGACTTTCTTCCCATCAGTACTGTAGAACCAGGGTTCCCAAAGCCCTCTAAGTCTGAAATTGCAGCACACTTTGCTTCTGAATATTTGGGGGTGTGGTGGGGTGAGGGGAAGTTGGGAAGGGGTCAGGGTCCTGATATTTTATCCATGTGGGGAACTCTCAATTTCAAATCTCCTTCCAACAAATGCACATCTCATCTGTAATTTAAAGCTGCCTGGGGTGCTTAGATAAGTAAGTGACTTCCCTGGGTTAAGCAGACAATAAATGTCACAGGCTGGACTTGAACCGGAGGTCTTTCTGACTCAGACTGGATCTCAATCGAATACCCTGTGTTCCCTCTCTATCCACTAGGCCTAATTTATGATAATTAGAGGAGGGCCAAGTCTAAGGCTCTTCCCTGTCAATGTTCTCTTCCAGCCTTGTGAGAAGTCTCCCCTGCTTCTCTCCTGGCTTTATGACCCAAATACATGATACTTTCTCTCTCCAGGTGGCTGGTGCATGAGTGAAAGTTCAATTCAACAAACTTTTGTTAAGTGATTACTATGTGCCAGGCAGTGTGGTGGCGCTGGGGATACAAAGACAAGAGTAAGACAGTTCTTATCCTCAAGGAATTTATAGTCCACTAAGGAGATACAACTTGTCCACTGAGAAGTAAAGACAGGATACATGAAATAGATACAAAGTGATAGGAAAGGGGAGGTTAACAACTGGGGAAATCAGAAAAGTTCTTTTAAAAGTGGAAGGTAAGGGGCGGCTAGGTAGCACAGTGAGTAAGAGTACCAGCCCCAGAGTCGGGATGACCTGGGATTGAATCTGGGCTCAGACACTTAGCACCCACCCCGAAACACCTGGCCATGTAACCTTGAGCAAGTTAACCCCAATTGCTTTTAAAAAAAAGTGGAAGGTAGCACTTCAAGTGAGTTTTGAAGGATGCCAGGGGATCCAGGAGGTAGACATAAGGAAGGAGAGCTTTCCAGGTAGGAAACATAGCCTGCTCAAAGACAGATAAAAGATAGAATGTCATGTAGGAGGAACTAGCAACTTGGCCAGTTGGCCTAGGACTTAGGGTACAGAGTCGTTGGAAATCACCTTAGAAAGTTAGGCTGGTGCCAGATGTGGAGCACTTAAAAGCCAAACAAAGAAGTTTGTTTTCTATCCTAGAGGAAATAGGTTAGTGACTGGAACTTCTTAAGCAAATCAAAGTTTTAGGAATATCAATGAGGCCCTGAAATGGAGTAGTTGTGGTAAGAGAGAAAGAGACAGTGAGATGGAAGAGGTATTTTAAAGGGAAAATAAATAAGTCTTGGTAAGTGATTGGATATGGTGGGGGAAAGGGGAAGGGTACTAAAAGAGTGGGGATCAGAGAAAATGATTCTTGGGTCTCAAACATGGTTTGAAGCTATTTGGTTGTATTGCTTTTCTGGATTGGAAAAGGCTTGACCTTTAAAAAACTGAGTAACTAGGAGCATGGTGGTGCCCTCAAGAGAGAAACTGAGAAGAAAGGAGGAAGTTAAGTAATTCAGTTTTGGACAGGTTGGATTTAACATACTTAGGGGACATCAGTAAGTCAGTCAACAAGCTTTTACTAACTGCTTACTATGTCCTGGAGTGTACCCAGGTATAGGGGATGGAAGATCAGGAACCTCATCTCCTCCTGGCTTCCTCCCAGCTAATCCTATCTTCTACTAGAAGCCTTTCCCATCCCTCTTTAATTCTAATTCCTTCTCTCTTTTGATTATTTCCATGTGTATACTTATTTGTACATTGTTTGCTTGTTGCTTCCCCCTCATTAGATTGGGTGTACCTCTGAGGGCCAGGATTGTCTTTTGCATTCCATTGTACCCTCAGTGCTTAGCACAGTGCCTGGCCCATAGTAGATGCTTAATAAATGCTTATTGACTGACAAAGGAGACTAAGTAGGAGCAATCAAATAATGGAAGAGAACCACGATAGAGCAGGGTCACAAAAACCCAGGGAGAAGAGCACATGTACAAGGAGAGGGGAGTTGACAGTGAGGACTAAGGAAAAGCCATTGAATTTAGAAATAAATCAGTGGTAGCTTTGGAAAGAACATTTTCCCTCAAGTGGTTCATTCTGATAGACCTATCAGACCTATCAGATAAGTGATGTAATTTCACCTATTTGACCTGGAAACTAGGTCATCCTTACTATTTCTTGGCCATTTCCAAATCATACCACTGTGCTTATACCTTCTGCCCTGACTTTCCAATTCTAGCTCCCCTTAATTGTTGTATTATTAATCTCTCAGAAGGTAAGTTCTCTGAGGGTAAAGTCTGGCTCACTTACTTATATTTGCATGGCCAGCATCTGATAGGACACTGATAATAATTATCCTTGATAATTTTTTTTCCCATTCATTCATTGAAATGGGTTAAGTGAATAGAAGCTGAGAAAGTAGAGGGTCAGCAAAGTGCCTGGCACCAGTAAGTACTTGAAAATCATTTGTTGAGTCATTGATTGATTCATGGAAAGAACATTCAAACTGAAGACCTAAGTATCAGTGTCCAGTGAGAATGTGGGGGACCAAGTCTCTAGAACTGAATTTTTGTTCCTTTGACTGTAGGGAGAGGGCCTACACCTGTGATCTCTTTAGTTTTAGAGAATTTTCAGGTAACAACAATGAAGTCTACACCTTCTTTACAACTTAAGAGAGTTGTCTAGAGAACTGAGAGGTTAACTAGCTATCCCAAGGTCACACAGACAGTATGAACCCAGTTCTTTCTCATTCTGAGGCCTTTACTTAGTCCACTATCCCATGCTATTCTTTAAAATGGGGATAATAATATTTGCTCCTCTGTACCTTGGAGGTTATGAGAAAAGTACTTTGTAAACCTTATAATCACTATATATGTATATATACAAAGCTGTTATTCCACTATCTCCACCTCAAGTCTGGTTGTCCTAAAGAAAATGCTTGGTAAATGGTAAGGCTTATAAAACTGTTGTGAGTGAAGCCAGGGGACTGATTCTGTTGATTTTTGAGTTGTTCTGCATCTCTGACTTGAAAGAGTCTTGGCCTTTAAAAAGCAGGGGAATGTTCTTGAAAAATGTCCTCCCTAGGATTATAATTACAGTGGAATCAAGCCATATCAAGTGAAGATTCTCCCATAACATCCCACTATCCATGATTTGCTACAGTGATTTTTTTCCACCTTGCTAAGAAAAAAAGAAGCCAACAAGTGTTTTCAATATATGTCTGATCCTACAATAGGCTGAGAGATAGGCAAAAGAAAGCTTTCAAATCCAATTCCAACCATTGATCTTGAGGGTCTCACAGTAGAGAAGGGGAAACAAGACATAAACTTGGATAAACTATACACCGTTAACAGAGAATCCAACATGTGTCACATCAGTCCCTCTTCCTATACTCACATAGCCATCACCCTAATTTCAGCCCTCAACACTTCTTTCCTGGAATATTGCAATTGCCTCATAATTATTATCCCTGCATCCAGTCTCTCACTTCTCCAAATGATCCTCAATGCAGATGGTAAATTGATATTCCTAAAACATAGGTCTGCCCTTGTCACTCCTCAAGAAGCTTTGGTGGCTACCTATTGACTCTAGGATAAAATATAAACTCTGTTTGGCATTCCCCAACATCTAGCTCCAACCTACCTTTCCAGTCTGATTACACAATACTCTCCCTTATGAGCTCTGTGTTCCAGCCAAACTGGCAGTTCTTCCCTATACTTGACATTCCATCTCCTCCCTTTGTTGCTTTGTGCTGTCTTCCTTGCCTGGAATGCTCTCCCTCTCATCTCTGGCTCTTGGAACCCCCACCACCCTTCAAGGAACAGCTTAAGTATTATCTCCTATGTGAAGCCTTTAGCACGTTCTGCCCCAATTACTTTGTTTTGTATTTACTTGTCTGTGTACATGCTGCTGTCTTCCCCCTAAGATGTAAGTTCTTTGAGGTCAGGGAAGTCTGTTTTTGTCTTTGTATTTCTTAATAAATATTTGATGACTTGAATGTCTCTAGGTCAGTAAGACTTAGCCCAGTAGCGGAAGCAGATGACAGGAAGTAATCCAGGACTGGGGTTCAGCAAGGTATGAGTGGCCAGAAAACATGGGAAAAGGGAGTCAAGGGTAGAAAACAGTTTATAGTTGAACTTATTAATCATAGGGTCAACTATGGATAGAGCAGGAGACCAGGGCATCAGGGATGGACTAGAACAGAGAGAAAGAGATGAAGAGACTGAAGGTTATGATGAGGAAAAAAGACATTTAGGAGTGAAGCAGGAGGAAATGGAATTGTAAAGGTTATGACCAGAAAGAGGAATTTCTTTGCTCGTGGGAGAGGACATTAATTTGTCTTTTGAAGTTCCAAAGTATAAAGATAGGGATTGAGCTGAGGAGGAAGATTGTGAGCCAAGTATTGGGCTCCTTGAGAAAAAAATGGGAGGATTCTCTAGAGGCTGAAAACTGTCCAGGTCAAGGATCTCCCATGTCTCCCATGTCACACAATCAATTCCAAAGTTCTTAAGAGAGACCTTGAGAGGGTCCTTGTATCGCTTCTTTTGACCACCATGTGAATGTTTGCCTTGTGTGAGTTCTCCATAAAATAGTCTTTTTGGCAAGTGTACATTTTGCATTCGAATGATGTGGCCAGTCCATTAGAGTTGCACTCTCTGAAGTAGAGTTTGAATCCTTGGCAGTTTAGTTTGAGAAAAGACCTCAGTATCTGGTATCTTATCCTGCCAGGTGATCTTCAGAGACTTCCTAAGACCATTCAAATCGAAGCACTTCAGTTTTTGGCATGGCACTGGTAAACTATAGAAGTTTCACAGGCATATAACAATGAAGCCAGCACAATGACTCTATGGACGTTCATTTTGGTAGTCAGTCTAATACCTTTTTTCTCCCACACTTTTCTTCATAGCCTCCCAAACACTGAGCTAGCTCTGGCAATTTGTATGTCAACCTCATTATCAATGTGTATATCTCTGGGAAGTACACTACCAAAGTAAGTGAACTTGCCCACAGCATTCAAAACTTCTCCATTTGCTGCAACTGATGGTTCTACATATGGATGGTGTGGTAGTGGCTGATGGAGCACCTGTGTTTTCTTAGTGTGAATTGTTAGGCCAAAATAAGTACAAGCACCAGAGAATTGATCCATACTTTGTGGCATTTCAGCTTCAGAGGCTGTATTCAGTGCACAATCATCTCCAAACAGAAAATCATGCACCAGTACTCCCTCCAGTTTGGATTTGGCTTGCAACCTTTTCAAGTTGAAGAATTTACTATTAATGCAGTAGCTGATCTTGATGCTGTGTCCATCCTCATTGAAAGCATTTGACAACATGGTTGAAAACATCATGCAAAAAAACATGGGACCAAGCTCCATTAGTGACTGGGAAAGCACAAGGTCATTGTCCATTATCCAGAACTTGGACAAGCATGCTGCCATGAAATTGACGTACAATGCTGATGAACTTCTCTGGGCAATCAAATTTTGACATAATTTTTCATAAGCTCTCATGACTGACTATATCAAAGGTCTTCATTAGATCTACAAACATTGTCTACAGACCTCTGTTCTGCTCCTGACATTTCTCCTGGAGTTGTTGGGCAACAAACACCATATTGACTGTTCTTTCTCAGCCCTTTCTGAAGCCACACTGGCTCTCAGGTAGGTGACCATCTTCCAGGTGAAGGATTAGACCATTAAGGAGGACTCTGGCAAGAATCTTGCCAGCAATAACTGAGAGCTCCCACTGTGATTGTCCCAGGATAACTTATTTTCTTTACCTTTATAAAGATGGACAAAGGAGGCATCTTTAATGCCCCCTTTTTTGGGGGATAACCTCCTGTAAATTTCTGCTGGTATGGCATAAGCACTAGGTGATTTGCCACAACAGAGGGTATTCAATATCTCTTCTTTAGTTGTTAGAGAGGGATTGACTTCAGCCTCAGGTATATAGTCAGTGGCTGATTGATGACAATCTGTTGAGAGCATTATGGAAGTGTTCAGCTCATCTCTCTAGGATCATGTTTTTATCACTAATCAATGTAGTTCCATTGGTATTGAGTAGTTGAGATGCCCCATAGGTCTTTGACCCATAAATAGACTTTAGGGCATAATAAAAGCACTTTGAATTGTTACTATCAGCATAAAACTGAATACCATCTGCCTTCTTAGTGGGCTAAGAATCCTGCATCTGTCTAAGCTTTGCTTGTACTTTACTTTTGATGGAATCAAATGCTACCTTCTTAGAGATGGATAAACTATCCTGCTGGTAAACCCTGTGGAGTTCTCATTTTTTCATTTAACAGTTTCTGAATTTTCCCATCATTTTTATCAAACCAGTCTTGGTGTTTGCAAGTGTTCTGACTCAAATGAACAAATCTCTGAAAGCTTCCCACTTCTCTTCTGCTCTGCTGTTGCCAACTCTGTGTTGGCTTAGCTTTCTCTCCAAGTTAGCAATAAACTGTTCCCACTCAGAGAAGAGCTCTAATCTGTTGATATTAATTTTTCTGGTAGTCATTTTGCCTTGGGGACACCACTTTTGTTGAATGCCAATATTTAGCTTGGAGATGATAAGTCTATGATCAGTCCAGCACTCTGTGTCACACGTTGCCTTCATCACTCTCACATAGTCCATTAAATGCCAATGTTTGCTTCAAGGGTGCATTGCATCTAGGTAAAGAGAAGACAGTGTTGGTCATGAGATGCACAAGTCTTCAGTAGTAAGTGACCCTTGCTATTGCTATTTCCAACTCCATTCCTCCATAGGACTCACTTTCAAGTCTGGTAGTCTGAACCTACTCTGCCATTAAAATCACCCAAAATTATAAGCTTGTCTTCTCTTGGCACATTGATGATAATGGTCTCCAGGTCTTCATACATTTTTTCTTTGACCTCATCAGGGTTTGTCATGATGGGAGGATAGGCACTGATGATAGTGGATTGACATTTTCTTGCAAGTGTCAATTGCATTGTCATGAGCCTGTCATTCACTCCTTTTGGTAGGCATACAAGCTTATTGACTAGATTAGTTTTGATTACAAAACCTACACCAGTTTCATTGTGCTGCTCTTCACTGAGGCCACTCCAGAAAAATTTGTATCCAGCTCCAACTGTAGTAAGCTGACCTTCATTTGCAGCCTTGTTTCACTCAGGGTTGCTATTTGGATGTGATACTTGCTGAGATCTCTTGCAGCAAGAGCTGTTCATCTTTCAGATCTACTGAATTTTGTGTTGTCTATAAATGTGCACACATTCCACGAACTGATGGTGAATGGAATTGTCTTTGCTGACGTTTTTGTACATTTTTTTGTGTTTCAACCACAGAGTGGGATTCCCCATATGCCATGGTGTAAAGCCAAGCACAAGCAGCTTTCCAGAGGACTGCTACTGTGAATAGCTTTAAGGTTCTGATCATATAGTATAGTGAACTCTCTATTTATTCAACAATAAACTAAAGCAAAACATTCACAGAAACCAAAGTTCAACATTCAAAATGATATAACATAACAACTTATTACTAAAGTGGTCACATAGTTTTAAACAAAAGATATCATTCAGTAAGTCCTTAACTCAATCATCCTTAAGGAGAAATAATCCTTAAGGGATATAAAGTAGAAGGGTCTCTCACCCCTAGGTCACATTGTCTTAATCTCATCAGTCAGAAAGTCTTCTTTTGTCTTGATTGGAAACTAGCTTCCAATCATCCTTAACTAAATCATCCTTAAAGGGTACAAAGTACAAAGTTCTTCCACCCCAGGTCACAATAAATCATGATCTTGTCAGTCAGCACTAAGTACCCAAGGAAAGGTCTTCATCTTTTTTTTTTTTTTTGCCTTTTGGAGGGCAATTGGGGTTAAGTAACTTGCCCAGGGTTACACGGCTAGTTGTGTGTGTGTGTGTGTGTGTGTGTTATGTCTGAGGCCAGATCCGAACTCAGGTCCTCCTGATTCTGGGGCCTGGTGCTCTACTCACTGTGCCACCTAGCTGTCCCAGGTCCTTTCATCTTGACTCCAGGCTGACTCCCAAACTCCATTGTTCCTCTTCTGTGCTCCCAGCTCTTGTCTGAATTCACTCAGCCACCACCTGGATTCACAGGTAAGCAGCTCCCAGCTCCTGTTCCTATTCCTGTTCCAGTTGCTGTTTCTGTTCCTGTTCGAAGCTGATGGTGACCAGTCCAGCTCAAGCCCTTCGAAGTCTCTATTTCTGGGAAAAGAAAACTTAACAGAGCCACAAAAGTATCTACACACATCAAGCTTAGCAGAGTTACAACAATATTCACACACATTGTCAGCACTATAATCTCAATTCATTTTCTGCCTGTGAAATCAACACAAGTCAACAAACAGGGTACTTCTATCTGACAAAATACCACAATTCAATAGATAAAATCCTTCTATGTGACAAAGTAACACAATCAACAGATTCTTTCTGACACAGTAACACAATCACAAGTCAATAGATAAGAGTACTTCTCTCTGACAAAGTACACAAATCAACAGACAGAATGTTTCTGTCTGAAGAAGTGACACAAACACAAATCAACATAGACAGAACAGACAAACAGAGTGCCAGGCACCACAATATTCTCCCTCTCAGTTCTGCTCTGTCCCAACTGTGCTCAAGCATTCATATATCATCAGCTCTTCCCTATTCTGCTCACTTCTTGTGTCCTTCCTGTTCTAGGCTTTGGCAAGTTCCTCCCACTGTGGGCTTCACAGGTTCTGTTTCTAACAAAGACTTGATATAATCACAGGTGAGGCTCAAAGGCACATGAAGAGCTGAAATAAGGTGCTAAATACTTGAATAACTGAAACAAGGGAGGCAAGTATTCCTTTGCTTGCCATTACACATGGTAATCAAGCCAGGGTTGGGTAAACAGACAATTTTTAGGGCACCTCTAGTAGCTTCCAAGGCTGCTCAGACCCCTGGGGCTGGGGGGGGAGGGGGGGGCTGCCGAATCCCACTGCTAATTCTAGTGAGAAAATGACCCTATGGCCTGTGTGCAGGATTGTGACTACAGTTCCCAGTGTATTCATATCTGCTGCATTGTCACTTGCCTGTCACCGCTGGACTTTGAGATAGGTAAAATGGTAAAATGGTATGAGTGATGTCTTTTGATTCATGCATAAATTAGATTTAAATGAGGCAGAGTTGTACAAAGTTGTTGATCTCACTCTCTCCTTGAGTCATCACAGCCCAGTGGCAGGACAGAATCTATTGATGGCTCAGGATGCAATAGATGACCTTGGCATCTTTACTGTCTAACCAAGCTCTCAGTGCTCCATAGTGCCAGCTTTAGTTGCCTTCATGGCCATTGGAACACATTGTTCTCATCCGTTGTACCAGGGGATATCTTCAAACGCTTGGGGTAGACATGCCCCTAACTCACCAACAGCTTTAACACACGTCAGTTACCCTCAACCTGGTTTAGACCCATCTGCTGAAGTGGTTTACTGGGGTATGACCACAGTATATGCTACAGCTTCTTGGAGCCACAGATGGGAATTAAGTGGAATAGGTGGACACCAAAGGTAGAAAACAGCCCTGAAAAGGGCTCAGCAACCTTCACATCAGAGGTACTAGTCTTCCCTGAACATGCCCTACACCCTGGCTAGTCAGGCTTCACAATGTAGGTGGTCCTTGAAGGCCTCATTCTTTTTACTCCATATTCTATTAGTTGCCAAGACCTTTTGTTTCTGCCTTTATAACATCTCTCTTGTATGGCTTCTTTTCTCCTCTGACTGCCACCACCCTAGTGAAGGCATTCATCACCTCATGCCTGGACTACTGCAATAACCTGTTAGCTGGTCTCTGCTTCAAGTCACTTTCAATTTCAACACATCTGCCACTCAAGCCATCAAACTGACCTTCCTAAAGTGTAGGTCTGACTATTTCATCTCCCCATTTAATCAACTCCAGTGACTTCCTATTACTCCCAGGATCAAATATAAAATCATTTGACTTATAAAACCCTCCATGACCTGGCCCCCTTCTTGCCTTTCCAGTCTTCTTATACCATCTCCCACCCCATGTATACTGATCTCCTTGCTGTTCATCAAATAAGATGCTCCCTCTATTAACTCAAGCATTTTCACTGACTATCCCATACCTGAAATGCTCTCCCTCTTTATCTCAGTCTCCTAGCTTCCCTAGTTCTTTCAAGTCTTAGCTAAAGTTCCATCTTCTCCAAAAAGTCTTTCTGGAATTCTTTTAATGCCGGTACTTCCCCTCTGTTAATTATCTCTAATTTATCTGGTATATATATCTTGTTTGCATATAGTTGTTTACATATTCTCTCCCCTATTAAACTGTGAATTCCTTGAGAGCAAGAGCTGCTTTTTGTCTTCCTTTGTATTCCTAGCTCTTAGCTAGGCACATAGTAGGTGCTTAATAAATTCAAATTGACTGACAGAAATAGGGAAATCAAGAAGAGAGTGGGTTCAGAAGGAATTGTAATGAATTCTATTTTGAACCGGTTGAGTTTGAGATGCCTGCAGGACATCCAGCTGGAACTGATCAATAGATAGTTGGTGATGCTGGACTGCAGTTCAAGAGAGACCAGGACTAGATATATAGATTGGGAGTCATCTAAGAAAAGCTAATCAATGGAATTTTGGACAGGTTGTTTTCAAAGTGTTCAGGTAGAGATGACATGTAGGCAATTGGAGATGCCAGGTGAAACTCAGGTGAAAGGCCAGGACTGGAGATAACTGCATGGATATAGTACTTAAAGTTAGACATGAGCACCCAGATTTTGAGCTGGAAGATATCTTACATGTCATCTGATCCAACCCCTTCCTTCATTTTTACAGGCAATGAAAATGAGGCCCAAGAAGGGCTAAGTGACTTGACTAAGATTACCTAGCTAGTAAATCTCAGAGCTAGTATTCAAAACCAGATCTTAGGACCTGTGTGCTTTATCCTATTCCATGCTAGCTATGAGAGTAAGCAAAATCACCTACTGAAAAGCATGTTGAGCAACAAGCAGAGTGCCAGGAAAAGACCTTTGAAGATTTCCTCACATTAGAATATTGGGAAGGGGAACCAGAGGATTAGTTAGATCCTTGCTGTCTATTAAGGGATGACATATGGACTGATGACCATAATACCAAGAAGACTGCTGAGTGGTCAAACAGAAATGGATGAGAGATAGAAGAGAGATTACTTTTAGGTGGTGGGGCTTTACAGAGTGGGGTGGGCAGAACTGTGATCATGGATAGACTTGCATGAAATAACGAAGAGGGAAATGAGCAGAACCAAGACAACATTGTATACAGTAACAGCAATATTGTTTTAAGAACAACTTTGAGTGACTAAGTCATTTTGAGTATTATAACTACCCAATTTAACTGCAAAGGACCTATGAAGGAAGAAGCTATCTGCATCCAGAAAAAGAACTGAAAAATAGAAGTATGTATAGAATGATTTTATATGTATATACATATTTTTGTCTAATGATAGCCATGGAGCAGGGAAGAGGGAAGGAGGTGGTGAGAAGGGAAGAAAAAAAGGAAAAAAGTTAGATGATAACTTTATTATAGATTTAAAAGGAATAGCAAGTTGTATATAAAAGATTTATAGTTTCATGTGCACTCATCTTTTTAAAAAATTCTATGTAATGGAAGTACTTGTTTTATTTTGTCAATTGAAAATAAAATAATTTCTTTTTTAAAAGGAAGGCATCAAGGGGAGGTGACCCCAAACCTAAGCTGTCAAAGGAAGAGAAAGATTTCAATGAGCAAAAATGTGAAGGGAATCCATTCCAGACATAGCAGAAAGCCTATGGTGAGGAGTGGGCAGGATGAAATTGGGAAAGTGAATTGTCTAGGTTGACTGGAAAGTGGTGTAGTAAAGGGAACAATGGGAAATGAGTGGGAAAGGTAGGTTGGAGCAAGATATTGGAAATCTTGAATGGCAGCCTAAGGAGGGTCCTTTTTCAGGAGGCAATGGGGAACCACTGAAGGTCTTTGAGGACAGTAGTGACCTGATCAGAGATGAGCACTGGGAATATTACTTTGATATACAGGATGGAATGGAAATGGAAAACTGGAGGCAGAAAAACCAATTAGTCACCAAGAGGGGATGATAAGGTATTGAACTAAACTTGGCAGTGGCAGTGTTCTGAAGATCTGAGGGAGGGAAGGAGGAGCTATTAAGGATAGGATGGCTATCATTCCTGATAGGTGGAAGGCCCCTCTTCCTTTTCAATCACTGATCTTCTAAATGTCTTTTATATCATTTCTCTCAGACTAACTACTGCAGACATTATAGAGTTAAATACAACACTTTCCCCAACCTCCATTTTTAAAAATTACATATATATGTACATTTGTAATAAATTTGATATTCATCAGTAAAATGTGAACTTTCCATTTTACAAAGGAGGGGAAAAAGAGGTTTGTGAATAAAACTGTGAATCTACCATACACAGCTTGGGGGGGGGGGTTTAAAGTGTACATCAGTTTTAACATGGTAGTACCAATACTGTCTTCCTTGTTAATATGCCTTTCTGAACTTCCATCTGTTCTCTGTATATTTTACCTGTTTCAGTGACCCCCCCTTTTTTTTTTTACATAACTATCAAAATCTTCCCACTAGCCCAGCCCATACTCTTCCAATTAGAGCTCCTAACCAAACTCCCATTTTTGCAGGAGCCGCTTTATCTTCTTTCTCAGCATTTGCCCATTCTCATGCAAAATCTGAATGATAAAGGATTTTTTTAAAAGTTATTGTTCCTAAGGTGGAGAAGAAATCTTTTAAGAATACTCTCTTTGCATTCAATTCCTCTTTACCAGTTGGCCAACCTAGACTTTGGAAGCCTAGAGGCAGGCCAGAAGTTCTAGGCCTAACCTAAGTCTGCCACAGGATATCCACTCTCAAACATCCCTAATCTCTTAATTAATTGTCCATATTTAGCTCTACATTAAAAAATTCTCAAGATTTTTTTTTTTACCCTGTAAGTTGCCTTTTGGACATCTCAAACTGGATGTCTAATAGACATCTTAAATGCAACATGTCTAAAATAGAATTTATTATCTTTCTCCCTAAATCCTCCCCCCTCCTATCTTTTCTATTACTTAGCAGGGCAATAGGACCCTCCTAGTCCCTCAGGCTCTAAATTTAGGGGCCAGGTTCTCTGATCAATACAATGATCTAAGATATTTCCAAAGGATTCATGATGAAAAAATACCATCCACTTCTAGAAAGAGAACTAATGAACTCAGTGCAAATTGAAATATAATTTTCTTATTTAATTTTTCTTGCTTTTTTTGGAAATATGGCTAATATAGAAATATATTTTACATGATTTTATATGTATAATTGATATCATATTGCTTGTCTTCTCAGTATGTGGGGGCAGGGGAGAAGGAGGGAGAGAATTTGGAACTCAAAATTTAAAAAGGAAAGAATGTTTAAAATAAATAATGAAAAAATTTAAAATGAACAATCATGGAGTTATCTTGGAGCCATCCTGGAGTCCTCACTATCTCTAGCCACTACCTCCATCTACCTACCCCCCACCTCTCCCCACCAGAGCCAAACTGTTACCAAGGTCTCTTGATTTCACTTTTACAATAGTTCTCCTTCTCTCTGCTGACACTGCCATCATTCTAGTGAGGGTCTTCATCACCTCAGGCCTGGATTACTATAATACTATTATTATTATTATTATTGCTGGTGGGTGTGTCTGCCATAAGTATCTCCTCACTACAATTCATCTTCCATTCAGCCACTAATGAGATTTCCTAAAGCTCCCGTCCAATCATGTCTTGCACTGCTCCTATTCAATAAACTTCAGTGGTTCCCTGTAGCCTCCAGGATCAAACACAAAATGCTGCTTGGCATTTAAAGTCCTTCATAATCTAGCCCCCTCCTACCTTTCCAGGCTTCTTCCAGTTTACTCTCCAACATGTATTCTTTTATACTGACCTCCTGTCTGTGGCACAAATAAGACACAGCTCTCAGCTCCGGGAATTTCCTCTGGCTGTCCTCCACACTGGGAAAGTTATCCCTCCTGTGCTCTGTGACTACTGACCTTCCTGGCTTCCTTTGAATATCAGCTAAAACCCCATCTTTTACTGGAAACCTTCCCCAACCTTTTATTCTAGTGCCTTGTCTCTTTCAATTATTTCCTCTTTGTCTTATATGTAGCTTGTGTTGTATTTGCAATTTGTCTTCCCCATTAGATTTTTAATTAAAAAAAATTTTTTTTGGAGAGGGGTAAGGCAAGGCAATTGGGGTTAAGTGACTTGCCCAAAGTCACATAGCTAGTAAGTGTGTCAAGTGTCCAAGGCTAGATTTGAACTCAAGTTCTCCTGACTCCAGGGAAGGTTCTCTATTCACTGAGCCACCTAGCTGCTCCTCCCATTAGATTTGAAGCTCCTTAATGTCAGGGGCTGTCTTTTGCCTCTTTTTGTATCCCCAGAACTTAACACAGTGCCTGGAAAATGATATTGTTTCTTCCCTTCATTTTATAAGAGGATCAATGATATCACCCAGTGATTCATTCATGAATTGGACTTAAGTGAATCAAAGTTGCACAAAGTCATCAACCTCAATCTCTCTTCCAGAGTGATCAGTCTAGTGGCAAGAGAAAAGTTAAGATAGGCTGTCTTACAAGGCTATCTGTAGGCTACCTGTAGTCTGTCTTGAAAGATGCAGTTGATGAGCTTGATATTTTTGAGGTGTGACCAAGATCTAATGTCTTCATTGCCATTGGAACAAATTGTTCTTATGCATCCATTCCCCAGGAGAAAGTCTTCACATGTTTGGGGTAGACATCCCCCTAATTCACCGACTTGGGTTTGAGGTCCATGGGTTGGTTACCCTCACCCTAGTTCAACGGGTCTGTCTAGATGGTTTAGATGGCTTACTGGGGTGTGCAAGCTGTGCATGCTACAGTCTCTTGGGGCTACAGGTGAGAGTTGAGTACCAGGTGGGCATCAAATGTGAATGAGCAGCCCTGAAAAGAGTTCAGCAAGCCCTCACACTAGAGGTGCTGGTTCTCCTTGACACCCTACAAACCCCCTGAAAAACAGAAAGTGCTTAAAAATAATTGAAGATAGATCATTTAAATACTTTAACACCATCCATGGGGTTTTTCTGTGAAGATGCTGAAGTGGTTTGCCTCTTCCTTCTCCAGTGGCTCACCTTCTGTTAGAACTCTCCACTATAACATGTCCTTGGGTAACCCTGCACCATATAGTTCATATAGGTTCATAGAGATATGCAAGCACTTCTGCCACTATGATGACAAAGACAAGGTAGCGATCAAGGAATCTTCATCTGACTGATGAAAAACAAAGGCAAAGAGAGTAGAAGTGATTTACTCAGGGTTACATTGCTACAGAGTGGCTGTGCTAGTGATGGGGTATAGGTTCTGGGAAACCCCTTAAACTGATTGAATCTTCCCATTGGATGAGGCATTTGCCTGAGGCCATAAGCCTTTCATTATAGCTAGGCCCAAATATCTTACTAGCCTAGCCCTCCATTGATCCAATCAAAATATTTATACCCAAATCTGTTATCCTTAAACTAGCCTAGTCCTCCATTGTCTGTCATCTCCAGGCAGTCTTCAGCTATTTCCCACCCTTGATCTCATTACTGATGTGTGACCTCATTTGACTCCTCCTCAAGACCCTCCCCAAACTCCTCCTCTAGACCTCCCCTAGAACCCTGTCACACTCTTTCTGTGTATAAACTCCATCTTTCCTCCCTGAGGGAGCAGAAAATTATCTAGGGCAGATTCACTCTGTGTCAGATTATTTTGGCACGTTGGCAATACAAGCTTCACATATACTTAAGCTCCTTAAGAGTCTACCCATTGGGGCGGCTAGGCAGTGAGTAAGAGCTCTGGCCCCAGAGTTGAGAGAACCCTGGATCTTCCAGCCTCAGATACTTAACACCCACACAAAAAAACTGGCGTGTAACCTTGGGCAAGTTACTTAACTCCAATTGCTTAAGGCTAATCTTTAATAAATTTTGCTTTACTTTGGCTGAGAGAAGACTCGAGTCAAATTCTTTCGGCAGGACCTGGCATACTGATATTTTAGAGTCTCGAGCACCCTAATCTAAACCTTAAACTTTAGCATTTTATGGTTCCCTCATCTGGGGAAACACTGCTGATCTCAAATTCCTCTCCAGTCAGGACTGGAAGGTATGTAAGCCTCTCTTTGCCTTTTCCCTTCTTGCTCTCCAGCTATCTTGAAGGTGCTTTTTGAGCCTGACTTCTCAGGCCCCCATTAGGTCAGACAGCTAGGAGGCTGTTTTGTGCTCAGCCTGATGCTCTCAGGTTCTCAGGCCAGTTTGGTTATGTTGGAGTCCATGGACCTGGGCTAGGCTTGATTTGGGTCTAGCTACCATGTTTCCCCGATAATAAGACCTATCCCAAAAATAAGCCCTCCCCTTACTG
>NW_027185694.1:18805468-18849056 GCF_028583685.1 Petaurus breviceps papuanus | reverse complement strand
GCGTCATCCTGTTCTTCCCCAGTGATTTGCTTATTGAATAAAGGTACATTTTTTTGTTCACATTTACCTGTTTATTAAAATTGCTGTCAATGTTCATTAAAATAAGCCCTCCCCTGAAAATAAGCCCTCTGGTGTTTTTCTGTCCAAAAAATAATAAGACAGTGTCTTATTATCGGGGAAATACAGGTATAATGAAAGGCTTATGGCCTCAGGCAAATGCCTCATCAAATGCGAAGATTCAATCAGAGTTCAAGGGGTTTCCCAGAACCTGTGTCCCATGACTAGGACTTAAACCTGGGTGTTTTGCCTCCAAATCCTAGGATCTTTCCACTACATCCATTATCTAAGCTCACCTGTTCTCTGTCATGAACTTTTCCAAATGTCTTCTCAAAGATTCTATTTCACCTGCACCTGATTCATCTTTTCCTTGGATCTCATTCTTTCTTTGCTAACATTGTGTTACTTCATCCTTTCTCTTTTTTTTTTCCTCTCTTGAGTCAAGCATTACATTACTGAAATGTTGTTCTTATACATTGAGGATACCAAAGAAGTGAAATGTAGTTCTTATGTGTAAGAGACTTAACTGAGAATATGCAGCAAACCCATACTTTAATATTTTAAAGATCTATGATTTCATCAGTACTTTATACCTTAGTATTTGGTGATGAGCCTCTCTGAACTTAGGCAGGCCAGTCCTCCAACAATGGGCTGCCCATCGTCAAGAATTTACCCAAAATATTTTGAACATGGTAGGGCAAACCAGAGAAAACATTCTGTCAGTTTGTCTGGTCTTCAATAGGGTCAGAGGAAACTATCTCATTAAACCTGATGTACACCAGTTGTGTCAAATTCAAACAGGAATGGGAATGAATGGGTAATCTCAACCATATATTGGGTCCCTGCTGGTCATGTATTGACATACTATATGAGCTGCATATTAATATGACCTATTTTATTGTCTTTGTAATTTATTTTGTTAAATGTTTCCAAATTACATTTTCATTTGTTTCTGGCTCAAATGTGGGAGTGTTGTGAGCTATATATTTGGGGTGCTAATAATAAAATGCTTTTAATTCTCTTTGTTCTGTCCTAAGTTTTGACTTACTAATCAGGGTGAAAACCCAAATGTAGAATTTTCCTTTCAACACCGGGTGTAAGTAATTTGCCCAAGGTCACAAAATGCTAAGTGCCTAAGATTAGATTTGAACTCAGGTCTTCCCACCTCTAATTCACTGAGCTACTTAAATGACTTCTGAAGTCCCTTGCTAGCCTAAATCTGTGATCCTATCTTGCCAGGCTTATTTCCCATTACTTTCCCCCAAACCCCACTGGATTCCAGCCAAACTAATCTCGTCATTCCCTGTACAGGACATTCCTTCCTTTGCTTTTGTGCCTTCTGTATCTTCGAGCAAAGGGTAGGGTCATACTTTGAATGCTCATTCTCTACATCTGTGCCTCTTGGAACTCCAACTCCATTCAAGATTGTCCAAGTCGCCCTTCCTGCACAGACCTTTCTTTTCTGGTCCCACCACTGTTGATGCTTCTCTCCCAACTAAAGATTCGTATTGACTGTGTGTACATTAGTATTTGGGAGGTCACAAGAGTTAGGGGGATAGAAAGCCACCCTGGAAGTCAGGGCAATCTGGGTTTAACTTCTGATTCTGACACAGGTAACTGTCTAAGACTATAAATTACAAAAGAGCTGCAGATCTCCATAGAAAGCAGGAGTTTCCTCTCTGTCTCTGATCCAGACCCCTCCTCCAGGCTAGTAAGCTCCTTAAGGGTAGGGACTATTTCCGTTCTTGGGTTGGGTTGGTTTGGTTTTAAATCCCCAAGCAAGCACAACTCTTGGCACCTATTGGACACTTAACTAATAAATGCTAGCTGAATTGAATCGAATCAAATTCAGAACTGTCAAAGACAGTTAAAATCCTAATGACCTACCCCCAGCAAGGTTGTGGAATCAATGGAGCTGTTGACACCTTTCAAGAATACAAAATCAAAGGCCTCCCGGGCAGCACCTTCAATCTTAAATTGCCCAAACTTGTTCCTCAACTGCTTAGACCTGTCCTGTCCTTGGCCTGACTCTGGACATCCCACCCTATTCCACAGCCAATAGCACAGACTCTGGCCTTGCAAAGGGCGGGGGCATATTGGGATACCCTGCCAGGGACTTGCTCTGAGCTTTTCAGAACTGTCCTTCAGCTGTCATTCTGTTTTCTTCCTGCTTGGCTTATTCTTGCTTTCTTTGGTTTATTTGATATTTCCTCCATTCGGTTTCTGTTTTTATGCTTTGTGTTGGACTGGCCTCCTCCCACTTTTCACCCAAGATCCCTTCTCCTGCTCTCTAAACAGTAGCTACTTTCCCCACCATTTGATAAGATGCTTCCATTTTTGGTGCTATATCTTTCTGATTGTTAAGTCCCACTTGCTAAGCACATGCCACCCAAATATACACACGATACTAATCCAGAGGCTAGGAAGCCCTTTGGAGTAGACCTTGAAGGAATAAAGGAAATAAACCTTTATTAAGTGTCTACTATGGGCCAGGTACTGTGATAAATGCTTGATAAGTATGTCATTTCATCTTCACATCCACCCTCTGAGTTAGGTGCTATTGCTTTATAGTTATGGAAACTGAGGCAGATGGAAACTAAGTGCCTTGCTCAGGGACACACAGTAAATATCTGAGTTTAGATTTGAGCTCAGATCTTCTTGACTCTAGACCTAACACTGCCTTGTTGGCCTCTATCCTTGAAGGACAGGTAGCTTCTTATTAGTTAGAGATGAACAGGAGACAGAATTGTAGGGAAAAGGAATTGTGTGAGCAAACATGGATTGTAGAGTAAAGGAAGAGGCACAGTTGGAACCAGATCATAATTGGATTTTGAACACTAGATTGTTGTGTTTGTTTGTTTTTTCCAGTAGGCAATTGGGAATCATTGAAGATTTTGTACCGAGTAGCATAAAAAGGTCATTCGACAAAGTCAGAGTGTGTGTTCCCACCCTATCTCTGTTACCTTCAGCAATGAGTCTCTTTTTGTTTTCCTATTTGTATTTGGGAAAAATAATACTTTCTTTATCTACTTTATATATATGCTAATTCGTACTATTCAAAATTATAATTATGTAAAATATAGTTATTGGTTCCAGCCCAATGGATATATATATATATATTTATGGTGCAGATTCTAAGAGGGGGACCATTTCAGAGGGGTCCTCATTATTCACACTGACTGGGACCTAGCTATATTATAGTACTGAACAAAGGCAGAAGAATGATTCTATTGAAGTAGATGCTTGCTCTCTCAAAGGAAAAGTCTTCACCAGGTACATTCTTGTAGTCCAATAATAGAATAATCTGTCACCATTAACTGAATATCTCAGAGAAGGAAGTGACTTAATTGAAGGTCACACAGCCAGTCAGTGGCAAAATCAGAACTAGAATTCTGAACTCAGATCAGGGTTCATTCAACAAAACTTGTTAAGCCCCTACTATGTGCAGTGCACTATTCTAGCCTCTGGGGGAGATAGAGAAAACGTATTATCTTTCATGGTCTAATTGAAAGTCTGAAGAAAAGAAGCTGCCTTCTCTTCCCTTCCTCCCCCATCTTTTTTAAAGTCACTTCTCTGGGCCCAAGTTTTAGGTTGCACTCAGATGATTTCCCAGCATTTTGTGTTCTAAGCTCACTTCAGATTCTAATGATCTATGACTGAACTCTATTCAGTGTTTTATTTTTATTTTCTGCAAGTTACATTAAAAAAACAATTTTCAACATTGATTTTTAAAACTTTTGAGTTCCAAATTCTCTCCTTCCCACCCCTCATTGAGAATGCAAGCTGTTCAACATAAGTTATGTAGTCATGCAAAAGATATATGACAATGAATTCTAAAACTGGCCTTTAGTCTAAGCTACTCTCTTGTAGGGAAAAAAGGATTTTAGTGGAAAGAGTAGTTTTTTCAGTCTGTTAGTCCAGGGGTGGGGAACCTGGACCTTGAGGCCACATGTGACCTTCTAGGTCCTTGGGTTTGGCTTTTGACTGAGTCTAAGTTTTACAGAACAGATCCTTTTATGAAGGGTATTTGTTCTGTGAAGTTTGGATTCAGTCAAAGCCGCACTTGAGGACAAGGAGGGTCACCTGTGGCCTCGAGGCTGCAGGTTCCCTACCTCTGGGTTACACTAAACTCACTTGGACTAACCATTAGAAACTAAACTCTAAGGAAGAGAGGAAAGGAGGAAGACAAGGAATTGATTACTGATTTATCTTTTTTTTGGAGGGGTGGAGGGAAACTATCTAAGTTGGATACTGAAAGTACCAACAAGTTAAGAGAATTAGCATCAGTAATCCCAAGGTGTGGATGGGATGGAGTGATATAATTTTAATGTAGCCTGATATTTACCTTCCCACTCCCTCCACCAAAAAACCAAACCAAACCAAAAAAAAAAAAAAACAACAACAAAAACCTGAACAACTTTAAAAGAGTTGATAATACGGCATCAAGCCAAGAAACTGGTACAAGGAAAAAAGAACAGATGTCTCTGGACACTTACATCCAGAAATGTCCTTCCACTTCATTCTCCTTTTTTTTTTCTCTCAGAACTCATCTTCATGAACTGTCTGCTCTAATCAAACTCATCTGCTCATTTCTGATGATTCTTTGGACTCACCTATTTCTTCCTTACTTTTTTTCTGCTGTGTTCTCTCTTCCACTTTCCCCACCATCTATCCAAAACATACCTATTAATTAGTGAACATCTAGAAGGCAGAGTAGTATAAAGCATTGGGTTTAAGAGTCAAGAGGTCCTGAGTTCAAATTTGAACTCAGATATCTAGACAGGTGTGCAGACCTGGGCAAGTCAATTAAACCTCTCTGTCCCTCAGTTTCTTCAACTATAAAATGGGGATAATAATACCATCTACCTTCAGGGTTGTTATAAGGATCAAATGAGATAATATTTGTATGGTGCTTTGTAAGCTTTAAAGTGCTATATAAATGTGGTTATTATTATTATTAATTCTCTCCAATATCATGCAGCCTTCCCCAGATTTTATTATGATCCGCATGTTCTACCTGCACAATCTATTAACTTTAAAATTCTCGCATATGATTATAACCTTCTGGGCTTCCAGTTCTCTCTAGGTCTCACCCTTACAAAGTCTATTCCCATTGCAATCTCTAATCATTCTTCTCCGACACCCTCTTCCTTGCTTTCTGGGGCATCACCAGAGCTCCAACTTCACTTTTCTTTCTTCCATATCTGGTCCCTTTAGTTAACCAATTCAATCCTACTCTATTTTCACCTTTTGAGCTTCTTTTCCCTCCTTGTCCTTGTACAACTCACCCCTTTCCATTCCCAGTCCTAGATTACTCCCACTACTGTTCTGGTGATCCTGTCCACATGTTTCTGAATGCCACTGGAGAAAGTCCCACAAATGGGCTTAGTTGTTCTCTAGAAATATATGTTATCAAATTTTAACTGGGCCCCTAATATTGCAAACCAATTTCTTTACACTTGCCTGATTTCTCTTGTACTTCCCCTAGTGACTGTTCCAAACCTCTTCTCTTCTCAAACCACTTACATGTACCCTTCTCATCAGAAGATATCACTTTATGCTTCACTAAAAAAAAAAAATCAAGGTTATCCATCATCATTTTCCTCTTCTTTTCAATTCCATACTTCAAATCACTTCCCACTATTCAGTCTTCCTTTGCTCTAGTCCCAGAGGAAGAGGTAGGCCTTTTACTTGCCAATGTCAACTCATCTACTTGTTTCCTTGATTCTATCACTCCCTATACAGTTCATCCTTTAGGGGGCCCCTTTGGCTATCCCTTCTTTCTCCTTTATTTTCAACCTCTCCCTATATTTCCCTGACACCTACAAACATAAGCAGATCTCTCCTATGACCCTCTACAATATAGAATCCTTTTTATGCCGAGATGAGGCATCAGAGTAGGACCTTAGTGGAGACTTGCATTTCATTAATTTTTTCTTCTTCTCTCTCTTTTTTTTTTTGTGTGTGTGAGGCAATTGGGGTTAAGTGACTTGCCCAGGGTCACAAACTAGTAAGCATCAAGTGTCTCATCAGAGGCCTGATTTGAACTCAGGTCCTCCTGACTCCAAGTCTGGTACTCTATTCAGGGTGCCACCTAGCTGTCCCTTAGGGAGTTATTCTAATACCCAGTGGATCTACAATCTCACTGATGTTGGTGTTCCTCCAACAATGCAGATTTTAACTCATCTGCTCATCCCGAGTAATTCTTGTCAGTGTCCTGTCATTCATTTACTACAAGGGGTTCGCCCATCATATGGACTTTCTTTATATTTTCTTGACTTAAAGAGAACAGCAATGGAGTACTTGGGCAATCTATTGGTGATTCCCTATTCTAGTCTTGTAAATAGCCCATCCTCTTTAAAAAAAAATACATTTCTTTGCTAACTCCTTTACATTGTTTATCCTGTATAATTTCCTTTATAGTATACCTCTCCACACCTGTGTGTATGCATACATAAATATATACACATATATGTGCATATATCTTTATATGTATTTGTGAAAAACATACATATATGTGAAAGACTATGTAAACAGACAATGAGAATTGAAAAAGAGGAGGAAAGAAGGCTATATTGCCTCTGGACCAGCTCAAAATTATTTTAATGAGGCCAAGTTTCTCTTTGAAATGTAGGCCTATGTTTTTAACATCAATATTCTTCTAATTATGTTGTATGTCTATGAATCATAGAGTAGTAGTATTCCATGACTTACATGTACATGCACACATAATATATAGGCATGCTTGCACACAATACATCCATACATGTGTGTACGTATATGCATATAAGCACATATATAAAAACTCTATATAGCTTGTCCATTAGTTCAATTTTATATCATAGTCTGAATAATATTTTTCATTCATTTGATTTCTTTTTGTGTGGAGAGTTGGGCCAAATTCTTTTGAGTGGTGATGCGTCTTTAGGAGGCTTGGTAATGTTCAGGGGCTTGATACAATCAAAGCGATGTCTTTGACTTGTACTCTGTAATAGATCTCCTCTATAATTGTGGCAAATGCCTTTGGTGAGAATACATCTCTATTTTGTGCCTTGCTTGATGTGAATGAATAATCAGAGGGTCATAGAACACAATTATTTCTGCTGTTACATCTTTCAAAGAATTTTGTATTATTTTGACATGCATGGGAGGCACTTTGCTAGAGAACCCTTAAAGCTAAGAAAATCAAATATTGATTTAGTATTTTATATTTGATTCCATTCTGTAATTGATTCTACTCTGTTACTGCCTGAGCCGTGTTTCTTTGTCTCTGAATCAAGTTCAGAAGTTCATGAGTCCAGAAGTTTAGTTTCCTCTCTGAGTTAAGTTTCCCTATAAATCACTTTAATTGAAAGAAAACTATTATTTCTGTACCACTAGCTGCCCTTGTACAATTAGAAAAATCTGTTATCCTTGAAGGGTGAGGGTGGATCCCAGGGAATCCGGTCAGTTATCTCTGCAATACTGACTGTCCTTCAAGAAAGTCTGGTCTGGTGTGGCTGTGAAGCTAACTAGCCATGCAGGTATACACCACCAATGAACTTTCCCTAGCAACAAGATGGCCCGAGATTCCAGGCTTCCATCCAATCATATTGTCTTCCCTCTGTGATGTTCCTGTTCTTTGTTCTCTTGTGCTTCCCAAAGCTGGTAAGCTGTACCTGGTAGTCTTTTAGCTTACTGAAGAGCTGGAAGATCCATTTTATTGATAATTACTAGCCTTACCAATAAATTGAACACATTCAGAATTTTGTGTCTGAGTTTACCAATCACAAAGCTCTGCTGAATAAATCTTTTTAATAGTCAACAAACAATAAGAATAGTGAGATCTTGAATTCACTACAAGAGCAGTAGGGAAATGCCTACTAAACCATTCATAAAGATACTTGCAGGCTGCATATTAACCTTGAAAACCACATATTAATATTATCTGTGTTTTACTGTATTTTTATTTTGTTAGCTCTTTCCTAATTACATTTTAATCTGGTTCAAGCACTGTACTCAGTGTTGGGGGCCCCATGAGGGGCTCCAACGGGTGAAATGTTTGATCTTTCTGCTCTACACCTTTGAGGTAATTGTGTGATGGTAAAGTTATGGTCTATTGTGGAATATTGCTTACAAAAGTCTCCCTTTTCCCTTCTATAATGCCCTTAGCTAGGATGTCTTAGATGTGTGAATAAATTATTTATATGAAAAAAATTTACATAGATGGGAAAATAGACATAATTCAATAGTCATTAAAGTTTTCTTAGTTACCTTATTTGTTTATTAATTTATTTATTCATATATCTATTTATTTTTGGCAATAAGATCCAAGATGGTCTCCCCTTTTTGAATATCTTCTTCTTCCATTAACTTGAGAATTAATCTCTCCACATCATCAAAATTATGTTACCTCTAGTTGGTAACTCTTCTGTATATATGATCTAGTAAAACTACTTTTTCTATCTTTATTTTTTTTAGTATTCTTTCCATTTTCTCAAGAAGTATGTCATGACTGTCACATTAGTGTCCAAATGTAGTGGTTCCTTTCTCCCTGGCAGTGAAAAATAGTTTATTATAGAAATATTTGCAGATCTTTTCCATCTTTCGTCTGTTTATTTTATTTTTGCATCTTCCTTTCTAAATATTCTTGGAAGGACTTTGACTAGAGTGGGTGTCCTACCAAGCTTTCTTTAAACTTATTTTACCTTCTCAATGTTTTATGAGGTTATACACCCATCTTCCTTTCCCACAAGATTTTATATATGTTTATGTTTTGAAACTGGTGTTACCCTTCACTGCTGCAGCTCTCCAATTTAAGTCAAATGTTTGCTAACTAAAGTGGTTTTTAGACTTTTGTTTTTTTCATTGTGGCTGTTGATTTATAGCAATAGAATTTTTGTACAAGGGCTGATGTCCTTGCTTCAATGCATTTACCTTCTTTTTTTTTTTGGCATCAATACCATGCCAAGCTGGAATTGTTTTAATTGAAAACCTTTCTCATTTTTATTCCTTCTTCTGCTTTCTAATTAAGGTTTATCTTTCCTCTAGCAAGTTAGTGGTCTGACTGTACACAGAGATGATTCAGGATTGATTCCCATGTCAGTGATGAGTTATTCCTAGCTATTATAATCAATATAATTTTCCACCATCGAACACAGTGCCTGGCATATAGTACCTATTTAATGAATGCTTGCTAATTATTAAACCTTAGTATCCTTTTTTGTAAAATGGAGACAATATCTGCTCCTATTTACCTTACAGGGCTTTTTAAAGGATCAAATAAAGCATTAGGTATGAAACCACTTTGGGTTTCTTTTTTTTTTTTTCGGTGTTTCACTATTTTTAATTTTTCCCTAGTTACATGTCAAAACAAGAAACCACTTTGTAAATGGTGAACCATTGTACAAATATAAAGTATTATCACAAACAGCTTTACCTCTCCTGAGGTGTTAATTTAAATGAAAAATGGTGGAACTTTTTCGGCCTTTGTTGCTACCACGATAGCCTAACTATAGAATTTCAGAATTAGAAGGCCTCTCAACAACCATGCTCTCAGATGAATCCCTACTACAGCATACTCAACAATGGATTGTTCAGTGTTTACTTGATAATCTCCACCTTACTGCCTGCTATTCACCATATGGACAGTATTGTTTTTATTTACATCAAGCCCAGGTTTGACTCTGTAATTTCTACCTACTGCTGCAAGGTCTTCTATATGGAACAACAGTGAGCAAATTGAATGGTCAACTTGAGAACCTTTTAAATAATAAAGATAGGTATCCTTTCCCTTAAAAAAAATGGTGGAACTTTATTGTCACTTGGCACCTATTCAGTAAGCATTGATTATGTGTTTTCTGCATGCATAGCCCTATATATGTTTAACACCTTGCCGGGTCTCATCACAAGATCATAGATTTAAAGATTAAAGGGGCCAGAGAGGTCATTTATCCCACCATACTTATTATAGATAAAGAAATTGAAGCCTAAGGAAGTTAAGTGATAGGCCCAAGGCCACAAAAGTAGTAAGTGGTTGAGTTGGGCCTTGAACTCAACTCCTTTGATTAAAATCCTATACTCTTTCAGCTGTGGCATGCTATTGCACATAAAGAAAAAGAATGTGCTGGCAGGGTCCAGGAAGAAGTGCCCCCCCGCATAAAAAACTGTACTCTGAAGTCCTTATAACTAAGCATAGGGAGGAAGTACGCCCTCAGGACAAGGGATACCTGCTCTAGAAAGGGTAAGGAATTGCCAAACAAGTGACAAAAACTTGAACATGGCCAGAGAGAAACAGGAAATCCATTTAAAGGGACAGAAGGGCTTTTGCCAATGCCATACAGAGCTTCTATAAGCTTAGAATTCTGTGATTTTGGATGTCTGTGGATGCCCCGGTGAAAATGCATAGAGCATCAACAATCTATCATCCTAACAATTTGAAATTTGAAATCCAGATTGGAATCTAACCCTAAAAGGCGTTATCTTCTGTGGCATATTGAATATAAAGGAACAATGCCATCACTGCGACTTGTCCCAGGACTATTCCTGTCTACATGTCATTGGAAAAGATGAGAATGAGGTATTATTATTTTTAGTATTCACAATAATAACCATCATCTTGTCTGAATATGTTATTGGTGAGTCTACAAAAGATAAGCTTATATCCCAATGATTAATTACAAAAGAAGCAGAGTCATGTTATCCACCTGGACAAAATACAAGAGGAATGGTAGGCTAGTTCCTGGGACTTGGGACCTTTTCTATCTGGATTCCATTTAAAAAAAAATGGAAACAAGATAATAGTGATAAGAATAAGAAAATAAGGCAATAATAATACTGTTTATATAGTATGTGAGACAGTTAGGTGGTACAGTAAGAGTGCAGAGCCTGGAGTCAGGAAGACCTGAGTTCAAATTTGGTTTTATACACTTCCTAGCTGTGTGACCCTGGGCAAGTCACTTAACCTCTGCTCACCTCATTTTTCTCAACTGTAAAATGGGGATGAACAATAATAACACCTGCCTCTCTGGGTTGTTGTGAGAATCAAATTAAATAATATTAGTAAAGTACTTAGCACAGTGTCTGGCATATACTAGGCTTAGTAATAATAATCATTCCCTTTCCTTTCTTCAATTGAAGGTTTGCAACGTGCTTTCCTGTTATTTCTAGGAGAAGGAACAAATGCATGAAAAAGTACTTATTAAATGCTGACCATTCTCAAAGTGTGGGGGAAACAAAAATTTTCTACATGCCTCACTTTGAGGACCTTATATTCTAACTGGGAATAACATATATATGGGAGTGTTTTCTAAGGAGGGATATTTTTGTTACAGAAAACAAGCCAAAGGAAAGTAGATTGACACATCCTTTGTATTTTGCTACTTTCTATTTATTTTGTATATAATTATACATCTAATTGCTATCTCCCTTGTAAGAATGTAAGCTCATTATGAGTAGGAAATAATTCATTCCTTATATTAGTACCTCTAGCTTCTTGGTATAGTGAAGTATTGTCAAAATAAATAGAAATGGATCCCTAAGGGCTATATGTTGAATCATAAAGCAACAAATTAGGGGTGGCTAGGTGGCACAGTGAATAGAACACTGCCCTTGGAGTCAGGAGGACCTGAGTTCAAATTCAGCCTCAGACACCTAACACGTAACTAGCCGTGTGACTTTGGGCAAGTCATTTAACCCCAATTGCCCCTCCAAAAAGCAAAAAAAAAAAAAAAGAAAAAGAAAGCCACAAATTAACATTATCTATGTTGAATTGAATTTTTAAAAAATTTTGCTAAATGCTTCTCAATTACATTTTAATCTGGTTCGGGTTGTATTAGGGCCTTCAGGCTTTAAGTTTGATACCCCATATTTTTTATTTCCAGCTCAGTAATCCTTTATTAAGGGTCTATAATGTGTTGGGCACCATACTCAGAATACAAAGACAAAAATCAAATAGTCTCTGCTCTCAGAGAGCTTTCTTTTTTTTAAATTTAATTTTCTTTAATTTTCAGGTCCACATTCTCTCCCTCTTTTCCTCCCACCCCTTTTCCCATCCCATAGACAAAGCAAGAAAAAACAAAACCCATTGCAAATGTGTATGGACAAGCAAATAAACTTCCCACATTGAAAAGTCCAAAAAGAAAAAAAAATTATTTGGGGGGGTGGCTAGGTGGTATAGTGAATAGAGCACTGGCCTTGGAGTCAGGAGGACCTCAGTTCAAATGTGGCCTCAGACACTTAACACTTACTAGCCATGTGACCTTGGGCAAGTCACTTAACCCCAATTGCCTTGCCCTTCCCCCTCCAAAAAAATAAAAAGCCAAAAAAAAAAAAAGAAAAGAAAGCAATTTATAAAAAAAAAAGAAAAAATTATTTGATCCAATCTGTACTCTTGCGTTCATTACCTCTTTATCAGGAGATAGGTGGCATATTTCATCATGAGTCCTCTAGGATTTGTGGTTGGTCATTGTGTCGATCAGAGTTCTTTCAAAGTTGTATTAGGTAATATTTGTTAATTGATTGATTATGGTTGCAGAGAATGGCTAGAGTTAACCTAGATATAGTAGACTTTGAGAGGCATTCATTCATTAGGGGAGCAAGGCGTCCCAGGATAGGAGCTTCAGAGTGAACAGGATTAAGTTGTCCAGGGCAAGGTCTTTGGTCTCTTAACTTGGTTGGGGAGAAGATAACTAGCCCATAGAGCCATAAGATTCAAAATGCTTAGCTTAGCATTTAGGCCCTTCACAATCTGTTCTCTCTTATCTTTGCAATTTTATTTTACAAATTTGGAACTATGCCCAAAGGGCCATTAAACATTGCATACCCTTTGACCTTGTAATAACCACTTCTAGATCTTATACCAAAGAAAAATTTTTTTTGCTTTTTTTGGGGGCAATTGGGGTTAAGTGACTTGCCCAAGGTCACACGGCTAGTTTTGTGTGTGTGTGTGTGTGTGTGTGTGTGTGTGTGTGTGTGTGTTAAGTGTTTGAGGCCGAATTTGAACTCAGGTCCTCCTGACTCCAGGGCCAGTGCTCTATTCACTGCGCCACCTAGCTGCCCCTTACCAAAGAAATTAAAGAAAAAGGAAAAGGACTTATATGTACAAAAATATTTATAGCAGCTCTTTTTGTGGGGACAAAGAATTGGAAACTGAGGAGATGCTATCTATTGGGAGATTACAGAACAAGATGCAGTATATGATTGTAATAGGATACTATTGTGCTATAAGAAATGATGAGAAGGATGGTTTCAGAAAAACTCAGGAAGACTTATGTGAACTGATGCAAAATGAAATGAGTTGAACCAGAAGAATGTTGTACACAATAACAGCAACATTGTATGATGATCAACTATGAATGATTTAGCTTTTCTTATCAATACGATGATTCAAGACAATTCTGGAGGACTGGTGAAAAATGTTACCAACCTTCAGAGAAAAAACTTTTGGAGAGCAGATTGAAGGATAATTGTTTTAATTTTCGTTATTTTTCTTGCTTTTTTTTTGCAACATGACTGATATGGAAATATGTCTTGCAAGATTTCACATGTATAACTGACATCACATTTCTTGGCTTCTCAGTGGGTTGGGAAGGGTGAGAGGGAAAGAAAGAATTCAGAATAAATTTTTTTTAAAAAAGTTAATGTTAAAAATAAATAATAAATTTCTTTTTTAAATTAAAAAATAAAAAAGCAATTTTATTTTATGTTACTTTCATTTACGGTTTAATTGAACTTCTAGCTGTTCTCCATGCACAACAATCTATCTTCTTCCTCTATGCCTTGGCACAGATATGTTTCCCACATCTGGAAGGCTTTCTGTCCTCACTTCTACCTCTTGGAACCCCTAGCTCCTTTGAAGATCCAGCTTAAATGTTGTTTCCTCTAAGTGGCCTTTTCTGATTTCCCCATTCAGTAGTACTTGCTCTGTCCCACCTCCCATTAAAGTATTTTGTGTTTATTTTACATATTTTTTGCATTTAATCATGTACTAGAGTATTCATATTAAGTATTTGCAAAAAATCACCATGAAAATAATTGATAATAATAACTAACATTTATATTGTTCTTACTCTGTATCAGGCACTGTGCTAAGCACTTTATAATTATTATCTCATTTAATCTTTACAACAACCCTGGGAGGTAGGTGCTAATATTATCCCCATTTTACAAAGGGGGAAACTGAGGCAAACAGAGTTTGAATGACTTGCTCAGGCTCACACAGGTAGGACGTGTCTGAGGCCACATTTGAATTCAGGTTTTTTGACTCCAGGCCTGGTGTTTTAACCACTGCACCATCTACCTGCTCCTATCTGTTGCTGAGGATGAAGAAATCCTCCAAAGAACTACTTAAGATCATCTAAATTAAATTAGCATATGCTTTGATACTTAGTCACCTCAATGGAAAGGTGGAGATGGATGAAGGAGATGAAAAATATCTCAGAAGGCAAAGATTAGGAAGAAGGAATCAAGAAGTCCAAAAACTTCAAGGTCACACAGAAGTCTTATGCCTCAACATTATGAATACTTTCTTAGAGGAAAAAAAAACTCATAGGTGCTAGACTTAGTAAAGATGACAGAAAGGGAAAGCTCATCATTAATGTGGGAGCCAGCTCTCTATGTACAGGCTTATTAGAGTAGCTTATTAGAGTAAAGTTTAGTATAAGCAAAAATAAGTTAGAATGAATAAAAATGAAATTGTTATTGCATATCACATTGAAACAACTCAATCTTGACTGATTTAAACAAAACAATAATGAAAATGAAAAAACAATAATAAAAATAATGAAAAAATGAAAAAAAAACATTTATTGAGCTCTATGTCCCAAGCACATGCAAAGAAAGCACTGGGTATAAAAACACAAAAATGAAAGTGTCTATACTCAAAGAGCTTGCATTCTTTTTTTTTTTTGAGGGGGAAAGGTAGGGCCATTGGGGTTAAGTTACTTGCCCAAGGTCACACAGCTAGTTTTGTGTTAATTGTCTGAGGCTAGATTTGAACTCAGCTCCTCCTGAATCCAGGGCCAATGCTGTATTCACTAATAGTGGGAGGTTATACCTATAGGGGTGGTATTTTGGTTGGGAAGTCACAAGAATGGTGAATGGGGCCATAAGAGAGTTGAATGACATGCCCTTTCTAGTAAGATTAATAGTAATGATCTGTCAGCTTCTGGTGATCCAGAGAAATTTTACTTCAGGGATTCCCCATTACCAGAGAAATGGAAGGAGAGTTTGACACAGTAGCAGCTCAGCAAGAGGACAAACATGTTCTCAGTGAATGAATAGGATGTGGGATGTGTCCAAGAGCAAATCATAAAATCCAATCCACTGACCTTCAGCTGTTATGGGAAAGATCTAGAAAAATTCCTTTGTCTACAATGAATGATCTCAAAGAAAATCTCAAGGACTGTTATTGAATGATATTATCCCTGTGTCCAATAGCCCAAATATATCCATATTCTGGTTAAATATAAAGATACATATCTATATTGATAGTGCATTTTGGGCAAAAGACTCAAGTAGACTAATGCATCATGCTAAGGGATCAAAGTGTTCTGGATTGCCTGTTAGACAGTCAATCTTTTTCTGTATTAGACCTGTTCAGATCCCCATGATGGAAGAAGACATGGTGAAGATTGTTTTCATCTATCCAGTTGATTTTACCTGTTTGGGTGCATTCCCTACTTGCTATGCCCTAAAGATTATTGAAGAAAGCAGTTGGAGACATGAACTATCTGCAAATGTTTGCTAATAGCATCATTGTGTTTGAGAAGACCTTAGAAAAACATGAGGAAAGACCGAAGAAAGTATTAGATTGGCTCAAGAAAGACAGCTTAAACATTTCCATTGATGAGTACCACTTTTATAGAGCCTCAATGAGGTATGTGGGTCACATTGTATCTCAACAAGGTATGAGTGCTGCTGACCCAAAGCAGATAGAAGCATACTTGACTTGGCTACCCCCAAAGAACCCTCAAAACCAAAGGACTTTTCTAGGGTTTGGTGGTTATTATCGAAAATTTGTTTAAAACTAGGCTGCTATTACTAATCCACTGATTGACCTCACTTCAGCATTTGTGACTGAGAAGACGTAGAAACGAGTCAAGTAAAATAAACAAGCATTTATTCAGTACTTTTATTGCACTTAATATTAAATGCCTACTATAAGTGCTAGGATTACAAAGAAAGGCAAAAAGCCTTAAAAACCAAATAGCAACCAGAGCAACCAAACTAAATCCCTGCCATCAAGAAGCTTGCCACCTAATGGGGGAGATCACACACGAACAACTGAGTACAAACAAAATAGATTCAGGACAAATCGGAGGTAATTAACAGAAGGAAGGCATTAGCATTAAGGGGGATGAAGAAAGGAAAACATCTTGTAGAAGGTAGAATTTTGCCTAGGACTTGAAGGAAAACAGAAGCCAGAAGGTAAAGAAACAGAAAAGATAAAAAGCAAAAAGTCTTAAAAGCAACAAAGCTCTTTAGAGACTGATGGACAAATAAACATGAATGTGCTTTCAAAGATCTCATCAAACACCTCATCCATGCACCAGCACTGACATATGTTGAGCCAAACAAGATTTTTGCCCTGTATTCAGATGTCGTCTTGGAGGAGGTGGAAGCAGTCCTGTATCAAGAGAGGGGTGGTCATATGAAATTGGTTTCATTTGCTAGCAAACGCCTGAGCAGCAGCAAGAGATGTTACCCTGTTCACAAGCTATAAACTGGCACTTCCTAAGAATTCAAGGACTATATGGATGAAGAGAAGCTACCAGGGGACTGACAATAATCCACTGACATTCCAACCAGTACCAGGTTAGATGCTATTTGCCAGAGGTGGGTAGCAACATGAGCCAATTATAAATTCAGCATCTACATATGACTGTCCAGGCAAGACTCATGTGGATAAAGATGCCATGTCCTGAAAGCCACATGACATTGAAATTATGGGCATACCTGAAGGAGTGAAAGCTATATATAATACCCAAGGAACTGGATTACAAACTGATCATGATTCAGTCAAAAGTATGGAACTTCTCCTAGACAGCAGCATATGTGGGCTTCACTTTATTGAGTTAACCCTTTTAATCTTGGTCATCCTGTAGTTGACTGGCAAAGAGAAGAGAGAGCTGGAGAAGGACTGTGTGCAGTGATACAAGCCACAAATTAAGTCTGTGATATCAAAAGATTAAAAATACTAGTCCCCTAAAGGCATTTTTACAGTGGAGACCAGGGCAGATAATGGAGCTGTGCAATTGAGTCCTATACTGGAATGTCATTGATTCTACCAATGACACTAAGAAGGAGATGGTGCTACCCAGGGTACATCTTTCTATGACCATGAAAATTCTACATGAGGACTTGGGACATATGGGCCAAGAAAGGACCCTCAAGCTAGTTTTTTGTTTTTGCAATTTTTTTTTCTTTTTGGAGGGCAATTGGGGTTAAGTGATTTGCCCAAAGTCACATAGCTAGTAAGTGTGTCAAGTGTCTGAGGCCAGATTTGAACTCAGGTCCTCCTGACTCCAAGGCCGGTGCTCTATTCACTGCATCACCTAGCCACCTGTAATGGGAATGCAAATTTGGAAGATCTTCCCTGCCCCTAGGCTAAAGTGCACCTGAAGCCTGGGGTGGGAGGCTTGTTTTTCAGTAGATACTTCTTGATTGGCCAGTGGGTCAATAAGGTTGTTACATTCTCTGAGCCAGGAGAAGGGTATATAAAGCCTGATTTGAGGCTTTGTTTTGGGGGCTCACTTTGAGAAGTGTTCTGTGATTTGATATGGATTCTGGGAAGCCATTGTCCGGAGCCCCCCTGGCTTTGAAAAACCCAGATGTTGAAAGCCAGATTTGATTTGTTATGGATGTAATGCTTGGACAGTTTGGAAAGCTGTCTACTTGATCTGTTTCTGTCTTGATAATTCTGCCTGTATACTTTAAAGTTCAGGGTGCTGACCTTTTTCCCCTGAACAAGGTAAATGATACATGTTTGACTGATTAAAGTAAGCTTGTTAACCCATTTTGAGTTGCTTTCCTTTATCAAAGCAGATCCAAGAACCTGTGGTGGCAGCAAACCCTGAGGACGCTTGGGGTGCTTGCTGCTACACCACCCCAACCCTCAAGCTAGTAAAAAATAGATTTTACTGGCACAAGATGGTTGCAGTTGTCATAAAGAAGTATGAAAAGTACTTTAAAAATGCTACTACCTTGTGCAATGTATTTAGAGAATATAAGTACAGCAAGCATTTTCTAGAATTGGTCTGCATTGATCTGTTTTTAAATTTCTGCAAGGAGACAGTAAGAAGATTAGTCATATATTGGTAACTGCTTTACAAGGCAGGTACCAGCACACCAAACCAGGAACCAGGAACTAGGAACTAGAAAACATCAGCAGTTGCTAAAATATTGTGGAAGTGATGTGAGGATCAGGGAGTTCAGGGAGTCCAGGAACCCCAATAACCAGAGTCCCTGGAAAGCGGTCTGGAATGAATTCTTGGACTCAAGCATTCTCTAAGTCAAGGTGGCAAAGATTTATTAGGGAATCTGCAACCTTCAAGGGGTATAGTTAAAGTTCTTATAGGATAATCTATAGTAGAACCTGTGCCAAATATGCTAACTAGGTGAGTCAGGGTGAGATTAGAGAGGAGTTAAGGAGTGGTCAGTTCTTAAAAGAACATGCACTTTAAATTTCTACTGTGCAGGTGCATTGCTCAGAATTCACAGGGAAATAGCCCAAGGCGGGGATATACACGGAGGTATAGTTTTAAGCTTGAAATATCACTAAGTCAGCTAGTGGTCAGAGCTGACCAAGCTGCCACCCATCAATGTCATGTTTGACAAGATGGATGTTGGAAGTATATGTATATCCCAAGCTAATGAGGGATTCAGGAAGTGTATAATGAGCTAGGGAGTATACTATACATATAGCTGAATCTAGTATACATACAATAGGTATGACTCAATACACAGCTGCTTTAGCCAGTACATAGTAGGGTCAAATTACCAAATTTTATAGGTGCAGCTGACTACTGTATCAGGAAGAGAGACAAGTATTTTGTTAGGGTATGCTGCCCTTGAGCTAGAGAAAAACTGCCTGAGACAGTGTTTTGAGGCTAGGGAGAAATGTGATTTTGGAACTGGATGTGATTTTACAAACTGGGGCTCAAACACAGGCACCCAAGCACCCCATCAGAAGTAGTATTTCTCAGTATATGAACTTCCTCCCAGGATGCATTTGGGACCAAAAGAGAGAGACTTTGAAATTATACTGCTCAAGACAACATTAATCAGCTTTGACTGGCATTAAGAAGTCCAGGGCAACACCTTAGCACCCTCCAGGGGATCCACAACCTGACTGTTTCAATTGCATGCTTGCTAGGAACACAGGGACCAAAACAAAATCTCAATGGAATGAACATGTGGTTTTCTTAGGACATGCATACAACTCTACCAGTAATAATACCACTAGATTTATACACTATTTGTTGATATTTGGGCATAAACCACACCTATATATTAATTTGTGTTTTGGAGTTTTTGAAGATGGAAAACTTATAAACACAATTAGTGGGTTTCTTGGTTAAGAGAGAAGCAAAAAGAAGCTTACCACTGAGCTATGAATTTAGCCTCGAAAGAAATAAATGATAAAGGAAAACTCTGTGAGCTCCCCACATAACCACCTCAAATACTTATAAAATATGACTCTAAACTAACTTTAGAGCTACAGAACCCACAAAGTGACAGAGAGAAACAAATCTCCCGCTGAAGGCAGCCTGGAAGGCCTACAGGAAGGGTCCATCACAGTGTGCTGCAAGCCAAGCCCAGCCCCAAGTGAGCCTGTGGTTTTAGACTCAGGGTTGCCCCTACCAGCAGCGGCTGGAGCTGACTTTGGGAGAATGGATCACCAGCAGCTGTGGTGGTTTCCAGAATTATCAACCCATAAATGTCAAAGACAAAGTAAAAGTTCAGTGTGGAGCTGTGTTGGAAATGGGGGGGACGGAGGTATGATCTGGCCCTTGTCCCTGGAGTGAGAAGCAGAGGAGGTGTGGCTGCTCCAGAGCTCCTGGCCTGCAGGTTGTAGGGGGACCAAGTGGCCATTCAAAGGGTGATCACTCTTGCTTTAATGGGCTTGGAACTGGATTGCTGTCTTGGGGAGAGATCCTGGGGTGGTGACCAGGTGCCAGAGCATGTGGGGGCTTCAGAGAGGGCACCCAACTAATAGCTCTGGCAGCTGTGAAAACCCCAGCAATTTGGGACAAAGCTCTCCTCTCTGGAAGCAGAGTTCTACTGTGGCAAAAAGCTCAAAAGTCAAGTAATTGAGTGGCAACATGAGCAAGCAAAGGAAGGAAAGCAAGTACAGAAATCTGACTGTGGATTCCTTTTTTGGGGACAAAAAGGATCAAAGAATGGAATGGGAAGAAGACAACAAAGTCACAACTCCTGCACCAAAAGCTTCCAAGAAAAATATGAATTGGTTACAGGCCATAGAGGAGCTCAAGAAGTATTTTGAAAATCAAATAAGAGAAGTAGAGGAAAAGTTGGGAAGAGAAATGAGAATGATGCAACAAAATCATGAAAAGCAAGTCAACAACCTGACTGAAGAAAATAGCACCTTAAAAAACAGACTAACTCAAATGACAAAAGAGGCCCAAAAAGCCAATGAGGAGTCTAAGAATGCCTTAAAAAGTCAAATTTGCCAGATGGAGAAAGAATTTCAAAAGCTCACTGAAGAGAATAATTCCTTCAGAATTAGACTGGAGCAAATGGAAGCTAATGACTTTATGAGAAATCAAGATGCTATTAAACACATCCAACAAATGAAAAAAATAAAAGGCAATGTGAAATATCTCACTGGGAAAACCACTGACCTGGAAAATAGATCCAGGAGAGATATTTTAAAAATTATTGGACTACCTGAAAGCCATGATCAAAAAAAGAACCTAGAAATCATCCTTCAAGAAATTCTCAAGGAAAATTGCCTTGATATTTTAGAATCAGAGGGAAAAATAGAAATTGAAAGAATTCACCAATCACCTCCTGAAAAAGATCCCAAAAAGAAAACTCCTAGGAATGTTATAGCCAGGTTCCAGAGTTCCCAGATCAAGGAGAAAATATTACAAGCAGCCAAGAAAAAGTAATTTGAATATTGTGGAAACACAATCAAGATAACAGAAGATCTAGCAGCTTCTACATTAAGGGATCTCAGGGCTTAGAATATGATATTCCAGAGGTCAAAAGAGCTAGGATTAAAACCAAGCATTACCTATCCAGCAAGACTGAGTATAGTGTTTCAGGGGAAAATATTATCATTCAATGAAATAGAGGACTTTCAAGCATTCTTGATGAAAAAACCAGAGTTGAATAGAAAATTTGACATTCAAATACAAGAGGCAAGAGAAGCATGAGAAGGTAAACAGGGAAAAGAAATCATAAGGAACTTATCAAAGTTGAACTATTTACATTCCTACATGGAAAAACGATAATTGTAACTTATGAAATTTTTCTCAGCATGAGGATAATTGAAAGGAATATAAATGTGTATATATATATATATGTTTTTAAATATTTATATTTTTTTAACATAGATATATATGTCTATATAGGGGCATATATGTACATATTAAAACATATGTGAGTGTGTATATATATGTACAGGTATACATAGATAGAGGGCACAGGACCAATTGAATGGGAAAGGATGATATTTAAAAAATAAAATTAATAGGTGAGAGAGGACTATAATAAGAGGAGATAGGGAGAGACAGAATAGGGTAAATTATCTCATATAAAAAGAGGCAAGGAACAACTGTTACAATGGAGGGGAAGAACAGGAAGGCAAAAGGGGATGGATTAACCTTTCTGTCATTGAATTTGGCTTAAGGAGGGAATAATATATACACTTAATTGGGTATATTACCCAACAGGAAAGTAAGGGGGAAGGGGATAAGAACGGGGATGATAGAAGGGAGGGCAGATTGTGGGAGAGGTAAGTTAGAAGCACACACTTTTTTTGTTTTGTTTTGTTTTTTAGAAGTACACACTTTTGAAAAGGGACAGGGTCAAAATAGAAAATAGAACAAGTGGGGGCCGGGATAGGATGGAGGGAAATATAGTCAGTCTTTCACATTATATCTACTATGGAAATGTTTTACGTAGCTACACATGTATAACCTATATGGAATTACTTATCTTCCCAGTAAGGGTGGGTGATGAGGGAGGAAGGGAAAGAATCTGGAATTCAAAGTTTTAAAATCAAATGTTAAAAAAATTATTATTATTATCATTATTTTTACATGCACTGGGAAATAAGATATACAGCCACTGGGATAGAGAGATCCATCTTGCCCTATTGGAAAGTTGGAAGGGGAATGGGGGAGAATATAGGAGAGAGCAGATTGGGGGAGGGGGTATTCAGTGGGATCGCTGTTTTGGGGTGGTGAGTAGGGGAAAGATGGAGAGAAAATTTGTAACTCAAAATCTTGTGGAAATGAATATTGTAAACTAAAAATAAACATAAAATTAAGAAAAAGAAAGAAAGGATGATAGCATGCCTAAGTTTGTTGTCAAGACCTTAAGCAAAGGACCAAAAAATTCTGCTGAGAAATCATGGGATACATGAATTAGCAGATCAATGCAAAGCTACTTCATACTTAGTTGTGGATAGATTACTAAATTTGCTTATTTACAAGATAATCCTAGAAGGCAATAGGGGCAATGCAAAGACACTTTCATCTGTTATTGCCAATAGGTGAGTTGATTGTGCTGGCTGGAGCAGGTCAAAAGCAAATGAGCACTCAGCTATGAGCATTCAACTGAGTAGAACCTAAGCAAAGAGGGTTTGTTACTCACCATACATGCAAAGTCACCTGACCCCAATAGCAGCTCAGAAGCAGACATGTTGGTTGAAGAAGATTTTGCATACTATATATATCTCAACAACTAGTTCAAACAACCTTCTGCAAGAAGCCTTTCCTGAGTCTCCTTAATATTGGTTCCTTCCCCCTCAGGGTATCCCCAATTTATCCTGTATACATCTTGTATATAGTCTTCATATTGTTTCATACCCCCATCCCTCCACTAGACTATACAGTGCTGGAGAAAAAGGATTTTTTTTTTTTGGCTTTCTTTGTACCAATCCCACCCCCACTCCTGCCTCCCAATGCTCAGCACAGTGTCTGGTTAGCATTTTTTAAATGTTTGTTGACTGACAATGTGAATGAACTGAACCCCAAGATAACACCTTTTGTACCAAGCACTTCAACCCTACAGACACCTGGAGTATAGATACTCTGCACAGAGAGAGTTCCTGCTAATTGCCTACAAGTTTGAGTTTAAGAAGTTACTTCATGGGGCAGCTAGGTGGCACAGTGAATAGAGCACCGGCCTTGGAGTCAGGAGGACCTGAGTCAAATTTGATCTCAGACACTTAATACTTGCTAGCCATGTGACCTCGGGCAAGTCACTTAGCCCCAATTGCCCTACCTTTTCCCTCCAAAAAGAAAAAAAATAGAAGTTGCTTCATATTAGCATAATGCATATATTATATAGTTGCTTAATTATACTTAATTTAGGTGTCAGCTATGTGTGTGTAATCTGAGTATTTTGCACATTTTTTTGTAATCTCTTTGGGATATAGACCCGATACTGATATTGTTGGGTCAGAGGGTATACATGGTCTTATAGCCCTTTGGGCATAGTTCTAAATTGCTCTACATAGTGATCAAATTGGTATACAACCTCGCCAACAGTGTATTAGTGTTTTAATTTTCCCATATCCCCTCCAATATGTATCATTTTCTGTCATAGTAGACAATCTGATAGGTGTGTGGTAATCTGACTATTTTGTTTTTATTTTTATATTTTTGGAGGGGAGAAGGTAGGGCATTTGGGTTTAAGTGACTTGCCCAAGGTCACACAGCTAGTTTTGTGTTAAGTGTCTGAGGCCAGATTTGAACTCAGGTCCTCCTGACTCCAGGGCTGGTGCTCTATTCACTGCACCACCAAGCCGCCACCTAGCTGCCCCATATGACTATTTTGAATAGTCTATCAATGTTATTGTTGTTTTGACTTTGATGTTACAGATATTTTTCTGTTATATGGATATGCATATACTGCAGAGACACTTTCATATAATATATCTTGCATAAAATTTAGAGTTGTAGCTACCAAAATAGCCTATCAAGTAGTGCTATGCATTGTACTAGGTCTATTACATATGTTATTTGTATGTATTTGTTGTATACATACACACACACACATGAAAAACATGTGTTTTCTGTGAACGGCACCCTAAGGTTATTATCTAAGCCACCAGATTAGTCATCCTTGTTCTATTCATTGCTGGTATAATTTGATGCTATAGTGTATAATTCCAGTATAATTTCAAGTGTACTACAGCTGATTTTGCAAGGACTTCACAATTCTAAACCCGAGGGAAGAATGTCATATGGCTTTGAGAATTGACTGGCATCCTATCAGAGGGAAAAACATTTTCTCTCAACCTTGAGGAAAATTTGGAGTTCTTTCAGTCTTGGAACCAAAGGTGGACTTTAATTACACCTGGGAGTTATTACAGGGACACACATATTCTTGGAGATGGAAGGAAGGATCAGAGGCTGTAAGAGCTGAGTAGTAGCAGCAGCCATGAAGAAATAACGTTCTGTGCATCACCTGAGCATTAATGAACTGGGCTGAAAAGAACTGGAGGCTGGCATAGAGGCACCAACCAAAAAGGGAAACTGAGAGAAAGGTAAGCTGTAGCAGAGCAGGGAGAGACTGAACTGGACAATTAGGTCCTGCAAGCATCTAGGAACAGAGGACTCAGATTACACACACACACACACACATACACACACACACACACACACACACACACACCAATTGTATGCACCTCTTTAAGGACTGAGCAAAGTTCCTAAAGAAGATCTGTTCTATCTCCAGCTTCTCTTCCAATGCCTAGGTAATAACAGACACTGTGATATTCTCTGCTTACTTCTTTCCCTAAACATATCATGTTTTCATGATTTTTCCTCAAACACAGAAAGGATAGAAGTTAACCAGAGATATACAAAGCTTTAAGGTAGGACAGAGAGCCAAATCTACTCCACTATGTGCCAGGCACTTTACAAATATTATCTCACTCTATTCTCACAATGACACTGAGAGGTAGGTGCTATTATTATCCCCATTTTATAGATGGTGAAACTGAGGCAAACAGAGGTTTTGTGACATGTCCAGGATCACACAGTTTGTAAGAGCCTACAGCTGGATTTAACCTGAGGTCTTCTCGACTCCAGGGCCAGCACTCTAACCACTGCACCACCTAGGTGCCTAATCTCTGTGTGAATGTTATTTTCCTGACTGGAGGCTCTTCGTTACTGTGACTTTACCAATAACTTTTCGTCTGATAAAAACTCCATACAACAGGAGAGGAAGGGGCCACTTGAATATGAGGACCAATATGCTGCCTCTAGGATAAAAGTAGACTCGCTATTGTAATAGTGCGTAGTTACTTAGATTTCCAGTTTCTGATGTGAGCTAAAAGGGAGCAGAATGACTTGGGTTTGAGGTTTAGATGAAATTCTGCTCTCTCCCTTCCAGTTGGGAGGAGTGAGCCGAAAACATACAGCACCTTCTTCATTGCCACCCACTGATGCAACTTGAACATTCTATCAGCATTGTTTTATACCTTTGGAACATATGATATCTCTGAAGAATCGAAAATGACTATTATAGAAAGCAATGGAGAAGCACATGATGGGTGTGAATCGTATGTAACATATAACCAAAGAAACTCCAGAGAAGAATAAGAGTAAAAGTTGTGTAACAGGCAGGCACAAACAATTTATTATATGCCAGACACCATGCTAAGTGCTGGGGGGTACACGTACAAGCAAAAAAAGAAAAGTCTGTGTCCTCTAAGGATTTACTTTTTAATGGAGGAAGATATTATCATGGTTATCTTCACTGTCATCATTAAACACCGGACAGCTAGTTGGCACAGTGGACAGCCTGGAATCAGGAAAACTCATCTTCCTAAATTTAAATCTGACCTCAGAAATTTAATAGCTGTGTGACCCTAGGCAAGTCACTTAACCCTGTTTGCCTCAGTTTCCTCATCTGTAAAATAATCTGGAGAAGGAAATGACAAACTACTCCAGTATCTTTGCCAAGAAAACCCCAAGTGGAGTCATGAAGAGTCAGACGCTACTCAGACGACTGAACAATAACAATAAAAGGGGAGGATGGGGAAGAAAACCCCCAAAATGGTGATAAAGAACAGGAGTGGGGAGAGAAGATGAGGGAGGATGATGAAGTTTACAGAGTCAGAAACACAGCCAGGAGAGTGAAACATGGCCAGTCTGGGTCCATTCCAAAAATGGAGGCCCCCAGAAGGATCTCAGTCATGGAAGAATAGAGGCAGTGGATGTTCCAGGCTAGGAAGGCCCTGTCACCATGGAAATGTGTGATGGGAAAATAAAACAAGCTGCTTATTTGTTGGAGTTGAGGAGCAGCTAATGTGCTCTGCTGGCATTCTCGAAATCCAAGAAGAATTGGAAAAAAGGGAAGCTTCCAGCATGTTAGATGGACCCACTCTTGTAGAGGTATGGGAATCTCACAGGATGGACAGAAAAAAGGAGTTGATCTGCATGAGGGAACATCTAAATTGATGACATAGATCGTTTGAGTATTTGAATATGAATTGTATTTTGTTTTTATGTATGTTCTCTCACCCCCACCCAGCTTTCCCCAGCAAGCTATTCCAGGGTAGTGATTGTTTTGCTTTTATCTGTATATGTCTGGTATGTTGTAGGCACTTAATAAATGCTTGAGGGATGTATTTTCCTAATTTCAGCCAGGAGACTAAATTATAATGTAAAATTCCCTTTTTTTTTTTGCTTTTTGGAGAGCAATTGGGGTTAAGTGACTTGCCCAAGGTCACATGGCTAGTTTTTCATGTTAAGTGTCTGAAGCTGGATTTGAACTCGGGTCCTCCTGATTCCAGGGCCAGTGCTCTCTTTATTCACTGTGCCACCTAGCCACCCCTAATGTAAAATTCTTTAATTAATTACAATATAGTCTATATAATGTCATCATGGAAATGTTGTGGTTGGAATAGATTTAGGAAAAAGGAAAGTCAAAGACAAAGAACTGGGCATTAAATTTGATAAAAAGCAAGATCTGGTTACTAGAAAAAATCCATTTGCCAATGGAGCAGGAATAATTCCTTAGGTGCTGTAGCAGCAAGCACCCCAAGCATCCTTCATTGCTGCCAATACAGGTTCTTGGATCTGCCTTGTTAAAGGAAAGCAACTCAAAATGGGTTAACAAGCTTACTTTAATCAGTCAGACATATATTGTTTACTAGTTCAGGGGAAAAAGGTCAGCACCCCGAACTTCAGAATACACAGACAGAATTATCAAGACAGAAACAGATCAAGTAGACAGCTTTCCAAACTGTCCAAGCATTACATCCATAACAAATCAAATCTGGCTTTCAACATCTGGGTTTTTCAAAGCCAGGGGGGCTCCGGACAATGGCTTCCCAGAATCCATATCAAATCACAGAACACTTCTCAAAGTGAGCCCCCAAAACAAAGCCTCAAATCAGGCTTTATATACCCTTCTCCTGGCTCAGAGAATGTAACAACCTTATTGACCCACTGGCCAATCAAGAAGTATCTACTGAAAAACAAGCCTCCCACCCCAGGCTCCAGGTGCAGGGAAGATCTTAAAAATTTACATTCCCATTACAGGTGCTTCCCACAAGGCCATCCCATTTCCTTTGCCTTTATTCTGTGCTCACTAAGCCACTTTTTCATGAGTACAGTCTTCTGGGTAACTTCATATCAGGAGGATAGTGCTGTGGATAGAAAATGTAAGCACTGAGTCCCTATAAAGGTCCATTTCCTGTTATGAATGAACAAACTGGTATTTTAGCTTAATCACTACAACCTGAGAATTTGGGTATGCAGAGCTTTCCAAAGTGGGCAATACTGCCCCCTGGAGAATGCTAGAACCATGGCGGGGCAGGGCTGGTAATAGCCTCAGGTGCAATTTGAGGGCTTTGAATAAAAATAAGCGGTCCTAGAAGGTAGGGAAAGAAGAGAAGAAAAGTTAAAACCCTTTTTGTACACATTTATGTAACTGACTTAAAGTCATAGTGATTACATTACTTTCCAAATAAACACACAAAAGGCAAGTTATAACTGATCAGTGGTCAAGTCCACCACAGGTCTTAACAAGCAAGTGTTGGCAGGGGAAAGTGTCTCCCTTTGTTGGGCAGTCCAGCATGCATCATGTAATGACTTGTTTACAACAGGATACTACATAGCTATGCTATACAACACTGCATCATCAAAATTTCAATGCAGGAAAAGTCCTACAAATTTACAATAAATTATTAAATTTAAGATGCATCATTTAAAAATATATATTTTACATAATTTTTTAAAAGACTCAAATTTTAAAAAAGAACATTAAAGGATTAAAGAAAGTAGATTTCCAGGGGGAGTGCTAAGTAGCTTTTTTAAAGGAGTGGTAGACCAAGTAAGTTTGGGAACTTCTGCTCTATAGTCTGTCTTCCTGGAGAGAAACTGATAAAATTACATTCCTGAAATGGCAAAGACTATACTCTAAAATCTAGTAAGGCCTTTCATGGGAAACAGGCCCAAATTCCCCTTCACTGGAAATCACATGATTTACAAGGACTCAAAACTCAGAGCAGTAGGGAGTCACCCTTCTCTTCAGTGACACCTCAGCATAAGATATGCCAAATAAGGACAGAAGTGCTTTCTCAAACGTACATTGGGTGGTCTACTGTTTTCTTTGTCCTGGTACTTGAGGTAGATTGGCGGGCTTAGATTGTGCACCTGACTTCCAGCCAATGGAAGAAAAGGGTCAGGAGGGGGGTGGGGGAGAATTCTACATTAGGGCTTTATAACTTCACCATTTCCTTTTGTAAATTGCTTCTCCTCACTGACCATTTGTCAGAAGTGGGGGGTTGCCCTTTCTTGAGATCGTAATAAACCATTCTTTTCTGCTTCCTACCTTGAGAAGCCTCTGTATATTATTTGGGTAAGGATCTCAGCTGCACACAGTTTTGGGGTGTACACAAAGCTGAGGAACAGACCACAGGATATGGAGACCTTGAGGTATATATTTTAGGTGAACCAACTTGAGTGCCCTCCCAACTGGTTCATTTCTTTCTCTTTGTCCTTTCTTGAGTGCAACTTTTTTCTATTCAACAGCTAGCTGAGTGTAGGGTAAGCAGGGTGAGACAACAATCTATGTCTAAGACACAATATCCAGGAGACAGGGTATGATAGGTCCTAATTTTTTTTCAGATTATTAATTAATTTATTTTAACATTCATTTTTAGAAAAATTTTGAGTTCTGAATTCTCTCCCTCCTGCTCCTCTTCTACCCATTGAGAAGGCAAGAAATATGATATCAATCGTACATATGAAATCATGCACAACACATTTACATGTTAACCATTTTGAAAAAAACAAGATAAAGAAAGTGAAAAAAATTATGTTTCAATCTGCACTCAGAATCATTTTTCATCATAAGTCCTTCAGAATTGTCTTGTATCATTGTGTTGATCAAAAAAGCTGTCATTCAATTGATCATCATACGATATTACTGTTGCTGTGTTCACTGTTCTCCTGTTTCTGCTCACTTCACTTTGCATCAGTTCATATAAGTCTTCCCAGGTTTTTCTGAAACCATCCTGTTAATTTTTTTTTAACCAATAAATCTGCATTTCTTAATGACATATCTGATTAAGTGCCAAATGAACCTGGTAACAAAAGGGTTCACTAAATCTTTCATACTATGCTCATCATTTCTTATAGCATTCCATCACAATTATATACCACAATTTGTTCAGCCATTCCCCCAAAATTGATTGACATCCCCTCAATTTCCAAGTCTTTGCCACCATAAAAAGGATAGCTCCTATGTTTAAATAATTATAGGGATATCATGTAGAAGACAGAGAGATTGGATTTATTCTGGCTGAATCAGAAGGCAGAATAAGGAATAATTTCTGTTGGAGAGCAGCAAATATAGGCTCCATGTAAGGAAAAACCTTTTTATGGCTTAGATTGCTTGCCTTGGGAGACAATGGGGTCCTTATCACTCTTTGTTTTCCATCAGAGGCTGGATCAACATTTATCAGGAATGTTGTAAATGGTTCCTGTTCTGGTACAGGATGATAATGACCTCTGAGGTCCTCCTCTACTCTCAGACTCTGGGGAAACCAGGTCATCCCTAAGGAGCATGGACTCTGGGGCAATTAACATGTATGCCTGGGGAGACTTCCCCCTCTTGTGAGTCACCCTGACATTTTCACACTACTGAATAAACATCATTTAGTCAGAATGAACATCAAAGGCAACACTCACTAATGAAACTTAAATGGTAGCTATCAGAAATAACAATCAGTTGGTAGAGGCACTACAATGAGGAAACAACTCAACCTGGCCATGAGAAGCCTAAGGAGGTTGCAAAGGGGCAGGAAGGCAGGCTGCAAACTAATGCTAAGTGCATTTTAAGCATTGGCTGTACTCCATTTCCTTCTGCAGTTGCCAGGAACCCAAGACATTTCTCTGATATGTTTTGCTTTAGGGACAAATAGTAGTAACAATAGATAACATTTATGTATTGTTTGAAGGTTTGCAAAGTGCTTCACATAAATTATTTCACTTGATCCCCACAACAACCCTGAGATGTATACTATTATCACCTCATTTTAATGCTGAAGAAACTAAGGTTAAGGTAAATTAAGTAACTTGGGCTGGGTTACATGGACCTGCTCAGTCACATCTACCACCCTAAACAGTCTGCCAGGTAAAAACTAAAAACTGTCCTTATTTCCTTTTCCCCCAGAGAGATAAATCTACTCAACATTGTGAGCCCTGGAGTAGGACTGACTTGGCTGAGGATTGGAGGGTGAGGACTTCAACATGAAGTTTGAACCCTCTGTAACCATCCAGAGTTCTATAGGCCTCCTGCCTTGTTCATCAAGCCAAATCAGGGATTCATTATAAGTCCTGCCCTCCATATGCTAGAATGTAAGCTCCTTGAGGGCAGGGAGTGTTTTTCTTTTGTCTTTGTATCCCCAGTTGTTAGCACACCAGCTAACAAATTGAGATCTTTTGAAATCTCATTCTGTTGTCAAATTTCTCTTCTAATTAGAGAAGAATTGCCTTATCCCTGGCAATTACTTTATATATATTTTGTAGTTTTCTATTTACATCTTGTTTCCCCCCAATGGGATGTAAACTCCTTAGATTTTTGTCTTTGTATGCCCACCCCTAGAACAGTGTCTGGTCCATGTTGTTGTTGTTGCTGACTCATGTGCAACTCTTGTGACCCCATGGTCACATAGCAGGTCAGGCCCTTCTATCCTCCACTGTCTCCCAAAGTCTGCCCAAGCTCATGGTTGCTGCTTCCACTACACTATCTATCCATCTCATCTTCTGCTGTTCACTTCTCCTTTTGCCTTCAATCTTTCCCCAAATCAGGGTCTTTTCCAAAGAGTTCTCATTATGTAGCCAAATTATTTAAGCCTCAGTTTCAGTTTCTTGACCTTTTATTAATAGTCTAAATTAATTTCTTCAATTGTTGACTGATTTGATGTCCTTGCTGTCCAAGGGATTCTTAAAAGTCTTCTTTAGCACCAGTTTGAAAGGTGCTCAGCTTTCCTTAGTAGGCATTTAATAAATGTTGGATGGTTGGCTGCTAGTATTGAACTGAATTGAAAATAGCTTTTTCCTAAGAATTGGGTTTGTACAACTAGGCCTAGACACATCAACCAAGAGTTTAAATTAGAGCCTTAGAGGATGTATCTGCTTTTGGAGGGGGTGGTGGTGGATACTAGGAAATTCCATTCCTTGGAAGAACATGACCAGACAGGACTTTACATGTGAATTCTGTAATCTCATCTCAGTTTCCTCTTGAAGAGTAATTTTTTTTTACTGGTTATCACCGAAACTTTTTTCTGCTGCTCAGCAAGCGTTGATATTTCCCAGTAGAAGTGAAAAACAGTGCTGGGAGTTCCTCATTCCTTATATCATTCAGTCTCTGAATATCTAAGAAGAAAAACCATTATTTCCAAAGCAGACCCTTTTCACTGCAGGCTAACTTTGACTGTGAAGTAGAGTATAGAAAGACTGAGAGAAAGCAGTTTAAAATATTTAAATTAAGAAACAGACAACCAAAGCGATGTTTCTATAATAACAGATGACATTTATCCAGTGATTTCAGGTGTACAGAGTACTTTGTGCACATTATCTCCTTTGATCTTCACCCCAACACTGTGAAGAAAGTACTACTAGTTATAATTGTCCCAGTCTCATAGAGGAGAAAACTGAGGTCAGAGAATTTGAGGCTACCTGGTGGTCATATAACTAGTAAGTTTTAGAAGCAGGAATTGACCCCAAGTTGTTTCTGGTTCCATGTTGAGTGATTTTTTTTTCTTGCTTTTTAGAGGGCAATTGGGGTTAAGTGACTTACCCAAGGTTACATGGCTAGTTTTTGTGTTAAGTGTCTGAGGCCGGATTTGAACTCAGGTCCTCCTGACTCCAGGACTGGTGCTCTGTTCACTGTGCCACCTAGCCACCCCTGAGTGATTTTTTTAAAAAGTTAGATTTTTTTTTATTTGTGAACTCAACAGTCATCAACAAACATGCGTATCTTGGTTCATGAAGAACAAAAAAGAGGACTGTGTATGAAGCAATGAGTTTTTATTATCTATAGGTGGATTTTTAAAAGTGCATATTAAATTTAATATAACAGTAGTAGCCAAATTGCCCTGCCCATATTGGTGTCCCTTCTTCAAGTACTTTTTTTAAAACTAAAAATGCTGCCTCACACGTTAGCACATTAACATTATTTTTCAGCCCTAATGTTAAGCTTGGGTGCAGATAGGATGCGAAATAGCTGTCTTATTAATGGGAGGGGGGAAGCCGGCTTAGTAGGGCTGGCAGCTGGGGATCTGATTCAGGTGTTGGTTCTGCCACATAATACTTGTGTAACCTCCCACAGATCATATACCACAGTGGACAAATTGTTGTTTCTGTTGTTCAGTCTTGTCTGACTTTGTGACTGCTTTCAGGGTTTTCTTGGCAAAGTTACTAGTTTGCTATTCCTTTCTCCAGCTCATTTTACAGATGAGGAAACTGAGGCAAGCAGGGTTAAGTGATCTGCTCAGGGTCACAACTATTGAGTATCTCAGGCCAGATTTGAACTCAGGAAGAGGAGTCTCCCTGACTTCAGGCCTGGTACCCTATCCACTGTACCACCTAGTTGCCCATAGTGGATAAGTGCTAGACTTGATGTCAGGAAGACAGGACTTTAAATCTTGCCTCAAATACTTACCAGCTGTATGACTCTGAACAAGTCATTTAAATTTCCTCAGTTTCTTAATCTATAAAATGAGGGACTCTGTGGCCTCTTAAGGTCAGCTCTAAATCTATGGTCCTAAATATGAGCATCTCTCTGCTCCTCAGTTTTCTTAACTGTAGAGATAATCTACCCAGATTATTTAAGAGAGGTATTGGGAGGCTAAAATTAATGATGAAACGTGAAAGACAAAAAATTTGAAAGCATTTTACATATGGAAGACATTATTGTGGGTAGGAAAAAATTACTGGTTTTTTTTTAGACTGGTCCCAATACTGATCACTTCTGCCCTCTTTTTCTGTCCTAGGCCACTTTCCCTCTCCTTAGGCAGTCTGGTAGCTCTCTGCTCCCTAGGGCCTCACCATCTCTGTATCTGATTTGGACCTCCGATTATTGCCTTAGCCCACTGTAACTCAGAATTCTTGAGCTCAAGTGATTCACCAGTCTCAGTCTCCCCAGCAACAGGGACTTAAGGTTCTGTGCCCACAGGCTCAGCCAAATGAGTGGTTTTCCAGACTGGAAGAGTACAACCAGACCAGAGTACACACTGACATGTTGATGATGAGGGAAAAGGTTGCATAGACACTAAGAACTGCCATCAGGCACAGAGAAGGGGTCTGGAAGTTTTTAAGGAAACTAGCAGGCTGGGAGATTTTTGTGCAACTTGACATGGATCACCTGAGCCGGAAGGAACCCAATCTAATCATTTTGTAGATGAGATAGTAGAGAGCAGAACCAAGGTCTCCTATCTCTTAGTTCTTTTTCCACTGGACCAAGTTGCCTTGCAAGGGACCTTAGAGGTCAATCAGTCTGACCCTTACTTGCGTAGGGATCTCATGTAAACATCCCTGGCAAGAGGTCATCCAGAATCCGCATGAAGACCTCTAGTGAAAGGAAACTAACTACCTTTCAAGGTAGCCCATCTGACCTTTAGACAGCTCTGCTCAATAGAAAGATTTTCCTTATATCAAGCTTGAATCTGCTGCTTGGAAGCTTCCATCCTTTGCTCCTAGTTTTCCTGTCTGGGAGCAAGGAGAGGAAATCTGTTACGTTTTCCTCCAAGGAAGCCTGTCATATACTTGAAGACAGACGTCACCTGCAAAATGACAGCATTGGACTGGATGATCTCTAAGGGATGGACAAACACTACATCTCATGAACCTAAATCCCGTTTAAGTTTTCTCTTTCCTGTTATCCATCAGTTTCTTCAATCAATCCTCATATGGTGTAATGGGAATGAAAATTTGGAAGATCTTCCCTGCCCCTAGGCTAAAGTGCACCTGAAGCCTGGGGTGGGAGGCTTGTTTTTCAGTAGATACTTCTTGATTGGCCAGTGAGTCAATAAGGTTGTTACATTCTCTGAGCCAGGAGAAGGCTATATAAGCCCTGATGTGTAGCTTTGTTTTGGGACTCACTTTGAGAAGTGTTCTGTGATTTGATCTGAATTCTGGGAAGCCGTTGTTGAGAGTCCCCCGGCTTTGAAAAACCCAGATGTGGAAACCCAGATGTTGACTGGGTATGGATGTAATGGTTGGACAGTTTGGAAATCTGTCTACTTGATCTGTTTCTGTCTTGATAATTCTGCCTGTATACCTTGAAGTTCGGGGTGCTGACCTTTTCCCCTGAACAAGGTAAACGATATATGTCTAACTGATTAAAGTAAGCTTGTTAACCCATTTTGAGTTGCTTTCCTTTAACAAAGCAGATCCAAGAACCTTTATGGGCAGCCACCCTGAGCACGCTTGGGGTGCTTGCTGCTACATATGGCCGATCTTTGAATCCTCTGATTTCTTGGTCACTGTCTTCTAGAAATATTGCAATTTGTCTGGACTTTCCCAAAAAATACCCACCCACAAAATGAACAGAATACTTCAAATTTAGGCTAACTCAGGGCAGACAGTATTATAGGATGGAAAATCTTCCCTGTTCTGGTCATTATGCATATTTTGATGCAGCCTAAAATAGTAGGTTTTTGGCTTCCTTCTTGGCTCATATTGAATTGGCCTCAACTCCTCAACAGCTCGAGGGATTTTTGTTTTTTGGGGTTTTTTTTTACCTTCACGAACATCTTCTCCAACCTATAATTGTGTAGTATCTAGTCTCTATTGATGGTTAGTGTGGTACAACCAATCAACCAACAGGCATTTGTTAAGCATCTGTATGTTCCACTGTGCAAAATGTTGGGTATAAAAAGACAAAGGTGAAACTGACTCAGCCCTAGAGGGGCTTACAGTCTAACCAGAGGAGCCAACATGTCCACAATAGATACACAAAATAGATATACATGGATTATGTGTGTGGGGATCAGGTCCAGCTTCATGCAGAAGGTGGTGCTTAAGATGGAAACGAGAGATTCTGAGAGATGAAGGTGAGCAGAGAAATGTCCCCCATGCCATTTCAGGCATAAGGGACAACTAGTGAAAGACACTGAAGTGGGAGATAATATATTACATAAGAGAAACAGTAAGAAGGTCAGTTTAGTAGGATTATAGTGTATGCAGAGAGGATTAATGTGTCTAGCTGTTGAGGGCTTTAAATACTAAACAGAAGACTTGATATTTTCTTCTAGAAGCATTAGGGAACCACTGACGTATATTAAGTAAAGGAATTGCAGTCAGATTTGAGCTGTAAGAAGATCACCTCGGCAGTCGTGTGGTGGATGGGCTGGGGAAAAATGTGAGGCAGGGAGACTAATTACGATGCTATACAACAGTATAAAGGAGAGATGATGAAGACACTTACTAGGGTGGTGGTCATAGGAATGGAGAGAAGGGGATGAATGTGGGAGATGCTATGAAGGGAGGAATTATAAGATTTGGCAACTAATTGGATAATTGAGGTAAGAGAAGGAGAGTTGATGACATTAAGATTGTAAACCTGGATAACTGGAAATATGATGATGCCTTTGAAGAAACTGGAAGCTTAGAAGAGGGGTAGGTTTTGGGGAAAAGGTAGTGAGTTTACTTTTGGACAAGTTGAATTTGAGATGTCTATGGTACATCTATTACTTAAAAAAAATTTTTTTTGTTCTCACTATTTGACAAAAACTGCTGGGAAAACTGGAATATAGTATGGCAGAAACTGGGCATAGACCATTATCTAACACCATATACCAAAGTCAAGTCTAAATGGGTGCATGATCTAGGTATAAAGGCTGATACTCTAAGCAATTTGGGAAAGCAAGGAATAGTTTACCTGTCAGATTTGTGGAGAGGGGAAGATTTTATGACCAAACAAGAATTAGAGGGCATTATAAAAGGCAAAATGGATAATTTTGATTACATTAAATTGAAAAGCTTCTGTACAAACAAAGCCAATATAACCAGGATTAGGAGGGAAGTGGAAAATTGGGAAAGAATTTTTACAACCTATATCACTGATAAAAGACTCATTTCTAAAATATACAGAGAATTGAGTCAAATCTTTTAAGAATTCAAGTCATTCCCCAATTGATGAATGGTCAAAGGATATGAACAGGCAGTTTTCAGAGGAAGAAATTAAAGATATCTATAAGCATATAAAAAATGCTCTATATCACTATTGATTAGAGAAATGCAAATCAAAACAACTCTGAGATACCACATCTCACCAGTCAGATTGGCTAAGATGACAAAACAGGAAAATGACAAATGCTGGAGAGGATGTGGACAAATCGGAACATTAATGCATTGCTGGTGGAGTTGTGAACTGATCCAACCTTTCTGGAGAGCAATCTGGAATTATGCCTGAAGGGCTATAAATAATTTCATACCCTTTGACTCAGCAATACCATTTCTAGGGTTGTATCCCAGAAAGATCATAGAAGTGGGAGGAAGACCCATATGTACAAAAATATTTATAGCAGTTCTTTTTGTGGTGGCAAAGAATCGGAAATTAAAGGGGTGCCCATGAATTGGGGAATGGCTGAACAAGTTGTGGTATATGGGTGTAATGGAATACTATTGTGCTATAAGAAATGAGGAGCGGACGGTCTTCATATTTACCTGGAGAGGTTTATATGAACTGATGCTGAGTAAGAAGAGTACAGCCAGGAGAAATTTGTACACAATTATAGACACAACGTATGTGTGATGACCAACTCTGATATACTGGACTCTTCTCAGCAATCCAGGATTATAAGTCAACTCCAAAAGACTCATGATGGAGAGAGATGTCTACATCCAGAGAAAGAACTGAGTTTGAATCCAGATTGAAGCAAACTACCTGCTCTTTTTCTTGTTTGGTTTTGTTTCCTCTTTCCCATTGTTCATTCCATCTGATTCAATCCTTCTTTATAACCTAACTAATGTCTAATGTGAAAGTATTTGAAGATATTATACTTGATTGTATGCCGCCATGGTGGGGAGCGGTAAAGGGAGAGAACATTTGAAACTCAAGGAATTGTGGAAATGAATCTTATAAACTAAAGGTAAACAAATTAATAAAGACCAAAAAATTAAAAAATAATATTTTTTTTTCTTTTTGGAGGGGGGAAGGCAGGGCACTTGGGGTTAAATGACTTGCCCAAGGTCACACAGCTAGTAAGTGTTAAGTGTCTGAGGCCAAATTTGAACTCAGGTCCTCCTGACTCCAGGGCCGGTGCTCTATTTATTGTGCTACCTAGCCTCCCCTTTTAATATATTTTTATATTTGTTTTTTATATCTCTTACATTTCAGAATTTCTCTTTCCCTCACCTGTCAGAAAGAAATCCCTTAATTACAAAGGAGTAGGGGAATAGGGAAAAACAATTCCGCGAAATTAACCATGTTGAACGTCTGACATTGTTAGCAAACATTCTTATGCTCCAGACACATAATCCTCCACCTCTGCAAGAAAGAGGGGGGAGATACCAATTCAGATCTCATTTTTCAGGTTAAACTTTGGGTCATCAAGAACTGGAAATGGAGGGGATGCCCATCAATCGGGGGATGACTGAACAAGTCGTGGTACATGAATGTAATGGAATACTATTGTGTTATAAGAAATGATGAACAGGAGGACTTCAGAAAATTCTGGAAATATTTCTATGAACTGATGCTGAGTGAAGTGAGCAGAACTAGGAGAATATTGCTCACCTTTGATTTTAATATTGTTCTCCTTTAATTTTAATTGTTCACAGAAACAGCCATAGTATGCTATGACTGACTTTGATAGACTTAACCCTTCTCAGCAATGCAAGGACCTAAAACAATTCCAAAGGACTCATGATGGCGAATGCCAGCCACATCCAGAGGAAGAACTAGGGAGTTGGAATGCAGAATGAAGCAGACTGTTTTCTTTTTTGTTTTTGTCTTTTCTTTCTCATGTTCTCTCCCTTTCATTATAATTCTTCTCGGCAACATGACTAATGTGAAAATGTGTTTAATAGGAATGTATGTGTAGAGTCATATCATATTGCGTGCTGTCTTGGGGAGTGAGGGAGAGAAAACTGAAAACTTATGGAAGTGAATATTGAAAACTAAAAATAAATAAATTTATAAAAAGTTATTTGTTCATATCCTTTACCTACTTATCCTTAGCCTACAATGGCCTTTGGTCTTATATTTTTTTAGTCATCTCTATGTCTGAGTTATCAGACCAGTTATCAGACTTAGTTATCAGATCAGCTATCCTAACTGTATTAATTTTGTTCACGCAAAAGCTTTTCAACGGAAATTATCTGTTTTACATTTTAGACAGTTAACCCTTCCACGTTACGGGGGTTGGGGCACAGTGTCCCCTGTGAATTGGGAAATATGTGTAAAAGTTTTTGGCCCTCTCTTCATACCAGAGAAGTCTGCATTTTTTTCTTTTTCTTCTGTGAGTGTTTACAGTACCTTATTGTAAAATTTGGGTCAAGTATTTGGTCATAGGCTCTGTGTTGTCTGTAGCCTCTGCAAAATGCCTCCAAAATTTCCACTTAATTTCTTATACCAACCTGCGATATATTGAAACTGTGACAGGGAAAGTCACGATGTGGAAGGAATGACTGTAATCTCCTTTAATTCTTGTTTGCTTAAGATTTCACCTCCTATCTATTGCTGTGAAAATGCCATAATCTGGTTTCCTTCTAATTTTTTTATGGTATTATCTTTAACATTCAGGTCACATATCCATTTCAGATTTATTGTGTTATATAGTATAAGATGCTGGTCTAGACAAAATTTCTGATAAGCTGCTTTTCAGTTTTCCCAGGAGTTCTGGTAAAATAGGGATTTCTTCCTCTGAGTAGCTATGTTCTCAGTTGTATTGAACACTGGGTTATTGAGTTCACTTTTTCCTTTATTTAGACTGTTCATTGACCAATATTTTACATGCAGACTTTACCATTTTTCTTTCCTATGTTTGGTGAAAAGATAGTATCAGATGTCATTTTCAAACTTTGACAAACCTAATCTTTAACTGAGATGTCTATTCCCAGAATGTTATCAGTTTTTTGTTTTTCAGTGAAAGTCAGTCCATTCTCACATCAGTTAAATCAGGCCTCCAACATCCCATTAACTTTAATGGTATCAATATTAGGTGAACTGAATGATTCCACTGCAAGACATTATTTTCAAGTTCAATATCACCTACCTAGAACTAAACCTTTGTTGAAAATAGTTCCAGCAATTTTACTAAGGTCAGTATAGGGTAGAGGAATAGACATTGCCAGGCACTGACAAGACTACCCATAAATGCAGCTAGGTGGTTCAGAGTACTCAGGAAGATCTGAGTTCAAATCTTGGGCTGAATCTTTCATAGGAGATATAGAAACCTACCAGGAGGGATTAGGACAGAGATACTCAGATAGAACTGCACACAGAATTCATATCATGGTCTCTGAGAGATGAGAAACTGTACCAGAGGGAGACATGGACCAATGGGGAATCAGAGTTAGAGACATATATCAGGACTGGAAGGAAGAAAACACAATTATGTGCTCCTCTCCAGGAGAGGAGACATTACCAGACATAGTCAGGAAGGGGAGAAGGATTCGCACAGCAGGGAAATTAATAGATGTGGAGGGATGACCCAAAACTGTTACAATATGTCATATAGATTATAGGGTTCTTTGATTTCCTAGCAACTCTGAGCTCTTTCTCCTTTATGGGGGGTGGGACAAATATCCAGCATACTGGTATAAGTATGGAGGACTACATAGGTAACTAAGGAATGTTCGGGCCCATCTGAGAGGAAAAGGGAATTGTATGAATAATAAATGGGCTTATGAATTCTTTATTGGGTATGTAAAAAAGGCAGTTGGGTGGCACAGTGGATAGAGCCCTGGGTCTGGAGTCAGGAAGACCTGGTCTCAAAACTGGCCTTACATTAGCTGTTTGACCCTGGTTGAGTGATTTAACCTCTATTTGCCTCAGTTTCCTCAACTATAGAATGGGGGTAATAATGATACCTGCCTGCCAGGATTGTTGTGAGGATCAAATAAAATAACATTTGTAAAGTTCTTGGCACATTGCCCAGTACATAATGGGTGCTACATAAATGTATATTTCCTTTCCCCTTCCCTAATCCCCTTTCCCCCCAAGTATATTCAATATATTACTAGACTGAGTACTTGCATGGGAGCTGAGGATCCTTTTAGACATAAAGCCAAAGGTGATATTTCTTTCTTTTTTTTTTTTTTGGAGGGCAATTGTGGCTAAATGACTTGCCCAAGGTCACATGGCTAGTTTTTGTGTTAAGTGTCTGAGGCTGGATTTGAACTCAGGTTCTCCTGACACCAGGGCCAGTGCTCTATTCACTGCGCCACCTAGCCACCCCAAAGGTTGATATTTCTAGAAGACATCTGAGGGGCGTGAAAAATGGAGATTTGAGAGGGAAACTCGTTCTGGGCTAATGTGTTATACTCTATCCACTGAGCCCTGCCCAGAAGTTCTCCAGTATGCTTCTTCTGTCCTCTCTGTGTATTTTCATACGGGATTATATTTTTTGGTATTCAATACTACTCTACCATCCTTTTTAAAAAAATTAATCTATTTCTTTTGAATAATGTCCATGCTTCTATTGCCTTATTATAGTTATGGGTTACACCCAAGCAAGTCTCAACTATATTCTTATGGGTGGCAGTTGGTTGAGTCAATCAATAAAAATCAATTAATACCTTTTAAAGTAATTGACATGTATTGACCCTTATATATATATGTGTGTGTATATATATATATATATATATATATATATTTTAAATAGAGAGGTGTCCATTGAGTCAATCAATCAATCAACTGGAGGAATGAACAAGCAAGGTCTAGACATTTCTATTAAATCAATGGTCAATCAAAGGCTTTAGACTAGGACTAAGTCCTCGATCAATTGATCAATCTTTGAAGGCCCATGGGATAAAATGGAGTTAAGTATATTCTGACTGGTTATACAAGAAGTATATTTGGATTGGTCATGTCCTCTGGGCTTTGTATAAAATAGTGAACCATTTTGGAACCCAAGCATTTGAGTGTCTGGCAGTTGAAAGAGATATTCCAGTCAAAAAGGAATTGCTTGGGGGAGGAGAAAGCCTCAGTTTTTTCTGCCCATCTTACTCCTATTATACCCCACTTTGGAGGTCAAGAGGATTCGATATTTTTCATCATTGCCATAGCAGTGTCCTTGGAACTTTTAACGGGTGGGAGAACAATAGTAATTAACAGTAGTATCTGCATCATCAGTAGCTGAAAAAAAATCATCATCTCAAATGAGAGACACTGAGGAATGGTAGTTTCAGTACTCTACAACCAGCCCAGCAGAAAGGCTGTGACATGCCTAAGGGTATCTTCATGAGTGCACCCTCCCCACCAAGGGAAGGAAAGAGCCTTCAGCAACTAGGAGCTAGGAGCGACTCATTGGCCACATGGGTTCTCTAAGCTTCTGGTGTCTTCTGGACTCTGTATGTACTTGTAGGAGAGTACATCACAGACTTTGGGGGGATGGGGAAGAAGTGGGAGGGGGTGCTTTGTAACACCTGTTATTATTATACCACTTAAAAGTAAATATCCAGTTCTAAAAAAAATGCCACTTGATATCAACTGATAATCATGGTGGGAAGCACACCAGAGGGAGCTTTTAAGTTGTAACTTTAGAAAGACAACATCAACCCCTCTGCATTTCAGAGCAATTTTGTATGGTCAGTATTCTCCCTTCCCCTTCATATTTTCATCTTAAAGTCTTCCTGATTAGAATAAAAACATGCAACAAGTGACAGGAATCATTGCTGAATCACCCATCAGTTTTGTTCAATTATTTTGAATGGCTCAGATTCTTGTTACAACAAAGCTGCGACATTCTCAGATCTAGAAACAGTGGATAGAGTGATAAAGCTAGCATCCAGAAGGTCTGAGTTCAAATCTAGCCTCAGACACTTATTAACTGGATGACATTTAACCTTTGTCTGATTCAGTTTTCTCAGCTGTACAATTGAGATAATAATATGCACCTCCTCCCAGGGTTGTTATAAGGATGATATTTGTAAAGCACTTAGTACAGTGTCTGGCACATAGTAGGCACATAAGAAATGCTTTATTCCATTTCCTTCTTCCCTCTAGAAGTGCGCTTAAAAGTATGTTACAAAGTCTAGCCCTGATATAAAGCTTGAATCCTTTTTACAACATTCTCGATTTTAAAAAGGGTGGGGGATAGGTTCTTGTTGCTGGACAGTTCTAATTCTGTGGCTGTGCCTTATAATGAATTTAAATCTCCCTCTCTGTAACTTCTGCCCTTTGACCCTAGTTTTGTATTTGGGGCTAAAGCTATGTCTAATCTTTCTTCCACAGGAAAAATCTATCATTTCAGTCCTGGTGCACAGAGAGATCTTGCTTTTAAATCCTAGTTTCTTCCACAATGTGTTCCCCAATGAGGTAGGTTTTACTGAAGATGCAGATGCAATGCTGATGCTTGGGGTTTTGAGGTAATCTGACTGCCAAGTTATTGGTTCGTTAGTTGGGAGAGGTTCCTTCATCCCCCACACTACCAGGAAACAATAGGGTAGTTAGTCAGCAGCTATACTACGCTCTTCCAGGGTGGGCAGCCTGAGTGATGAACACTAGGTGGCAATAGATGGCTGACTATGTTCTACTCTCTCAGGTCCCGTCCCAACAGAGAAATTACTTTCCGTCAGGAACAAAACTCATTCTACTGATTGGAAAATTTGAGAGGAAGGGGAAGGGAGAAAAGGGAGGACAGAGGTGGGAAGGAGAGAGA